>NC_135575.1:57547500-58172500 GCF_965152235.1 Eretmochelys imbricata | reverse complement strand
TTTTTTTTTGGGGGGGGGGGGGCTAAAGGGGCTGTTTTTGCTGCTTCAATTTATTGGCTGGTTGGGTTGCTTTAGTTGTATACAATTCGGTTTTGCTGTTGGGCAGTTAGTTGTGATTGTAGATCTAAAGAATTGTTAGGGCACCTGGAGCTCTTTGCATGGGCATTTTTAAATGTCTGTGTGTAAATAAAGGCAACTCCTCAGCACAACATCCAGACCAAGTAGCTGGATTGGGCACTAGGCAGATTGGCAGAGGAATAGGAGGAGAGGAAATCTCACCCCCAGGTTACTCAGCCCATATTTTCTTCTGGACTTGCATGGCATGAACACATTGAATGCTTTCGTCTTCAGTATGTGTCCTCTTTTGCATCTGAGGTCCCATAAGAATAACATGGCTGCTTCACCTCAGCTGGCCTGTGTTGTAATGAGTAGCCTGGAGAACTGAGTCAATCCCGGGCTGGCAGAGTCTTCCAGCCAGATCTCAGTGGATATTTCTACACAGAAAAAAAAAAAAACAACAACACAGCAGCGAGTCTGAGATCCTGGGCTCAGGCTCATGGGGTTCATCCTGCAGTGCTAAAAATAGCAATGTCAGCATTTGGCTTGGGCTGGAGCCCAGGCTCAGAGACCCTCTTCCCTCCTGGGGTTTCAGAGCCCAGGCTCCAGCCCAAGCCTCCACTGCTAGTTTGAACAGTGCAATACGAGCCCCATGAGGCTTTGTCAGTTGATCTGGACTCTGAGACTCTCTGCTGCAAGTCTGGGTTTTTTTGCCATGTAGACATACCCAGTGACAGAGGCAAAATCTGGGGGGGGGGGGGCTCATTCAAAATCAGTTTGTGAATAACCCTGCTTTTGTTGATGACTGCATTCATCAGCACGAACTTGTGAAGCCTTGTTGTACCAGCCACCAGAATTATGGTTGTAGCTGAGGTCAAGGGGACTGGCAGTACATTTTGACCATTGGGGGTGAAATCCTGGCTCCACTGAAGTCAATGGCAAAAATCCCATTGATGTCAGTGGGTCCAGGATTTCACCCTGGATTCTTTCCTGTAGGGTTGGTCTCCCAGATAGTCTCCCCAGGCGTGTTTTCACTGAAATGGTGAGGCTAGGATGCAC
This sequence comes from Eretmochelys imbricata, assembly GCF_965152235.1. NCBI lineage: Eukaryota > Metazoa > Chordata > Testudines > Cheloniidae > Eretmochelys > Eretmochelys imbricata. The sequence continues at coordinate 58,171,384 of NC_135575.1, read as the reverse complement.
TTGGGTCCTTGACCTCAGATGTTTTCTCCAATTCAACAACTTCCCAAAAAACAACATGACTGCACTATGTTCTTGGAGCCGGAGTCTTTACCCTGCACTACATTAGTAAAGCTGAGCCAACAGGGTAGCCAAGAGTTCTGTGGATGCTGGAGAGCCCCCCGGTGGAGCAGAGGTAGCATAGCATGAAGATCCAATGTCAAACAGTCAGGGGCAGAATTATCCAAAGTCTTGAAGGTGAGCTGCAGTTGAGGTTAGACCGTGACACTGGAAAAGAGTGAGCCAATGAAGGGATTCAAAAATAGTCAGATCACCATGCCAGGAAGGTGATCTGAGCAGCAGTGGTTTGTATGGGCAGGAGAAGGATGGCACGGGAGGTGTCAGGGAAGAGACATTTACAGTAAGCAGGTGAGGAGAAGAATGGGTGTATTTGTTCAGAGGTTAGCTTGAAAGAATTTTTTATTGCTAAAGCTTTGATTTTTTTTAAATGTAGACCAGATAAGGTCAGAGGATTGTTGCAAAAGCTTTGGACAACCAATACAGGCGGCACCGGAATCGTGTTTGTTGTCCTCTAGTTGTGCAGCCCAGCACTACAACTTGGAATGGATACTTATTAGAACTGAACTTCTGCTTTTTGTTGCTCTTCCACCAATGACACTCATGCAAACACCATCACTTTGCTGCATGATGCCAGCATAAAACAACATACAGACCACCTTCTGCCAACTTGTGGTTTAAGCATTGGGATCCTGTAGTAAAAATAAAGTCAAAGGCATACATTCCAGTTTTTTGCCACCCCCCATGTTAATATCAGCAGTTTGTTGAGAGAGGGGAAAATAAATTTTCACTTATTAAAATTCAAATCACATTTTGATTAAGAAGTTAATGTACTGATATTTGTAGATGACAGAAGAAAAGCACTGTATGTAGGTATTAAATATTAGAGATTCAATTATTAATAATCATACTAACACCCTTTTTCACAGGAATTATATTAAAAGAAACATTCAGAAGCACAAAAACAATGGGCTCCTCAGGGGCCTAGCAAAATGCGCATATTCACATTAGTCATTCCCAGTATCCGTTTAGATGAACTCTTGGTGTGCAAATCTCACCACCAACCATCGCAGTGGACAACCAGTGGGGAGGGTGACAATTGCTTCGTTTGCAAGCTCTGTGGGACAGGGACCATCTTTTTGGTCTGTGTTTGTAAAGTGCCTAACGCAGTGGGATCGTGGTCCATAACTAGGATTCCTAGGCACTACCAAAATGCAAGTATTACTACAATACTAATAAAAAATGGATTTGTGTGACTGTAACAAAGTAGGATTTGGCCCACGTCTCCACCAAATCTTTCCCAACTCTGGTGTCCTTCGCCTTCACCAATTAACCTGCTAAAAGGTGGGGGTGGGAGGGTTAAGCTTCCTAAGCTATATCTATCTGCTAATGTAAAACATAGACAGGCAGAGAAATGGTGAGAGAGGACATAAGCATTTGTAATTTATTCATAAACTGCTAAGCCGTCATAGGAAACTTTTTAAATAAAATGTGATAGTTGTTTAAATATTTACTAGCTTGTTGACCTATTTTCTCAGTTAATTAGGACTTTTTTGGATGCATTAACAATGATTTGAATACAGTCAGCTTTAGAAACTACAGTTCACCTATATTGGGTTATATAAAGTTGTAGGGTTTTTTTAAAGGGTGACATAGGACAGAACCTCCATTGGATATACCAGAAAAAGTGTTCTGCATGTGGGACAAATGAACTTTTCCCCCTAATAGATAATGTATAATCATCCTGCTCATGTAACACAATGAAGGTAAGAACATTCACTTCACAATGAGTGCTGTTTAATAACAGCTTTTACTGAGTTTTGCAACAAAAATATTTCACAATAAGTGTTTTACACCCAAGATTTGCTTATTCTGCAGCGAAAGGATGCAGGCATTGTCATTAGAATAATTTCCTTGTAATAATAAAGAACGATTCAGCCTATCAAGAAAAGGAGTACTTGTGGCACCTTAGAGACTAACAAATTTATTTGAGCATAAGCTTTCGTGAGCTACAGCTCACTTCATCGGATGCATCTTCTCTTTTTGCGAATACAGACTAACACTGCTGCTACTCTGAAATCAGCCTATCAAGTTTACCTTTATAAGTTTTTGTGTATTTGGATAGTTCCACAGAGCTAGACCTTTCTCCACCCACTGTGTCTCTAGTTCACTGTGCGTGTGAAGTTGGTTTCAGAAGAATTTGGCCACATATGGACTGCAACGTTTAACACCACTGATCATAGTATTGCAAAAATCAAACTCCTTCTGCATAGAGAAGCAGGATACGAATGTATAGGCAAACAAACTAAATCCATTATGCTCATCGCATTTCAAGAATAGGGATAGTTGGGAAACCACATGCTGGACCAATTTCTGGGCTGACTTACCCCCCCAGGCATCAATGTTGAAGACAGTGTGCAAAGCGAAATGAAACTGTACAAAGTGTAAGTCAGAGTATAATCAGTCTCATGGTCACTATCAAAGATAAGATGGTACAGTTAGTCTTGGGCTGATCCATTGAGTTCTAGGTGACACCCTGCCTGCGTCCTCATCTTTCAATAAAGAGGTGTGGCCCATACAGGTCCTGGCAGAGTCTGCTTAGGTTAAGATGGAGCATTGCATGCTGTGACATGGCCTCTTCACGGGCTGTTCCTTCATGTAAATGGGCTTCATTTAATGCAAATTAAACATGTCTCTGATAAGCTCCCAACATGGCCCTAACTAAGGGAACGGTTGGGCACCTCTACATTAGAAGCATAGGCAGGAGGGGACTCTTACTGGCAAAATTACGTAAGCATGCTCTAAAATTTGCATTCTTCCAGGGTATTGTTACTGCTTGCTTATTCAAAGCTTCATTATACAAATAATTTGCTGTTGCTCATGTAGCTGTTCTACCTACATCTTATTCTGAAAATGTTAAGAGCATAATGCTGTCCAAGTGCCCATTCTGTTAGCTGCCTGCACCTAACTGCACCTAACTGCCTGCACAATCTGAATCAGAGAAAAGTTTTGCTAAAGTTCAGAGTACAAAGATGGGGTTCCCTGGAAAGACCTGAGGAGGATACTCAATAGCAGCACTGAACTGAATTGAGGTGGGGGGGGGAAAGGGAAATGCTGGCTGTTAGCCTTAAACATGTCTCCTCATCAGGTGTAAATGGACAGGAAAGGTTTTCTTTCCATTTACACCTGCAAGGAGACATGTTTCTCCCCAAAAGCTAGTGTTTACTTCTGTGTGTTTCATTCCTTTAGATCTCTTCAATAATGCCAGCCAGCTGCTGCCTTCTTCAGATCAATTTTCTCAACTGACATGTCATCTCTTTGTATTTTTGAATAGGAACTTGAATTCAAGTGTCAAATATTTTACTGATTTGAGAAGTCTCTCTCACACAGTCAAAATATATGAAGTTTTAAGTGAGAACTGAGGTTAAGATCACCTTTGTCTGTTTTCTAGAAGAAGAAAATAAGACACCAGAAACTTTTGCCGAGAATAAATAAGAGACGACACCAAAGTGCAGTGGAATAATTTCTATTTTTGATTATACCTTAAGGCAACAAAGGAAATGTAATGGCTACAATAGCACAGTTAATGAGTAGCTATACAATATTTATTGTGTTAAGTGTAACACTTTAAACAATACGTCTACTTATATTTTCATAGCATCTGTAATTTAGAACATCTGATTTTCATAACATCTGTAACTGAGTTGCATGCATTTGTACTGTGATCAGAACATGCATCTACTTCCATCATTTTTCAGTTCGAGTATATTTACTGAGATGGTTTTATATATAGGAGCTACACTACAACAGCTTCCTGTATTCACATTAGACATTCTGATTAATTTTTACCATTTGCCCTACATATGACGCTACCTAATCTATAAAGCACTATGTGGGATTTTCAGGTATTTTTAGATGACTGTCTTTTTTCCACTGCCTGATGGGCTGATCCAGTTGTACTCGGCCTGCACCAGGACAAAACTGTTTTCCCGTATCTTCCTGAATTGCATCATCTCCCCACCTTCTCTCATTGTGATGACATCATTGTCTGGTTCACTAAAGGACACTTCTGTTCGCTTGTGACAATACTGGGCATGGATGCAGCGCAGCCCAGCAGCCAGGGCCATGCCGAGGGCAGCCGTACAGCCAAGGAGAATGCCAAGTTGGGCTGCTATGAATTGTGTCCCTCTTCTGGGGTGTTCTGCTCCTTTCCCAGGAACAGCAGCGTCAGGTATGGGTCTGGTCACCCATGGAAGTGTATTCCCAGCAACCTCCTCTTGGTTCTCCTCCTCCCCTCTGGAAACTGCTTGTTCTGACTGCAGCAAGAAGTTTGCTGAAGCCTTCTCTGTCACTGACCGCCTCTCTGTCATCTGCCTCGAAGCTGATGATAAACTGCTGGAGACATCCAAGTCAGCCTCCCTGTCTCTATGCTGTGACACTGTCCCTGGAACTGCAAGCAGGTAAGTGTACCAAAGCTGGGTGGAAAGTGAAGCTGTAGCATGCAACACAGGTTTTGTCATCTCCTGGTTGGAGTTCACAGCAATCTCCTTAAAAGCAAAAATGTGACAAAACATCTGATGAGAGTCTAAATAGCTTGTGGGATTTAACTGGCTCTTTCAGCTCCTTGCCACTAGTTCAAGGACAAGGACTCCTTGCCACCTAGTTTGGGAATAACCAAGGACAATAGCCAATGGTTGTTTATTGGTCTTTGTGAAACGAGTTGGTGCATTCAGCAGAGTTCCTAATGGACACAACTGACACCCTTGCTTGATATCTCATCAGAGAATGCCATGGATGGAATAGACACTCTCAGCTGGTCCCATTGCTCAGAGAGGAAGCAAGTTGGTAGGGCAGAGTAGGAAACTTACCCCATCAAGGTGCCAGTCTCTGTATAAAGGACTCCAATTTCTAGGGCTGGTACCTGGCACCTTTCACCAGGCCTACAGTCACTTAACTTATCTTGCTCAAAAATGTAAAATAGGCACCTGAGCGCACCGAATGATTACACTTCGCTAATGCCAGGATCATGCTGCCACATCAACAGAAAGATGCCTATTAACTTTCCTGGGCTTTGGATCAGGCCTTTGGGGCAGGGGAGTCACAGAAGAATTTAGTTTACCTCCCCCTTTGCTACTGTTTAAATAAAAGGAAAAGGCCCCATAGGATTTTAAAGTTCAATAACCCAGCCCTGGCCTAAAATTGCCTGCTTTCCCCTGCTGCACTGTCAGTTGGAAAACTACCACCTGTAAATAATGCTGAACCATCCCAAACAATGTGAATTAGTATTTTGTTAACACTCTTGTTTCTCAGTTTCTTCTTGTTTCAAAGCACCTTGTTTTAGCAGTCACAAAATGAGACCCCAGGCTAGACTTTAGCCTAGACTTCATTATAGATCTTAATCAAGACTGACTGCAGAGGCAATCTGAGGATTTTAGAGATGCCCCTGAAAGAAATGAATCTGAGACCTACACTGAACTCTTACCTTCACATTGCACAGTTGCTGCCTGATCCAGAACCAGTGGTGTCTATGGGTGACCAGTTTGAGTTTGGATCAGGCCCTTAGTAGCTGGTTTCTATGGAACTTGAGCAGTCCAGCAGGCTCTTTAGCACATCCATCAATTACACCAGAAAAGCTCTTGGCCTCTGATGTCATTAGTGGGTGTTTAAAAAGCTTGCTGGGTAGCCAGTCTGGCAGGAGTCCTGGTGAGCTGTGAGGCAAAGTAGGGGATAGACAGCAATAGCTCAGTTTGTGGGAGAGGTTACCACTGAAGAAGGTAAATATGACAGTAAAATGTAGACAGCAAACGAGAATTTCAGTGATTAAACTGCAGAATCGAGAGTCGCTAACTAGCAGTTTCAATACAGCACAGATACTTGGAACAGCTAGCCCAGTCCTTTCCCCCAAATGGAAAAAGGGCTATCTACCTGGAAAATACTATGGGATGCAGAGACTTCTTTACTACAGAGGAGTAGCCGTGTTAGCCTGGATCTGTAAAAGCGGCAAAGAGTCCTGTGGCACCTTATAGACTAACAGACGTATTGGAGCATAAGCTTTCTTGGGTGAATACCCACATCCAACGAAGTGGGTATTCACCCATGTAAGCGTATGCTCCAATACGTCTGTTAGTCCATAAGGTGCCACAGGTCTCTTTGCCACTTCTTCACTACAATTAACTAACCTGAAAACATGTCTTTTCCTGCAGATTCCTACCTCAATTATTTCACCCTTTGTTTCTCTCCTTCCATTTTGGATTCATTCTGTCCTTTTTTTCCTGATTTGTAAAATTCTCTTCTCCTTTGTTCTCGGTGTGTCTTTTCTTTCTTTCTCTCTCCTTTCCCTTCTTTCATTTTTTCTTGCCCATCCCCTTTGCCCAAATGATCCACATTATCTCACCTTTGACTCCACTGCACCTGTTCTCTTGTCCAATTTCTCACTGCTCTCTCCTCTATTTCCCTCTCTTCTCCTTTTTCTCTTCTGGATTCTCCTAAATACTTCTCATTTGTTCTCTCCCTTGATTCTCTGGGTTCCCATGTTTCGCTCTCCTTATGGCATCCTCTTACCTCCCAGACCCGGGACTTTATTGTCCCTTGTTGCTCCCCTTCTCTGTATTCTGCGTAGTGTTCTCCCTCTTACCACATAACCTCTCTATTCCCTTTGTCCCCCACTCGAATCCACTCTCCCTCTCCATCTCCTGCCCTAGTTCCCATCCAGGTCCCCAGTTCATCTCTCCTCCTCAACCTCAGGCTCCACCTGTTTATCTCCCGACAGTTCTTCTTTTCCCAGCATCTCCCAACAGCCTCTTTCCTTCCTAGTTAATCTCCAGTTTGTCCCCTTCCAAGTCATTGCTCCAGCCACCCAGCCCCAGTTGATCTCTCCAGGCCTTCCTTTTCCCAGTTCATACCTCTCCAAGTCTCTGTCAGTTCATCCCTTCAGCCCTCACTGCCACCACCTCAGTTCAGGCCCTGCCCTCACCTCACCCCCCATTCATGCAGGACCCCTCAGTTCATCCACCACCCATAACTTTCCTAGTTTATCCAAACCCCCAATTCAGACGCTGTCTCCAATTACACACACACACACACACACGTTCTCAGTGTATCGTCCCTAAATCCTACCATCTCTGAAACACGGGAGAGGAGGAAACATGCTGCTACTTGTATGGGATGGGACAAGCGCTGTACCTCGAATCAGCTCTTCTCCCTGCTGCTTGCTTTCTGCCTCCCCTAAAGCACAGAGACACCAGGGAGACAGCAGGAAGCAGCAGGCACAAAACAAAGCAAAAGCTGCGTCCGGCGGCACCACTGCAAACCCTGGCTGCCGAAGGAGGATGCTGCACCTGAAGTAACAAGCTGCAGTTGGAGGCCTCCTGCAGCAGTGCATTTCACAAATTGGCTAGGGTGACCCCAGCTGTCTGGTCAAAGCAGGAACAGGCCAGATACCCATAAACACAATGGGTTTGAATCCAGTCTCGCCCACAATGCTTTTACATTAGTGTAAATGCTTTGACTTCAATGGAGTCGATCCTGTTTTACATCAAAGTAAGCGATAAGAGAATCAGCCCCACTGCCTGGGTCTGTACACCTCATTCAGGCTAAAGAGGATTTCAGGATGTTGACTGCCCTCGAAGAGGCACAGCTCAGAATAACAGCTCATACAATCTCATCACTATGTCTGAACATATACTGAAAGGAGAGAGCGGAAATGACCTGAAATGTTTCTAGCTGGTGTACTTTGCTTTAAAACAAGATGTAGGGCATTTAGCTGCCTAAACAAAGCCAAGTTGTCCTTGTACATTCAGAAGCGCTACATGCCCATGCCAGAGTGCCTGTTTAAGCTTACTGTACTTCCTGATAAATTTATGTGAGCACTTTATGTATTACGATTTATTTTTGTTGTTTCAGAGTTCAAAGGAATAGTAAATTGCTGTACAGGTGCTATATGTTATGTGGGTCAATGAGCCAGACCGTGGGATATGTTCTGAAGTCAATGTTTACAGCGGGGGGAACTAGAAGTCTTTTAAAGAGTTTTAGGGTTTTGCAAATTGTTTAAAGCTCAGCAGGAAAACAAAGCAGTAAACTCATCCATTTCTGCAAGAAAAGATCACTGAGAGAAGTGGTGTGCAATGAAAACACAGGTAGTGCTCAGCGGCAATACAGATTAACATAGCTCCATCTCTTGGCCATGCTTGGATATGGGGCTTTGGGTCAGGCTTGTTTCATTAATTCATTCATATATAGAGAGATAGATAGTGTGATACAGGAGGGCCAGGGAGCAGTGGGAGAGGGGAAATATATAAGCCCTAGGCTAATTAAGGCGTGGTTCCCTGTAGACTAGGAAGGGTTGTTGCAGGTTAATCGGAGCACCTGTAGTCAATTAAGGCCCTGTCAGGAACCTAATAAAACCCCCTGCTTCAGGCAGTCAGGTTGTGTGAGGAAGGAGAGAGGACTGGAGCTTGGAGGTGTGTTGCTGAGACCTGAAAGACCAGAGAACTGAAGTAAGGGAGACTCCCTCCCCCAGCATCTAAGGACTGAGGGTAACCCTACCCAAGGGGGAAGAGGGTAAGAAACCCGCAGGGGTTGAGAGGGGCTGGGGCTCAGGCTCAGAATGTAGAGTAAACCCAGACCCCTCCCCCGCTTCCCTCCTTTACTACTTTCCCGGGCCACTAGCAGGGTCCTCACCACCCCAAGAGCTGCGGCAAGGGGTGATGTCTTAGCCCCCTGCCAAGAAAAGCACGGGGCCCACCATACCAACATCAGCCGTTTTGTCACAATAGATATAGAGAGATAGTGGCATCTCCCCCAAAAGAATACAACTGCCTGATTTCAGAGTAGCAGCTGTGTTAGTCTGTATCCGCAAAAAGAAAAGGAGTACTTGTGGCACCTTAGAGACTAACCAATTTATTTGAGCATAAGCTTTTGTGAGATACATTAATGTATCCGATGAAGTGAGCTGTAGCTCACAAAAGCTTATGCTCAAATAAATTGGTTAGTCTCTAAGGTGCCACAACTGCCTAAGACTCAGAACAGACCATATTAAGTCTTAGACACTGACAGCTTTAATATGTCAGCCTTTCAGGGCTAGAAACAGGATCACTGGAAAAAGGAGCTTTCCAGCTTCCCCATGGCAACCAATGCAGGGTTCTAAACCAAAAACATCTCAAATTGTTGCACTTTAAAATCATGTCATTGCTATGCAGTGAAAAGGTTTTTTAGATCATTTTACAGTTGAACTCCTAGTAATCAAGGCACATGGCTCTACTGGTAGTGAAAACATTCAAAACTCTAACAGTGTTAAAATAGCTTTAGTAACATGTGGCATATTCAGAACACATGTTGCTGTTAAGATGCAAAAGGTTTTATTGTCATCTGCTGCAAAAACTTCCACCTGCTTCCAATAATTTTCCATTTCAGCAGATGCAGGCCTGGTTTGATGTGAGTAATTGGACATGGGTGAGGCCTCATTTCTTGGGAGATGGGATTAGGGAGGTAAATGGATCAGCAGGCTGGAAACAGAACGTCTGTACTAAGCTAAAATAAGGGGAAACATCCAGGGAATCACTTAAATGGCCAAGATAAAAATGGATCAGATAAGCCTAGAATGTAAAATGAGGTTAAGAGTAAGTTGTCCATGGACAGCGTGTAGGTAGAGCATGCTGTACAGGGATTGGTTCCTACAAAAAGACAACGCCAATCCCAAATCATGTGATGCACTGTAAGTGTATATAAAGGAATAGGGTTGGATGTGTGGCATACCCTGTACCCAACCCCTACGCTTAAGCCTGGTCAACTCAAATGTAATTTGATTCTATGCTGATAAAGGAAGCTGAGTGATGAGACTAGAGCCAAACTTAGTTTTTAGGGAACTGAAGAGGTCTTAGGGGAACCCGAACAATAGAAAACACCCCACTCAGTTCTTACCTGTATATCTTCCTTACATGTCAAACACAACTGTGATGTGGAAGCACCTGAGATGCTTGGTGGTCTAAAATATTGGAAAAGGAAGGATAAGTTTAATATATTTGGTCTAGCTGTACAAATTGCAAAGAAAAAACAGAGTCTGTACTTCATTAAAAATGTTGCCCGCTAGAAAAGCCTCATGAGATACACATTTATTGTGATGAGAGGGGCCCATAGAGACAGCAGTCATGCAATCCGACCCAAGTACTGTACAGATAAGATAATGCAGAATGTTCAGTACCAAATTTATCTTCGTCCCCACCCCAATTATATAGACGCCTATTGGACCCAATCCTGCCCAAGTCCCATTGAATCCAAACTTTTGCAATCCACTAGTTCAGTTCTCCTTTTCCTTCTCCACAGTGATGGAAGGATAGCCCTGCTAGATTTGTAATTTCTTTGATTATTTTTAGAAAAATCTAAATATAAGTTGATTTTTTATTACATCTTGAGCCTTGTAAGTCTAAACACTCTTCAGTCTAGTCTATCCATGTAGGCATTTGTACTGTGCTTATCACTGTGGTGTCTGAATAACTTCTCCACAGTTCTATTTAAAGAGAGTCTGATTGCTGTATTAGCTTCAGTTTACATCACACCCAGCCCCAAAAGGGGCTGAGTAATTTTCAAAATCTCAATATGCAAATTCCTAATAGGAATGCACAGCTTGCCACATGGACACCACTTGCCCCATGGAGAAACAGGTGCTAATTTACTCCTTCCATAACTTTTGGAGAAGTAGTTGTATTCAGATTCAGTACATTACCCATCAGGTGTGCTGGGGCTGGAGGTATAATCTTGTAAAATGAAACTTCGCAAGATGTTCGCCATGTCCAGCCCTTGAAATTCAAGTGATGGCTCCAGGCTTTGATCACTGTAGATGCTGCTTCTGTTGGCTTGCCCTCCTCCATGTCTGCTGCTGACCCTCAAGGCTACTGAATCCACAGAGGTCTCAGAGTGTTGCTTTCCCTTATCAAGTTGCTCTGTGTCTTGTCCGCTTCCAAAAGCAGGCTCCAGTACTTTTGTCACTGCAATTCTAGTCAGTCTGGCAGGCATAAATTTTGCAGACTGAGTAAAGACAGTAATACTGTTGGGTGTAGTAGAACCTTAAGAAACACAGAAAAGTGAACAAGTATATTTTCTTTGTATTGTTTGTTTCAAACTTTGATTTGTAATGACATTGATTAATATATTATCTGCATTCATATACTAAAAAATAATAACTTTGATTTCTACAGCACAAAGCTAAAATAGAAATCTAGGCATCTCATGGAAACTGGAGAGTAAATCAATAAAGCCCTCCCCAAATTAAGTTCAGATAAAATAATTAAAGTCAAGGTGCCATGCTGAATACTTTCAGAAACAAGGCTCATTTTTAAAGTCTAGATCCATGGTTTACTCCATCTTGGAAGGAAGGTATTTTCACTCACCTGAGACAGCTGAAGCAATGATAAAATTGTTATCTGCTCTTCCTAGATGTTCATTCACTTTGAAAAAGCCCTGCTCAGTCCAAACTGAGAGAAACGACATCTGACCTGCCTTTTGTCCAATACACATAGTTGAGGTCATGCAAACAGTCACACTGACGATAAATATAGAACTTTCTCTTATTTAGACAATAACACCACACCCAAGCATCCAAAAACCATGAGTCAGGCCTCCAAAATCATGAGACTGGCTTGAAGTTTTGAGATTTAAAAAAAAAGTACATTTTGGGTTCTTTTTCTTTTCATTTGAATCTACAGAGTGCACTCAGGTCATGTTTTCATGCTGTTCTTTGCAACTGTGAAGGCTAGAAACTCTTTTGTTTTAAATGAAAGCTGAAATTCGCATGAACTCATGTCTCCAGGAGCTGGGGCTTTAAGTAAAACATCAACTGTAGCAAGACTCAAGATAAAATCATGGAAGTTGGCAACACGCTTTGCAACCGATGAAGTGAGCCGTAGCTCACGAAAGCTTATGCTCAAATAAATTTTAGTCTCTAAGATGCCACAAGTCCTCCTTTTCTTTTTGCAGATACGGACTAACACAGCTCCTACTCTGAAACCACTCTTTAAACTGTATATAGCCACCATCATTCAGACGAAAGCCCGGACCCTGAATGGTGATGAGTGCTGTCACTTCAATCAGCCCCCAGTAACTATGTAAGTGAACCCCTGAGGTTAATTTATGTCACTTGTGTTAGGTGGATGAAGGAATATACCATAAAAATATTCTACTGGAACTAAGTTGTCAGTAAAATAACACATACCTTTGCTTGCTGTAACAGTTACTTTTAGATCAGTAGGTTTTTGCAGTGGTGTTGGCATTATAATGCTGGATTTCTTGCTACTATCAGCAGGTGTTCTGTTCTGTATTTGGTGGGATACAATAGCAGACTCAATCCTTACCCAGTAAACAAAATATGACTGGACTACCGATAAACTGTCAAAAATAACATATGTTAGTCAAGAATTTAGTCACCCTGTACCATTAATAGAATATCATAATATTCTGCTAATCAGAAGGCCTTTAAAAAAAAACCCTAAAAACAAACAATGCAAAAAATATTAATAGATTATTAGCCCGTCACACTTTTTATATTAAAAACAAAACACACTAAAAACCATAGGGAAAATGTAGTGTAATTATAATTAGGGCTGGTGAAAAACTGAAAGAGAAAACTTTTACTAACTCTGCTTCCATGGGCAAGGAGGCAAGTGGGAGTTACTGATTAAAAAGTCTCATTAGTTAAATTGGATATGATGGGGATCAATAGGAAAATTGAAAGGTGGATAAGGAATTGGTTAAAGGGGAGACTACAATGGGTCCTACTGAAAGGTGAACTGTCAGGCTGGAGGGAGGTTACCAGTGGAGTTCCTCAAGGATTGGTTTTGGGACCAATCTTATTTAATCTTTTTATTACTGACCTCAGCACAAAAAGTGGGAGTGTGCTAATAAAGTTTGCGGATGATACAAAGCTGGGAGGTATTGCCAATTTAGAGAAGGACAGAGATATCCTACGGGAGGATCTGGATGACCTTGTAAACTGGACTAATAGTAATAGGATGAAATTTAATAGTGAGAAGTGTAAGGTCATGCATTTAGGGATTAATAACAGGAATTTTAGTTATAAACTAGGGACGCATCAATTAGAAGTAACGGAGGAGGAAAAGGACCTTGGAGTATTGGTTGATCACAGGATGACTATGAGCCGCCAATGTGATATGGCCGTGAAAAAAGCTAATGCGGTCTTGGGATGCATAAGGAGAGATATTTCCAGTAGGCATAAGGAGGTTTTAGTGCCGTTATACAAGGCACTGGTGAGACCTCACCTGGAATACTGTGTGCAGTTCTGGTCTCCCATGTTTAAGAAGGATGAATTCAAACTGGAACAGGTACAGAGAAGGACTACTAGGATGATCCGAGGAATCGAAAATTTGTCTTATGAAAGGAGACTCAAGGAGCTTGGCTTGTTTAGTCTAACCAAAAGAAGGTTGAGGGGAGATATGATTGCTCTCTATAAATATATCAGAGGGATAAATACCGGAGAGGGAGAGGAATTATTTAAGGTCAGTACCAATGTGGACACAAGAACAAATGGATATAAACTGGCCACCAGGAAATTTAGACTAGAAATTAGACAAAGGTTTCTAACCATCAGAGGAGTGAAGTTCTGGAATAGCCTTCCAAGAGAAGCAGTGGGGGCAAAAGATCTATCTGGCTTTAAGATTAAACTCGATAAGTTTATGGAGGAGATGGTATGATGAAATAACATGGTTTTGGTAATTAAATATTCATGGTAAATAGGCCCAATGGCCTGTGATGGGATATTAGATGGGGTGGGATCTGAGTTACCCAGGAAAGAATTTTCTGTAGTATCTGGCTGATGAATCTTGCCCATATGCTCAGGGTTTAGCTGATCGCCATATTTGGGGTCGGGAAGGAATTTTCCTCCAGGGCAGATTGGAAGAGGCCGTGGAGGTTTTTCGCCTTCCTCTGTAGCATGGGGCACGGGTCACTTGCTGGAGGATTCTCTGCTCCTTGAAGTCTTTAGACTACGATTTGAGGACTCCAATAGCACAGATATAGGTGTGAGGTTTTTTGCAGGAGTGGTGGGTGAAATTCTGTGGCCTGCTTTGTGCAGGAGGTCAGACTAGATGATCATAATAGTCCCTTCTGACTTAAATATCTATGAATCAGTTTTACTTTTATAGTAGTATTCTAGCAGGGCTGGCAGCACCACCTACAACTGAGACTGTTAGACATTTTCTATTGTAAGTCCCTCTATTCAGTTGTTTATAACTTTGCCACGCTTTAATCATTCAAGCTCATATTTTCCATGCTGCTTTTCTGCCAGAGGAGGACAGACAAGCTTGGGGATGGACAAGAAAGGTCTAAAACTACTAAAAACGCTCTCCTACAGACCCTGAAATTGAACCTAGGAGTCCTCAGTCTCTTGGGGTGTGGCTACACAGCAATTAAACACCTGTGGCAGCAACAGATCAGCTGCCATTTCCTAATTCTGGAGTATTTCACTTTGCAACTTTAGCGTTCTTTTAATGACTGTATTTTTGGATGCAATATGTATTAGTGTAACTCATAACTTATACTGCCTAAACTGAGCTATATTATCTTATCTTGGCTATCTAGTGTCCTCTCTGTTACTATCTGATGCAAGACAATAACTTGTTCTGTGAACAATTCTATCTATATTTAACTTTTTAAAGGAGGTAAATAAAAATCAGTGAAATCATATACAACGCTACTGATTTCCAAAGTATTTAGGCTGTCATTTTTTCATCTGCAGAATTGTTTAACAGTAGGAGAAAGCTATGTAAATACAAAGGAGCAGTAAATTGCCAGTGAAGACAATAAATCTATGACAATTTACAGCAGCTGAGAAATTACTCCAATATTTGGTGAATTTCAAGCAATATCTAACCCCTCTTCCCTGCCCCTCCCCGACTGAACATGGCAAACAAACTGTAAGGGCATTGGGACTCCTTTCCATAGATATGAACTAAGGTTAGGAACCATATATTCTTACAAGAACTTGATGTCTCCAATGGGCTGGGCAGGTGCCTTCCACACAAATGACAGATTTCTTTTCAGTGATTTGTCGGAATGGGTTACAGAATCACCATCTTCAAAACAAGTCAGCAGTTTGGAACCCGGAGGAATGAAAACAAAAGTGCCAGCAACTTGATCATTAGATACCCTGCGAGCTTGAAGTAAAAAGCCCATGAAATCACGAGTGCTCCTCACTGTCACTGCAAAACAAACCATGGTACAGAAAGAAATTTGTCCACGGCATCCACTTGCATTTCTGACATGAATCATTTTCAATGGAATTTTCATTGGAATTGATTAATTTAGGAGGAATCCGTATGGAACCAAGCTTGCCATTTTGCCTCTACATTTCTCTCTTAAGAACATAAGAATGGCCCTACTGGGTCAGACCAAAGGTCCATCCAGCTCAGTATCCTGTCTGCCGACGGTGGCCAATGCCAGGTGCCCCAGAGGGAGTGAACCTAACAGGTAATGATCAAGTGATCTCTCTCCTGCCATCCATCTCCACCCTCTGACAAACAGAGGCTAAGGACACCATTCCTTACCCATCCTGGCTAAAAGCATTCTGAAAATATCAGAACATTTTTTAATGTTGACTTTTTTTTTTTTTCCCATGAAAGTTACATGGAAATTTTGGCTGAGTCATTTTTTTAATTATGAACTAATCATCAGTTGATACTTGGAAAAATACAGCTATCTATACACTAGTAATATATACATCATATTGATTGATTTTGAAAAGAACTCTTGTATAAGAACTAAACTGTCCTGTTGAACAAAAGAGTGCGTGCTCCATTTCTGTTTAAGACCTAGTCTTTTGAATAGGAATGAGTAGGTAGGATGGATGATATGTTTACAGGCCAGGTTCCTCTTCATTGCCATTTAAAATACGTAGGGCCCGGTCCTACAAAGTTCTCTGTGTGAGAATTTCCCATTATATCTATGGGTCTGATTGACTTCAGTGGGGATTATCTCAGGCCCAGCATCTGTAATATGGGGACAATCTGAAGAAGACCCCATTGAAATGTACAATTTCATTCTCTGAATTTACCGAAGTGTAACTGATTGCAGAATATAATCCTTTCAGTCTTGATGAACAATGAGGAAAAAAGAATGCATATTTTACATAGCAACCTCCATTTATGGTATGTATCTGTAATTACATTTATTCCTTGTGAGGAGAGCTGCTATAACTCATTCATGGCATTTCCATATGTAGATTATCCCTCTTCTCCTTAACTCACAGATGAATGTCTTAACTGAGATTAGCTATCATGAATTTTTTATAGATATGAAAGTTTCCTCTTAAATAATTACTCCTTATGAGTCAAAAGTGCAGTCTAGAAAACTTCCCTGCTAGGTACACAGTAATCACAATCCGTGCTGCTGTGCTTTGTATTTTTCTGCTTGACCCACAACAGGAGAGAACAACTAGCAGCACTGTGACTTTTTCATGAATGTTCTATGTCAGGTGTGGGCAAACTTTTTTGCCTGAGGGGCACATCGAGGTTTAGAAACTGTATGGAGGGCCGGGTAGGGAAGGCTGTGCCTCCCCAAACAACCTAGCCCCCGCCCCCCATCCGCCCCATCCCACTTCCCGCCCCCGACTGCCCCCCTCAGAACCTCCAGCCATCCAACCCCCCCGCTCCTTCTCACTTCCCCTGAGTGCCCCATCCTAGGACCCCCTGCACCTATCCAACCCTCCCCCCGCCCCAGCTCCCTATCCCCTGACTGCCCTCACGCCTATCCACACCTTTGCCCCCTGACAGGCCCCCCGGGACTCCCATGCCTATCCAACCACCCGTTCCTCGTCCCCTGACTGCCCCCAGGACTCCCTGCCCCTTACAACCCCCCGCTCCCCACCCCCTTACCATGCCACTCAGACCAGCAGGACTGGCAGCCGCGCTGCCCAGCAGGAGCTCACAGCCCCGCTGCCCAGGGCACTGGCGGCACAGCGAGCTGAGGCTGCAGGGGAGGGGGGACAGCATGGCAGGAGCTGGGAGAAGCCAGGAGCTCAAGGGCTGGGCAGGACAATCCCATGGGCCGTAATTTGCCCACCTCTGTTCTATGTTGTAAAGTTAATGAATACTCCTTACCTGGTACCTTATCACCTGGAAAGTAGAAGGACATATTGGTGTGGATAGTGATATAGTTATTCCGGGGGTTCTGAAGCTGAGCTCTTATATGTTTGGGTGTCATGTCACCACAGGCAGAAAGACTCGCACCATGGGAGAAGGCAGCAGTGTACGAAAGCGAGCACAAGATTGTGCATGCCCATCCAATGATAACTACTTGGACTTTCATTCCATCCTCCACCTTGTTATTCAAAATAACAGGCATTACACTCCAGGTTAAGTTCAAAGTAATAATCTCTAGGAAGATACAATCAGTAAGCACGGCACATGTGTCATCTTTGAATTCACTGAGACACGCAATAATACTTCCCTTTCAATTAATTAATTAATTCCCTTTCAATTAATTAAAAAAAAAAAGTTATCCATGACTCATGGAGCCCTTCCTAGTAACCCACAAAAAAGGAACATTTTAAGAAGTGGTTTGGGAGGTGGGGTATGATCCATAAGAGGATTCTTTTTCTTGTGAAGTTGTCCACAGAGCAAAAAAGCTGGAAAACCATCGCTGTACCGAGTCTTGTTACCATTAGTGTCAGCAGAAAGGATTCTGCAAGTTCTCATTCATCTACACAGAGTATAAAATCCTCAAGTAACAGTGCAGTACACAAGATGGAAACATCTATCTCGCAAGTCTGTAGAGCTGCTCCATGGAAACTACTTCAGGTCCATCCCAGTGAAAGATTCCATGTAGCAGCAGATCTTCTGTCCCTGCTCCACCTGCACTCTGATACCTGGAGCCCACACCAAGCTGGACTCTGAATCAGTGGCAGTGGGTGTGGGAAGAGCACATACATACCCTGACTCCACTGTGCACAACAGAACCACAACAATTTTGCTGAGAGCAAACCCTTCAAGGCACTGGAAGTATGGGTTGTATTGACCCCAGAATGTCTATGCTAACTATGTCCATCAACGTTTAATATTTAACTATTTTTCTAAATTTTCCTCTTCTGTTGACATTGTTTGGTGATAGTGAAACATACAATATGCAAAATCTGAAATCAACATTTGAAGCCCAAGATAAATCCCTATTTATTTTTGGTTAAAGATCAAGATTTCATCTTTAAACCCTAATATAAATATGAGGAAGCACTATTCACAAAGTTAACGCCTGCTATCTATCCAGGAACATATAGCTCTCTTTGCCCAGAGTCTACAGTAACGGGCATTAAATAAATGCCTAAGACAGACAGAATATACTTATTCCTGTTTCTTATCATCGGTGCTGTCTCCATGTAGCAGTGTGCAGGTTTGAAAAGTAATAACAGAGAATGTGTACACAAATATTTATCGCACATGTGAATGAATGTGTACATGAAAGCAGGCTAGCCCTATTTTAATGTATATCTTCAAATACCTCCTTTTCAACATGTAAATTATATTGGCTTCGCTTTCTTTGGCTCATGAATCAGTAAGTGGATGTATAAAAGACAGAGGGAGTCTGAGACTAAAGAAATCTCTGTTACATCACCTCGGAAGTTGCCACAGATTCTGAAAAATTGCCACTGAACGTGGAACAGTTTGTTCCCAGCCTCAAGCAGAAAGCAGCTCGGCAGTTTAGCCTTCTCTAGAGCTCCATCACTCCAATCACTTAAGTGCCATAAGGAGCTTGTGGCAGCGAGTAGGAGCCCCTCTTAAAATTCCAACCCCCAAACTGAAGAGAAAGCTGGTGTGATACCCCTGGCTGGGATGCCACTCTCCCACTCCCTGAGTACGCTTCAATCAGCCGTTCTCAAACTGTGGGTCGGAACCTCAAAGTGGGTTGTGACCCCATTTTAATGGGGTCGCCAGGGCCAGCGTTAAATTTGCTGGGGCCCGGGCCTGAAGCTGAAGCCAAGGAGCTTCAGCCTGGGGTGGCAGGGCTCAGGCTCCACCCTTTTGCCTCCCACCCAGGGTCCTGTAGTAATTTTTGTTGTCAGAAGGGAATCGCGGTGCAATGAAGTTTGAGAACCCCCTGGCTTAAATCATCTTTACAAGAGATGGTTTCTCCCTGGGCCTCAAAAAATACTGCTGAACTGCAACTTTTTGCCTTTGGAATTCACCAGATTCTACTCTCTGCTTTTTAACCCTGGGGTGTTTGTTCCCCATGTATCTCGCCCCTTTACAAGCGTCTGTCACTATCAGCCAGGGAGGCCTTAGTCCCCAGTACCATTTCAGCTCTGTTCCCTGCCATTGACATTCACTTACCTTGGGATACATTCCTTCAGGCTCACTGTAACTGTTCCCCCTCAGCCTGCCAGAGACGCATCCTTTAAGGCAAGTTCTTCACTTTCTCCTCTAATGGGAAGTGCACCAGCTGTTACTCTAATGCCGACAGGAGCTCTCTGCCAGTGCCCAAATCAGCTTTAATCGTATTAGTTTTCCTCCTCCTCTCCCACTCACTCATTTTATTTATTAATTCATTTTATCATCAAGTCTCTGGCATGAAAATAAAAACAAAGCAAGAGGGACAAAGTAGTATGTTCTGTACAGGATCACCCTAGAACTCCGTTACTGATGCTTAGCCGGATGGGGCCCTTGTTCTTTTTAATTAGCATGGTAAAGATTTGTAAAACAAAGACATCAGCTTCCTTTAGTCCTTAAGGCCCTGGGAGCTGGATTTTTTTTTCTCTTGCGTGTTTACATGGAAGCAAAAGCAATACCTTGCTAGAAATAAGCAGAACAATTCTCATACATATTAGAGTAACCACAAGCAGCTGACTTAAATGTACCAGAGCCAAAACATTGAAAGTTAAGTCTCCCGCTCCATCTGTAAGTCTCACTTCATTGTCTTTAGTTCCTGGGTATTAGTAAATAACATAGGTCACACCCAATTCGCAGCATGAAAGCAGACTAAGTAGTATGTATGCTGCAGCTGGGTGCTGTGTAAAATTTGTTCCATAATCTTAGACACCCCTCCCCCCCACACACCCCACAAACCCACCACCAAAACTAACTTCATTAGAGTTAATGGTGACGCTATATTGTCCTTTAAAACAACGTTAATAAAATATATTTTTAAGGCTAAGATTTCAGGAAATGGGTTTTTACCCCTTTCCACTCAGTAAAATGGAGGTATTAGATTAGAGGTAGACAGCTATACTATGAATTTTAGGTCTGGGGATCATCAAGACCTCCTTAAGATCATTAGATTTTCAATTCTTTGCTCAAGAAACACTCACTTGATTCTGAGAATATCACCCAGTCTAATCTCCCTCTTTTATGAAACATTATGCAGAAGGTGATGGCAATACCTGGAGTTCTCAGATTTCCTCGATTTGTCACTCCAGCTTTAAGCCTGTGTTTGGGATAGAGACTACACTGTTTTCATCAGTCGGTGACTTCTTCCTAGCAATAGATTAAGATTAGCAGGCAAATTGTCTACTTTGATACAGCACTTTTGTACCATTAGCTTACAGATATATGAAGAGACTTTGATACCATTTGTATGCTGCAGACCCTGGCAGGGTTAGCCAGAATCATAGAATATCAGGGTTGGAAGGGACCCCAGAAGGTCATCTAGTCCAACCCCCTGCTCGAAGCAGGACCAATTCCCAGTTAAATCATCCCAGCCAGGGCTTTGTCAAGCCTGACCTTAAAAACCTCTAAGGAAGGAGATTCTACCACCTCCCTAGGTAACGCATTCCAGTGTTTCACCACCCTCATAGTGAAAAAGTTTTTCCTAATATCCAATCTAAACCTCCCCCACTGCAACTTGAGACCATTACTCCTCGTTCTGTCATCTGCTACCATTGAGAACAGTCTAGAGCCATCCTCTTTGGAACCCCCTTTCAGGTAGTTGAAAGCAGCTATCAAATCCCCCCTCATTCTTCTCTTCCGCAGGCTAAACAATCCCAGCTCCCTCAGCCTCTCCTCATAAGTCATGTGTTCTAGACCCCTAATCATTTTTGTTGCCCTTCGCTGGACTCTCTCCAATTTATCCACATCCTTCTTGTAGTGTGGGGCCCAAAACTGGACACAGTACTCCAGATGAGGCCTCACCAATGTCGAATAGAGGGGGACGATCACGTCCCTCGATCTGCTCGCTATGCCCCAACTTATACATCCCAAAATGCCATTGGCCTTCTTGGCAACAAGGGCACACTGCTGACTCATATCCAGCTTCTCATCCACTGTCACCCCTAGGTCCTTTTCCGCAGAACTGCTGCCTAGCCATTCGGCCCCTAGTCTGTAGCGGTGCATTGGATTCTTCCCTCCTAAGGGCAGGACCCTGCACTTATCGTTATTGAACCTCATCAGATTTCTTTTGGCCCAATCCTCCAATTTGTCTAGGTCCTTCTGTATCCTATCCCTCCCCTTCAGCGTATCTACCACTCCTCCCAGTTTAGTATCATCCGCAAATTTGCTGAGAGTGCAATATACACCATCCTCCAGATCATTTATGAAGATATTGAACAAAACCGGCCCCAGGACCGACCCCTGGGGCACTCCACTTGACACCGGCTGCCAAATAGACATGGAGCCATTGATCACTACCCGTTGAGCCCGACAATCTAGCCAGCTTTCTACCCACCTTATAGTGCATTCATCCAGCCCATACTTCCTTAACTTGCTGACAAGAATACTGTGGGAGACCGTGTCAAAAGCTTTGCTAAAGTCAAGAAACAATACATCCACTGCTTTCCCTTCATCCACAGAACCAGTAAGCTCATCATAAAAGGCGATTAGATTAGTCAGGCATGACCTTCCCTTGGTGAATCCATGCTGGCTGTTCCTGATCACTTTCCTCTCATGCAAGTGCTTCAGGGTTGATTCTTTGAGGACCTGCTCCATGATTTTTCCAGGGACTGAGGTGAGGCTGACTGGCCTGTAGTTCCCAGGATCCTCCTCCTTCCCTTTTTTAAAGATTGGCACTACATTAGCCTTTTTCCAGTCATCCGGGACTTCCCCGGTTCGCCACGAGTTTTCAAAGATAATGGCCAATGGCTCTGCAATCACAGCCGCCAATTCCTTCAGCACTCTCGGATGCAACTCGTCCGGCTCCATGGACTTGTGCACGTCCAGCTTTTCTAAATAGTCCCTAACCACCTCTATCTCCGCAGAGGGCTGGCCATCTCTTCCCCATTTTGTGATGCCCAGCGCAGCAGCAGTCTGGGAGCTGACCTTGTTAGTGAAGACAGAGGCAAAAAAAGCATTGAGTACATTAGCTTTTTCCACATCCTCTGTCACTAGGTTGCCTCCCTCATTCAGTAAGGGGCCCACACTTTCTTTGGCTTTCTTCTTGTTGCGAACATACCTGAAGAAACCCTTCTTGTTACTCTTGACATCTCTTGCTAGCTGCAGCTCCAGGTGCGATTTGGCCCTCCTGATATCATTCCTACATGCCCGAGCAATATTTTTATACTCTTCCCTGGTCATATGTCCAACCTTCCACTTCTTGTAAGCTTCTTTTTTATGTTTAAGATCCGCTAGGATTTCACCATTAAGCCAAGCTGGTTGCCTGCCATATTTACTATTCTTTCGACTCATCGGGATGGTTTGTCCCTGTAACCTCAACAGGGATTCCTTGAAACACAGCCAGCTCTCCTGGACTCCTTTCCCCTTCATGTTAGTCCCCCAGGGGATCCTGGCCATCCGTTCCCTGAGGGAGTCGAAGTCTGCTTTCCTGAAGTCCAGGGTCCGTATCCTGCTGCTTACCTTTCTTCCCTGCGTCAGGATCCTGAACTCAACCAACTCATGGTCACTGCCTCCCAGATTCCCATCCACTTTTGCTTCCCCCACTAATTCTACTCGGTTTGTGAGCAGCAGGTCAAGAAAAGCGCCCCCCCCTAGTTGGCTCCTCTAGCACTTGCGCCAGGAAATTGTCCCCTACGCTTTTCAAAAACTTTCTGGATTGTCTATGCACTGCTGTATTGCTCTCCCAGCAGATATCAGGAAAATTAAAGTCACCCATGAGAATCAGGGCATGCGATCTAGTAGCTTCCGTGAGCTGCCGGAAGAAAGCCTCATCTACCTCATCCCCCTGGTCCGGTGGTCTATAGCAGACTCCCACCACTACATCACTCTTGTTGCACACACTTCTAAACTTAATCCAGAGACACTCAGGTTTTTCTACAGTTTTGTACCGGAGCTCTGAGCAGTCATACTGCTCCCTTACATACAGTGCTACTCCCCCACCTTTTCTGCCCTGCCTGTCCTTCCTGAACAGTTTATAACCATCCATGACAGTACTCCAGTCATGTGAGTTATCCCACCAAGTCTCTGTTATTCCAATCACGTCATAGTTCCTTGACATCACCAGGACCTCCAGTTCTCCCTGCTTGTTTCCAAGGCTTTGTGCATTCGTATATAAGCACTTGAGATAACCTGTTGATCGCCCCTCATTCCCAGTATGAGGCAGGAGCCCTCCCCTCACAGACATTCCTGCCTGTGCTTCCTCCCGGTATCCCGCTTTCCCACTTACCTCAGGGCTTTGGTCTCCTTCCCCCGGTGAACCTAGTTTAAAGCCCTCCTCACTAGGTTAGCCAGCCTGCTGGCAAAGATGCTCTTCCCTCTCTTCGTAAGATGGAGCCCGTCTCTGCCCAGCACTCCTCCTTCATGGAACACCATCCCATGGTCAAAGAATCCAAAGCCTTCTCTCCGACACCACCTGCATAGCCATTCGTTGACTTCGACGATTCGACGGTCCCTACCCAGGCCTTTTCCTTCCACGGGAAGGATGGACGAGAACTTGCGCCTCCAACTCCTTTATCCTTCTTCCCAGAGCCACGTAGTCCGCAGTGATCCGCTCAAGGTCATTCTTGGCAGTATCATTGGTGCCCACGTGGAGAAGCAGGAAGGGGTAGCGATCCGAGGGCTTGATGAGTCTCGGCAGTCTCTCCGTCACATCGCGAATCCTAGCCCCTGGCAAGCAGCAGACTTCTCGGTTTTCCCGGTCAGGACTTGGCTGGTCCATTTTTGTCTGTTTGTGAGATTCCCAAAAGAATAGTTTTGGATGATTTCTCATTAGTGCCTACAGCTCTCTCATCACAGAGTTCTGTTCTGTCACATCTCTTTATTCAATGGGTATGGAAGGTCATTAAGCTACATAACGAGGCACTGTAGACTGAGTTGTCTTCTCGATGTGGATGACACTCAGTTGTACATCTCAGTTTCACGAGCCCCAGATAAGTACGTGTTTTTGATTTTTCCCAGCGCTTAGAGGCTTGAATGAAAGCTAGTTAGCCGAGACTAAACACGCATTGAAAGGAGGTAATGCTGGTAGGCTGGGGGGACTAACCAGAGGAAATGAGCAAGGTCATATTGGCTCCCTCAGTTGAAGGAGGGTGTTAACCTATTGTTACTCAGGTTCATACATTGGGGGCATTATTGACTCCTGGGCTGATTCTGGATGTCCAGATAGCCCCAGTAGCCAAAAGTGCATTTTTCTATGGCTAGTAGATTGTGACCTTTTCTCTCACACATACATCTAGTCACTGTTATTCATGTCACTTCCATCTTAGATTATTATAATGGACTGTTTGAGGCTTAGCCTGAAAATCATTTGGAATTCTCAGCTGAGGCAGACTACAGAACCCCTCTTACTTAACAGTGGCACCCAGTGCTCAGAAGTCAGCACTGACTTCTAGTCTGTTCCCAGGTGTTGATTTTGACCAATAAAGCTCTAAAAGCTTTGAACACTGACTACCATAAAGAGCACCTGCTGCCCCACTTGAGGTCAGTAGATGTTGTAAGCTAAGAGAGGAGAGTCTTAGGAAAGGTTAGAGGAGGCAGCAGTAGCTTGTTCAGCTTCTGTTGTTCCAACCTGTAACTGCCTCTATTTTGTACACAAATGAATACATGTATCTAATGCTAGGATGTATTCATTTTAAATAAATCAGTTTGCAGATCGGAAAAAGTGCTATTTTCCCTGTGAACTTTCAGCCCGCTGGGCTCAGCGGAATAGCTACACACTAGTTCACCTCAGAAATGAGTGAACCAGTCCAAATAAATAAGAACCAATATGAACCTGAATTTAGTTTGAATCCTTCAAACTAAATTTTATTTGAGGTTTGAAATAATTTTGTTGCCATTCTAAAGTTAAATCCTCACTGGTATTTTAAACATGCTTGTTTTTAATTGTAATGCACTTTAAGATGAGCATAAAATTGTGTATAAATAATACTACATCACATAAAAATCTGTTAGTAGGATAGAGCACAGATAAGTCACTGCCCAGAGGAAAAGCAGCAGCGCTTGATAACAGGTTTCTATTTTGCTTACTCCCATAATAAAACGTATAGGAGCTTTACATACCTGAATGTACTGAGACTTTCCATATTAATGATATACACATATATATTCCCACATAATATTCAGCGCTGGCTGGTGTATCTAATTTGCAGGGTCCCAGGTACTTCACAATTCTTGCCATAGAATTCTACTCCAGAATCTAAGCATTCATTGCAGTAAAAAAATTCCAGCCTCTGGGGTTGCAAAGAAAAAATCAAGTGCAAACTGATGCAGTCTGCAGAGAGGATGAAGCAGTAGCTCTTAGAAGCATGAATTCTCACTCCAGTCATCTCGATGGATTAACTCTGAAGCCTAATGCTAACACTTAAAATGTCAATATGTTTCAGAATTACAGAAATCTTCTACTAATGCATTTATCCCATACTCACAGCTGTTCCCGGCAAAATACTTATTTTTCATGAAATACAGGAACATGGGAATTACCATACTGGATCAGACCAGTGGTCAACTAGTCCAGTATCTGGCTTATACCAGCTGCTTCAGAGAAGATTGCATTATGAAACTTCCTAACGGATATATATGGAAAAAGCCTGCCCACAGAGGAAATTTCTTCCTAACTCCCATCAGTTACTAGCAGACATGCCTTGAAGAATTACTGTTTATATCAATTCAAAAATTTTGTTTTAAATCCTTTCTAAAGTAACTACAGATGTTCTCATTGTCCATATGACCAAGCTTTCCTGAACCTTACCAATCTCTTGGCTTTAGTGATGTCACAGGCAATGAGTCCTGTAGGTTCATTGTACAATATTTCCTGTAATCAGTTTTAATTTTTTTACTTTTCTGTTTCACTGATTGCCCTTGTTCTTGTTACATGAGAGGATAAATCGGACAGCCCAATTTACCTTTTCTGTACCATTATTATTTTGTATATTCCTGTCATATCCCCTTTTGTCTCTAAACTAAACTGTCCCAGTCTTTTTACTCTTATCATAGAAGTAGATTCATGCCTTTGATTATCTTTATGGCTAACATTAGATCTTCTCTGGGTCAAAGTGACCAGAACTGCATACAATATTCCAGATGAGCACATGCCATTGATTCATATCATAGCAATTTATTTTCCATATTTTCTATCCCGTTCCTTCTGCACCCAAATATTTTTTGTTCTCTTTTTTCATTGTTCTTACACACATAAGAAACCAGTAGGAAGACCATGCAGAACACAAAGCAGTGGTGTCATATGCTACCAGCAAGACCAATTGTTTAAGAATCAGGCTGCAGCATTTTAAACTACCTTAGTTTCTGGACTGATTTCAAGCATATTTCTCTGTAAAGTACATCACAGCACTCTACTCTTTGTTGTCAAACGCCTGGTTTACAAGCTACAAGGTCTGCATCCAAATGAAAGATTCACAATCTAATCAAACAGAAATGGAAAAAAAACCATCATGATCAGTACTGCTATATGACCACTCAACAGCAACCTCCAAGTGTGAGCTTGAACAACAGAACAACAACTGGCAGGCATACACATTCAGTGAAGGGAAGATACAGTCCTCACCATATCTTCTGGTTGCAACTCCCAAGTGAGCAACATTGCCTTTTCTGGATTCACCTTCAGACTGCTAAACCTCATCAATGCCCCAGTCTCAACCAGACACTGGATAAGGCACTTGACAGCACTCGCTCTTATTACCCTGATAATATGACACACAAAATACCACATTACATTTCTGTCAACAGGGAAATAATTTCCTTTTTGATTCTGCTGTGACTTGCTTTGCAGGGGCCAAGACAACCTGTGTCCCTATTTATTCATTTTGGACATAAAAATATCAGCCATAATTCTATAGCAGCTTGATAACTTATATAGAGAAACCACTAATTCACAACTTTAAATTTCAACAAATTTAGGGAGTCAGATTCAACATCAACCCAATAATACTCTTGTTCCAGGCTTTTACGCAGCACATTTCTTCTACTCGCAATCTACACTCAACATTTACTCTTTTAGCTTACACTAGAAATTCCATGTATGTTGCAGAGAGAGACCCCTACTTTCAGTTCAAGGAACTGAAAAGCATTTTACCTGCCATGGTCAGAAATCAGGGGGCTGTGTTCCACCTTCAAAAGCTGATGTCAGTACTACTGTCAGGGTTCCTTCCCCACTCTGAACTTTAGAATACGGATGTGGGGACCCGCATGAAAGACCCCCCTAAGCTTATTGTTACCAGCTTAGGTTAAAAACTTCCCCAAGGTACAAACTTTGCCTTGTTCTTGAACAGTATGCTGCCACCACCAAGCGTTTTAAACAAAGAACAGGGAAAGAGACCACTTGGAGATGTCTTCCCCCAAAATATCCCCCCAAGCCTACACACCCCCTTTCCTGTGGAGGCTTGAGAATAATATCCTAACCGATTGGTTACAAAATCATCAAAGACCCAAATCCCTGGATCTTGGAACAATGGAAAAATCAGTCAGGTTCTTAAAAGAAGGATTTTATTTAAAAAAAAAAAAAAAAAAGAGAGAGGTAAAAATCAACTCTGTAAAATCAGGATGGAAAATACTTTACAGGGTATTCAGATTCAAAACACAGAGGATCCTTCTCTGGGCAAAACCTTAAAGTTACAGAAAACAGGACTAGCCTCCCTCTTAACACAGGGAAAATTCACATAAAACAAAAGATAAACTAATCTGCCTTGCCTGGCTTACTTATACTGGTTGCAATATTGGAGACTTGGATTAGGATGGGTTGGAGAAGATGGATTTCTGTCTGGCCTCTCTCAGTCCTAAGAGAAAACCACGTAAACAAAGAGCACAACAAAAGTGTTCCCCCTCCCCCCCAAGATTTGAAAGTATCTTGTCCCCTTATTGGTCCTTTGGGTCAGGTGCCAGCCAGGTTAGTTGAGCTTCTTAACCTTTTACAGGTAACAGGACGTTGCCTCTGGCCAGGAGGGATTTTATAGCACTGTATACAGAAAGGTGGTTACCCTTCCCTTTACATTTATGACAACTACCATCTAAAATGGTGCAGGGAGCAGCATTCGCTTTAGGTGTTACCACTGTAGTAGGAGAAAAAACCCGAGGAAAAATGTTCAGATATTTTACTTTAAAATGCATTGGTAAATGTGTGCAAGTATATCTGGCCCAATTGGGGCCCTGCACTATGGGCACAATGTTAGCAATGGCAGTGCCACATGTCGAGTTACAGTAACGGGCACTTAAATAATTGAGATCAAAGCAGAACTTTATTTTTTTTTAAAAGCACTTCAATTCATCTTTAAAACAGACAGCAATGGCCTACATCTAAAGGAGGCTGGGGATGAAGAAGAGAACACTTAAAAAACCCTTTATTTGGTGAATAGCCACAGCCTGTAAAAACCATGGGAGAAGTTCTGCTCCCACTTAGGCCTATAAATTTCCATTACCTTCAACAGAGTAGTACAGGTATCACGGAGTACAATTTGGCACTGAAATAACAAAATATCAAGCAATTTGCTGAGCAATTGCTTGCTTTCAAAAATGACAATAGGTCAAAGCTGGCAACAAGCAAAGGGATACAAATTAAAGATGTAAGCACTATTTCTTCCATTGTTCCAATGCTATTAGGCCCAAATCCTGCAGCCACACGTTTAATTTTAATTAGGGCTGTTGAGCGATTAAAAATATTAATCATGATTAATCGAGCAATTAATCGCACGTTTACACAATAATAGAATACCATTTATTTAAATATTTCTATATTTTCAAATATATTTTCAGTTACAACACAGAAGATAAAGAATACAATGCTCACTTTATATTTATTTTTATTACAAATATTTTCACTGTAAAAAACAAAAGAAATAGTATTTTTCAATTCACCTAATACAAATACTGTAGTACAATCTCTTTACCATGAAAGTTGAACTTACAAATATAGAATTATGTACAAAAATAACTGCATTCAAAAATAAAACAATGTAAAACTTTAGAGCCTACAAGTCCACTCAGTCCTATTTCTTGTTCAGCCAATTGCTCAGACAAACAAGTTTGTTTATATTTGCAGAAGATAATGCTGCCCACTTCTTGTTCACAATGTCACCTGAAAGTGAGAACAGGTGTTCGCATGGCACTGTTGCAGCCGGCGTTGTGAGATATTAACATGCGAGATGCGCTAAAGATTCATACGTCCCTTCATGCCTCATTCTTCCATTCCAGAGGACATGCTGATGACAGGTTCCGCTCGATAACAATCTAAAGCAGGGCAGACCAGTATATGTTCATTTTCCTCATCTGAGTCAGATGCTAACAGCAGAAGGTTGATTTTCTTTTTTGGTGGTTCGGGTTCTGTAGTTTCTGCATCAGAATATTGCTCTTTTAAGACTTTGGAAAGCATGCTCCATACCTCATCCCTCTCAGATTTTGGAAGGTATTTCAGATTCTTAAACCTTGGGTGGACTCCTGTAGCTATCTTCAGAAATCTCATATTGGTACCTTCTTTGTGTTTTGTCAAATCTGCCGCGAAAGTGTTCTTAAAATGAACAACACATGCTGGGTCATTGTCTGAGACTGAATGCTATAACATGAACTATATGGCAGAATGTGGGTATAAAAGAGCCAGAGACATACAACTCTCCCCCAAGGAGTTCAGTCACAAATTTAATGAATGCATTATTTTTTTTAATGAGGGTCATCAGCATGGAAACTTGTCCTCTGGAATGGTGGCTGAAGCATGAAGGGGCATATGAAGGTTTAGCATGTCTGGCACGTAAATACCTTGCAATGCTGGCTACCAAAGTCCCATGCGAACACCTGTTCTCATTTTCTGGTGACATTGTATGAGGAAAGGAGTACTTGTGGCACCTTAGAGACTAACCAATTTATTTGAGCATAAGCTTTTGTGAGCTACACCTCACTTCATTGGATGCATTGTAAGAGGGCAGCAGTATCTCCCGTAAATGTAAACAAACTTGTTTGTCTTAGTGATTGGCTGAACAAGAAGTAGAACTGAGGGGACTTGTAGGCTCTAAAGTTCTGCATTGTTTTGTTTTTGAGTGCAGTTATGTGACAAAAATATCTACATTTTATAAGTTGCATTTTCACAATAAAGAGATTGCACTACAGTACTTGTATGAGGTGAACTGAAGACTATTCCTTTTATCATTTTTACAGTGCATATATGCGTAATAAAAAAATAATATAAAGTGAGCAGTGTAGACTTTGTATTTTGTGTTGTAATTTAAAACAATACAGGGAGTCTTTACGTCAGATGCCACTTACAATGTTTTTCAATTGACTGCCCGTTTTGCCCCTACGATGCTTGTTTTGCCCTTACGATGCTTGATTTGCATAAAGTTGTTTGAAATCACTTTGTGGTTGCGTTATACTGGTATGGAGCTGGAAGGGGGCACTTCTGATTGGTTTTGAGCAGGGTCTGCTCTAGGCACCAGCCTAGCAAGCAGGTGCCTGGGGCGGCAAACGGGGAAAGGGCGGCACTGCGGCGGCTTTCAGCGGCACGCTGGGGGCAGCTCCTCCGCTTCCCTCTTCGGCTACACGCCTGCGGCAGCCCCTCCTCCTGTTTCCTGTTGGCAGCATTTCCCTTCGCCGCTTGGGGTGGCAAAAAAGGTAGAGCCGGCCCTGGTTTTGAGGCAGCAGGGTAGTTTATTGCTGGGTAGGGTTGCTGCTCGTTTTTGATTGGCTAAGCCCAGGGCCGGCAGCCAAACAGGAAGCTTGAACGGTGACTGTCCGAGGCTCAGCATGTATACCATTCTCCCTGGCTTTCTGAGCCTGTGTTGCCAGTATTCTGAGCAGCATATATGAGTTTATATGTTTGTTTGAATGCTGTTTACAAAATATAGTGTACAGTAAACACATTGATGTTGCTACATTAGTCATCTATAATTCATTTTGTACAGAAATCTGGATTAGTGTGGTGAAATCAAGCCTTGGTTCAGGAATCAATCGCCCCTTCATACCATTGATTCCTATGGGAAAAGCGGTTTTGACTTACGACACAATTCTGAGGAACAAATTGTGTCATAAGTCCAAGGACTCCCTGTATATTTGAAAATGGAGAGAAACATCCAAAAATATTTAATAAATTTCAATTGGTGTTCTATTGTTTAACAGTGCAATTAAAACTATGATTAATCGCAATTAATTTGAGTTAATTGCAGGAGTTAACTGTGATTAATTGACACCCCTACTTTTAATCCCATTGAAGTCAATGAGTTATGGTAATAAAGTGGGTTTATTTGCAGGCTTGGGCAGTAGCATGATGACAAATCTCAAGTAAAGGCAGCAACTAAAAAGGGATCTAGACATTTATATGTCAATGTAATGTCATAGCACAGTAAAGATGGACAGAACTTTTAACCCAAATATAAAAAACAGTAGGCCTTCAAAATCCTATGCTAGTTTTCATGAGTCCCTCAGAAATAGGATGTCTGTTCTTTGCCCTTTCCCTAAGAACTGGCTCCATGGCCATTGATTTGGGTTTACATTTTTAAGGGGATTCTTTAAAGGGATCCCAGCACGCTCTTGTAGTAATTAGCCCTTTATATCTGGGGGATACAGCCAGCTGGAGGCCCAGGAGGGTCATTTGCTTTTGACTGACTTCCATTTCTTCAACTATTTAGTTACCTTTAAGATTTTTTTCCCCCCTTTCTTTTCTCATTCTTGATGGTGCCGCGCATCTTCATGTGTATTCGCCCTAACCAGGCTATTAGTTAAGATGCTATAGCTAACAATGTAAATGTAGCTAGCCCAAATTTCACATGCTGGTGGGAAATAGTGTTTCTGGCCGGATTTAGGGATCAAGCATATCCCAGGTCACGACTCTTTCTTGAGTTTATTTTTGGACATATGTGCGGATTGGAGATTAAGTGACACATCCTCTCCTTCTACAGCTAGGAGCTTGGGCTTCAGAACCATCAGAGCTGATTTCTTAATAGGGGGAGATAGTCTCCCCACCCATTAAATACAATGCTTCAATCAAGTGGCACCTTCTTGGGAGCTCTAGAACCAACAGCTCTTTACAGTGACACAGAACAGCCTCTTTAAAACAAGACATGGTTGATTAGTCAGCTGGAACAGTGTTTAGGAACATTAGATTAGAATGGTAAAGTAAAGCCTAGATGCACACAACCTCCCTGGGTTGACGCTCTGCACTGAGTCAGGAATCTTACTGCAGTCTGCTCAGACTTCCGTTCTTTGTCTCTAGTACCAATCATGCTGTTTTCACAAGTAGTGCCCCTTGGCCAGCAGTTGTTAAAAGTCAATGGTCCAATCATTAGTCTCCATTCACATACTGACAGTTCTTGATAGACTACGCATACTGACCCTGACATGCCTACTGACTCATGGCCAGTCACTTCCCTGATTATATACTGTGCCTGAGAAGAAATTAATCTCTTCACACCCAGTGGGTAGCAGTACAAAAGTGAATGGAGAAGCCAAGTCACATACATTGCATAAAAATAGGAACGTCCTACATTCTCCACAGTAACTATATTCAGTATCTTATGTCTGTACACTTGACTGGCATGCTATTTTGCTTTTACAGGCTGTTGGATTTTACATGACAATCTTCTAAAACTTACAACATATGTTTGGATAACAGGGAACCATCCCTGCCTGATTCACCTGTAGTTGGTTTATTGTGGTACAAACAATGGTGACGCAACAGCCTTTCATTCTTCTCTTGAACTAAATCCATGGTGGAAAGTAGCAGACACCCAAAGTGAGCTACATCTAAATGTGGGAATTCTTGGACAAAGACCAGAGTGATGTTCATTAATACCTTCTTAGGATATTTCCCAAAAGTGGCTAAAGGAGCTAAGCACCTAACTCCCTTTGAAAGTCATACATCCTTAGTCACTTTTGGAAGTCTCACCCCAAAAAAACACTTAATTAAAAAATAATAATCAAAATCACTGATGAACACAACTGTACATCAGTAACATGGAAATGCTTATCTACGTCACAAGGGGCATAGGGGATTAACCAATATTTTTCCAGAACTCTGAAGATAATTTTAAGTATTTTATTCATTTTTATTCTTAAAGTAAATAAGAAAATCTTAGCACTTGGCAGAAAGTCTACAAGTTCTGGTTCTCAATGTTAAACAACTTGCATGATTACAAATCATGTGTTCTGGTGACATTTCAGAAGTAGCATCTTATATAGCTGTCATGATTACAAAGTTGTTCCATGGCTAAACCTATAGAAATAGAAAAATGGCACTTATGAAGTTGGAGGTTCATAATTTTTGTAATAAAATACAAGCTTCACAAAATAATTTGTTCTAGATTTTGGAAAAACCAGATAAAATCAGTTACTTCTAAAACAATTTCAGTGAATGGAGAACACAGTAACCTTCCAACCACACACATACTACAAAACTAATGAGAAACTGCATGCTCCACTTAGAGGCACATCCATTTTCTTCTTAAAAGTCATTTATAGAAGAGTACATTGGTGATCTCTTCTTACATGCTGGATCCTTCTCAAGAAATTATAAGTTATTGAAGCATATTATAATGCGGTATCTCTGTATGTTCTGCAGAGTCCTTCACAATATTTAATGTAGAAGGTTAACTATTAATTGCAAAATAATTGTTTGGAATTATTCCATCTTTTAAAAAAAAAAAGCCACATGCCATGCATTTCCCTCCCCTGGATAATTGAAATGTTACCATTGCCTACTGACATTGAGAACCTGTTGGTATTTGGGGAGAATGGGCCACTGTAATATTCACACAATTGTTTGGTGCTCATTCATCCACAACTCAGAAGTATTTGTTGTTCCTGAAGACAGCATAAACTGCTCAGAGAATAAAGCAAGGTTTCAGAAAACTCATTAACAAATTGGTTAAACAACCTCAGCATGAGGTACATTACCCAAAGTTGTAACCTTGCACTGAGCAACAGGAAAGCATTAAGTACTGCGTATTAGTGCAATTTTCCATTCTGATTTTGCTTCATAGGTACCCTAAAGCTATTTATTGCAATCAAGCAGAAATTAAAGAGAAAGTATTTTATAAACTAGTAAGTAGCCATCCAGAACCTAGCTGAGTTTACTCACTGAGCTTTGACTTAATCTCTTAAAGTTGCTGTGGGACACATGCACGGTTTTTTACTTCATTGCTTGTGCAGCAATTCCTCTCTCTCTCCCCCTCCCCCCCTCATCCTGCTGACACACTCTATGCTGAGAGCTTGATATTTGTTCGTATTGCTGGCTAGCACGCAGTTGAAGGATGGAAGGGGCTGAGTGGTATAAGAAAGGGGTGGGAATAATGAAAAAACATGAACAGGACACACAATGTGTTTATGTACATACACAGCACTGAGACTAACAGCCTCACCCGATGAGCAATTTGAAAAAAGCTTTAGACGTATTTTAAAATAAAACCAATTTTAACTTTTTAAAAACTTAATTATTGTGTTGGTGGGGAGAAGAGAAAGAAGGAAAGAAAACAAAGTAACTGCAATCTGGAGGAAAGAAAGTTGCTAGGATTTGAAGTGACCTACTGGTTCTGTTGGCATACCAACGAAAGAGCTGTTCACTTGTGTGACTGACTTCTATAGCTGCCACAGTGTTAATCCCTTGGGCTTTTCTTCCATCTGATTCAATTCTTTCCCTGCCCCCATTGTTGAAGTATCGCTGTTACACCCCCTATTCAAATTGATAATTCAAGGGTTTGGGGCCAATTTTGCCAGTCAGCAGCTGAACTTTTTACCTTGTTGACTCTTAGTGTAATTCAGTATTTAAACTTGGCCCTATTTTTTTCCCAACTGGGCCACATTATTTTCAACAAAGCATTTATATAGCTGAGGGAGGGGAGTTACAATTATCACCTGGCCAACGCTATAAAGTTCCAATGTGGGATAATTCTCAAAATCCTCATTTTCCACTCTGCGGTACCAGAAGTAACCAAACACTGCTTCAAATTTATCTTGTAGCAATACATACATGACATACTTTTCCATTTTTTATTTAATTCTGCACAGTGTAACAAAGCACTTTTTCACAACCCAAGTGTTCAGGAAAGTTTACAATTGTATTTTGGTAGTTTGGAATTTAAAAAAACCCTTCTCTCCATAGACACTGCAGTAAATCCAGCTTTACAGCAAATAACAGAAATATTTAAACAGCTGTATTATTCAACCAAGAATTACTAACTACAAATCAAACAGTTCTCATCATTTAGGAAAAAATGCAGCAGTACAAAACATCTCTCTTTAGGCATCTTCACATCCTCCTCTTCTGTGTGCTTATATACAGAACTGTGAAAAGGAAGAAGTGAAACGTTATAAAATTCCGTACATAAGATGCCTTGTTTACCCTATCAATTAAATCAGGAAATGTAAAAGTTGAAGTTCCAACAGCAATATTACCTGAGTCAAACTACATATACATAGTTTCTATTTCAGTTTTCCTTGTTGAACACTTAGTTTAGTATATTACTTTGTCAAATTGTGCCCCATAATAGATAGAGGATGTACAGATAGGTTCTATAATGTGACTGTTTCTAAAACCAATTTAATTGGAACTGCCTTCTGTGATGCTGAGGAGAGTCCTACCGGATTTTCAGGATGCGTAGATTAAGGGTGTTAGAAATAAGTCTTGATCTGACAACAAAAGGTTCAGGATCCTCACTCCTTTTCATTTAAAACTTTTGCAAAGGTCACAGAAACCTATGAAGTAGTCTGTACATTCCACTTACTGGGCCAGTACCAGGGTGTCTTGTGATAAAAGGTTTCCTGCAAGTTTTTAGGAAAGGGTCTCCTTTGGGGCATAGGGAAAGGAGGAGGAAGCCATGATACTTGCAGCTTGGGTGCCCAGTGTGTGAAATATTTCAGAATTAACTATGCTCTCAAACTGAGGTGTCTCATTTCTCAGCTCAACCTGTTTTCTAGAGCCTATCACAGCCCACCCAATAATGAGACGTGGGGTAAGACTTCTCGCTACCTCACCATCATCCAGGTTCTTCCCTGAGCCTTTCAAACATGCTCTTATTTCCAAGTCTTTAAAAAAAAAAAAAAAAAAAGGACGGGGGGAGGGGGGGAGAGGTGAAATGGGGGCAAAAAACCCTTGACCATAGTTGCTTCAACCTCACCTATCCAAATTCTGTAAGAGATGCCTGGCCAACCCTCAAGGTGACTTCTCTATTCTCAGCCTCCTATTAAGACAAAGACTGTCTAATTTCTCTCTTTCCCATGGGCTCTGTGCTCTTCTTGTTTTTCTCTTTCTGTCCTCGCCTGTGGATGTCCACAGAGTTCAGTTCCTGGCCCTCTCCTTTTTTCTTCTTCACATTTTGCTCCTGGGTGACTTCATCCATTCCTGTGCCTTCACTTCCCTTCTCTACACTGATTCTTCTGCACATGTGATCTCTGCCCCTCTGTTCATTCTTGAACCTTTGCCCACAACCACCTCCCAACCTCTCTTCCTGGCATTTCTTGCTACCAGGGTGAAAGGTATGCCTATATTACAAATACCTTCATCTCAAGGGGTTGGGTTACACTACCATTATCCCTCAATACAGTTAAAGATGGGCCATTTTGTAGTGGGGATAGGACCATAACTGTCTTTGAACCACACTAAAATTTATCTATCTAGTTGCTTATACTCCACCTATTTCCATGGTAGCTGAGCCTTGGAAAGTCTCATTATAATGTGTCATGGGTCAGTGTTAACTATTGCAATCTTTTTGAATGAGAGTAAAGTCTTCACCTGTAAGCACAGTCTTAAATTATTAATAAGCTGCATCAGACAGTTAAGTTAGTCAACATTCAGTTTTGGACAATCAAACTGAGTGTATATGACAGTGCAATCAATATCCACAGAACCCTATAAATGTACACACTGCTTTACAGAACAAGACATGATAAGCTCTGTGAAACAAGGGACACCTAGATAGACAAGACAGGTCTGGTGAATGTTATTGATTGGCTGACTAAGAAAAGAAAGGGTCCTGTGATGGGTGGGTTAGAAGGAGGGATAGAAAAGAGAGGGTGCTTGGTAAAAGATAGGGAGAGGGGAAGGAGTCACAGGGATCAATAAGGAAGAGCATAGGACCAGAACAGCGGAGCAGGAGGAATGGTATAGATGGTAGGTAAAAGAAAGATTACGTAAGGCCTCTTGCAAGAGTAAAAAGTTTGAAATGGATGTGGCTGGAGACAGGCAGTCACCTAATTTTATTTTCATACATGCCTCAAATTAAAGATTCCATGCCAAAAAACAAATCCAAATCAAGAGTATTGCAGGGAGGGAGAGTTACCATTATTTCCTCGGATAAATGCATCCCCATATTTGTTCTTTAATTGACCATTTACATATTCTTCTGTCTGCTCCAGAGCTATGTTCATATACCCATCCAGGCAAGCCAGGACACCTGAAGACATTAACAAGTTTTAAAAAATTTAAAAAACAAAACAAAAAATTAGATTTAAAAAATCAGGGTAAACATAAATCTGACAGTTTTTTATTCTTCAAACACAACTCAAACCTCTCTTTCTAGATAAATTGCTCTGATTAACTGAAACATACAGTCTCCTCTAAGCCAATTAAAAAGCAGGTCAACAATGGTACAATGAAAAATTGTCACCATATCCTCATCATCCATCAGGTAGTGATTAAATCTTCATCAATCGCTCTGTAAATGAAAAATATTGCTTGTGATAAAACAGAACTCTGTCACAAGATCAATGGCTTCTGCTCTGAAAGTTGAAAATGGTGCAATTCATTTATGTATTAGCAAGAGATGAGTGGTCCTTAATATTCTACAGAAGAGCCCCATGTATTAGAAAGGAACTGGGCACACTGAATTTAGCTAGAAAAATGAATGGAAAGTCTATATTAAAGAGGTTGAGTTTTTTATCTAAATGACATGTCAGAGACATCATGGTGTTTAAGGCCAGAAGGGACAACCAGATCATCTAGTCTGACCTTCTGTATATCACAGACCACCAACATTCCCCATCACTGGCACTAAACTGAAATTAGATGAAAGTATTATAGACCACAGGAGATTAGACTATTATGTGCCACAGGCAGAGAACAGAAGGGACTGAGGTGCACCAGAGCCCAAGGTCCCACACAATGGCAGGGAAATGATTAAGTGAGATATATCCAGATAACTGTGGCAAATGATCCACACCCACATGCTGCAGAGAAAAGCAAAAAACCTCCAAAGTCACTGCCAATCTGACCTGGGGGAAAATTCCTTCACGACCCCTCAAACAAAGACCAGTTAAACCCTAAGCAGGTAAGCAAAAACCAGCCAGCCAAGGAGCAGAGAGTAAGCAAGCTCGGTGCCTCTCAGAGCCCTGGTCCCCCTTGTCCAATGTTCCATTTCCAGCCATGCCCATCCCACAAGCTTCAGAGAAAGGAGATTTAAAAACACCAACAACAAACAGAAGATATGAGGTTTGTGGGGGTATGAATCCCTTCCTGACTCCTGCAGGTGGCTGGCTGAAATCCTGAAGCATGAGCTTTTATGAACATAAAACAAGCTGGAAATAAGCCTCAGGACTCTTGGGTCCTACCCCCTACCATCACAAGCTACCCCGTCCTACAATCACACTCAAATTTGTCCATCTCTTTCTTAAAACTCATTAAGTCGTTTGGCCCCACAACTCCTATGGGAGGGTGATCCAGAACCTCACTCCTGTGATAGTTACAAGCCTTCTTCTAATTTCCAGCCTGTATTTGTTCACAGCCAGTTTATAGCCATTTGTTCTTGTGCCAACATTCACAGATTCTAAGGCCAGAAAGGACCATTTGTGACAATCTAGTCTGACCTCTGGTATAGCACAGGCCATAGAACTTTCCCAAAATAATTCCTTGAGCAGATCTTTTGGAACATCCAATCTTCATTTAAAAATAGTCAGTGATGGAGACTCCACCATGACCCTTAGTAAATTGTTCCAAAGGTTAATTGCTCTCCCCACTGAAAATTTACACCTTATTTAAAGTCAGGGATGGCGAGGTGTATGGGCCCATGGTGCCTGGCCTCCAGGAATATTCAGGGCTGGGGGCCCTGCTCCACCAATGTTTGGAGCTGGGTCTCTCCCCCCCAGAGCATTCCCCCCACAAGCCCCGGGAGCGTCCCTGCCTGAATGAAAGCGGTGCGGCTCTCCCTTGCCTGCCTGCACTGGTGGCTGCTCCTGCTGCCTAAGGCTACAGCACAAGAGCAGAGCTGGCGGCAGGCTGAGGCAGCTGGCTGTTGCTGAATCTCAGGAGGGGAAGAGGGAGAAGGCATAAACATGCTTTGCAGCCCTCCCCCTGCACCCACCAGGAGGAGACACTGAGGGAGCTTCCTTCCAGCAGGAGATATCTGGAGTGGACCTCACTCACCTCAGCAGCTGCTGTGGCTTCAATGAGCGTTTGATCCTGTTATCCGCACCGCCCTGCCACCATTCCTGCCCAACGCTGGGCAAGGGGCAGCCCCATCCCCCACCCCCAGTGAGGCTATGGTGAGGGGCAGCAGGGGAGGAAGGAAGCCACATGTGATGGCAGTCCCCTCCCCTAAGTGCTGCACCCCACCACCCCCTCCCAGAGCCTGCACCCGCACCCCTTTCCCACACCCCCCCTCCAGCCCCCAAACTCCCTCCCAGAACCTGCACCCCCTTCCTAAGCACCCCTCCCACCCCCGAACTCCCTCCCAGAGCCTGCACCCCTCACCCCCTCTTGCATCCCCTGCCCTAGCCCAACTCCCTCCCAGAGCTTGAACCCCCATCCCCTTCCCACACACCTTCTCCTACCCCCAAACTCCCTCCAAGAGCCTTCACCCCATACCCACTCCTGCACCCCACCCTCTGCCCCAGCCCAGAGCCTGCACCCAGCACCCAAACTCCATCTGAGAGCCCGCACCCCAGACTCCATCCCAGAGCCCAACCTCTCAACTGTCCTATGCCCCAATCCCCTGCCCCAGCCAAGGGCCTGTACCTCAGACCTCCTCCCCCGACCCAAACTCCCTCGCAGAGCATTAGGCAGGTGGGGGGGGGCGGAGTTAAGGGGGGTGCCCTCTGGGCCTTCTGGGCACCACCAAAATTTCTACAAACCTGACGCCCGTTTCCAGTCTGAATTTGTTCAATTTCAACTTCTAGCCATTGAATCATGTTATACCTTTCTCTGCTAGAGGGAAAAGCCCATTATTAAATATTTGCTCCCTAGGTAGATTCTTATAGACTGTAACCAAGTCATCCCTTAACCTTCTCTTTTCCATGATAAATAGATTGAGCTCTTTTAGTTTATCATTATAAGGCATGTTTTCTAATCCTTTAATCATTCTCCTGGCTCTTCTTCCCCTCCAATTTATCACCATCCTTCCTGAATTGTGGGCATCAGAACTATACACCAGTGCTAAATACAGATGTAAAATAATCTCTTTTATCTTACTCAAGATTCCCATGCTTATGTGTCCCAGGATCACATTAGCTCTTTTGTCCACAGTGGGAGTTCATGTTCAGCTGATTATCCACTAGAATCCCCAAATCTTTTTCAGAGTCAATGCTTCATATGATTGAGTTCTTCATCTGTAAGTATGGCCTACATTCTTTGTTACCAGATGTATACATTTATATTTATCTGTATTAAAACACACTGTCTGCTTGTGCATAGTTTACCAAGTAATCTAGATCGTTCTGACTCAGTGACCTGTCCTCGTCATGATTTACTGTTTCCCCAATTCTTGTCATCTGCAAACTTTATCAGTGATAATTTTATGTTTTTTTCCAAGTCACTGATCAAGATGTTAAATAACGTAGGGCCAAGAACTGATCCCTGCACGATCCCATGGGAAAAACACCTACATGATGATGATATCCCATCTACAGTTACATTCTGAGACCTATCATTGAGCTAGTTTTTAATCCATTTAATGTGTGCCATGTTAATTTTATATCATTCTAATTTTTTTTAAAACAAAATGTCATGTGATACCAAGTCTGATGCCTAACAGAAGTCTAAGTATATTATGTCAACACTATTACCTTTGTCAACCAAACTTGTAATCTGATCAAAAAAATATCAACTTAGTTTGACGGGATCAATTTTCCATAAACCCATGTTAATTTGCATTAATTACACTCTTTCTGTTAGGTTTTTTTAAATTAATCAAGCCCTGTATCAGCCTCTCCATTATCTTGGCTGAGACTGATGTCAGGCTGACAGGTCTATAATTACCCGGGTCATC
Organism: Eretmochelys imbricata; assembly: GCF_965152235.1. Taxonomy (NCBI): domain Eukaryota; kingdom Metazoa; phylum Chordata; order Testudines; family Cheloniidae; genus Eretmochelys; species Eretmochelys imbricata. Next base: position 58,129,836 of record NC_135575.1, on the reverse strand, counting down.
CCAATCACCTTTTTAAAAACGGCATAACATTAGCTTTCTTCCAGCCTTCTGGAACTTCCCCAGTGATCCAAGTCTTATTGAAAAGTAACATTAACGGTCCAGAGGTCACCTCAGACAGCTTAGTCCTTTAGTTTAAATAAATAACTTCAATATCCATGAAGTGATCACCTTAATATAGGATAGCATAATACCCCACAGTATGCCACATTTTGTAACAATTTTGATCTACAATATCTTAAAAGAAAAAACTTTTTTGACTGGCAGCTGTTATCTTCATGCTATAAATTACACATTTCAATAAACTTCTCAACATTTTTCTTGAACACAACTCAGCTAAAATTGTAGTAACTGACCTATTTACTTTTAAAAATACTATACATTTTTATTTCAAGATAATTAAGTTTGCAATATTTTAAAATGCACACATTTTTAAACATGCCACTAGTTACTGGATCACGAAGAAAAATTCCCTGCCCTTTAGTACTTTATTTTCTTGAATTTAAACAAATGAATACAAAACCAATGTTGCTTTTAAAAAAATAAATAACCTCTTTTCCCACTTTTCTCTTAGTCCTCTTCTGCACTGCACTCTATATACAGAATGCACTTTCTGAGCTGGTCCACTAAGCCCCTTAAATCCCTCCTCAAGATCTGCTTCTTTTGTGACACCCATGAATCCCAGTTTCTTCAAAAGAGCTCCACCAGCATGGAACTCAAGGCAGGATTAGGATTTTAGCCATCTACTTATGTATTCTGTTTACTTAATAAACAAATTGTTCATTTATGTAGAGGGAAGGGGTTTAATGTTGGGAGGAACAGGTGCTAGGGACACTAGAACTGAAGCTTGAGGATAATTTGAAGAACTATTTAAAAAAATTTTTTTTTTTTGTTAAAACACACTAAATTTGCAACTAGTAAGATGTGTGCCTTGTCACACTGGCCTTTTTGTATGTTGTATCCCTTCCCCTACTACTCATCATTTTTGTTGTCTTAGACTGTATTCTTTAGGGTTGGGACTATGCTTTCCTCTGGGATCGGAAAGCATCTGGTACTTTTTGGGTTCTAAATAATTATTATAATTTAACTGTATAACTGTCTGGATTAAAGAACAGCAATGTGGAAAAACAGTCCAGTTTGATTCTCCTCTAGCACATATCCCCACATCTCAGCAGTGCTACTGTAAGATCTTCCATTAAATAACTGGGAATTTGAACTCTCCTGCCAACTTTTATGGTCTTAGGATCACATTTTCCTAAGTGTTTTTCTTTCTTCTCTTTCCACACAAATAGGAAAATTGACTGACTACACACAAAGTGCTGTTAACTGCACGAAATAAACAAAATGAAAGGTTTCCCCCCTCTGATCTCTGTTTTAGTACTCTCAGGAATTACTTTTAACAATAGCAGGTAAAAAATAATTTCACACAAGTGAGACTAAAGTTGACTACATACCCTTTAAAAATATCACTCAGTATGCCTTAAATGGCAGTGTTTTCACAGCCTTTTTTGTTACTAGTATGCGTTCAGGCTTATTTCATTCTCTCTTCTTCCCCCTTGTATTTTTCCACTCTACTAACAGGACTGGCATAAAATGTTATCATCATTACCCAACCTCCTATTTACATTTTAAATGTATATATACACACACAGAGGCAAGCAAGTCACACACTGTAATTTACCAAATATGGTTTGTGCTTTTTCATGGCCTCTTTCCTTAAATGTGGCATTCACTTGGCACAGAATTGAGACATTTTGACATTTTTTATATACAGTCATATCTGCATTAGGTGATATTTGTCAAAAAAGTACAATTAGCAACATGGCCTAGAAACAGAAGTAGATAAATTTGTAACAAGAGTTTGGAATCCTTTTTGAACAAAAAGTTTTAAGGAATTTCACAAATCTAGCTTACATTATAGTTTCATGTACTATAATAAATCCCTAAGTAAATTTTCCTCACCACAACACATGCGCTATTCTCTCAAACAGTGTACAATGAAGTCAGCTGAGTTATACCTATGTAAAAACTGGTGTGATCAGTATCTGGCCCATAACATTTAAATATTTGAAGCACTCAATAAAATAGTTTTGGGCCAGATACTGATCACACCAGTTTTTACATAGGTATAACTCAGCTGACTTCACTTTACAGCCAGTCCCCTCTTCCTCAATGAAAGCAAGCAGTGAGATATAAACCTCTGATGACACTGCTTTTAAAAAAAAAAAAAAAAAAATCAGGGAGCCAACAGACCTATTCTGGTTGAAGTCACGCTGGTACACTAGACCTGTAAGAGAAGATTCTCCTTGATAATCCTATGAGAGGATAAGTCCATGACTAACTTGGATTTTCAAAAGCATTTAAGGGATGTTAGAACAAGAATCCCACTCAGAGCTATTAGAACTTTTGCTCCTACATTACTTAGGTTCTTTTAAAAAAAAAAATCCCACTCTGAGGCCTCAATCCAACATTTAAACATATGCATAACTCAAGGGGATTCGAAATTTCTATCCTGGGAGCCTACACTGCTTCTTTCAAGACCACTGACCTAGACAAATTGTTTTAATCAAAAAAACACGTTTTTTTTTCCCCATCAGCAATTTGTCCAGACTTATTTATTTAACATTATGCCACCCTTTCCCAAATCTAAAATTGGCTATTCTAACACTTCAGATCACTGCACTACTAACTGGGATCCCCAGTTCAAGATTCCCAACCAAAATTCTCTCTGGAGCTTACGTAAATCACTAAAATGAACATGTCACTCTGGGGCCACAGTATACAGGAATTGCACCAGTCACAACATGAACTTGAGAATCCAACTTAAGCTATTATTACTATAGAAATAATTCCTGATATATGCAAGCCACCATATGAACACAGCCTCAGAAAGCAAATACAGGTACCAAGAAATTAACATTCCTGCAAAGTTCTCTTGCTTTTATTAGTTATGGAACAGTCATTGTTTTAAAGTTAAGCATTGGGGAAGGAAGGGACAAATACAAACAGTGAGAATGTAGACATTCATTATGAGAGAGAGTGGGGAGAACTTACCTCGATAATCAACTCCAGAATTTAACTTTACAACAACAGGCCTTCCTATAATTTGTTTTAAGAAGTCACTAGGGGTTTGCTTCCGGAGACTCATTGTGATAGTCCTGGTGGGCTGGGAGGGAAAAAATGTTTAGATAAATAACCCAAATACAGATCTTAAAACATATATTCAACTAAGACAGGCAGTCTTGTGGCTCTCAAAGTGTTCGGCAGGGAAAAAAATATCAAAATGGATAAACGTGAAATCTGCAGAAAAAGAGGACAGACTTAAAACTGCAGTTCCACAGCCATAGCATGAAACATTCCATTTAACTTTTTGCAGTTTCTGAAATTCTTAATAGGAATCCTCATATGTTTTTCTGTTAAACATCTGTTCACCATGCTGTGCCTCTTGCAAACTTCCAATGTAGCCAGCAAAGGCTTTTCTTTTCCATAACACCTTTCGTTACAGCAGCTTTACTTGAATTATGGAATCAAGAATAGTTAATGAGTGTTTCATATCTAAAAAAAAAAAAATACAGTTATATGCAGACTGCTATGTTAAAATGGAAAGAGCAAGGAGACTGTGTTAAAAGTAAAATTCTGGCCACGATTCTGATCTTAGTTACACTAATGAAAGTCAAGAATAATTTGGCTGAAGTCATTCTCTCAAACTTAATGAAGTTACACACTGGTGTGAGAGTTCAGAATAGAGCCACTGTATATCATGTACACAACATATAGAAATAATCTCTACATGAGTATGTATTGTGCATGCTTTAGATTCAGTTAAAAACATACTGAGAACTGATCTGTATTATCAACTCATCTACAAAGTTTCACTTTTAGAAACAAAGCTAACAGCAGCAAATAAAACTACTAAAACAAAACTCTAAACATATTTTAACAAAACTAAAAACAGAAGAAACATTTTAAAGATGTTTTTATACAAAAGACCAAAGTAGTATCTGAACATGACTATTCTCTTTACTGACTTTTACTTTAAAAATAAATAAATAAAAAGCAAAAGTAGTTTCTAAAACTAATGTCTAGCATCATACACAGCCTACATGAACCACCTAGCTCCCCCCACAAAGGCTCAGGTTTAGTATACTAGTTTTTCCAATATAAAGACTTGCACAGAATGGGGAGCAAGAAGGAAGAGGGAATGCAAAAGTTAGCATGTCAGAGTCCTGGATGTGCAGAAGCTTTTCTTAATGGATTTAATATTACTTCAATGGGCACAATGGTAAAATCAGTATGGTGTGTCTGCAAATGCATGTATATATCTTTTATTAGAGGAAAGGCCACAATTTTAGGTCTACCAGCATGTTATTTTACTTGCTGACATTAAGTTCACTGCTAATTTTCAGTATGATGTAAATTCAACAATCAAGTTTTAGAACTCATTAAAAATATTACGTAAGTTTACACTGGAAAGTCTACTCAGGAACACTCCCACATTATTATTTGTAAAAAGAAAAGGAGTACTTGTGGCACCTTAGAGACTAACAAATTTATTTGAGCATAAGCTTTCGTGAGCTACAGCTCACTTCATTGGAGCTGTAGCTCACGAAAGCTTATGCTCAAATAAATGGGTTAGTCTCTAAGGTGCCACAAGTACTCCTTTTCTTTTTGCGAATACAGACTAACAAGGCTGCTACTCTGAAACCTATTATTATTTGTATTATACTAGCATCTAGAGATCCCAACTGAATTTGGAGCTCCATTATGCTATGCACGGTACAAACTATACTGCAAGGGAAAGTCCCCGAAAACTTACAATCTAAATATACAAGACAGCCAATTTGTATTAACACCATAAGCAATCTGATCATTTTTAGGGAAGTAATCAGAAAAGACAGCTGTTCATTCTGGTTCAGCATGATTTCTAAATGTAGATTACAGGTCCTTCTATCACAGTGTAACAGCATCTTGCCATACTATTTTCAATTACCCACATTAACCATTGGACAGCCATACTCAGAAAAACTTACCACTTTCACATGTTTTAAACGTAGTAGTCAATTAAAAGTATGAATTGTCCTGGGTCATTGTACTTCTTCAGTAGTCAGAATACATATTATCCAGTCTATTCTTATATGTGGGCTAGGTTTTTGTATGTGAATTCTAACATCCCTTTTCTACTTCTCAACTTCTAAATGAGTTAAGACATGACCAGCAACTCTGTAAAACTGTTTCTCAGCTTCCAGGGCAGAAGGATAGGACTAGTAAGCCATAGAACCTTGACTGAAGCCAATGGTGTAAAATGACTTTATTGATCAAAGATGAAGGCCGAACACCTTAATTTTAATCCCTAGGTCTTTAAGATAACACTTCTCTATTAGATGGGGGGGGTGGAGGGGAGTTGTCAAACTTTTGTACCATGTGGACGGCATAGTGTTTCATGAACCACTTCCCTTTCTGTTGCGATTACACACCATCATCTGTGTGTCAACTATAGCAAAAGATAAAGAAAAAAATACTGAGTGTATTTAATGTATTTTAACAGTCTAAGGGCTGGTCTGCACTTGAAAGTAAGGTTGACTTAACTATGTTACTCAGTTCTGTGTGGCTCAGGGACACAGAATCTTTAAATGTGTAGATTTGTCAACATCAAGCAAACTCTGTGATATACAAATAAATACAAATAAGATAAAGATCCAACAAAACTTCCTTACTTTATATAAAAATGCATAACAGCATCACAAGGGAAGCAGTAGAGACCCCATTGATTAAAAGATTTTAAAAGTTCTTGAGAATATTGCCGAGGTAACAATTTTGCATTACATGAATAGGCACATGTATTGGCTTACTTTTTCATCTCTCATTTAGGATACTTCAGATCAGAAATGGTAATGCAGATTTTAATGGGACTTTACACATTGTCACTCATCTAGTAACAGTTACATTGAATTTAGGTGCACCACATAGAAAACTCCCAGCAAATGGAATAAGCTATGAAAAATAAAGACTATATGTAAAAATACCCGCCAAAGGCTGACACTGCAACAGCTCAGAAATAGAGGAGAATCCCAAGCGAGAACAGCCGCCCCTGGCGGGCACGGGGTGGTGATGGACTTGGGCAGGCTCTACTACCCACTATCCACCCTGCTTTGTGGGCTGCTCCACCCCACTTAGTTAGATCCTTTCTGGGCTTCACAATGGAGGGGAGCAAAAGGGCCTGTGCAAAGCCAAACGCTATGACGGGATGCAGCTACCGTCCAACCCTCCCTGTAAGTTACTGGGGCTCCCCTCGCTGTTAGTGCGCCCAGCCTGACCCTACACCCCTCGCTCGGGACACGCAGCTCCCTCCAACCCAACAGGGCTGCAAGCAGCGGTAGCAGGCCCGGGGCGTTGAATTCAGCTGTGGAACCGCTGCCCAATCAGCCCCGCCGCGCCCCCCAAGCTGGGATTTTACTCCCAGCCCCAGCGGCTGCTCGGGCCGTCTTCGGGCAAGGGCCCGGCGCGGAGCCGCACGCGCCTTTCGCTGCAGCAAGATCCTCCCGCCCCCCGGACCGCGCGGGGCCCCGGCGCACGCAGGGAGCGAGGGGCAGAGGAGCCGCGCCCCGGCTGCGCGCGGCGGCCCTGACCACGTGGAGCCCGTGCGGACACAGCGGCCTGGCGCGCGGCGGCCACCCTCCCGCTGCCCCGAGCTCCGCGCACCCACCTCGCTCGCTCACCCGCGCCCTGCCCGCCGGCGGCCACTCAGTCGGCCAGTTCCCAAGCGAAGCGAGGGACTGGCAGCGCTCGCAACCAATCAACGCCCCCTCCCAGACTTCCGGCTCCGCTACGGTCAGGTGGCTGAGCCAAAACACCCAACAAACTGAGCGCGCGTTTGGCGAGGGGCGGGGGAGCGTTTGGTCCTGGGGGTTGCTGGCCAGTGCTTGGGTTTGAAGGGTCCTCTGCCCTTCAGCCGCCGCTGCCAAGTCTCTGCGGCAGGTACCCGTCCCTCCAGCTCCCCACCTGCCCTGCTGCCACTGCCAGCCTGGGGCGAGCTCAGTACTGACCAGGGCCTAGCCAGAGACCAGACCAGGTCAGCTGTCTGTCCGATTTGCTCAAACTCGGTATGAGTCTTGTAAGAGTGCAGGTTTCAGAGTAGCAGCCGTGTTAGTCTGTGTTCGCAAAAGGAAAAGGAGTACTTGTGGCACCTTAGAGACTAACCAATTTATTTGAGCATGAGCTTTCGTGAGCTACAGCTCACTTCTGCTTCGAGTCTGGTGTCCCTAACCTCTGTTTGCCAAAAGCTGGGAATGGGTGATGGGATGGATCCCTTAATGATTCCCTGTTCTGTTCCTTCCCACTGGGGCATCTGGCACTGGCCACTGTCGGCAGACAGGATACTGGGCTAGATGGACACTTGGTCTGACCCAGTGGGGCCGTTCTTATGACTCTATGAAATGCTTGTACGAGGGGGGCATGTGACTACCCCATGTGTCTTCTCTGGCCCCTTTCCCACTCCCCCTGTGTCTCCCACACCTGCTCCAAGCCACACCCACCTTGCTCCCACTCTCCTCACAGCTCCTTCCCCTCTTACTTCTCCCATCGCCTCCCCGCTGTGGGCATGGCATGGGCCAGAGCAGGTAACTGCGGCTGCAGGCGAGGAAGGGATGGGACTCGGCTTCCCTGTCCTATCTCTGGCAGAGCTGCTGCCAGTCCCATCTCTGGTATCTGCTCTGGGTACCTCCTAGTGGGGCTCAGCTAGGGTGACCAGGTGTCTGGTTTTCGACCTGGACAAAAAGGGACCCTAGTGGCTCCGGTCAGCACAGCCGACCAGGCCGTTAAAAGTCCAATCAGCGATGCTGCAGCGCTAAGGCAGGCTAGTCCCTACCTGTCCTGGGGCACTACACTGCACCCCAGAAGCGGCCAGCAGGTCCAACTCCTATTCAGGGGGACCACGGGGCTCCACATGACCCTGCCCCTAGCACTGGCTCCACACTCCCATTGGCCAGGAACCACAGCCAATGGGAGCTGCGGGGCGGTGCCTCTGGGCTAGAGCAGCGTGCAGAGCTGCCTGATGCGCCTCTGCCTAGGAGCCAGACCTGCTGGCCACTTCCAGGGTGCAGCTCAGAGTCAGGACAGGCAGGAAGCCTGCCTTACCGCCTCCCCCCCCCCCCCCCGCCGCTGCCACTGCATCGCTGACTGGGAGCCGCCGGAGGTAAGCCTCCACCCAGCCCTGAGCCCAAATCCAGAGCCCTCTCCTGCACCCCAAACCCTTCATCCCTAGCCCTATCCCACAGCCTGCACCTCCAGATGGAGCCCTCACCCCCCCCACACCCAAACCCCCTGCCCAAGCCCAGAGCCCCCTCCCACACCCTTAACCCTTCTGCCCCACCCCCTGAGCCTGGAACCCCCTCCTGCACCCCAAACCCCTCATCCTGGCCCCACCCCAGAGCCTGCACCCCTTCCCGCACTCTAAACTGCTGCCCCAGCCCAGTGAAAGTGAGTGAGGGTGCAGGAGAGTGAGCCACCGAGGGAAAGGGAATGTAGTGAGTGGAGAGCAGGGCCTTGGGGAAGGGGGCATGGCCTCAGTGAAGGGGTGGGACTAGGGTGTTCGGTTTGTGTGATTAGAAAGTTGGCAACCCTAGGCTCAGAGGGAGCACAAGATGCCTTTTCCAGGCACATCTCCATCAGCGGCACTCAGCTCGACTCCTGCCCTGACAGAAATCTGGAAGGGGGCACATGAACCCATGTGTCCTCCCCTACGTGTCACCTCTGTCTCCTGCTACATGATGACAGGGCCAAAGGATCAGTCCATCCTAACACAGGAGGTCTGTGAGAGCTGATGGGTGTCATGTCATGCAGTTTGCTGGTGTTTCAGATATGTTTTGTTGCAATACTATTAATTTTAGAGCCATGTGAAAAGTTCTCCCTGGCCTTCACTCCTCTTTTCAGAGGATATCATTGAAAGGGTTAATGGTAGAAACTTTCAAATACACTCACTCCTTTGTCTTGTTTCTCCCACTAAGAAAGCTGTTAACTAGTCAAGTCTGAGGAGCTGGAATGTATGAAGAAGGGGTAGTGGCAAGTGGTGGTGTGAATGCCTTCCAGCCATGCTCTAACTTCTTGCACACACTCACTTATAGCAGATATTGAAAACTTTCTAACATGTTCTATTTGCCCAACACATTTGACAGTGCTTAATATGAACTTCACTAGTATATAAAAATTCCACTTGTGTTTATTTTCAGTATTTTGTAAGTGAATGTTATGCTTCGGAAAGATTTTTTATTGACAACAGTGGAAATTTAATTCTTCTATTCATAGAGCAGGTACAGCAGCATGCAAGCTTCCTCATACTGAGTCGCCACGTGTGCCACAAACTTGTTCTGGAGAGACCTAAATTTAATCTAGTTTAATCTCTATGACCATTCGGTTCTTGTCTTCTATGGCTTCTACTGTCATTAAAGCATAATTCAGCATAATTTGTGATAATGTTTTTGTTGATGTTTTTAAATAACTAGAGCTACCACTAGAAAATTTGGCTAGTGCTACAAAAGTCATTGGGGAAGGTCTTTTCAGCTGCCAGGGGGTGGGATGACTATCCCTGGATGGGGGAGGGAGGGATCTGCTGATTAGCATCTTCCCCTTGCAAGCCTTCTTCTAACATATAGAACTCCACACTTTCTCCCCAGTTAACCATATCTCCCTCCCTTGACCTCTATCCTCCTACTACTTGGAAAGATGAAGTGAGGACGCACCTGCCTCTGTACTGGATCTCTCTGAAGCAGCTGCCTCGGAATTTTTCTATAATATGGTGGGCAATGGAATCTAGTATATTCCAAATTAATCTGGGACAAAATTCATGTATGGAGTTCCACATTCCCTCTTGAGCTATATAGTATTTTGAAAATTGACCTTGAAGATCCTCCCAACCAGATACCCGAAGTCGTGAAATTATACAATAAACATGCTGGGAAATAACCTATAATAGTTCTCTCTTTTTGTCCTTTTAATATAATTGTCGTTTTTGCTTTTCCCATTAATAGAGAGAGAATTCTGCACAAATTTGAAGGGGTGGGGAGGAGAAAGAAGTTATCAAAATTCTAGTCGGTATATTTTCCTAATATATTGAAAGCTTCTCTGCCTCATAGCAAGAAACTTCTACTTCTTAAATCTGAGTATTTTTGTATTGAGTTAGTCCATTTCTATTTTATATCATGTGAAACTTCATCTTGTTATAGACCATAAGTCATATCTATTTTAGAATTATGACAATGCAAAAGTATTACTGATTTCTCATAAAACCACTGAGAAATCTGCCTGAATGTTCCAAGGCTGATTCACCTTTGGAGTCTACTTTCAAATTTTTTGTGTGTCTTATTCACATTTGTAGAAGAAAATAACATGTAAATAGAGTTCTTATAGAGGGATAGCCGTTTGAGTCTGTATCCACAAAAACAACGAGGAATAAATCTGTGAGTCTTTAAGGTGCCACCAGACTCCTCATTCTTACAGAAAAATGTTGATGCAGAATATAATTTTATTACAATATTACTCCATTAATGCCCAAATATTCTTGTCTCTATCTTAAGTACTCATAAGGACTCTATTACTGAAGTATTGTATACCTCACAAGTTTTAGTATATTTATCCTGACTATTCCCGTGAGGTAGGGAAATACTATTATCTTCATTTTACAGATGGAGAACTGAGACACAGAGGAATTATGGGTGGTATTTATAGGGAGGACTCCTGGGAGCAGGGAGACCCAAGTTCAGATCCCTTCTCCACATCAGGCAGAGGGGGTGAACTTGGGTGTCCTACATTCTGGCACCACCTCCTCATTCTCTGGCTCTTTTGTGTGGGTTTAGGTGTACTCTGAGCATGCCTACTGGATGAGGCCCAAAAGGCAAGTCTAGTCTGTGAATTGTGCTGTAATTGTGATGGGGCTTACTCATAAGTTAGGTGCCAAATTGCTAGTGTCAGAACTAAGGTGGTTGTGTGCATGACCAGATGCTGAAATGTAGGCACTTCGGGGACTTTCATGTGGAAATTTGGGTGCCTAGAGACTATAGGCACCAGGGGTTTTGTGAATGTCAGTGATACCTAAATTCTTATGAATCCCACCCAAAGTGACTTGCCTAAGGTCACCCAGCAAGGTTGGGGCAGAGCAAGGAATTGAGTCTCCTGGTCTAACCCCTAACCACTGGACCATGCATCATTCTCTTTAGGGCGATAGTACTAGGGTAGGGCTGCTTGTGTTCACTTAGAAATGTTTCTGGGATCTAGATTTTATATTCATCCTGTCTCTTCAGTCATTATTGTATTAATAACTTATTAAATGATATATGACAAATAATAAAAGGAGAGTGGAGCTTTAGAAAACAGGTTGATGAAGGTCTCCCTCTCCTCCCTCTGGAGTTATTTAACATATTTTTATTATGTTCTTGGTAACATTTTTCTCAAAGCCTGAAAAGTTTTATAAAGCAAGATCTGTGGACCTGATAAAGTTCATCTTACTGGCCCAGGAGTTCTGAAATGGGCATGGCCAAATAAATGGAGCCACATTGCAGTTGGGTTGCCAGTCAATTATTGTATTATCAGGAGCCTCCAACACTGCTTGATTATATCTAATACTTGAAGCAGGAAACGAACCTAAAATAGTTATTGCTAGGGACAGCCTTGCAAAATTTAACTTGGCCACTAGTCTTCAGTATGTAATATTTTTGATGGTAAAATAGTAGTTTTCCCATTATTATTAGTCAGTATAGTAAAGACTGAGCAAAGAGATTTTGTGGGTTGCTCAATTTTCATAACAATTTTTGCAAATCTGAACAGTGATATTTTGTCATTGTTGGGCTCTCCTTTTTTGTAATTTGTATTTATTTTTCTATGTTGTGTTTAAATAAATTGTTTGTTCATCACTTGTCTCCAGGATCCTAACTTGCAGAACCATTTAGCCTATAGGTTGCTCCCTATTCATGTTGGCTTTATATATATTTTTTCTTTTTATTTTATACTATTCAACAGATTAAATGCCTCTGTTTTTTGTCTTTGATGTCCTATCAAGCTCACAAACAAGATAACATTCTCCCACCTCCCTAACCTGCTCTGTTTCAGGCCTGGGAATTGAGTTTGTGAACTGCACACACTGGTTGCCCCTCAGTTCAGAGTTAAAGATATTGAATCAGGAATCCAAACTGGTTCCCTTTCTTTAATGACTTGCAGTGTTTCCTTTAGGGCTTGAAGCTCTGTGATGAATTGACCTCAGTGCAATAAGAGGTATATTTTTGAATATTTTGGTATAGTGTGATTTGCATCTGGGATGAAAGACTGTTGAATTCCTAATATATTCAGAAAGATTACGTAAGCACATCTGTTAATGGGCAGCCTAAAGAATGCTACATTTTCAAAGTGACCTCAGAAAGGTGGTCTTCGAAGGACTTACAAAATCCATATTTAATGGAATTTTTAATGATTTCAAAGCTTCAAAAAATGAAAATAAAATTTAGACTTCATTAGCTAACAATTTTATCTGTTTGCGTCTCACTCATCCAAATGAAAATGGATAGATCTAAAACTTTGTATGTTTCGATCACAATAGATTCTTTTAAATACCATATTGCTTTATCTTTTCATCATGACCTAGGATAAAGCCTTTTCAGGTTTATAATTCAATGAAATCAGTGAGAAGCTGCCCTTGTGTTTTAATCAAGATGAACGTGAAAAGTGAACACTGTAAGTGGTAGAAATTATTTATAATTTGGTAATAAAAGTTTATGTCTAACATTCCAAATTTCATACAACTGCTATGTGCTGGCCTTGAGATATAAAACAATTGCAGTTGCCTTTACATTTAGCCGGAGATGTAAGGTCATAAATTACACTGATGGAGTCCATAGTCATTCCCAGCTCCCAAAATTTCCATATTAACATCTTCACCTCAAACATAAATGGTTACAAAATTTAAAAAAAAAGAGTTGTGTTGGCCTTTGTCAATTGAGCTTAATGATGGAAATCTGTTTAACATATACCTATTGCTAAGCCTTAAACATGAAGCATTTCAAAATCCTTGTGCAGAGGACCTAATTAAAACTTTAAAAATCTGATGGTCTCTCTCTTCTTTTAATGCGGTAAAAACTGCTTCAAAATTAAGGAGTCCCTCCACCACCCCCACCCCCTACTTAAAATGAAAGCCTTTCAAGAGTGAGAAAATGTTGTATAACAGAGTAAAATATGTGTTCAAGGAGTGCCCAATTCCTCACCTATTTCTTGTGGGGAAAAACATTTATATAACTTAGACACAAAATCAACAATTTGGATGACAAGAGAAAGAACCCAGTTACGTACAGAGAGTCTGAGCAATTCCAGGCTACAATAACTGGAAGATAAAAGGAAGATACAGTAAACAGGAGGACAAAGGCAGCACCTGAAACTAGGGTCTTGGAGGATGAACTTATTCTGCCCCCTCAAAGAACAAAGAAAATTGGGCAGAAAATAACTCAAACCTCAGCGATTTTAAATACCTAGTCCAGTGAACTCAACTGGAAGAAAATGATGCACAGTGTATTTGTGCTAGTTCAAAGCATATGAGTATGCGGGGAGGGGAAGGGAAGCACACTCTTCTGGAACAGCAAGTGGAAGCATCTCACTGCAAAAGGGAGAAGCTTGAAAGTTCAAGGTCTCCATGGGAACATAAGAACTAGAGTTGTCTGAGGGAACAGGGGGAAACACTATTATATTTCTTGAAAATCAGAGATAAGGGGTGAAAACCTGGATCCACTGAAGTCAACAGAAGTTTTGCCAATGGAGCCAAATTTCACCCTGAAATTCTCCAAATGGATGTAAAAATGAAAAATTCAAAATGAAGCCAATCCATTGAATTGATGTCTCCCCCAACACCGTAGCCGCTAGTGTAAGGCCCCATAGGTCTATTCCCCAGGTCTGCAGAACAAGCATCTCCAGGTTGCCACCTGGCAGAAGTTATAGCCTGCTTGCATTGCACTTCTCATGACCTGCTATGAACACAAAGCATAGAAAGTTCCATCTCAAGGATTTGACAGATAGCTTCATGGCTCCTGATTGACTCCCTGCCCTATATAAACCCAAGGGACAGTCCAGAAGTATCTAAGCAACAATGTGGATCTAGCTGCTATGACTGTTCCTGAATTCCTGGCTTTGACCTCCCCTTGATTTGGATTTTGCCTCCTGACTCTGATGCTGAAACCTGATTCTGACCGTTGGTATCAACTCTGGTCTGGAACCTGTGAACGATGAACTCTCCTCTGTGACTCCCAGCCTCGGGTTTGCTCCTGCTCTGACCCTTGGCCCTGATTGCCCTTGTTGGGATCTTCACAGGCTGAGAAATTTAAGTTTTTACAACTCTGAGCTGCAAAAGCAATGAAGAGCCTAAGGGTCTGATCCAAACCCCATTGAATTCAATTAAAGTCTTTCCAAGGGACTTTGGATCAGGCTCTAATCAAGGGAAATCGAGATGGGCCCAAGCAGAAAAGATTGATCCAAATTCCAACTCACATTTTTCCAAAGTTTGGAGTTCCTTAGGTCCAGGTTTGCATGGCTCATTGTAAAGTAGGGTTATCTGCAAAAGTGAGATCCGAACTTTGATTTGATTTTTTCAAAGTTTAAGGGTGCTAGGAGCTAAAGTTTCGTTAGCATCTATCTTTCGAAAGATGCTACCAAGTGTATGTTTTAAAGACTGTTCCTCTGGAATCCAAAAGGATAACTGGATACACTAATATATGCCAAGAGCTCTGCTTTACCTGGCAATAGCAATACATTTTCAATCTGATAATACGTTTGTGCTGCTCTATCTCATCTACCAGACAAGCACTGTAGCTCCAGTTCAGAGAGAATAGGGATGTTGGATCAGATTCTGTTCTCATTTACACCACTGTAACTCCACTGATTTCTGTGGAGTTGCTTCTGGATCAGGCCCATCAAGTTCCCCTTGTAAGCCTAATTCTGTGTTCAGGTATTAAGCTGTACATTAGAGCAACTCTCTGCTGAAGTCAATTGAGTTACGATGATATGAAACCACAGAGAGAGAGTGAGAGAGCCTATAGGTTTAGAATTCCAATATTTGGGTTTGTGACGATAGTGCCTAATTCAGAGGGATGTTGAGCGTCTGCAACTCCAATTAAAATCAGTACTTCTCATGATCATCCCCTCTCTATGTACAAGGTGATCAGTGACCCTCATTCTTTTTATTAGCTTTTATAGCAGTTTGATCTAGGTACTAGCTGCCACCAGGGGTCCTGCTTATATGGACCACTGATAAACAGGTCAAAATCTCATTTTGAACAAGTAGATATTACTTGGGCAGACTGCTGGGAGAGTGCCTTGTGTGCAAAAATGCTTTTGAGAACAAAAGGTTTCCAGTTTTGCACTTAGTGTACCTTCTGAAGCTGGGCACTATTTGAGCCTAGAAATGTCCTGATCACAGGTAACCTTCACACCACCCCAAAAAATCTTAAATGTCTACACCCGCAGGAGAGAGCCCTTGCTAACATATCACATTTCTGTCTCTCCTCCCACCCCATGATTCTCATTAGGTTTGTCAGGGCCATCCAATCCATCTGTAGGCCTTGTACTTCTGGGCTCTCGAGGAGATTGGGGCTATACAGGGATGAGTAAATTATTGGTGGAGGCATGGGGAATGCAAGGAGCAAAGAGAGGTAAGGAGCAGCTGGAGAATATAGGGGAAGCACTAGCACTCCTCTGGCTCCTCCAGCTCCTGCAGCTTTCTGTGGTTCACAGCATTAGGACTCCCTATGTGATTCTGAGTTCCTAGACCCCTCTACTCTTGAAGCATCTCATGTCTCCCAGAAAAAGACCCACTCCCTCAATGTCCTCATACCAGCTATAATCCCTGACCCATCCTCATGCCCCCAGTCAGCTATGCCCCAAGTCTAGATAATACTTGTCCTGCCATGAGTGCAGGGAATTGGACTAGATGACCTCTTGAGATCCCTTCCAGTCCTATGATTCTATGTTCCTTCTCAACTCATGCTCATCCTCACCCCTTTTAGAGACCCACTGGCTCCATGACCTCCCACCAGAGCATTTGGGGAGTGGGTCACTCAGGAGTTTCAAGGATGCAGGAAGAGAAGGCAGAGAGGACGTATTAGCACCTCCATTCCTTTTCTCCTTAACAGACCTCTAGTTACAGAAGAGCATAATATTCACTTGTAGAATCACAGATTTTTTTGGAACACAGCAAGTAACTCCAGCACCACAGGCAGGACTGAATTTCCTGCTAACCCCCCAGATCAAATATAACACAGGAGCTGTCCATTAATTATGTAACACTTTTTTAAAATGAAAAGGAGTACTTGTGGCACCTTAGAGACTAACCAATTTATTTGAGCATGAGCTTTCGTGAGCCACAGCTCACTTCATCAGATGATTTTCAAGACCACCTACCTTTTGTAACACTGAAACAAACACACAGAATTAAGGACCCTCCCACACCCTAATGTGTTATGTAAGTTATGGGCAGCCCCATACAAGATGACAACACTAAGATAAAGATGCAGCACCATCTATTGGTGGAGGTACTATCTGCACTGAACTTTACAACTTCCCTCCCCTTTAGCTAAATAAGAACTGAAAATAGTAACTGGTTGGAATCCAAGTAGTCTGCTATCCATGCAGGTTTCCATGTTGATCTACCTGCTTTAGTCATACATTCATTCAGGGACACCTCTGAAATGTCTCTTGTGCATTCATGAATCTGAAAGGCATTCTGCAGAGTTGAAACAAAAGAGCCAATACCCCCCCTCGTAGTGGTTGTAGAAGTGTTTGCATAACTGTCTATAAGAACCACAATTTGCACAGGGGAGCTGTTGGTGAAAGGCTTTGGCATGACCATCCAAAGTCACTAGACACGGTGCTGCTTTCTCATCAGTCTACTCATTCACAGAGAGCAACAGCTCAAAGTCTAAGTATTCACAGATTCCAGTCTCATCTGTATGAACAGTAAATTTCTTCTTAGGCAAAAGGACTTTTGCCATCTAGAAGCCACTGCCATCAGTTGTAATACTCACAAATAGAATCACAGGGATTTACTGGAACACTGCAAGTATCAACTTCAGCACAGACTGTCAGGTCTATTCTTCCAGCTTGCCCCTAAATCAGATCAAGAGCATCATTAAATACATGACAACTTAACACAAAGATAAAGATATGGTACCATCAGTTGGTAGAGGTGCTGTCGACAATGACCATTGCAGGACCCCTCATGCTGTAAATCACAAAAGATCATAGGAGGATATTAGGAGGTCTTCAGGGAGGGAGAAAGAATTGTGTGAGAACTGGGCTTGGGGAAGGAGAGGAAGTCAGGGGTCATTTCTTTCCTTCTCATGTAGTTTCTCAGGTGTGCAAATAGGGAAAACTTCCAGAACACTTGAACCCCCACACAAGCCTTATGAGGGTTCCCTTTGGTTCCCCCTAATATATACTTTCATGAGCCTTCAAAGGCGTGGCAGATGTCTTTTGATGGTAAAATTCAAGCATCCCTAGCAATTCGGTTATATTTTAAGAGCTCTGTTCAAGACAAGGGCTGGAGACTTACCTCCTTTTTTTCCTAAGTGAAAGTTTAGTTCTTCAGCATTTCTTTGCCGTGCTATACTAAGAACACTAGAACTGCTGATTCACAGTCATGTTCCCAATTAAATAGCTAATGCATTTTAAAATTAGAGCTTAACAATAAAATATTGGTTCTTGCACTAGATTTCAGCTAAAGGAACCTAGTAAAATTCTATTTTATGTAAGATCCTATACTATGCATTAACTAATGTTACTTACATGTGTCATGTTTGTCTCTCCTGTTTTCTGTTCAGTTAAAACATAGTTTAACAGATCATGTGAAAAAATTGTTTCTCGTGTACTAAATAAAGTATGGCAACTCCATTTAATTTCGCCTGTGACATTTATCATAACTAAATTCTGTCCACAACATTAACAAATTGGACTCATTGTTTTATGTTTAGACTTTTTGAAATATTTATGTTAAAGAAACACATGTCCTTGATTTTTCCAGTGTGAAATATCAAATCCATATGCCTTTTCAGTTCAAATGTTTCCACAGCCAACTTGGTGGTGCAGATTCAGTACATCAGATTGAAAACTAGTTGGGTCAAGTTCAAGAACAGATCTAAGGGATGAAATCACTGTGGCTGCTTTGCTCTGTAAGCTAGTGCAAAGCAGCTGCAAAGCCAGTTTACCCAGCAACCTAAGGATTTTCCTGACATAGAGAACATGACCTGAGGAAATGAGGAGTGGCCATGTGATTGCTCTAATTTGCACTCAGGCTGAACCAATAACCAGCTAGCTCCAAGATTCAAGGGGAGAAGTAAATTTAAAAGTGTTCAGACACCTTTCCCCCCAAAGAACATGTGCTTTGTGCTCAATGGACTTCAGTTGGATTTAAGGATCTAGTCCATTGTCTACAGTATCAAAGAAGGATCTACAGCGCAGTCAGCTGAATCATGCTACAAGGCAAATAAATCCCTGGCCTGCAGAATGAGTATGTCTCTTTACAGGGACTCAGAAGGAAATCCTCTATCACCTGATTTTTTTTTCTGGTACCCAGCCTACTTTTGCCACTGTTCTGTATTCTCACAGGTTCTTCATACATGGGAAATTATGTGTTTCCCTCTTCTTATCAGGAACTTCAGAGCCTCTCAGTTGATTTCAAAGTATTGGATCATGGATCAAGCCCCAGGTGGACAGTCCAAACTTTGACTATTTGACATCTGTACTCAGAGAATTATGCCTTAGTTATTCTGCACTTGGATTAGACCAGTCTTCATGATCCTCTCTGGAAATGCAACGTGTAGCCTCTTCTAGAAGAACATGTTAGAGCTTGTGATGTGTCATCTTTGGGTCTCTACTCCAAGGGAGGTGGACACCTGAGTGCTGGAGCAAGTCCCTTAAGCTGAGTCTTCCCAGAACTGATCGCAGCCGGGTGTGGCCCCGCCTGTGTGTGTGTTAGAGGAGGTTTTAAGAGCCTGGCTCAGTTAAAGGGGGCCCATGCTGGCAGAACAGGTAAACTTAGTGGTACCTCAGCACATCAGGAGACTTCCAAAGGGGTCCAACCCGTCACAGAGCTAAAGTAGCAATATCTGACTATCGGTGTGTCACCTGTTTTCCTTGTGACAAATTAAAAGAAATAGGAGTAAAAATAATTACCAATAAGTACAAAACTGAGCATAAGGAGAATTTGGGAAGACACATTTACTAAGAGCATGATTATTTGTGTAAAATGGATTCCCAACCCAGTAGCTGAGGCAATTTGTGTATATGTTCACAAATGGGTTAGACAGATTTTAAATAATAAAAGATAACAGGGATAAAAGAAAGCCTGGTAGGCTGGAGTGGAGGGAAGAAGCCTAAAATAAGATAGGTTTCAGAGTAAGAGCTGTGTTAGTCTGTATTCGCAAAAAGAAAAGGAGTACTTGTGGCACCTTAGAGACTAACCAATTTATTTGAGCATAAGCTTTTGTGAGCTACAGCTCACTTCATTGGATGCAGACTGTGGAAAGTATAGAAGATCTTTTTTATACACACAAAGCATGAAAAAATGGGTGTTTACCACTACAAAAGGTTTTCTCTCCCCCCACCCCACTCTTCTGCTAGTAATAGCTTATCTAAAGTGATCACTCTCCTTACAATGTGTATGATAATCAAGTTGGGCCATTTCCAGCACAAAATCCAGGTTTTCTCCCCACCCCACCCCCCCACACACTAACCCACTCTCCTGCTGGTAATAGCTTATCTAAAGTGATCACTCTCCTTACAATGTGTATGATAATCAAGGTGGGCCATTTCCAGCACAAATCCAAGGTTTAACAAGAACGTCTGAGGAGGAATGGGGGTAGGAAAAAACAAGAGGAAATAGGTTACCTTGTATAATGACTTAGCCACTCCCAGTCTCTATTCAAGCCTAAGTTAATTGTATCCAATTTGCACATGGATTCCAATTCAACAGTCTCTCGCTGGAGTCTGGTTTTGAAGTTTTTTTGTTGTAATATCGCAACTTTCATGTCTGTAATCGCGTGACCAGAGAGATTGAAGTGTTCTCTATGCATCCGATGAAGTGAGCTGTAGCTCACGAAAGCTTATGCTCAAATAAATTGGTTAGTCTCTAAGGTGCCACAAGTCCTCCTTTTCTTTTTGCGAATACAGACTAACACGGCTGTTACTCTGAAACCTGTCATTATGCAAGGCACTGCATTTAGTCGTATGGAGTGGAAATCTATCAACTGCATCAAAAGACTTGTAAAGATACAGACAGACATCATCTTCCTTTCCAAATGCAAACAGATGGACATGGTACCAAAAGGACTGAAAGTAAAAAATCCATTACAATCTACATACCACACAGACTATGCTGACAGCTTGCTCAACACGCTCTCAAAGAAACTGCGGAACCACCTGATCAACATCCTCAACAGCAAACAGGGAAAGATAAAGAATGAGCTCTCAAAAATGGATACTCTCATAAAAAACCAACCTTCCACACAAACTTCCTCGTGGCTGGACTTTACTAAAACTAGACAAGCCATTTACAACACACACTTTGCTTCTCTACAAAAGAAAAGGGACACTAAACTTTCTAAACTACTACATGCCACAAGGGGCCACAGCAATGGTTCCCTCAACCCACCCAGCAATATTGTTAACCTATCCAACTATACTCTTAGCCCAGCAGAAGCAGCTGTCCTATCTCGGGGCCTCTCCTTCTGCCCCTCCACCCCCACGAACATGATACAGTTCTGTGGTGACCTAGAATCCTATTTTCAACGTCTACGACTCAAGGAATATTTCCAACACACCTCTGAACAACATACTAATCCACAGAGACCTCACTACCAACACTACAAAAAGAAGGATTCTAGATGGACTCCTCCTGAAGGTCGAGACAGCAGACTGGACTTCTACATAGAGTGCTTCCGCCGACGTGCACGAGCTGAAATTGTGGAAAAGCAGCATCACTTGCCCCACAACCTCAGCCGTGCAGAACACAATGCCATCCACAGCCTCAGAAACAACTCTGACATCATAATCAAAAAGGCTGACAAAGGAGGTGCTGTTGTCATCATGAATAGGTCGGAATATGAACAAGAGGCTGCTCGGCAGCTCTCCAACACCACTTTCTACAAGCCATTACCCTCTGATCCCACTGAGAGTTACCAAAAGAAACTACAGCATTTGCTCAAGAAACTCCCTGAAAAAGCACAAGATCAAATCCGCACAGACACACCCCTGGAACCCCGACCTGGGATATTCTATCTACTACCCAAGATCCATAAACCTGGAAATCCTGGGCGCCCCATCATCTCAGGCATTGGCACCCTGACAGCAGGATTGTCTGGCTATGTAGACTCCCTCCTCAGGCCCTACGCTACCAGCACTCCCAGCTACCTTCGAGACACCACTGACTTCCTGAGGAAACTACAATCCATCGGTGATCTTCCTGATAACACCATCCTGGCCACTATGGATTTAGAAGCCCTCTACACCAACATTCCACACAAAGATGGACTACAAGCCATCAAGAACACTATCCCCGATAATGTCACGGCTAACTTGGTGGCTGAACTTTGTGACTTTGTCCTTACCCATAACTATTTTACATTTGGGGACAATGTATACCTTCAAATCAGCGGCACTGCTATGGGTACCCGCATGGCCCCACAGTATGCCAACATTTTTATGGCTGACTTAGAACAACGCTTCCTCAGCTCTCGTCCCCTATCGCCCCTACTCTACTTGTGCTATATTGATGACATCTTCATCATCTGGACCCATGGAAAAGAAGCCCTTGAGGAATTCCACCATGATTTCAACAATTTCCATCCCACCATCAACCTCAGCCTGGTCCAGTCCACACAAGAGATCCACTTCCTGGACACTACAGTGCTAATAAATGATGGTCACATAAACACCACCCTGTACCAGAAACCTACTGACTGCTATTCCTACCTACATGCCTCCAGCTTTCACCCTGACCACACCACATGATCCATTGTCTACAGCCAAGCTCTGCGATACAACCGCATTTGCTCCAACCCCTCAGACAGAGACAAACACCTACAAGATCTCTATCAAGCATTCTTACAACTACAGTACCCACCTGCAGAAGTGAAGAAACAGATTGATAGAGCCAGAAGAGTTCCCAGAAGTCACCTACTACAGGACAGGCCTAACAAAGAAAATAACAGAACGCCACTAGCCGTCACCTTCTGCCCCCAACTAAAACCCCTCCAACACATCATCAAGGATCTACAACCTATCCTGAAGGACGACCCAACACTCTCACAAATCTTGGGAGACAGGCCTACAGACAGCCCCCCAACCTGAAGCAAATACTCACCAGCAACCACATACCACACAACAGAACCACTAACCCAGGAACCTATCCTTGCAACAAAGCCCGTTGCCAACTGTGCCCACATATCTATTCAGGGGATACCATCACAGGGCCTAATAACATCAGCCACATTATCAGAGGCTCATTCACCTGTACATCCACCAATGTGATATATGCCATCAGGTGCCAGCAATGCCCCTCTGCCATGTACATTGGTCAGACTGGACAGTCTCTACGTAAAAGAATAAATGGACACAAATCAGATGTCAAGAATTATAACATTCATAAACCAGTCGGAGAACACTTCAATCTCTCTGGTCACATGATTACAGACATGAAAGCTGTGATATTACAACAAAAAAACTTCAAATCCAGACTCCAGCGAGAGACTGTTGAATTGGAATTCATTCTTGACTTTAGCAAAGCTTTTGACACTGTCTCCCACAGTATTCTTGTCAGCAAGTTAAAGAAGTACAGGCTGGATGAATGCACTATAAGATGGGTAGAAAGTTGGCTAGATTGTCGGGCTCAACGGGTAGTGGTCAATGGCTCCATGTCTAGTTGGCAGCCGGTGTCAAGTGGAGTGCCCCAGGGGTCGGTCTGGGGCCGGTTTTGTTCAATATCTTCATAAATGATCTGGAGGATGGTGTGGATTGCACTCTCAGCAAATTTGCGGATGTTACTAAACTGGGAGGAGTGGTAGATACGCTGGAGGGCAGGGATAGGATACAGAGGGACCTAGACAAATTGGAGGATTGGGCCAAAAGAAATCTGATGAGGTTCAGTAAGGATAAGTTCAGGGTCCTGCACTTAGGATGGAAGAACTCAATGCACAGCTACAGACTAGGGACCGAATGGCTAGGCAGCAGTTCTGCGGAAAAGGACCTAGGGGTGACAGTGGACGAGAAGCTGGATATGAGTCAGCAGTGTGCCCTTGTTGCCAAGAAGGCCAATGGCATTTTGGGATGTATAAGTAGGGGCATAGCGAGCAGATCGACGGACGTGATCGTCCCCCTCTATTCGACATTGGTGAGGCCTCATCTGGAGTACTGTGTCCAGTTTTGGGCCCCACACTACAAGAAGGATGTGGATAAATTGGAAAGAGTCCAGCGAAGGGCAACAAAAATGATTAGGGGTCTGGAACACATGACTTATGAGGAGAGGCTGAGGGAAGTGGGATTGTTTAGTCTGCGGAAGAGAAGAATGAGGGGGGATTTGATAGCTGCTTTCAACTACCTGAGAGGTGGTTCCAGAGAGGATGGTTCTAGACTATTCTCAGTGGTAGAAGAGGACAGGACAAGGAGTAATGGTCTCAAGTTGCAGGGGGGGAGGTTTAGGTTGGATATTAGGAAAAACTTTTTCACTAGGAGGGTGGTGAAACACTGGAATGTGTTGCCTAGGGACGTGGTGGAATCTCCTTCCTTAGAAGTTTTTAAGGTCAGGCTTGACAAAGCCCTGGCTGGGATGATTTAATTGGGGATTGGTCCTGCTTTTGAGCAGGGGGTTGGACTAGATGACCTCCTGAGGTCCCTTCCAACCCTGATATTCTATGATTTGCAAATTGGATACAATTAACTTAGGCTTGAATAGAGACTGGGAGTGGCTAAGTCATTATGCAAGGTAACCTATTTCCCCTTGTTTTTTCCTACCCCCCCCCCAAGATGTTCTTGTTAAACCTTGGATTTGTGCTGGAAATGGCCCACCTTGATTATCATACACATTGTAAGGAGAGTGATCACTTTAGATAAGCTATTACCAACAGGAGAGTGGGTTAGTGTGTGGGGGGGTGGGGTGGGGAGAAAACCTGGATTTTTGCTGGAAATGGCCCAACTTGATTATCATACACATTGTAAGGAGAGTGATCACTTTAGATATGCTATTACCAGCAGGAGA
This sequence comes from Eretmochelys imbricata, assembly GCF_965152235.1. Classification (NCBI taxonomy): domain Eukaryota; kingdom Metazoa; phylum Chordata; order Testudines; family Cheloniidae; genus Eretmochelys; species Eretmochelys imbricata. Next base: position 58,105,574 of record NC_135575.1, on the reverse strand, counting down.
GTGGGGTGGGGGGAGAGAAAACCTTTTGTAGTGGTAAACACCCATTTTTTTCATGCTTTGTGTGTATAAAAAGATTTTCTATACTTTCCACAGTATGCATCCGATGAAGTGAGCTGTAGCTCACGAAAGCTTATGCTCAAATAAATTGGTTAGTCTCTAAGGTGCCACAAGTACTCCTTTTCTTTTTGTAAAATAAGGTAAGAATTGCTTCCTTCCATCCCCACAGTGTGTATTTTCCAGAGACCAGGAAATGTAAGTCAATCCCAATGGCAGTATTTCATTGGATAAAGTAGTTAACAAAATTTAGGTACATAATACGTTGAAAAGTAGTGAACTGAAATTCACAGACACAGGCCAATATATCATATAGAAAAGGGCAGAGTAACTAAGTGAAATGTGAAAAGTCTGCACTGGAAAAGGTTAGAAAAATGATAGGAAGATGAAGGACTGAGACCATAGATTGTCAACTCTTTGGGGCAGGAACCGTCTCTGTGTTATATGTTTGTAAGGGCATAGCATCAGGGGACTGGAGCCTCTAGACACTACTGCAAAACAAATAATTAGTCATAATCATATTTTAGAGAAAAGAAAAAATAGGTACAGTATGTGAAAATGATTCAGTAGATTAGTGTGAGAAGAGTACTTTCTTGGATATCAGCCAGCTTGCCAGCCAGCCACAGGGGGTAGCTGCAAAGTAGCTGTTCAGCTACAATGATACAATACTATCATGAGGAAAAAGAGAATGGCTGAGGGACTGAAAATGAACTGAAATGAAGGATGGTGTTGGTTATACAGCACGGGGACCGGAACTCAAGGGATCTGGTTTGTCTCCTGGCTCTTCCATAGACTTTGTGAAACACTAAATGCTCAGTACCTCCATTCTCCCACTTGTAAAATGAATATAATATCTAACTGACAGAGGTTTGGTTAGATGGAAGATGTAATAAAAGGGCTAAACATTATTAATATAAATTTTAAAAGCGATGGGGAAATATGGTGGAAATGTGGAAAATCTCAATTATTAACAGTTTCAGTATTTTTAAACATAAAGATTTCATCCACGGCTAAACTAGGAAACTGAAAGTTTAATCTGTTAAGTACTTAAAATATTAGCGATTGTGATGCAATCATCCTGTTCTTGCTATGCCATTATTAGCTGGCGCCCTGGAGAGTTCAGTTTCTTTAGGAAGGGGAAGTGATTTAGTGTCATTGTTAGGTCACTCTTAGAGCCGTCATGAGCAGAGATTTTCAGTGGACTCAACTCATGGTCGTTGACCACAAAATCATTATGTCTGAGGTTAAGGCAGTGAAACTGAATATGAAAACAATTTTGCTATTTAATAACAAGAATAGATAAAATCAAAAGACATGACTAGAAATAAAGCTTTATATAAAGTTACAATTTCAAGTTTTTTATGAAAAAGATGACATTCTACATCCTAAGTCTTTCCTTTTAACTTTGTTTCTTTTTCAGTAGGTACAGTATTCCATTTATTTTTAATAATCTGTAAACATAGAATCAGCCAAAGATCATTTGTCTGTGAACCAGTCCTGATATCTGATGCTTCAGAGGTAGATGAAAAATAAACCATAATATACTTGATTGTGTAGGGTTTTCACATGAGGGGAAATATTCCTTCTACTTCATTTCTTGATCTCTTTTTAAAAAATAAAAGCCTAAACCATCAAAAATAAAACAAAGTAAAATCAGCCACTAAAGGTTATGTATTAATGTCTCTCTGCTTTATGGCCAGAGTTAGGAATGTAACATTCTAGGAAAGGGCAACAGCATAGGGCAAGTGGCTCACTACTCCATTGTCCACACTGAGCTTTTCATAAAACTACCCATCAGTGCAGCTCCTCTAGCACTAGGAACAGTGGGAGTACTATTGCAGACAAGATGCCGGGGTTTTACCGTCATGTCATATAATGCTTTTCAGAAAGTCTCTAGGTGACACAATGGTAAAAATGCCTGTAAGCACCAATGCCTTTCATTAGACATCATACTGTTGCTATCACTGGTGGAGCCATGCTGATGTTAGCAACAATGGGAAATTTTGAGAAGAAGCTCGATGTAGATAAGATCTATGACTGTGGAGTTGAAAATGTTTGATTTGTTCTTCTGGAAATAGGATAGATGCCACAAGGGCAGGATCTGTAGCTTCTCGGGGCTTGTCTGGCTGGGAAAGTATTAGATATATTCAGCTGAACTGGGCTATAAAGTCTTATGAATTGGACCATTTAAAAAAAAAACCTACACTTCTCACTACTTGGTCTGCTTTATCAAAAATGAAACCTTCTATTTATTCACCTTCTACATAGAGGAAGAGAGTCACAGAGAGCAGGAGATAGCCTGAAGGTGAGAGGCACGTCATAGAGGAACAGTGAAAAGCTAGGGCAGAGGGGAGTAGTGGAACACCAAAGGGGAAGCTGGAAGGCTAAGGTGAAGTGATGCTGGAAGGTAGTGTAATGGTAGTGGGAGAGGTACAGCTGGAAGACAGGAGGAGGAGGAAAAGAATCCCTCCCTCCCTCCACAACTATGTGCCACATACCCATTCCACTTTCTCTCCATTCCTGTGATCTATTCCTACCTCATTCCCCCTCTAACCCCAGCCTATTAACATGAGCTTCAGTCTCTTTCCTCTTTCCTTCCAACACATATCTACCTCAAACCCTATTTCTACCCACTTCTAGTGACATGTCCCAACTTGACCCCCTCTTCAGCTGCCAAGACCTCTGTCACTGTGCCTCAGTGGATCACAGCTGAGGATACCAAATTCAGGACAAACTGATGAGAAATAGGGCAGACTCACCCCAAACTTACGTTATTATATCATTAGCTTAACAAGAGAGTAACAAAGGTAAACTTCTGTCTCACTACACTGGTTAACAAGAAATCAAAAATGCAGTCTCCTTAGGCATTGCAGCCCTTGACTCACCACCCAGACACTGGACTCTATGATGAGTAATTACTGAAAACCAATTTCATCGAAAATAGGGTCCTTCTAATCCAGTGGTCCCCAAAGTTTTCCTCCCGCACCCCCACTTACCAGTAATTGAATGTTTCCACACACACCCTGGGCCAGGAGCACACTTGCAGTGGAGGGTAGAAGCTGACATCAGGGGGCGGGGGCTGGTGTCTGGAGGCTGGAGAGAAGGCTGGCAGCTGGGAGCAGGGCTGTGGCTGGGGGCTGGGGCTGTAGCTGGGAGCAGAGCTGGGGATGGAGGCAGGCAGCCGAGCTGCTGCCAGAAGCAAGGCTGCAGGCAGGGATGTGGGCTGAGCTGGAGCAGAGCTGGAGTTGTGGGGGCTGGGCGATGCCCCACAGTTTGCGGACCACTGTTCTAATCCCAAGGGATCAGCCACTTACCAGGTCAATATAAAACTCAGATGTTACCCAATAATCATGCTGATGCCAATCCTTTAGTAACTAAAACTAAAGGTTTAATAATAATAATAATAATAAAAGAGAGAGTTAAGAATAGTTAATAGATCATAGACATGCAAATAACTGCAAAGTCCTTATATCAGGTTTGTAGCAATGATGGAATAGGCTGCCAGCTTTTTAAGTCTCTCTGGTAACTTCCAAAAGATTGGAAGGTCCTCAGTCCATAGTTCAAAATGCTCCTGTTAGTTGTAAATCCACAGTCCAGAGAATCAGGGCAGGAAAGAGGCATAATGGAGATATCTCAGGGGTCTTCTATATCCTCTGCCATGTGCCTGGAAATGTACTGTCCCAAACAAAGCCCACAGACCCTCCTTATGAAAAGTTAGATATTAGATTCATAGATATATTAAGGTCAGAAGGGACCATTATGATCATCTAGTCTGACCTCCTGCACAATGCAGACCACAGAATCTCACCCACCCACTCATGCCCAGGATGAAGTCCAGCATATTCCATGTCCTTACATGGCTTGATGACTCACAGAGGGTGGCCATTGGTCCCCTGGAGTCTGAGACATCCACAGGAAGAGCTATCTGGGTGGAAAGAGTTTCTTCTATGGCCTATTGTGGCCTTAATACATCAATACCTCAATATATAACTGGCCATCAATACATGTCTGGCTTCAATGTAAATTTTATCTGGTGTGAGTTACCCGGGAATACAACACATGCATAAGATACAAGTCCATAGCCAAGATTCATCACTTCAGATACAAAGATGATACATGCATATGAACAGGATAATCAGACTTAGCAAATCATAACTTTTCCATTAATACCTTACATGACATACCTTGTACAAGATTTGTTGCAATTGTATAACAGTGCTAATATCAATTATATAAATGGTCATATTCAGTCATACATCATCACAACCTCCCTATCCCAATCATAAGAAAGTTGTCCCAAGTTTTGCCTTCAACAATGTAGTTGCCCTGGATACTCACCCACTTGGAACTGGACTGAGATCAATTAATTTCATGATATACACAATAGACAGTAAAACAACTATTTCTGTCCCAACTGACATGGGGCTCATATATGAACCAGTGGCTTGGAGATGAAAGGTTTCATAATCCAGTAATAACTCCTTGAGCCATTCATTCTCTACTCAATGAATAGAGCATGAACAATAGAATATTTTATGTGGATAATGACATTTGTCAGTGCTCTGTTCTGAAAGATTATCAGTTTGAGAATGATTCCATGTTCTTAAAGAAATTACCAATACAAGTCTCTCAAAATTTTATAGTGCAATCTCAAAAAAGTAGTATCCCATTTATGTGATGATTTTTAGATACAATTCAGATATACTCCACTGCTTGAAACAAACTAAGCACTGAATAACAGATTTAAGCAGTGGCTATGTTACTGAACTGGGAGTCAAGAAACATGGATTCTATACCCAGTTTTGCCACTGACCTGCTCTATGACTTGGGGCAAGTCACTTCACCTCCCTGTACCTCAATTTCCCTTCTGTAAATTGGGGATAATGATAGATCCCATCCTACGTAAAGGGCTTTCCGTTCAATGGATAGAAAACACTACATAGCAGCTAAGTATTATTAAAATGATGCCATGAGATGAAGATCAATAATTATTTAGGAGGTATTTTGCTACCAGACATTTTCTAAAATAGTGTATATAATAGCTGAATACTGTTACGCTGTTTCAAACAGACCACATAGGTCTTTTGATTTAAAGATGAAAAACAGGTTAAATTCTTGTATGGCGTTTCTCTCAAGGCTGGAGGGCTAACGTCAAAGGAAAAGATTAGTGATTTACTGCATGAGCAAGTGTAAAATGTATGCATTAATAAATTTTACAGCACTGTATATTCATGCTTTACTCATATGGTTTTAAGCCTGGATTTAAAAAAAAAGGAAATAAAAGGATTTCTTTTGAAAATTGCCCCACTTTATATAGTTCACAGTTAAGAAAATGTAAATTTATTTTTTAAAGTAACCTCATTACTAGCAGGCTGCTATTTTTCTTTTGACAGTAAAACAGAGCGCTTATCTTCATATTTTCATAATGAAAGCTCCCCAAGCACAGGCTACTGTGGCAGATTTACAGCCTTTGAGCAGGAGAACTGACAGGCATTTTAATATGAAAGGAGATATGATGTCTTTAATGTACAGTGATGTCACTTCTAACAAGGTAGAAGCCGCTTTTTTCACTGCAATCACCATAAAAAGTGAAACCTGCCTGCTGCATGAGTGACCTTTTAACCCAGGGAAAGGTCACAAATAATAGAAAAAAGCAGGGACTCTTCTTACTCAGGTGGAAGGGTGCACTCCGAGGTTAGAGAAGCAAGTCTGTTGTAGATGTGCATTAGCTGCAGGAAGTAGAAGCCAGGAACAGTCTAGCCAGAGCTAACCTTGAGAACAGAAAAGGGAAGGGTAATGAAAATCCTCAAGGGAGTGTTAAAATAAAAGCTAGATTGCCTGTTGACCATCTTTTTTCCTTTTATGCCACATCGACTGGGCCTAATCATTTCAAAATGATGTTGACAGCAATATAGTCAGTCATTAGCTAGGTGCATGATTATTTCACCAAGAGAAAGGACAGCAAGCAAATATCAAAACCTGGGGTCTTTTATTTGTAAATTAGGCCTTCAGGGTTTAGTATGTTGCTTAGGAAATATTGCCATTGATTCTGAGATGGCTTGACATTCTTAAACTGATTTCAAATGTTCTTCTTTTAAACTTCTGCTTAAACCTGCTACCTGCTTCTGACTAAGCTGCATGGGTTTTTAGCATGTAATCCTGAAGTTGTAACTAACATAAGAGAAAAAAGAAAAGGAGTACTTGTGGCACCTTAGAGTCTAACCAATTTATTTGAGCATAAGCTTTCATGAGCTACAGCTCACTTGCATCCGATGAAGTGATCCGATCCTACTCCTGGTGATAAAACAGACATTGTTGTAGATGGTGTGGATGTGTCAGAGACTGAACCTGCTCATGCTGTAAATAATAGGAGAAAAGATCCTGGTATGTGGGTTGATTTAGGTACTGATGATGTAGCTTACTGGATAGATCGTGGACCAAATGACTGTCAACACCACACTGGGCCATTTGAGAAATCACGTCGGACTTTTACCAATGGCAAACAAACAAGATATTGTCCACAAAAAATATTTTTTGGCATGAAAGCGAATGGTGAGAAATACACTTGAGAATGGCTACTGTATTCACCATCAACAGGGTCTGTGTACTGTTTTGTTTGCAAACTTTTTGCTGTAGATGGATTTAGTGACTGGCGGAAAACTGTTTTACTTGAACAACATGAAAATAGCACTACTCACAGAGATTCAATGTTGACATTTAAATCGAAAACAGGGCTTTGGATTGACACAATAATTGGGAGAACAAATTAAAGGGGAGCGTGAATACTGGCAACATGTCTTGCAACGTGTTATAGCTGTTATTCAAACATTAGCTGAACGTGGTCTGCCTTTCTGGGGAATAAATGACACATTTGGATCATTGCAGAATGGAAATTTCTTGGGATTGTTGGAGATTGTGGCTCAGTTTGACCGATTTTTAGCAGGCCATATCTCAAAATATGGGAATGCTGGCAAAGGTAACCCATCATACTTATCCAAGACAATATGTGATGAACTCATTGATCTAATGAGTAACAAAGTTCGTTCAGCTATTGTGGATGAAATAAGTACTGCTGGGTACTTCAGTTTATCTGTCGACTCTACACCTGATCATTCACATATTGATCAATTGAGTATTGTACTAAGATATGTGTCTCCCACAGATGGAAAACCAGTTGAACGATTTATAACATTCCTCAATTTGAAAAGCCACACTGGTGAAGAAATGGCAAATCAAGTACTGCATTATCTGTGCCAAGTTTGCAAAATAGATTTCTCAAAGTGCAGAGGTCAATCTTATGACAATGATGTCAGGGCGTTATCAAGGAATGCAGAAGAAGCTTTTAGAACAAAACAAATAGGCCATATTCGTACCATGTGCTGCACACTCTCTCAGTCTTGTTGGCCGCCGTGCTGTTGATTGTTGTCCAGTGGCAGTAAGTTTTTTCTCAACATCCAGCTACTTTATACATTTTTCTCTGCCTCAATGCACCGATGGGCAGTTCTTAAAACATATTTGGGCAATGATCGTGTGTTGAAATCTCTTTCTAATATTCGCTGGGAGGCACATGCAGTGGCAACAAGTGCAATTTTGGAGTCCTACTCAAAGATTGTGGATGCATTAGAAAGTACAGCCGAAGACCAATCACAAAAGGAGAAACTATACGAGAGGCAGAAAACATTGCAAACAAGATGCAAGAACTAGAGTTTGTATTCATGTTGACCATGTAGAATGAAATTTTACAACACTTTTACCACACAAGTCAAGCTCTCCAAGAAAACGAATTGGATTTGAAAACATGTGCAGACCTCTGTCAATCATTAGCAGACCACTTACACACTTTGAGGAATGATTTCGAAAGATTTGAAGAAATATCAAAAGCTATCTTGCCTGATACTAACTACAAAGAAGCCCAGTCCCACAAGCGAATCAGGAAAAAACAAGCAAATGATAGCAGCGCAACAGAAACAGCATTGAATCCTAGAGACAAATTTCACATATCTACTTACTACGCTATAATTGATACACTTGAAGCTCATATGAAGAGGAGAGGTGAAGTGTACAAAGAAGTATCAAGTAGATTTTCTTTTCTAAACGATACGGACTTATCTGATGAACAGTATTCACAAGGTTCCCAAAAGCTAGTTGACTCATACCCTGTTGACTTGAACATGAATCTCTGTGGAGAAGTACGGCAGTTCCACTGTTATATGCACGCAAAGTTTAATGAAACAAGAAAAATGAAATTCAGTCACATTGATCTTCATGACACAATATTGAAAGATGGAATACAATGTGTATTTCCAAATGCAGAGATCGCACTACGTATTTTTCTAACATTGATGATTACTAACTGCTCCGCTGAACGCTCTTTTTCTCAGCTGAAAAGAATAAAAAACCCTCAGAGAACAACAATGTGTCAGGACAGACTTGATTCACTTTCCCTATTGTGTATGGAAGCGGACATGCTTTGGCAAGTCAGCTTCGATGAACTTATCCAGAATTTTGCAACCAGAAAATCTAGAAAGAAGCTATTTTAATTTCAGCATACATCTAAGTTTTGTGTCATTTCAAAAAATAAAATTTTATTTTACAGTATAGTATTGTTTTTATTTTGAATTACATATGGGGGGGCACCATAATCTTTTCAGTGCTTAGGGCCTCTAAAGGTCTTAATCCGGACCTGAATAACCCCAAATTATAATAGGCAATATTAGAAATGCTGGTACTGGTAGTAATTTCTTCTCTCTGTTTTATGCCTGTTAATGTACTCTGACAGCGCTGAAACATTTCAAAGACCAGTCCTGTGAGTTGTTGGAGATATGACAGTTATATCTTGCAAAAAAATTGTGATTCCCCTGAAGATTCATATATATCTGCAAACTTTCAGATGCCAATAATGTAATTTAAGTTTTAAATGGTGCGGTAATGATTTGAAAAGTCATGGACTTGTTCAGGACCTGACACAATCAAGGCATGAACTGCTTTCCTTTTTCCTAGCATCATACTTCTGTCAAATGGGTTATGGAGCTCTGCAGAGGGCAGTCTTGAAAGATAGAGTTCTCACACTGTCTGGAGTGGCTCATGACTGTGAGTGCCTACCTCACGGCAGACTCTCATACACAGGGCAGATATCCCAAACTGGTGTTGTGTTCTATAATTAGATTTCACCAAGCCAGTAACAAATGTGAACTCCTGGATCACTGTACCAGTCTTACTATGAAGTCACAGACAGTCCCCTTAGACCCTCCAGCCTATCTTGCCACCCTGACAAACTGGACTTAGTGGTCACTTACAGCAAAAATCACACCATATTCTTCCAGTCCCAAGAGACCAGTCACTTACCCCATATCAATTGGTAGCCTAAATCTTACACCAAAGATAATGCCTGTAGCCAATCCTATAATAAACTATGTAAAAGTTTAACAGCTAGGAAAAAGAAATAAGTTATTTACAGGTTAAAGCAAGCGAACCTATACACACAAATGAGTTATCATCTAAAGCCTAAGAATGACAGTGTTGTAGTGATCTGTCAATTCAAAGTGTCTTTCAGGGTGGTGCCAGGAGGTAACCCCTGGGGATCTCTGGCTCTGGTTTGGTATCTCTAGCCCTGTCAGAGTTCAAACAGCGAAGAGATGGAAAATTTTCTGGTGACTTTGTTTCATTTCCTTCATTCAGCTTCCAAGTCCACAGGATGAGCTCCCTTCACCTTAGTAATACCATCTTCAGTCTCAGATGAATAGACCACCAATAGTGAAGCACTGGGGTCTCATGTAGCTTGTCCACCAGAAAGATCTTGCACAAGACATGTCATTTGCTGCAGTCTCCCTTTGTCTAAACAAGGTTTCATAAATTCTTTCAAGGTATAGCTCACCTCTCTCAAGAAAAGCTGCCCTATAAATCACCTCCCCATATATTTATGTATAAGGATTAGTGGGACTAGAACCCACATCTGTAAAGCCTGGGACAACTGAGTTCCTATGTTGTCATTGGATGGACATGTAGGGCTCTATACAAACAGCACTGTAGAGATTAGGTGCTGCAGGAAGTACTGCCCCAAGGGTCCAGAGTGACAGCACCCTGCAGCCTTCTGATTGGCCATGCACACTATTTAAACCTGGAAAGTGGCCCAGGAAGTTGTCTGGGTAATCATACAGGCTTTTGGCTTGCAGTGATTCCAGGCTGTTTCTTGTTTTCTGTTCTCTAGTCTAACCTTGAGTCCAACCTGATAATTGCCTCTGGTCTCTGACCTGACCTCCTTTGATTTCAACCTGGTAACTACCTTAACCCAGCCCAGTCTCTTAACCCAGCCTAACTCTGATTTCCAGCCTCCAACTCTGACCCTGACTCTTTCCTGTTGATCCAAACTCTAGTGATTACTCTGATCCCTGCTCACTGCCTACTACCTCATGGCTGTCCTTGACTTGTGGATACCAGCCCAGCTGTAATTGCTAGGCAAGACTATGGACTGTGCCTAGTCCGTTACATCATGACTGTGTGGACCAACTCCTTTCTCATTGGTGACACACAATTTCTGTGGCAAGTACAGCAATTGTTCACAGGGAAAAATATTAGGAAAGAACTTAATGCAACTTTAACTGTCTCTTAATGAAATTTGGCAGCTAGGACCATGAAGGAGGAGCCAGCACCATGTGATCAGTCAGGTCTTTGCAAACATTCAGCAAGTGTTCTGCAATCACTAGCAATCTATAGACCACTATTTTGGAATCTCTAGTCTAAGCCTATGTTTGATTTGAGTCTTGCTTTACTAAAATTAGCTTCTTGTCTTCCTGTCTTAAAGAACCCTGAAGGTAGTATTGAGGGAATTCTACCACCCTTCCTATTCAATGTGTATGTGAAACTATACAAGAAGACAGTGAGTAGTTTGACTTGTAGTGCCATTAGTATGTGGATAACACACAGCTGTTTTGTCAAATCTAGATCATATAGTGTCTGGAAGCAGAGCACTTTCTATAGAGGGCTCTCTGCACTAGAATTTTATTCACCAGTTATTTTTGAGCCTTGGTTTGCATACTTTAAGCCATGATGCTAAACCCATCTGTATGCTCAGGGAAGCATTTAAGCAGTGCTTTTAAGCACAAGTAATCCCACTGATTACTAGTCAAGGAGCACACATTCCACTGAAAGTTGCAAATAGGCATATGCAGTGTTACTGTAGCTGTGTGAGTCCCAGGATATTAGAGAGACAAGGTGGGTGAGGTAATATCTTTTACTGGACCAACTTCTGTTGGTGAGAGAGATAAGCTTTTGGTTTCCCAGACCTGAAGAAGAGCTCTGTGTAAGCTTGAAAGCTTGTCTCTCTCACCAACAGAAATTGGTCCAATAAAAGATATTACCTCACCCACCTTGTCTCCAAAATAGGAATATGTAATATAAAGTTCTCGACTCAAAATTAGCTAACTTCAATGGGACCACTTGCATGCTTAAAGTTAGTTATGTGCATTTGAGTTGAGGCCTTATGCTTTTGCCATGTGAGAACTGTTAGAGGATGTCATAAATATAAAGGGAAGGGTAAACCCCTTTGAAATCCCTCCTGGCCAGGGGAAAGCTCCTCTCACCTGTAAAGGGTTAAGAAGCTAAAGGTAACCTCGCTGGCACCTGACCAAAATGACCAATGAGGAGACAAGATACTTTCAAAAGCTGGGAGGAGGGAGAGAAACAAAGGGTCTGTGTCTCTGTCTATAGTCTGTCTATATGCTGGTTTCTGCTGGGGATAGACCAGGAATGGAGTCTTAGAACTTTTAGTAAGTAATCTAGCTAGGTATGTGTTAGATTATGATTTCTTTAAATGGCTGAGAAAAGAATTGTGCTGAATAGAATAACTATTTCTGTCTGTGTATCTTTTTTGTAACTTAAGGTTTTGCCTAGAGGGGTTCTCTATGTTTTTGAATCTAATTACCCTGTAAGATATCTACCATCCTGATTTTACAGGGGGGATTTCTTTATATCTATTTACTTCTATTTTTATTAAAAGTCTTCTTGTAAGAAAACTGAATGCTTTTTCATTGTTCTCAGATCCAAGGGTTTGGGTCTGTGGTCACCTATGCATATTGGTGAGGCTTTTTATCCAACATTTCCCAGGAAAGGGGGGGTGCAAGTGTTGGGAGGATTGTTCATTGTTCTTAAGATCCAAGGGTCTGGGTCTGTAGTCACCTAGGCAAATTGGTGAGGCTTTTTACCAAACCTTGTCCAGGAAGTGGGGTGCAAGGTTTTGGGAAGTATTTTGGGGGGAAAGACGTGTCCAAACAGCTCTTCCCCAGTAACCAGTATTAGTTTGGTGGTGGTAGCGGCCAGTCCAAGGACAACGGGTGTAATACTTTGTACCTTGGGGAAGTTTTGACCTAAGCTGGTAAAGATAAGCTTAGGAGGTTTTTCATGCAGGTCCCCACATCTGTACCCTAGAGTTCAGAGTGGGGGAGGAACCTTGACATGGTGGTAGCGGTGGGATTAACCTGATTACCCTGTAAGATATCTTTTGATATATTTTGAGATCCAGTTGAGATTTTTTGAACTAGAAATACAGATTTTAAAAAGGAAATATTTTTTCCTTTGGAAAGGAAGTCCAGAAAGCAGCTGAAACTGAAAGCAGCTTGTTTTTTCTCTGCTTTGTGGCCAAGCAGAGACAAAAGGGGATTATCTTTGTGAATTGCAGGTTTTCTTTGCCGGGAGGCAGGGTACTTAACTCCTGCAGGGAAATTCACAGTCTTCCAACCCAGAGTTTTTTTTTCTTTTCTTCCTAAAAGTAAATAGGGGGTGTGTGTTCTACCCATTTGCTTTTTCTTTGGGCTGGGTAAGCAGGTTTCCAAGTAGTTGGAGGTTTTTTGCTTTAATTTGGGCCCAGAGCAGAGACAAGGGAATTGTCTTTTTCTGTAGGCTGACAATCACTATCAGAGAATAGGTATTCTATTCCAGCACAGCAAAATTTTACAGCCAAGTTTTGTTTGTTTATTTCTAAACCTCGGGTGTAAAGTTAGTTAAAAACAGAGAGGTTAGAATGACCAAATCTGCAGCTCGACTACAGCTGGAATTAGCCAAATTTCAGGCTGAGGAAAAACAAAGGGAACATGAAAGACAGATAGAACTCATGCGGCTGAAGAAGGAGGAGAAGGAAGAAGAGAGGAAGCATGTGAAGGAGGAGAAGGAAAAAGAGAGGAAGCATGTGGAGGAGGTGGAGAGGATAAAGGCCCGGCAGAATATACCAACAAACCCTAGCAATCCTTCTCCAGGTACCACTTCCCATCCCAGAAAGTTCCCCACCTACAAGGCAGGTGATGATACTGAGGCCTTCTTAGAAAACTTCGAAAGGGCCTGCCTTGGGTACAACATCTCTACTGACCAATACATGGTAGAGCTGAGGCCGCAGCTCAGTGGACCCTTAGCTGAGGTGGCAGCTGAAATGCCTAAAGAACACATGAACAAGTATGAACTGTTTAAATCCAAGGCGAGAGTCAGAATGGGGATAACACCCGAGCAGTCTCGTCGGAGGTTCAGAGCCCTAAGGTGGAAACCAGACATGTCATTTACCCGACATGCCTACCACATTGTGAAACATTGGGATGCCTGGATATCAGGAGCAAGTGTTGAATCTCCAGAAAATTTGCCCTACCTAATGCAAATGGAACAATTCTTAGAGGGTGTTCCAGAGGAAATAGAAAGATACATCCTAGATGGGAAACCCAAAACTGTAATCGAGGCAGGAGAGATTGGAGCCAGATGGGTGGAGGTGGCAGAGAAGAAGAAAACTGGTCGCAGTTGGAGCAGAGACCAAAAGGGACCACCCCAGACCACACCCTATTACCGGGGGCCGCCCAAGGCCCCACCTACCTTCCAAAGAACCCTCCAGACCCCTTATCGTCCCGCCACCCTGTTCTCCAGCAACCCTCCTCGCCCCAGTGACCCGTCAGCTGGACGATGTTTTAAATGTAACGAGCTGGGGCATGTAAAGGCCAACTGCCCCAAGAACCCCAACAGATTACAGTTCATTGCACCGGAATCACACCAGAGGTCCACAGGCCCAGATACCTCCCAGATACCCTTGGAGCGGAGGGAAACTGTGAGTGTGGGCGGGAAGAAGGTCACCGCGTGGACGGACACCGGAGCACAAGTGTCAGCTATCCATGCTTCCTTAGTGGACCCCAATTTAATCAACCCAGAGATCCAAGTGACGATTCAACCCTTCAAGTCCAACTCTTTCAATTTGCCTACAGCCAAGTTGCCTGTCCAGTACAAGGGCTGGTCAGGAATGTGGACTTTTGCAGTCTATGATGATTATCCCATCCCCATGCTGTTGGGGGAAGACTTGGCCGATCATGTGAAGCAGGCCAAGAGGGTGGGAACGGTCACCCGCAGCCAGGCTAAACAAGCCGTGAGGCCTAGCTCTGTTCCGGAAACTTCTATCAGGACCCGGTCAGAGGTGATGGACCCGGAGCCCAGGCCAATGTCTGCAACAGCAGTAGTGGATCCAGTCCCAGAGACCCAGACGGAACCAGTCCCAGAACCGGAACCAGCCGAACAACCAACACCAGACCCCGTGTCAGCACTGAATCCAGTACTTGCAACCTCAACACCAGAGGGCCCCACCGAACCTGAACTGGCAGCAGCCGATAACCCTACACAAGAGGCTCAGCCGGAGCCTGAATCCCAACATAGTGCACCAGCGGAGAGCGGTTCACAGTCAACAGAAACAGCTGCATCCCCTATATCGCTTCCAGAGGGACCAAGCCTAGGTCCACAATCCCATGAGGGACTGATGTCTCCAGCATCAAGGGAACAGTTCCAGACCGAACAGGAAGCAGATGAAAGCCTCCAGAGAGCTTGGACGGCGGCACGGAGCAACCCACCGCCTCTCAGCTCTTCTAATCGATCCAGGTTTGTTGTAGAAAGGGGACTTTTATACAAGGAAACTCTTTCTGGTGGACACCAGGAAGACTGGCATCCTCAGAGACAATTGGTAGTTCCAACTAAATACCGGGCCAAGCTCTTGAGCTTAGCCCATGATCACCCTAGTGGCCATGCTGGGGTGAACAGGACCAAAGACCGTTTGGGGGGGTCATTCCACTGGGAGGGAATGGGCAAGGATGTTTCTACCTATGTCCAGTCTTGTGAGGTGTGCCAAAGAGTGGGAAAACCCCAAGACCAGGTCAAAGCCCCTCTCCAGCCACTCCCCATCATTGAAGTTCCATTTCAGCGAGTAGCTGTGGATATTCTGGGTCCTTTTCCGAAAAAGACAGCCAGAGGAAAGCAGTACATACTGACTTTCATGGATTTTGCCACCCGATGGCCGGAAGCAGTAGCTCTAAGCAACACCAGGGCTAAAAGTGTGTGCCAGGCACTAGCAGACATTTTTGCCAGGGTAGGTTGGCCCTCCGACATCCTCACAGATGCAGGGACTAATTTCCTGGCAGGAACTATGAAAAACCTTTGGGAAGCTCATGGGGTAAATCACTTGGTTGCCACTCCTTACCACCATCAAACAAATGGCATGGTGGAGAAGTTTAATGGAACTTTGGGGGCCATGATACGTAAATTCGTAAATGAGCACTCCAATGATTGGGACCTAGTGTTGCAGCAGTTGCTCTTTGCCTACAGAGCTGTACCACATCCCAGTTTAGGGTTTTCCCCATTTGAACTTGTATATGGCCGTGAGGTTAAGGGGCCATTGCAGTTGGTGAAGCAGCAATGGGAGGGATTTACACCTTCTCCAGGAACTAACATTCTGGACTTTGTAACCAACCTACAAAACACCCTCCGAACCTCTTTAGCCCTTGCTAGAGAAAACTTACAGGATACTCAAAAAGAGCAAAAAGCCTGGTATGATAAAGATGCCAGAGAGCGTTCCTTCAAAGTAGGAGACCAGGTCATGGTCTTAAAGGCACTCCAGGCCCATAAAATGGAAGCATCGTGGGAAGGGCCATTCATGGTCCAGGAGCGCCTGGGAGCTGTTAATTATCTCATTGCATTCCCCACCTCCAACCGAAAGCCTAAGGTGTACCATATTAATTCTCTAAAGCCCTTTTATTCCAGAGAATTAAAGGTTTGTCAGTTTACATCCCACGGAGGAGATGACGCTGAGTGGCCCGAAGGTGTCTACTACGAAGGGAAATGTGCTGGTGGTGTGGAAGAGGTGAACCTCTCCATGACCCTTGGGCGTATGCAGCGACAGCAGATCCAGGAGCTGTGCACTAGCTACGCGCCAACGTTCTCAGCCACCCCAGCACTGACTGAACGGGCATACCACTCCATTGACACAGGTAATGCTCACCCAATTAGGGTCCAGCCTTACCGGGTGTCTCCTCAAGCTAAAACTGCTGTAGAACGGGAGATCCAGGATATGTTACAGATGGGTGTAATCCACCCCTCTGAAAGTGCATGGGCATCTCCAGTGGTTCTAGTTCCCAAACCAGATGGGGAAATACGTTTTTGCGTGGACTACCGTAAGCTAAATGCTGTAACTCGCCCAGACAACTATCCAATGCCACGCACAGATGAACTATTAGAGAAACTGGGATGGGCCCAGTTCATCTCTACCTTGGACTTAACCAAGGGGTACTGGCAGGTACCGCTAGATGAATCTGCCAAGGAAAGGTCAGCCTTCATCACACATCACGGGCTGTATGAATTGAATGTACTCCCTTTCGGGCTGCGAAATGCACCCGCCACTTTCCAAAGACTTGTAGATGGTCTCCTAGCGGGATTAGGAGAATATGCAGTTGCCTACCTTGACGATGTGGCCATATTTTCGGATTCCTGGGCAGACCACCTGGAACATCTACACAAAGTCCTTGAGCGCATAAGGGAGGCAGGACTAACTGTTAAGGCTAAGAAGTGTCAAATAGGCCTAAACAGAGTGACTTACCTTGGACACCAGGTGGGTCAAGGAACTATCAGCCCCCTACAGGCCAAAGTGGATGCTGTCCAAAAGTGGCCTGTCCCAAAGTCAAAGAAACAGGTTCAATCTTTCTTAGGCTTGGCCGGTTATTACAGACGATTTGTACCGCACTACAGCCAAATCGCTGCCCCACTGACAGACCTAACCAAAAAGAAACAGCCAAATGCTGTTCAGTGGACCGGAAAGTGTCAGAAGGCCTTTAACAAGCTTAAAGCGACACTCATGTCTGACCCTGTACTAAGGGCCCCAGACTTTGACAAACCGTTCCTAGTAACCGCAGATGCATCCGAGCGTGGTGTGGGAGCAGTTTTAATGCAGAAAGGACCTGATCAAGAATTCCACCCTGTAGTGTTTCTCAGCAAAAAACTGTCTGAGAGGGAAAGCAACTGGTCAGTCACTGAAAAAGAATGTTATGCCATTGTCTACGCTCTGGAAAAGCTACGCCCATATGTTTGGGGACGGCGTTTCCACCTGCAAACCGACCATGCTGCACTGAAGTGGCTTCACACCGTCAAGGAAACTAACAAAAAACTTCTTCGGTGGAGTTTAGCTCTCCAAGATTTTGATTTCGACATCCAACACATCTCAGGAGCTTCTAACAAAGTGGCTGATGCACTCTCCGGTGAAAGTTTCCCAGAATCAACTGGTTAAAATCGTCCTTGAGATGTGGAAAATATTGTTAGTCTTTATGTACTTGGTAGTATATTTAGAGATGCATGTGTCTTATTAACTCTGTTTTTCCTAGAGCTCCAGGAAGAAATCCCAGCCAGTGTTTCATCCTAGCTGAGATTTGGGGGGCGTGTCATAAATATAAAGGGAAGGGTAAACCCCTTTGAAATCCCTCTTGGCCAGGGGAAAGCTCCTCTCACCTGTAAAGGGTTAAGAAGCTAAAGCTAACCTCGCTGGCACCTGACCAAAATGACCAATGAGGAGACAAGATACTTTCAAAAGCTGGGAGGAGGGAGAGAAACAAAGGGTCTGTGTCTCTGTCTATAGTCTGTCTAAATGCTGGTTTCTGCCGGGGATAGACCAGGAATGGAGTCTTAGAACTTTTAGTAAGTAATCTAGCTAGGTATGTGTTAGATTATGATTTCTTTAAATGGCTGAGAAAAGAATTGTGCTGAATAGAATAACTATTTCTGTCTGTGTATCTTTTTTGTAACTTAAGGTTTTGCCTAGAGGGGTTCTCTATGTTTTGAATCTAATTACCCTGTAAGATATCTACCATCCTGATTTTACAGGGGGGATTTCTTTATTTCTATTTACTTCTATTTTTATTAAAAGTCTTCTTGTAAGAAAACTGAATGCTTTTTCATTGTTCTCAGATCCAAGGGTTTGGGTCTGTGGTCACCTATGCAAATTGGTGAGGCTTTTTATCCAACATTTCCCAGGAAAGGGGGGGTGCAAGTGTTGGGAGGATTGTTCATTGTTCTTAAGATCCAAGGGTCTGGGTCTGTAGTCACCTAGGCAAATTGGTGAGGCTTTTTACCAAACCTTGTCCAGGAAGTGGGGTGCAAGGTTTTGGGAAGTATTTTGGGGGGAAAGACGCGTCCAAACAGCTCTTCCCCAGTAACCAGTATTAGTTTGGTGGTGGTAGCGGCCAGTCCAAGGACAACGGGTGTAATACTTTGTACCTTGGGGAAGTTTTGACCTAAGCTGGTAAAGATAAGCTTAGGAGGTTTTACATGCAGGTCCCCACATCTGTGCCCTAGAGTTCAGAGTGGGGGAGGAACCTTGACAGAGGATATGCCGGCAGTTTACCTGGGGTTTGATTCTGGCATATGCAGTTTGATTAGCTAAATCCGTAGTGGTTTAGGACCTTGGTTTATATGTGCCCATTAAGAAGGCTGATAGATATTATTTGAAAGTGAAAAATAAACTACATCTGGTGTTTGCACAACTTTCAGTAGTGCTATGTATGGCTACATGCATACCCCCGTGTTGTTAAGGCAAGAATATATCATATCCTTAAACATTAATTTCCCCATTTAAACAAGTCTGGATTCAAACTGCATCAATTATTATTCCATCCAATCAAACTTCTTTTGGATTCCTTCCACATATATAGCATCATTCACATTCAGTTTAAATATCCAGGTTGGTAAGAATGATATTTGATGTTTTAAGCATCTTCTATTTATGACAAATTAAAGGTCATAGTTGGAAAACTGGTCACTTTAGCTCAGTCATTTCTATGTCATTTGTTAATTCTTCCTGGTTAATGGTCCTTTCAAATTCAGATTGCATGGTTACATCTGACTCTCATCAAATACTCCTCAGAAACAGCAACTTGTGGTGGGAAAAGAGACGCTATTTCCTTCAAGTATTCCAGTTTTATCTGTGAATTATTGGTATCACAAGAACATTGATTGGGGTTCTATAGGTACCCAAAATGCTAAAATACTTTGCTGTCATGGTCTGTTGCAAAAGATATATGTCTCAATTCTAGTCAACTGTGTCTGAGGTCTGAAACCAGCTGAATCTGTCTATCAATTAGGGTGCCCATGTTTATAACAATATTCTGAGTATAATGGTAATGAGGGACCACAGTCATGGCTCTGGTAGAACATATTAGTATTAACCTCAGTGCTAGGTCATGCACTGTCCTTTTTAATGAGTGATGTTAGGGCTTCTTAGTGCATTCCAAGCTGAAAAGTAACCTAACCTCTTCTAGTCTATTATTTCAGGTGGCATATTTAAACCATAGTAGGATAGATTAAGCCAATCTCTCACTACAGATAATTTAATTTCTAAATCATCTTTCTCCCTTATCCCCCACTGAGCTGCTTTTGGTGCAATAAAAACATATGAAAATAAACAAAAAAGATTGGGGGGATGACACACTGGCTCTTGTCCTCTTCCCCCCCCTTAGCAAATTGATTGATTGGAAGGCATTTCTCATGCATTAACTGTAGACAGGCAAGCCATTTATAAGGAAAATAATTGGTGAATTTAGATATCCTCTTTGTTGACTGCCCTGCTTTTGAGGTCATATGTCTGTGCTTCATTGTGAAGTAACAGTGCCCTCAGAAGCCTGATGGGTACCTCAGGCAGCCATACCTTCTAACTGTACCTAATTTTCAAGTCCAGTGACTATTTTTCACAGGTGGTAGGGTGGTAAATGAAACTGAATCCATTTGTTAGAGGCCCCTGTCAGGAGCCTTGCTCTCATTTTCTCATACTCACTCTCATGTGCATACACGGATTTTTTTTGTTATCTACATTTTAAAATATACATGCACAATTTAAGAAAATTGAGTAATTTTAGGTTTATAATTGAAAGTTTCCTAGGTGCATTTTCCCTCTTTATCTACTCTGAGACGTGCTCTCTCTCTCTCTCATAGCAAATTTGAAATGTACCTATTTCTCTCTCACTTGCTTTCTCAAATATTGAAGGATAAAAGCAACTAATTCCATTAGCCATCACTCAGAGGCAGTGCAGTTTGTACCTCTCGCTGTGCTGATTCATTGCACTGTAGTTTATAGTTGGGAGGCAGTATGATCCAGTGGAGTATGTTGCCTACTGCCTGTAGTTACAGGACAATTTGGTTCTAGTCCCTGGGTCAACTTATAATGTACTTTGTGACCCCTGATGAGTCACCTAAATGCCTGGTGCCTCAGTTTCCTCATCTATAAAATGGTATAGTAATACTACCCAATTATATCCTCCTTTGTAAATTGCTTTAAATTATTTACAAGCATTATAAGTGCTATTTATTAGTAGTATTATCAGAGATAGATTACACTAAATAGGTGTGCCCAGTGTATCTTGGGAGTAGAATAAGACGGGTGTATGACTAAATTGCTCTACGCCCTCTGAAATCAACTCAATCCTTCCCTTATAGACAGTCTGAAATTAAAGCAGCAACACCACAAGTTTGTGACTGCCTAGAGCATGGTTCAATGCAGATTGATCAGTCAATGTCCTGTCGATCAAATTACCAGAAGTAGGGTAACAATATGTCAGCACTAACAAGGAGTTCTGGTTTTTATATTGTCCATCTATTCCTATAGAATTGATCTAATTTCAGTGTAATTACATGTAACTTACTATTATGAATAGCAGTATATTTTAGTCATATGAAGTCATTCTCAGAGTTTCTTTGGTAGGTTCTAGAATTTCCTTTCTTTGAGAACTACAGTGACTCTACATATTGCTAGAAAGCCAGTTGTTTCCAGAACTTACGGGAAGTTTTGCTTAGTGGAGTGAGCACTAGCATCAACAGAAACACGTTGTTGCTGAAATGAGCATTCCTCTCTTAGCCCTCCCATTCACTGATGCCAGTTAGGGACAGCTCTACATCTGAGTTAAGATTCTGATACCAGCTGGATGAGCAATAGCTGGTCAGTCAAGATCTGTTTCTGGTGATTGATTTCAGATGTTGAAGTAAATTTAGTTATCTTTTTATGACGATAAAATTGTTTCTAGTGCATCAAAGTGTTGCATTACACCTCTGGAGCACAGCAGAGGGCATCTGAAATATGGCTTCTTAATCCATTCAGATCCAAGGAAAGAATATGCCTTTGAGTTGCCTGAGGGACAGTGTGATTGGCATCATGCACAGTATAAGCCTGTCTTCTGTTCAAGTTTTTCTCTTGTGTTCAGTTCTGATCAATGCCACCCAAACATATCCATCAATAATAAAAGAAATCCAGGACAGAAAAGGATTGTCTCATATCACAAAGTGCCTCTTGTTAACAGCAATGCTATGCTACTGGGTGCTGGGCTGATAGGCTGAGGAATAAAATGACATCCATTTTTATGCCTACATAATTGCTTGTTATGTTAAAAATTGTGTATTATATAGCGGGTTATTTTACAACATCGACTTATGTATTTTCTTTTTATGGTTGGTCATATTATGGTAGAAAACCATACAACTAAAGTGAAGTGCCAGTTTTTGCTTCAGATCTTGCAGTATGTCCTTTGCTGTATGTGAATTGAGAGGAACTGTATTTTGCGCCATATCAATACCTGATTTGTTTATTCATTTTCATGTTCTCCATCTAGCTCCTCTTCTGTTACATAAAACAATGTCTGACTTCCCTCCCCCTTTTTTTCTTCCATTTAGTACTGCTTTAAGCAGCAGCATGATTGAGAACAGCTGGGATCCAGGAACACCTGAGTTATAATCTTAGCTCTGCTCACAATCATTATAGGCCTGATCCAAGCCCATTGAAGTTAATGGAAAGACTCTCATTGACTTCAGTGCATTTTAGATCAGACATTATGTAGCATTTGCCAAGTTTCTTAAACCAAAACTTTCAACAGTTGGGTGTCAAACTTAGGGCCTAATTCTCAGAGTTGCGAAACACCCATAATTCTAATTGAAGTCAATGGAAATTGTGGAAGCTCAGAACCTCTGAAAATTGAGCCATAGACATCTAAAGGTGGGAATCAAACATCTGATGCATTAAAAGTTATAGACCACCTGAAAATGTGAGCCTTAACTTTTGCGTTCTGTTTCTCCACCTGTAAAATGGGGTTATCAATGCATACATACACACTCAAGAGTATTTTGGAGGTTTTTGTCGATATCAGGCTTTGAAAATGTAAAGCACTATGTAAGTACAAAGTGATTTAACTTCTCTGATTCCTGTACAAACTATGTCCTGGGCAAATCATAGAATGTTTACTGAACTAGTCTGATACTAAATACAAAATAAAATCAATAACTCAGCAGAATAAATTAAGCTACCATGTAGATATTTTGCTTTCCCCCAAATTGAATGATTGAGCAGAGGATTACGAACAACAGCCAAAGCAGGATGTTCTGTAGCCTCACTTTTTAACTAATTAGAGCTGTGCAAAATGTTGGACTCAAGCCTTAAATGCAGTTGCAATCAGCCCTGGTTCAAGTTCTGCTTGTTCTGGTGAATCAGCAGTGGGTTTTGCTTTGATATTTTTATGTCCATGAACCTTTCATCAATTATGGATGTGAATTTTTTTTCCTCTGGATGTTTGTAAATATTTTGAAGCTGCTGTTCATGGATTCCCATCAAGTTTGAACCTTGTTCACTGAGAGTGAAAACATGGAGCAAGCTACATCAGGTTTCTCTCCTGTGTCCCTGAATGGCTGAGCCTCTCTCTTTTTGATACCTCCGTCATGTCTGCCTCCAGGCTTTTTTTTTATGCTGTCCCTATGCACACAGTGCCCTCCCTATTCGCTAATCCACTTCCTGCACCCCATCCAAATCCCTCCTCAGAATGTATTCCTGTCACATTGCCTGCATGTGTCTATATTACAATCACTAATCTGGTACCTGAGCACAGAAGCCATGGCAGTGCACTCTTCATTGTGGGCCAGCCTCCTGAGTAATCACCCAGGACTCCAGGCAGGCTTGTATGGCTCACACTGAAGCTTGCACTGCTACAGGTTCTCTGCTCTCGTACCTGAGCTAGCTAGAGTAAAGCTAGCTCCAGTATGGCTGCATGAGTTGAAATCCCACCCTGTGATTGCAGAGCTAATTTGCTAACAAACAAAACCAACATAAATGACATATTCCACTGAACTATTAATTTGCGCAAACAACTTAAATTAATTAACTGCATGACCTATCTGATGTAGGGAGAGGTCTTCATAAGCACAATGGAGTTGTATACCTAATAACCTGTGTTTTTGTCTTTGAAAGTCTTCCTTGAACCGTCTTTTCTTTTCCCACCTTTTCTCTAATGTTTGCTACCTACATTTGTTGCCACATGTGTATCGATGATGAAGTCTCTTGGACAGGAATTATGTCTTTTTATTTAGTTTGTAAAATGCCTAACCCACTGCTCGGCATTGTAAAGATAAATAGCAATTAAAATCAATGTGATTAGTAAGGTCAGAGGAGGTATTGTCACTCTTTCTCTGAAAGAGAGGCTATGGTTTAGCTGTTCATTCTGATCCAGTTTAAAATAAGGGAAATGTTCTTACCTTTTTTAGATCACATACAAAATAATGAAAACAGAGGAAGGACGCATAATTGGCAAAAAATCCATGACCATCTCATTCACAAGTGAAAAAGGTCTAATAAAATAAACTACAACACAGGAAGTCCCAACCAGCACAGAGAAAAATCCAGCAGGTAATCTGTGTACTTGGTAGTGGCCAAACACTGGTCTAATACAAAAGCTCTCAGAATAGGTTCTGTGGCCTAAGCTCAGTGCAGCCAATGGCATCTGTAACATTGCTACCACCAGCTTTGTTAGCGGCCCAAACTCCAACTTTTCCTTCTTGCCCTTTGAAGTATATGATAAGGGAGTAGAACTGCAGGTTGTCCAGATATCAGCTCTACAACTACCCTGTCTCCTCCCAATATGGAGTTCACAGGGAAAGCAGTCAGAGCTAGCCTATTTCTCTTCATCGGAGGGATCTGCCTACCATGGCCTTCTTTTCCCCACAAGACCCTTATGCTTCCACCACTTCAGTGTATTCAGTAATTTATACAATGTGAGTTCATCAAAAGCACCAAAATTGCACCAAACTCTCTGCATCAGCCTCCAGCCCTGAAAACCAGTGAAACCTGAGCCTCAGCTCAGACAGCAGCACTAACACAAACGAAGGTAGAAAGAAGGGGAAACTCTATTTTTATTGAAAGTAATGAAAACGGTTGACAGAGGGCTGTGGTTTTTGGAAGAAAATAGTGAGGGGTGTCCAAGCTCAAGACCAGGGGTTCTCAGGCTTATAGTGTATTTAATTCCATCAATTAAAAGAAATTGCATTCACCTGTACAGTATTTAAAATTTGTTAGTTTTGTAAGTATTGGCACAGGCAGCAGTGTACATAAATGAGGCCTGCGTCAGTTAAATCAGTTTTGTCTATCAGGCAATAAATGTCCTAGTAGGACACTATCAACTATATCAGATTGAGGGAACTGGTTTCAGCCTAATAAAGCTATTGTTTTTGAAGGCAAAAGTTCCCTGATCTCTGTGTGCAACAGTCTGACATAAACAGTACATCAGGAAAGTCTAGCTTATGCATCTGTCTTGCAGGCCTAATTCTATCTGTAAACCTGTGAAACGTTTTGGAACCTATGAATAGATGGACAAACCTGCAGGCAAAACAGTTTAGCAAACCACTCTGAGGCCCCAACCCACAAATGCTTATGAGTGTTTAACTGTAAGCAAATGAACAGTCCCACTGAAGTCACTGACTACCCTAATGCTCAAAGCTATTGTGTGAGTGTTTGCAAATTTGAGACCTTGCCAGTTAGCAATGAGATTAATATATGGGGGGAAATAAATTAATTTGATCTCAACCCTTTTGACTCTCAGGGTTTGCAAACTTAGCATGAACTGGTTCTGAAGAAAACATTTGAACCAATTTGAATCCAAACTTGAAAGGGTCCAAACTGCAGATGCAGTAAACAAGCTTTGGGAATGACGGCATCCAAGTGAAAGTCATTTAGAAAAAACAAAATGTTTGAACAATCTTATTCCAAGTCATAAGAAAACCATGACCTAAAGTATGTCATAGTCATCATACTAAAAAAAAATGCGAACTGGCTAAAAACTTATTACTGAATTTGCTTTCAATAGTTCACATGCAGAAATATGTGCTTGAACAGGTAGCCTCATTCATGAACAGTTTCATATATTTTACTAAAATGAAAAGGAGTACTTCTGGCACCTTAGAGTCTAACACATTTATTTGAGCATAAGCTTTCGTGAGCTACAGAGCCCACTTCATCGGATACATTCAGTGGAAAATACAGTAGGGAGATTTATATACACAGAAAACATGAAATAATGGGTGTTATCATACACACTGTAAGGAGAGTGATCACTTAAGATGAGCTAATACCAGCAGGAGAGCTGGGGGAGGGCGGGGAAGAAAACCTTTTGTAGTGATAATCAAGGGGGGCCATTTCCAGCAGTTGACAAGAACGTGTGACGAACAGTAAGGGTGGGGATGGGGGAGGGAATAAACATGGGGAAATAGTTTTACTTTGTGTAATGACCTATCCACTCCCAGTCTCTATTCAAGCCTAAGTTAATTGTATCCAGTTTGCAAATTAATTCCAATTCAGCAGTCTCTCGTTGGAGTCTGTTTTTGAAGTCTTTTTGTTGTAATATTGCGACTTTTAGGGCTAGTCCAGACAGTGGACTAGTAGCATCACTGTTAGCTTGAAGATAAGCTTCACACATCCTTATTGTAATATTTTTACGTGAACAGAACTAGACAATGTTCACACTTCACCTGCTTTTATGAAGTATGCACTAAAAGAAGAACAGAGCCCCCATCAAGAAATCACTGAGACTTTGCAGATTTGTCATATTGCCTCACGTTGTGGTGTCCCTCTCTATTGGTTGGAACAGATCTAATTCTCTTCATGAAGCATCACATTATCTTGAGCTGTTGTGAAGTAATGTAAGATTGTGATACCTCTGGTTATTCAAATTCTCCCTCTGATGGGGAAAAAACAGCTAGTAGTTTGTAGCCATCAGATCCAATAAAGTAGATGTCACATCACTGAGATACACATCACTTCACCACTGGCTTGGGGAATGGCAGGCATATGGAGAAATGGAATTCAACACAGTGGACAATAGCTGGGGGAGTGACATTTTTGGCCAGTGGCACTAGAGCAAATTCTTACTTTCAAGAAAAGTTCCATGGGGTCTTTAATATTCATCAGACTATAAGAATCTAGGTTTATAAGGACTTGCCTGAAAGACCAAAGCCAGTCAAATGCTGATGTTGTCTCACATTAAATGTCATGGCAGTTGGTTTATCTACTTCAGTAAAGTAAAAGGCTCGAATGACCCTGTTGGGATTTGAGCCTGTGGCATAAGATGGGTAGGTATTTTTCAAATTGAATACATTATGCTCTTCTCTCAGATTCAACCTTACATCAGGAGGTATTATCCTCATACAGCTGAACCAATGTGCAATTTTTTTGTAGATTTACCAAGATTCCGTTAATTTACAAGGATGCACTTGGGGCCTGTTCCTGCAAAGTGCTGAGCTTCTTGTGAGGTGCT
This sequence comes from Eretmochelys imbricata, assembly GCF_965152235.1. Classification (NCBI taxonomy): domain Eukaryota; kingdom Metazoa; phylum Chordata; order Testudines; family Cheloniidae; genus Eretmochelys; species Eretmochelys imbricata. The sequence goes on along the minus strand of NC_135575.1, from coordinate 58,078,644 downwards.
TTCATTTTCCATTAGCTTCAGAGGGACTTCAAGATGCTCGTCATCTCATAGCAGGTGCCCACCATTCTGGCCGGGCTGAGATCTGATCAAATGCAGAGACAGCTTACAGGATGCTCAGATTTAAACATAAAAATCTCGCTGGGTTTGGTGTTGCCAAGTCTCATAACTGTTATCAGTAGTCTTATGATATTTACTATTTTTCTTCAAGCCTCATCTCCAGGAGTCCTGGGATTATACAAGACTATTCACTTTCACTGGACAGGAGAAAAGTTGGAAATCATGAACCCTAAAGGCTCAAAAGCCAGGAACAAAAAAGAAGACTAACATTTTATTATGCTTTAAAGTGATTTGGGGAAAGCCTGATTCATGATTTTTGAATATTTGGGGTTGGCATTACTTGGGCTTGTGGGTTTATTTCAGCAATTCTAATTTAACTAAAATAAGATAAACTTGGCAGAAGTCTCTGGCTATGTTCCTGCCATGGAGCTTTATAGTCAGTTCGCTTTCCAACACAAAACAAATGTATAAACCAACAAACATGGAAGTTTTTCTGCTATCCCAGAGCTCCCTTCCTATCTTCTGGACAGCAAAATCCTCTCTCCCTACACAACATGAGTAACCTAGCACCTCTTCAAATTACTGAGACTGACTAGCTAAATCTATATATTTTCTCCCATCTTGGAATACTTCCTTGGGCCTACTATGGACACCAACAGTGAAAGTGTGTGAGGGCTATGGGGACACAGAAATGGGATGCTGGAGAGGCAGAGAGAGGAGTGCTGTGGACACTGTGTCAGATACCTTAGAGATGTAGTCCCTCAGATAATAGCACTCATTAATTTCTAAAATACCATTTTTTTACACTGAACACACAAATACTTCTCATGGGCAGCTATAATTCCACTAGAGAAAAATTAATGAAGATTGTAATGTTCTTACATAACACCAAGTACTGTCTGCCATGAATTGGTCATCTTTCCTTGATATGTCAAGATTTTGCTATCTTCTATAGCTCCCTAATTTTTTAATGATTTCATGTATTTTTATTATATTAATTGTAAGTTTTATATAGTGACCGTTGTAAAAGCAGGACTGGGTTGGGATGTGAGCCAGCACCTTTCATATGAGCCCCCTGCTACTACATCGCTAGACTTTTAGTATGCATAAATAATTCGCATTATTCTTTTTTCGAAGTAGTTGGCTATCCTATTAGAAAACCACTCTAATTTCGTAAAACTTTCTTCTGTGTAATGTTTTAGTATTAACATATAAAAGATGCTTTTCTGCTTGCCTGCCTGGATTATGAATCTTACATCTGAAAGATGCAATTTATTATCAATACATGAAGTGGATTGCTGTGCTTCTGCACTTTATTAATAGCTGTATCCATTATTTTCTTTAAAAAAAAAAAAAAAAGCTTCTACGCCCTTCCTGTGATATAAGCAATACTGTTAACGGAAGAGTTGGCTGGAAAGTATGATAGTGTACCCTGCTATTATAAATCTAGTGAGCTCACCTTTAAATGTCTGTCTTGCTAGCCTTATTCTCCCCTTTGGGCATTGTTCCAGTCACTTTTTGGCCTTTTTTATTTTAAAGAAAAATCCTATCCATATGGCCAAATGACAGAAGTATACTTGCCCTCAGATTCAATTAATGTGTGCTTTTTCTATATATTATACAAGACTGCCATTGTGCGAGGGGGTAGAGGTTGTAAAGGTTTCAACTGAAAATAATAAATTCCTAAGCTAGCTGCATCAAACAATAAAAGACCATGTTGGAAAATACAATTCATCTAAATATGCATGCCGTATTTCATATGGGTGGTAAAACTCTTTGAGACATAGGCATTATTTGACGTATATAATAATTCAAGTCACGTAACGAAGTTTACAAACGCCACACTGGAGAGCAAGGGGTTAAGGAGCAGTTCTGGACCCAACTGGCCTCATCCAGCCACACCTATAAATCCTGCACAAGCTGGCAGTGGGTCTTAAAAGGGGAAGTAGAGGAGCTCAGAAGGTGGTAGGGAGTGGAAGGAAGCAGACTGCTGTTCTGAGGTAAGTTCTGCCTAGTAGCTGACTGAGACCTGAGCAAGCCTAGCAAGAAGATGCATGTGAGAGACTTTACCTGAGATCCTTTGATTTTACTCTGTGGGGAAAAGGAGACTTTGCTAGGAAGTGATCAAAGGGGGTGGTTGCTTATCACCCCAAGATCTAGAGGGTAACTTCCCACTGGTGGGCACCAGAGACTGGTAGACCTGGACTCCCCTAAGAAGACAGAACAACAACAGGAGTCTTCACACCACAGAAGAAACCAGCTGAGAAAGACCCTGACCATTCAGGGGCCCAGACCCACAAAGTCCCTGTGCTAAAGGGGAGGACTGGAAACCTTAGTGACAGTATTTGCAACAGGGAAATGACCTGCCACATGCCTGCCTCAACACTAGATAGCACTGTTCGTTGGTTCACCTTCTACAAGTCATTATTATGAAGAGGCTGTAGCATATAGTAAGGATGTCACTAGCTCCATTATTGGGAAGCACTAATTTTGCATACCTATATCTCTGCCTTAAACTAATTTGGCTGTAAAATGGCTAGTTTTGCTCTAACAGTGAAGAAAATAGGTCCAAATTTTTTGAGTTACAGATCATTATTTTATTTTAAATGTTGACATTTTGAGTTACAGATCATTTAAAACACCATTATTTCAATGTCGACATTTCCCCTGTAACTCAAAATTATCTTACTACTCCTTCCATCTTTCCATATAGGGGTTTTTAAGAAGATACAACTATATTTGAAAAAAAAAAAAAGGGCTGTAATTAAGCAAACTTTATTAAGTTTTTGTGATGGATGGTTTGGGGTCCGATCTTCCTTTCATTTATGTCAATAGGCTTTTTTTGCCACTCTTTTCACTGGGAATAGGATCCGGAACTGTATGCATAAAATGTTTGGCTCAGATCTATGAAGGGACTTATGGATCGTGAATATTGCAACACCAACCTTTTAGGCACTTTGAAAATCACTGAATCTACAAAGCCTGAATTAGACCTCTAGGCTCCCTATCCACAAAAGCCAGCACTAGGTGGAGAGCTGCCTAAACTAGCCAGGGATGAGTGTTGTGTCCTAAGACCCACCCCTTCTATGAAATTAGGTGCTCTCTTTGCTTGTGATCCACAGCTGGGAACCCTTCTCCTGGAGTTAGGTAGCGTAGGGCCCCTAAGCTGTTTCTTGGAAGACTGGCTTAGGTGCCTGCCTAACTGCATAGGGCGTAGAGAGGCAGCAACCTGTGGAAGATTCCAGTTCAAATCCATTATCTGCCTGATGAAGAGAAGAGATTTGAATAGGAATTTCTCACCTCTCAAGTGAGTGCTCTAGCCACTGGCCTATTCTGCTGTAGGGCTGTGTCTCTCTTGTTGAAGCTGTTGTTCCACTTTGTATCAAATATTAATTGGGCCAGGGAGTGCATGAGTGGCACTATAGCCTAGGGGTTAGGGCACTCACCAGGAATGTGGGAAACCCCTGTTTAAATAACTTCTTATCAGGCAGCAGGAAGGGGGGCAATTTAACTGGAGTTTTCCACATTCCAGGTGAGTGCCCTAACCAGTGGGCAAAAGATTACAACAGAAGCCTGCCACTTTGGGTGAAATTAAACATACTCAGCATATACCTACCAGAGTGGGCCCTGCAGGCAAGATAATCATCGCTCTACCTATCTTCACCTGGTTTAAGGACCACGCTGGGGCTTAGGTGGAAGAGAGGCATCTGGGCGCCTGCCTGAGGCAGCAGTATGGATGCCCAGAGGCAGAAAGGTAGTATCTATGGGAACTCTTACAGCACAAATTTAGGTGCCACGTGAGTTTAGGTATCTACAGAGTTAGGTGGCAGCTGAACTAGGGTTTTGTGGATCACAGTGGTGCCTTAGGTGTCTAAATCCCTTTGAATCTGGGTTTTTCTTTCTGTTGCACTTTATAAAATAACATAATGGTTTTTCTATAGGGAGTAGCTCATGGGAACTTTCCTGTAGCTCAAGGGGAAGATACACATGTTTTGGATCTGTACTGGGCCCAGTCCTATTCAGTATATTCATAAATGATCTGGGGAAAGGGTAAACAGTGAGGTGGCAAAATTTGCAAATGATACAAAATTGTTCAAGATATTTAAGTCCCAGGCAGACTGTGAAGAGCTGCAGAAGGATCTCTCAAAACTGGGTGACTGGGCAACAAAATGGCAGATGTTGTTGATAAATGCAAAGTAATGTACATTGGAAAACATAACCCCAACTATACATACAAAAGGATGGTGTCTAAATTGGTTGTTACTACTCTACAAAGATTTTGGAGTCATTGTGGATAGTTCTCTGAAAACATCCACTCAATGTGCAGCTGCAGTCAAAAAAGCAAACAGAGTGTTGGGAGTCATTAAGAAAGGGATAGATAATAAGACAGAAAATATCATACTGCCTCTATATAAATCCATGGCATGCCCACACCTTGAATACTGCGTGTAGATGTGGTCGCCTCATCTCAAAAAAGATATATTGGAACTGGAAAAGGTTCAGAAAAGGGCAACAAAAATTATTAGGTGTATGGAACGGCTGCCATATGAGGAGAGATTAATAAGACGGACTTTTCAGCTTGGAAAAGAGATGACTAAGAGGTATATGATAGAGGTCAAAAAACATGACTGGTGTGGAGAAAGTAAATACGGAAGTGTTATTTACTCCTTCTCATAACACAAGAACTAGGGGTCACCAAATCAAATTAATAGGCAGCAGGTTTAAAATGCAAAAAAGGACTTCAGATATTAGGACTTCAGATATTTAAAAAAAAAAAAAAAGAGAGCAGTGTCTCAGATCTTTGTGTTCCTCCATCTGCCTAATGAAATCACACTACCATCACATTTGAAATATTGGCAGATTCTGACCCTGGCTCACAAGACAGGTTTTAAGGGCCGAGGAGCAAACTGCTTAGAAAATTGTATCTATCGGTTCAAAATAACCACAACTTCTTGTCATTAAAAGCCAACAAAAAAAAAAATTTGATAGAGAATACTTTTGTTCAAAAATGGTTTTGAAAATACTTTTCAAAACTGAAAGCGAACTCCAAGAGCTGGTCAAATGACTGCTCTTTTGCATTCCCCTTCAACGTGTCCCCTTTACCTTTGATAAAGATATGTAGGTCCTGAATTCTAGGCCTACTTCGTACAGTGAAAAGCCTCACTAAACCTCTGCCCTTCAAAACCCTTACTTAGTATCTGTTCATACCATTTCCAAAAGACATGTAGGAATGAAATTAGGAGGGCCAAATCGCACCTGGAGCTGCAGCTAGCGAGAGATGTCAAGAGTAACATGAAGGGTTTCTTTAGGTATGTTGGCAACAAGAAGAAAGCCAAGGAAAGTGTGGGCCCCTTACTGAATGAGGGAGGCAACCTAGTGACAGAGGATGTGGAAAAAGCTAATGTACTCAATGCTTTTTTTGCCTCTGTCTTCACGAACAAGGTCAGCTCCCAGACTGTTGCGCTGGGCATCACAACATGGGGAATAGATGGCCAGCCCTCTGAGGAGAAAGAAGTGGTTAGGGACTATTTTGAAAAGCTGGACGTGCACAAGTCCATGGGGCCGGACGAGTTGCATCCGAGAGTGCTAAAGGAACTGGCGGCTGTGTTTGCAGAGCCATTGGCCATTATATTTGAAAACTCATGGCGAACGGGGGAAGTGCCGGATGACTGGAAAAAGACTGATGTAGTGCCAATCTTTAAAAAAGGGAAGAAGGAGGATCCTGGGAACTATAGGCCAGTCAGCCTCACTTCAGTCCCTGGAAAAATCATGGAGCAGGTCCTCAAAGAATCAATTCTGAAGCACTTAGAGGAGAGGAAAGTGATCAGGAACAGTCAGCATGGATTCACCAAGGGAAGGTCATGCCTGACTAATCTAATTGCCTTCTATGACGAGATAACTGGTTCTGTGGATGAAGGGAAAGCAGTGGATGTATTGTATCTTGACTTTAGCAAAGCTTTTGACACGGTCTCCCACAGTATTCTTGTCAGCAAGTTAAAGAAGTATGGGCTGGATGAATGCACTATAAGGTGGGTAGAAAGTTGGCTAGATTGTCGGGCTTAACGGGTAGTGATCAACGGCTCCATGTCTAGTTGGCAGCCGGTGTCAAGTGGAGTGCCCCAGGGGTCGGTCCTCGGGCCGGTTTTGTTCAATATCTTCATAAATGATCTGGAGGATGGTGTGGATTGCACTCTCAGCAAATTTGTGGATGATACTAAACTAGGAGGAGTGGTAGATACGCTGGAGGGCAGGGATAGGATACAGAGGGACCTAGACAAATTGGAGGATTGGGCCAAAAGAAATCTGCTGAGGTTCAATAAGGATAAGTGCAGGGTCCTGCACTTAGGACGGAAGAACCCAATGCACAGCTACAGACTAGGGACCGAATGGCTAGGCAGCAGTTCTGCGGAAAAGGACCTAGGGGTGACAGTGGACGAGAAGCTGGATATGAGTCAGCAGTGTGCCCTTGTTGCCAAGAAGGCCAATGGCATTTTGGGATGTATAAGTAGGGGCATAGCGAGCAGATCGAGGGACATGATCGTCCCCCTCTATTCGACATTGGTGAGGCCTCATCTGGAGTACTGTGTCCAGTTTTGGGCCCCACACTACAAGAAGGATGTGGATAAATTGGAAAGAGTCCAGCGAAGGGCAACAAAAATGATTAGGGATCTGGAACACATGACTTATGAGGAGAGGCTGAGGGAAGTGGGATTGTTTAGTCTGCGGAAGAGAAGAATGAGGGGGGATTTGATAGCTGCTTTCAACTACCTGAGAGGTGGTTCCAGAGAGGATGGTTCTAGACTATTCTCAGTGGTGGTAGAGGACAGAACAAGGAGTAATGGTCTCAAGTTGCAGGGGGGGAGGTTTAGGTTGGATATTAGGAAAAACTTTTTCACTAGGAGGGCGGTGAAACACTGGAATGTGTTGCCTAGGGAGGTGGTGGAATCTCCTTCCTTAGAAGTTTTTAAGGTCAGGCTTGACAAAGCCCTGGCTGGGATGATTTAATTGGGGATGGGTCCTGCTTTTGAGCAGGGGGTTGGACTAGATGACCTCCTGTGGTCCCTTCCAACCCTGATATTCTATTATTCTATGATTCTATGACCACAATTGTTACCCCCATTTTCCAGTGAGGTGATGGAGAGTTTAAGCAACTTGCCAAAGGCCACAGAAGAGATCTGCTGCAGATGAACGAAAAGAAACCTAACCTCTGACGGAGTAGACTGACATTCTAGATACTAGACTAGAGTAACTCTCTTACAAACTGCTTCTAATCTTGCTGCTTAAAAAAGCTGTAAAATCAGGCTAATAATTCTTACTCACTTTCATAAACAGCTTTGAGACTTAAAAATGAAAAGTCATCTCAGCAAATGCTAAACATTATTTTTCAGCTGGGGTAATTAAAATATAGGGGATATTTTGAAAACATTTATGGGATTTAGGAGCACAATGAGTTTCAATGGGACTTCCCTTGTGCTCCTAAACTCCTTAGACACTTTTGAAAATCCTTCCTAGAGAAGTTGAGGCCCAGCTCCACAAAGTTATTTAGGTTCTATCTTCTAGGCCTCACTGATGTGGCTTTGAAAAACTGTATAGTTAATGGGAATTGAAAAGAAAAGTTGTGGCTTTAGTTCTCGAACTTCCAATTAACATGCTAGGAATTTTTTTAGTACTTTTTACCAAATTTGAAAGTGAAGGTATAATGAGCTACATATATGTAGTGAAAGCTACATACTTAAACGTACATGGTGTTAAATCTGTATTAACATCGGCAGGGCTTCAAAGATTTGAATCATTGGATACCTGATAAGATCTCTTAAGGCATGCAGGAAATGGTACTCTGGTGTCTAGCCAAATAATTGCAGGTTATGGAATTTGTCTTTCCTTTCCCCTCTCTTCTCCTCCCCCTCTCCCCCGCATCTAAAATTCCATATAAAAATAATGTTGATAATATTAGCTGTTTAACCATGCATCATAAAAGTCAGGAAATGTGAAAGGTCAGATTACACATATATAGCCAATATGTTACATTATTTTATTACTTGATGATTTCTTACACAATGAAAGCATCCATTTTTTACAACTTCGTATCAGGTACATTAATCACTGCCCCTCCCATGGTTAGTCAGCTAGAATGGAACCTAGGACCTTTTGCACCAAAAGCGAAAGCTTATACTACTTAAGCTAAAAGTTGTCTATAAATAGTTGGTAGAGTCTTTTGTTCTGTGTGAGCCAGCTACTATGTGATCACTGACATTGTGGCCTCGTTTTCAAAGAATCTGAGCACCTGCATGTCCCACTGACTTTGGTGAGGTGTAAGGGTGTTCAGTCTTTCTGAAAATCAGGCCATTAGTGTTACACACTTGCCTCTTTTAGTGGAAGCTTGTCCCAAACAGCAGTTCACGACCTCATAGGACCCCATTTTGTACTAGGGCCATCATGAATCTCTATCAGGGATAGGAACTATGGACGTAAGCACCAGAGCACAAACACTTACCATCTGAGCATATGACTGCTCTCTTCTAGAGACCCCATCAGTGCAAAAAAAAAAAAAAAAAAGCCTCAGGGACAGAGGAGGGGACCATCAGCGAATAGCAAATGGGAGTTCAGCGAGTAATGTATGGGAGTATGCTGCACTGTGTCAAGGCATCTCCACATTGCCCCACTGCAGGTCAGTGTACAAAGGGTACTATCTGGCCTAGAGATGGAATAAAACCAGAATCCCAGATACAATCCCCTCCAGACTTTGGAGAAGTTCAGATCTGGATCCAAACTTTGCAGCTTGGTCCAATCTCTGCTTTGAGAAACCAGCCACCACTGATTAATTTATTTTGCCTATGGCTGAGTTAATTCGTTTTCAATACAACAAACCACATCCTGCTATTTTTGGGTCCTGGCTTCTCCTTTTTCAAAAGATTTTAAGACCAACATAGTAACATTCTTATTCTAATAACGGTTTGACTCTGAAAAGAGAATGTTTTAATCCAGGGGTTTAGCGTGAGTTCCCCAGAATCTAACCACTGACTTGCAGAATGGCTCATCAATCTCTGCCTACAGTTGCTGTACATTTGAACTTTTGTATCCTTTCTCCATTATGTAATAGACTAGAGGTCACATGTGTTCCTCTGCTTTGAATAATACATGTCTATGAAACTTCAGTATTTCTGTTTTATAAATTTATTTCTTTCATTTTAATATTTTATCAATTTTGTCCTAAAAGGATGACCTTAACTGATTGCAGTTCATTTCATTTTTTTCTCTGCTTAAATATTTTAAAGGTTCCAAAGTACTAACATTACTCATTCCATGTATAACAAATGTTCATCTTAAATTGAAGTTATTTAATTGTAATTAGCAGGCTTTTATTAAATAGGATTTTTACTTTTTCCAATTTTTTTCCCTTTTTGGTTTTTATCCTTTTGTTGTGTGCATAGCTGGTACATGAGCTATACAATATCCCTGCCAAACACCATAGATTCATAGATTATAAAGCCAGAAGAGATCATTGTGATTGTCTAGTTTGATCTCAAGTCTAGGCTATGGGACTTCCCTAAATTTAATTCCTCTTTGAACCAGAGCACTGGTGCCCTCAGTTGGTGGTAACAGCCTGCTTCTTCTGAGCTTCTGCCAAGAACTACAAAGACTACATGGTGGCGGGCAGGTAGCATGTTAGGTCATGCTAATACCTAGAGAAAATACTTACTTATAGTAGCAAATCCAGCACTAAGTAGAGTAATCTGTTTTAGGCTACGTACAGCTATTGATGGTCTTTCTTATGAAAAAATTATGACCTGGTACTGCTTTGTGCTGTGGATTCTCTTGGATTTTACTAAGGTGGGAAAGGGCAATACTAGAATGGTAAACCTCCAGGAAACATGTATTTGCAGCAGGAAGTGATGGCAGTGAATGAGCTGCCGGCACCTTTAATTAATGGGGGCGCTGTGCTGCTGCACTTCTTGTCCTTTTAGATGAGACACAAAATCAGTGTCCAGCTTTGTCTTGACAATGTCTTTGGTAAAGATGCCATTGCATTCTGTGTAAGAATAGCAGCTCTGGCCGTTCCCACATCTCATTCAGATAATTAAATCCTGGCTACATAAACTTCTCCCTCAGTTTCAATTGGATATGGGTTTTGTCACATCCTGTCCTGAACTGCCAAGTGCTCTTTCATACCAAGGGGATTTTATTTCTGGGGTTGGTGACCCTGATAATCTGTAATGTGCTTTGGGATCCTTGGAGATGAAAGTTAGTAAATACTGGTAAATGCAAGCTATTTTTAGTATTATTATTCTGCATATATGCTATGGTAAGACAAAACATATATATACACATCAAACATACAGTAACATTTTTATTAAAGATATAAATAAACAATGATTCATCACTTAGAGTGATTCTAGAAGAACTTTACATTTGTTGCAAATAAGTTAAAAATCAATGCAAGCTGTTCTTTAACACTTTAAAAGGAAATAGAAAGTCATTACATTGAGGGGTTAATTTAGTTGGGTTTACATTTATTCTGGTAGTTACCTTTCCAATTTTCTTTATTCTTTTCTTTAGTTAACACTAAAATCTTCGGCAATCGCAAACCTATCAGCATCTTTTGTTCAAACTTAGGCTTGTGCCATGTTACAGCATGGTAGGGGAAGCAAAAGTGGATGGAACCCTGGGAGGCAGTGACCATGAGATGGTCAATTTCAGGATCCTGACACAGGGAAGAAAGGAGAGCAGCAGAATACAGACCCTGGACTTCAGAAAAGCAGACTTTGACAACCTCAGGGAACTGATGGGCAGAATCCCCTGGGAGAATAACAAGAGGGGGAAAGGAGTCCAGGAGAGCTGGCTGTATTTTAAAGAATCCTTATTGAGGTTACAGGGACAAACCATCCCGACGTGTAGAAAGAATAGTAAATATGGCAGGCAACCTTTTGGCTTAACAGTGAAATCCTTGCTGATCTTAAACACCAAAAAGAAGCTTACAAGAAGTGGAAGATTGGACAAATGACCAGGGAAGAGTATAAAAATATTGCTCGGGCATGCAGTAGTGAAATCAGGAAGGCCAAATGACACCTGGAGTTGCAGCTGGCAAGAGATGTTAAGAGTAACAAGAAGGGTTTCTTCAGGTATGTTAGCAACAAGAAGAAAGTCAAGGAAAGTGTGGGCCCCTTACTGAATGAGGGAGGCAACCTAGTGACAGAGGATGTGGAAAAAGCTAATGTACTCTATGCTTTTTTTGCCTCTGTCTTCACGAACAAGGTGAGCTCTCAGACTGCTGCACTGGGCAGCACAGCATGGGGAGGAGGTGACCAGCCCTCTGTGAAGAAAGAAGTGGTTCGGGACTATTTAGAAAAGCTGGACAAGCACAAGTCCATGGGGCTAGATGCGCTGCATCCCAGAGTGCTAAAGGAGTTGGCGGATGTGATTGCAGAGCCATTGGCCATTATCTTTGAAAACTCATGGCAATCGGGGGAGGTCCCAGACGACTGGAAAAAGACTAATGTAGTGCCCATCTTTAAAAAAGGGAAGAAGGAGGATCCTGGGAACTATAGGCCAGTCAGCCTCACCTCAGTCCCTGGAAAAATCATGGAGCAGGTCCTCAAGGAATCAATTCTGAAGCACTTAGAGGAGAGGAAAGAGATCAGGAACAGTCAGCATGGATTCACCAAGGGCAAGTCATGCCTGACTAATCTAATTGCCTTTTATGACGAGATAACTGGCTCTGTGGATGAGGGGAAAGTAGTGGACGTGGTGTTCCTTGACTTTAGCAAAGCTTTTGACATGGTCTCCCACAGTATTCTTGCCAGCAAGTTAAAGAAGTATGGGCTGGATGAATGGACTATAAGGTGGACAGAAAGCTGGCTAGATTGTTGGGCTCAACGGGTAGTGATCAATGGCTCCATGTCTAGTTAGCAGCCAGTATCAAGTGAAGTGCCCCAAGGGTCGGTCCTCGGGCCGGATTTGTTCAATATCTTCATTAATCATCTGGAGGATGATGTGGATTGCACCCTCAGCAAGTTTGCAGATGACACTAAACTGAGAGGAGAGGTAGATACGCTGGAGGGTAGGGATAGGATACAGAGGGCCCTAGACAAATTAGAGGATTGGGCCAAAAGAAATCTGATGAGGTTCAACAAGGACAAGTGCAGAGTCCTGCACTTAGGATGGAAGAATCTCATGCACCACTACAGACTAGGGACCGAATGGCTAGGCAGCAGTTCTGCATAAAAGGACCTAGGGGTGACAGTGGACGAGAAGCTGGATATGAGTCAACAGTGTGCCATTGTTGCCAAGAAGGCCAATGGCATTCTGGGATGTATAAGTAGGGCATTTCCAGCAGATGGAGGGACGGGATCGTTCCCCTCTATTCGACATTGGTGAGGCCTCCTCTGGAGTACTGTGTCCAGTTTTGGGCCCCACACTACAAGAAGGATGTGGAAAAATTGGAAAATGTCCAGCAGAGGGCAACAAAAATGATTAGGGGACTGGAACACATGACTTATGAGGAGAGGCTGAGGGAACTGGGATTATTTAGTCTGCGGAAGAAAAGAATGAGAGGGGATTTGATAGCTGCTTTCAACAACCTGAAAGGGGGTTCCAAAGAGGATGGATCTAGACTGTTCTCAGTGGTAGCAGATGACAGAACGAGGAGTAATGGTCTCAAGTTGCAGTGGGGGAGGATTAGGTTGGATATTAGGAAAAACTTTTTCACTAGGAGGATGGTGAAACACTGGAATGGGTTACCTAGGGAGGTCGTGGAATCTCCTTCCTAAGAAGTTTTTAAGGTCAGGCTTGACCAAGCCCTGTCTGGGATTATTTAGTTCGGGATTGGTCCTGCTTTGAGCAGGGGGTTGGACTAGATGACCTCCTGAGGTCCCTTCCAACCCTGATATTCTATGATTCTGTGATCTTCAGGGGTCTAATTCTGGTATAATATCCCACACTAGAAATGCAAGTTAAATCCCTTTGTTTCCTCAGTCATTAACTGCCATGATGAGTGTGGAGTGAAAGAAATGAATATCTCTTTGGGTGGTACCACAACAGCTGAGATCATCTGAGGCACTCAAGTTATCATCTTCATAGTTTACAAACAGGGGTTAGAGGCTGATTATTTTCAGTGAGATTCTTAAATTGTGGGATTAACTTCCCTTTGTACAGGAATGAGGAATGGCAGAGCTGCTAGGAAGTATAGTGGGTGGCTGGATATGGAGTTTAGTTGACCATGGGATGAAGCTCTGGGAGGGTCTGGTTCCAGTGAACATTGGTGCAACTGTTTTCTCTGATAGTTGTTTTTAAAGTAATTATATATTCAGCAAGAGCTTTGGCTGGCTGTGTGTAAATTAAGATAAATGCCATGAATGTATTTTCAAAAAACACTTGAAACATACTGAAAATGGTTCCTCATCTCATAGAAATAATTGTCCAAGTTCCTGGTGCTATTTCAAATGGAATCAGCAAACTAAGCAATGGTGCTTTTGTATCTACATTTGTATCTTATTTCAGATGATGTGGGCCAGGCTTTCTTCACCTAATAGGCAGTATGCTCAACATAATCCTTCAGAAAGTTTATGCAAACACATCCTCCACCTCCCTAAATACAAAAGTAAAAGTACTGAAAATCCTACTTCAATACTTTATCTACAGTCTAAAATCTCCCTACACTGAAGTATCAGATTAGACAAGAATGTGAAAAAGTTTAGCAATGTTTCTGGGTTCTACTGGAGTTTCTCAGAATCTCTCAGTTGTGCACATGTTCTCTGTATTAATGAAAAGCAAATATCAAGATCACAAGTGTTGCACCACAAGTGTTGTATGATAATTTTAATGTAGTTGAAAACTCATTTCCAGCAGATGTTGGTTGTATAAATAAACAAGGTAGACAAAGAGGTGGGAGAAAGGGATAGAATCTACAAGCAAAAGATTAGGAACTGAGGCACAGTAATTTAGTAAAAATCATACCAAGAATGTTCAAAGAATATCCTATACATGGCTAATGGTCTAGATCTGACAGGCGCTGCTCATCAGTAGCTCAACAATAGGCATAAGTACTCTGAAAACCATATGAAGCTGGCATTTTTCTAGAAGTAGAGTTGCCTGGGAATTATGTTACTCTAGGATATATTGGCTTAAGGGAAAAATGTACTGCTACCCTTTACCACAACATGGTAAAATTGCTCATGTATAATGGTATTTTCTAAGGGTACAGCTGCTCTTTTAACTTGCTAGATAAAGACCTGTGCTTGGGGAGCTTAAGGTTATGATTTCAAATCCCAGTCTCCAAGATTCATGGATACTGTTGGCTGAAAACAATGGCGTCTGTATGTGTACAGCCATGGATCATTACAGCAGCACAAGTCAATTAGCCTTTTGTGATGCTCCATCACCCTGTGAAATAATTTTATGAATACTTAAGGGGATACTGCAAAAGGATGGCACTGAGAACCAACACTACAGAAAGGGTAAGTGTAGTGCAATAACCAGCTTTTCCACAAGCCCCCAAGTACCTCTGTGTTTACAGATACCTGAACTCTTCTAAGCCTGTCTGGTCTCTCCTGAAAAGTATAACAATTAACCTTTACTTATCACAAACCATGAAAAACAATTGAAGCTACTCCAAGGCTACATGTCTTTTTTGATCTGTGTGCTGATGCCTGCAATGATATGCATTATGTGCAAGTGAAGATGACTAGCACTGAGGTCCCTGATTAAAATGTGATTCTATCAGTCCTGATTTGTCTAAGCAGTGACACACAGGTTGTCATCTAAATTAACATATGACACATCACAACTATAATATTAGTATAAGATGTTGTCCATTAATTCCATAGTATCTCCCTTTTACTCATGATACGGTGTGAAATAGCAAAAGCTTGCCAGGAGAATAATTCATATCACCAGCATTTTGTAGATGGTTGTCCACTTTTTCCACCAAAATCTGTTTGTCCCAAAGTCTTAATTTAGCTTGGATTCACCTAAGAGTGTAAGGATCCAGAGGACTGGAACCTAGGTCTGTAGGTGACCAACATGTCCATGCCACAGCAGCTATGGCACACCTTTAATCCATGGCCTAGAAATGCTGGGGAACTAAGCACCACGAGAAGTGCTGCCATGGGGGTCCCGATTGGCCGCACTGCCTATGAATGCTGATTGGTCCAGGTGCACTATTTAAACATGAAGGGAGTTAGAGGAAGCTGTCTGTGCAACCTGACAGTATATGACCTGTTGGTACAACAGACCCTGCTCTTGTTCTCTGACTCTGATCCCTGGCTAGTCTCCTGATTCCTGACTCTGGCTCTGACCCTTGCCTTGACTCCTGCTCTGACCCCCTAAGCCAGACTCCTGGTCAGACTCCCCATATCTTGATGTCCTTTCAGTGAAATCAGTTGGTCGCTCGAGGTCTGTGACCTTTGCTTGCTCCTTTTGACTACAGAGTAGGGTGACCAGATGTCCTGATTTTATAGGGACAGTCCCGTTTTTTTGGGTCTTTCTCTGATATAGGCCCCTCTTACCCCCCCCCCCACTGTTCCAATTTTTCACACTTGCTGTCTGGTCATGCTACTACAGAGCCAACAGAAACCTCTCTTGGTGAGCAGTAAATCTAATATAAGACATTCACTGCAATACTTAGTTCATATGATTGTGAGCCTAAAGAGAAAACGTAAGCCCTAATTTTCCGTATCCGGGCTCTTGCTGGGTTTTGGTTTTTTGGTTTTTTTTAATGCCATAATCTTCACATTATTTTAATGTAGCTTTTTATGTATGAATTTCCTTCTCTTTTTTAAAAAAAAATCCATGGAAATCTTTGAGAGCTGAGAATTTCCTTGGAACAAAAAGTCAATAGAGACTAAATGAAGTAGATGTAGTATATAGTGACATTAAACATGGTTCCTCACGACATGCTTGTGGGAAACGTAATAAATATGGATTAGATGGAAATGTTATATCAGGGGGATGAATACACAGCTAGCTTTAAAAAAAAATCAAGGATTTAGGGCTAAATACTGTTTGGTTTAATAGTACCAGTAAAGTCAAATGCATAGTCCCATTGACCATAGTGCCAGGTGGGATATCAGATCCAATACTTCAACAGCTTGGAGGATGTAATGGAAAGTACACTGACTGTGCAGAGGATCTGAAGCTGGGAGGATTGCAAATACCCTGTAGAACAGGAGTAAGATACAATACAATCATGATAAATTGCAGAAATGGGCAATATATATATGTATCTTTAGCTGTTTACTAATACTAGCTTAGATTATTAAAACTGAAATGTCATACTTATTTTTACCATTTATGTTTTCTATTTACTTTCTGCATTCCACAGAGCTTGAATAATAAAACTAGATGAATTTACCAATAGTCCCTTTCACTTCTCATTCACTAGCACACTTTGACTTTGCTTGGATTGCAAATGTCTGCAGGGGAATACTGCATTATTTAAAATTAATGTAAAATTGGATTCAAAATTAACAAAGACATCTTACGTTAAATATGAGCAGCAAAGGAAAAATGTGTTTTTGGACCACTTTTTGCTGCTTTATGATCCTCCAAGAAAGCCCCCCGCTCCCCTCCCCTCCCCCGGCCCCCACACTTGTTGTTTGCAAAACAAATTTAGGTCTTGTCTACTGTTTTTTTGTGGAAGACTCTATGGATGACTGGAGATTTAGTAGATTTATGAAATCCTAGATACCAAAGAAGTGAAACAATCTAAAGCAAAGTAGTCTTTAGATAGGATTGATAAGTCTTTGTTTTGTTAATTATTTAACTCAAATACCTTATGTACAATTGAAACCAAAACCTCTTTGGTAAACATTCAGTATTCTTATACCTTCAGTTAAAGACTAAGAAATCTCACAGTTCACTTTATTTTTTCTCCAGTTGAGACCTGCAGCAAAAACTGAGAAGACAGGACTTGCTATTCTTGACATCTAAGGTAAAAAGTGAGTGGGAGGGAGGGAAATGACGACAAAGCCACCTAAAAACCCAACAGTAACAACAAGTAATTCAGCCCTACTTTATATATCATTTAAAAGTCAAAGAGGCATTGGCCTAATTTTCCCCCATTTTGTAGTTGCCTTTTAATGTTAAAAACTAGACCAGGTTGTAATTTTTTGCTGAAAAAAACACAACCCCAACCCCAGCCCCCACCCCATTTTTCCACAGAACAAAATGTGTGTGTTGGGGGGGGGGGGACATTTCTGGTCCATTTTTACTTAGTATGACAAAAGTACAAACACTAACACTTTTTTAAAAAACTTTTTTTCACACTTTTCCAATGTGGGGGAAGTATATAAATGAGAGATTTATTTCCCTCACTGGTTTTTTTTACTTTTTTGACATTGGGAAAGCATGAAAAGTTTGTTTTTTATAACTTTTTTCGAAATAACTGTTAAAGAAAGTAACACTCAGATTTCACTCAGCTGAATAAAATCACAATAAATCGTATCTCATGGGTAGTGTAAAATTGTTCACTAGTTAATATGGTAACCCCTGTTAAATAGAGAAATCTATTACTATATATTTCTCTTAACAAAATCTCACTGTTGTAGTGATTATTTTGTCTCTTAACATTTACATGGCAAGGATCTGCAAACCTGCTAAAATGTCCGATAATGGTTATATATATAAACAGTATCACCCCTCAATTTTTACATTGAAATAAGAACAGCAGAAAAAAGAAAACATGGAGCAGGGAATATTTAAATAACTGAAAGAAAAGGGCGAAGTGAAAATGTTTGGTTTGAGGGGACTCCATAAGAAAATCAAAACAACACAAAACTAAAATTTTTCATTTGGTTTCAAACTTTGTCAAATAAAACTTTTTTGTAGAAAAACTTTGAATGAAAACATTTAATTCAAAGTCTCCCCTGCCCCCAGGGAACCTCCCCTGCCCCTTTTTTTTAAACCAACATTTTAGGCTTAGCTTAACCTGTACTTGACATTATCTGATTAACTATGAGTTGGAAATGAGACATTACCATTAAAAAGCCTAATGCTATATTGGTTGTATAATGTGAGTATTACATAGTAAAACAGGCAAGGTAACTTAGATTCTATTTTCAATGCCATATTCTGTTGTCGGCCCTATATTTGAACATGACTTCAGTAAATTGGAGAGAATTGAGAAGATGGCAATAAATGCTAAAAGGTTTGAAAAGTAAGACCAAAAAGAAGGGCTAAAGATGCCCTACATGGGACATCAGCAGGGTTGGACCTTTTAGATCCCTACTGCACGTACTGCTGCCATTTGTTTAAGAGTAACTGATAACACTCGCTGGTTGTCATCCTCTGTGTAGACCAGTACCACAGGGAATGAGACATGTGGGTTTCACAGATATTTGCTGACAGCAGAAGAATGGCAAGATTCAGGAATTTGGGGTTCCATTCTTGGCTCTGAAAGAGAAGTGTTCTCTAGTGAGCACAGTCTCCATTCCCCCCAAGCTGGACCCATTTTGCATAGTCATCCTCAGCTGGTCCCTGTCCCAGTCCTGTCTCTTCCCCACCTGTTTTTGTCCCAATTCCATTTTCCTTCACTCTGTCTCCACTCCTCAGGCTTCTCATCCTAGTCCCAGCCTCCTTGCACAACCATCCCTGTATTCTCCCCGCAGACGTTTGCTTCTCCTCCATTCACCCATTCCCAGTTCTCCCAGTCTACTCCTGTCCCTCCACCCTAGTCTCACTTTTGTCCCCCCTGCATTCTAATCAGATGGCTTCTTCTTTCATGCTGCATAGGTGTCAGTAGGCAGGGTCATTGGGAGCACAGGAGACACAAGCTCTCTGCTCTCAGTTCCAATGCCTGGCTCCACCCAGACTTGAGCATGCTCAGTCTGTCAATGGGGATGGTGCATATGCCATCTGGTCAACACTAGGAGCTAAGAGAGGCTGAATCAAGCTCACTGAGGACCGATTCTTTGGAGAATTTACCTGCTAAGTTCTAGAAAGTATCTTTTGAACATGTGTGATTTGGAATTTTTCAAAAGCTTATAACTTGGCTAAATCTGGGCAGACTTTCACAGGAATGACAAAAGATACAATCTTAACATCAAAGCCACCCCTTTGCCAAACTTCAAATGCGCATTCCAAAAAGGGGGGAGGAGGTAATTTCAAAGAAAAGGTCTCAAATTTTTTTTTAATACAGTATGGATGAAACAATGTGTTTGTTTTTCCTTAGCTTTATTCTCAGAAATGGCTGAACTATTTTGGCTGAAAATCTCCAAAACACTCAACCTGAGGCAGATACCCACCATGGACAACTGGAGCCCAAATGGTTGAAGTTTTGGCAAAGTTCTGGGAAGTTTTGGACAAACCTAATAGGCAGTTGTGACGTTCTATACCTCGGGGGAACACTGAGCACCCTCATGTTCATCCTTATAAAATGATTGTGTGGTATCCAAAGCAAAGTTTGTCATGTCGGGTGTCTTCAGAAGGCTCATGATGCACTGAGCATTGTTGTTATAGTAATGTTATAGGTATGAGGCTGAAAATGTGTCGTCATGGCTTACAACAAGCCCAGATAAAAACTCTCCAAGAGCAGAGGGGCAGTTCATACCTCATCAGGACATGTGTGGGACAAATCCAGCCCAGCTAATACAGGAACAAAAGACACTGGACCAGGCAACAACAAAGGATCTGTTGGACTCTCGAATGAGTCATCCCCCTTCCTTGGTCAGTTTGGGACTGCAGTGAGGTAATGCTCACCTGACTCCGAAGGGGGTGGGGGGGCAAAGCCAAGAGGGAAGAAAGAACATGATAAAAAGGAGAGACATTTGCCATGCTCTTCCTCTCTTCAACCTACATCTACAGACACCACCACCATCAAGTGACTGAAGCGTTGATCAAAGGGGAAAGCCTGGATGAAGGGCAACCAGCCAGTCTGTGGTGAGAAGCATCTAAGTTTGTAAGGGCATCGAAAGTGTTAAGATCCGTTTAGAATGTGTTTTGCTTTTATTTCATTTGACCAAATCTGACTTGTTATGCTCTGATTTATAATCACTTAAAATCTGTCTTTGTAGTTGATAAATCTGTTTGTTTGTTCTACCTGAAGCAGTGCATTTGGTTTGAAGCATGTCAGACTCCTTTTGGGATAACAAGCCTGGTACACATCAATTTCCTTGTTAAACTGACGAACTCATATAAGCTTGCAGCATCCAGCGGGCATAACTGGACTTTGCAAGATGGAGGTTCCTAGGGTTGTGTCTAGGACTGGGGATATTGGCTAGTGTCATTCGGTTGCACAATCCAAGGAGAAGCTTACATACAAGAGGCTGTGCATGAACAGCCCAGGAGTGGGGGTTCTCACAGCAGAGTAGGGTACAGCTGGCTCCGAGAGTCAAGGATTGGAGTGACCTAGCAGATCACTGGTCCAGATAACACCAGGGTAACGTCACAGCACTACTACCAGCTCTGCCTTTAGCATAATCTGTCATAATTCTTTTCCCTGAATTCATACAAAAATCTAAGGCAGGATTCATTCCTATTACAAGGAAACATTACAAAGTGAAATCTCAGTTCACAGCTAAGGAAAAACGGTAAGTTAGATATCAGGAATGGCTTCTTATAGAGAATAATCAATATGTGGAACCAAGCTGCTAAACAAAATAGTTAAGATGGATAAAATAACTTAAGGATATGGAAATTGTGCTATATCTAGATATTCTTGCTGAGAGGCAGAATAAATCTGCTTTGAGACAGCAGATTGATCAGATGACTTACTAATGATTGCAGCCATAATATTTCTATTATGGAAGATCTAGAGAAGTGAGCAATTCATGATTGACTTTTTGGCTTATGTCTTTATATTGATGCTTATCTATCATGAAAAATTAGGAGGTGCCTCTACATTAGAGGAGTATGGTATGTTAGTTCAGGGTTGTCAAGGCACTGGGGTATCACATTTTCTGAACCACCTTCATAATTATATCAAAATTCTAGATTATGGACCTTCTGGGGGCAGGGACTGCCTCTGTATTTTTTTTTCTACAGCATCTAGTAAAATGGGTTCTTCATTCTTGTTTGTGGTTCTTAGGCACTACTGTACTAGAAATAATAAATACCTCTGTCTTCCTTTCTCATTTACCAATCAAATATCACATTGTGAGCCAGATCATTACCTAATGTAAATCAACATAGCTCCATTGACTTCAATAGAGGTATGACAATTTACAGCCTCTGAGAATCTGATCCTGTATTTCCATACAGGAATGAATTGGATTTATAAGAGCTATAGTTTTTGTAATCTAGCAGCTGCACATAAGTTGCGTGGGGTGGGGGAGAGACTTTGTTACAGAGCATCTGAGGAAGAAGAGAATTATATCACTGGCCTATGTAGATAAATAAGAAGGCATGCTACCAGGGAATTATTTTGCAAATGTACTGACATGTTTTCTCTGGTATGATTCCTACCCACTTCCCCTGATTGGAGGATATTTGTAAAAGATTGAACTTAATTATGAAAATACTAATATGTAGCTCCTTCAAATATTTTAAGACTTCTTAATCTGACTATCACCACAAATTGATAGAGAGAACCTTTGTGCAACTTTATGGGCCTGATCCTTCATTGATCTATCCCTTCTGTAGTCATTTGCACCTGTGCAAAGCGTGTGTAAAATGCTATCATTCCAATCTGATAACATTTTTATACCTACTTTGTACACTTGGCAGTGACTACACAAGGCATAAACCAGTAGGAAATCAGGTCTAGTTTGCCTGTTTTCTTGCATTATTCATGTGTTTGTGTATATACTGATATGGTTACTGTTTCAAGGCAAAAAAACCTTTGGAATCAGGGTTGTAAATATAAGTTATTTAAGGGTGCGGGGACCTCTCCTCTTCCTTCCTTCTGTACCTTTCCCTTACTTCCTCTGCTTCCTTTAGTTTTCTTTCTCTCCCTTCCTCTGTTGATCTTACCATTCTCCTCTTCTCTCCTCCCCACACCCATTGCTGCCCTTCTCCTGCTCCTTCACTTCCCAGTCACGCAGAAAAATTCCGAAAATGGAATCTTGCTTCCATGTAACAAAAAAAGCCCTTTTATTTAGGGCCAGATTGAACATCATGAGTAATCATAATCAAGAGGACTAACTGAGGAGTAAAGTAAAACTCAGTATGAGTATGGGGTAGAGATTTAAAATAATCTAGGTATGGCCCTTAGGAAGAATACAAGGAAAAATGAACTTGTTGCCTCAGTTTTCAAAAAGGATGACAATATAGATCATGGAGACAACGGCAGGATAACAAATGGGAATGGGTGTGTAGAAATAGAAATTACTACATCCAAGGTAGAAGCAAAACTTAGTGCACTAAAACTGTGGGGATTGGATAATCTCCATCCCGGAACACTGAAAGACCTGGCTTCTAGAATTGCATGTCCAACAGGAAGGATTTTTAATAAAAATATCAAATGGGGGTTGTGGTACCAGATGACAGGAGATCAGCAAATGTAGTACTACCTTTATATAAGGGGGTGGGGTGAAGTGATCTGGGCCACTACAGACATGTTAGTCAGACCCTAATAGTATGCAAGGCTTTAGAACAAATTTGGAAGGAAAGAATAAAGCCATGGAAGTAAACAGAAAATAAGATAAAAAGCAAACATTGTTTTAACACAAGTAAATCATGGCAGACTAACCTGATATTTTTTTATAAGATAACTGAATATTTAAGCAAGGTAAATGAAGTAGATCTAACCTGTCTGGATTTTAGTCAAGTATTTGGTACGGTACCACATGGGCAAACTTAGTTAAACTGGAGAAGGTGGGGATTAGTACAAGAATTGTAAGGTAGATAAGGAACTGGCTAAAGGGGAGTCAACAACAACAGGCTGTGCTGAATGGGCACCTATTGGGCTGGGGGAAAGTTACTAATGGAGTTTCTCGATGACTGGTCTTGGGACCGATCTTATTTAATATTTTAAATAATGACCTTGGCAAAAAAGTAGGCATGTACTAATGAAATTTGCTGATGGCACAAAGTTGGGAGGTAGTGTCAATACCGAGGAGGATTGAAATACTACATATGAGGAATTGGATAATCTTGAGGACTGGAGTAGTAGAAATGGGATGAAATTTAATAGTACAAAATGCAAAGTCATGCATTTAGGGACAAATAACAAGAATTTCTGCTACCATCCAGGGGCTCATCAGTTGGAAACAACGGAAGTTAAAGACCTGGGTGTATTAGTTGATCACAGGATGACTATGAACCACAAATGTAATGAAGCTATGAAATAGACAAGTAAGATCATGGGATATATCAGGTGAGATGTTTCCAGTAGAAATAGGAAAGTATTAATGTCATTGTACAAAGCATTAACAAGTAAGACCTCATCTGTGTGCAATTCTGGTCACCCATGTTCAAGAAAGATGCATTCAAACTGGAACAGGTGCAAAGACAGGCTGCTAGGATGATCACAGCAATGGACAGCCTCTTTTCTGGGAGGAGACTATAAGAGCTTGAATTATTTAGCCTAGCAAAAAGAAGGACGAGAGGGGGATAGGATTGCTCTCTATAAATATGTGAGGTGGGTAAACTCCAGAAAGGAAGAAGAGCTGTTTAAGCTAAAGGACAATGTTGACCTAAGAACAAATGGGTAGAAACTGGCCATGAGTAAATTGAAGTTGGAGATTGGAAAAAGGGTTTCTAACCCTCAAAGGGGTGAGGTTCTGGAATAGCCTTCCAATAGGAGCTGTAGGGGCAAACAACATAACTAGTTTTAAGATGGAGCTTGATATATTTATGTTTTGGAAATACAATGGGGTTGCCTGCAATACCAGGGGACTGGAAACAAGGACCCAGGAGGTGCCATCCAATCTTATATTCCTATGATGTAACCTCATTTACAGGGAGAACTGGATGGCTGAAAATGGGTGAAACAAAAAGGAGGAACGTTTCACTTGTGCCCTCACCTCCAATTAATATGTACATTAGAATTTGTTTTAAATATAAAGTACAGACCCTGGGGAGGAGGCCATTAAGCTGCCTACCCAGAAGACAACTGAAAGTAAGTGGAGCAACCCAGGCCTATGTAGAATAAGAGGTTTCTGCAAATGACAGAGAAGAAACTGTTTGGCTTCCTCATCCGCTTTTAGGAACATGTGGTGTTTTACTTGACTCATCCCTAAAGAAAACTTTTGTATTCATGT
The DNA here is from genome assembly GCF_965152235.1 of Eretmochelys imbricata. NCBI lineage: Eukaryota > Metazoa > Chordata > Testudines > Cheloniidae > Eretmochelys > Eretmochelys imbricata. The sequence continues at coordinate 58,054,453 of NC_135575.1, read as the reverse complement.
GTGCACTCAAACATAATACATTGGCTATGAGAAGTCTCCAGTCAGACAGATGTTTAGCAGCCACAGTTTTACATAATCTGGCCTTGTTCAACTCTGTGGGTGTGTGGCAGGTTTTTCTTTGAACCGTAATCAGTTATTTTCCAGATTGTAAGATCCTCGAAGCCCAAATACAAATGGGAATGAAATTAATAGTGGTGCCATATCAGTATATCTAGTGCCAAATGGCTGGGTCAGGGAGCATTGTGATACATGCATACCTTTTGTCCTATTGAACTGAATCTGCTCCTGGACCTCCTTCTCTGGATGGTGCCATCTTATAAGAAATACATCATCATCATCAGAGTGCTTTGTTCCAGTAATGTATTACACTAATACATCTGTTGCTTTAATGATATATTAGTGTAATACATTATCAGAGTGAAGCATACCAGTGATATATTACTTAAAAGGTGATGCCATTCAGGAATGAAAGGATTCATGGGCATAGTCAATGTAATTAGAAGATAAAAGCCAGGATGCAGCACCATGGAAATGCTTTCTTGGAACCAGGGAGAAATACCAGCATTATGTTAGCCTCTTTTGGTGCCATAGCACCAGATTTGTAAAACTGTGGTTATTATATCTCATAAACCTTTTAAATATACTAAGAGCAACTACCATGGATCATTCTGAAGTATACAGTTACATTATTTTTGCTGTATAGTAGTACAGTACTTTATTTCATATGGTTCTAGGTAACTAACATTAACCTCCAGATATATGCTTATCTCATTACAATAATCTGGACTCAATTTTTTTTTTTTTACTCATTATTTATTGTCTCTTCTCAAATATTTTCTGTTGCTTGACAATTGAACTTGAGCGTATCATTAACTGTAGGTCTCTTTAATCTTAACCTCCATTCTGCAGAAAAGGACCTGGGGATTACAGTGGACAAGAGGCTGCATATGAGTCAACAGTGTGCCCTTGTTGTCAAGAAGGCTAATGGCATATTGGGCTGCATTAGTAAGAGCATTGCCAGCAGATCGAGGGACGTTATTATTCGGCACTGGTGAGGCCACATCTGGAGTATTGCATCCAGTTTTGGGTCCCCCATTACAGAAAGGTTGTGCACAAATTGGAGAGAGTTCAGCAGAGGGCAAGGAAAATGATTAGGGGACTGGGGCACATGCTTTATGAGGAGAGGCTGAGGGAACTGGGGTTATTTAGTCTGCAGAAGAGAAGAGTGAGGGGGGATTTGATAGCAACCATCAACAACCTGAAGGGGGTTCCAAAGAGGATGTAGCTAGGCTGTTCTCATGTTATCAGATGACAGAACAAGGAGCAGTGGTCTCAAGTTGCAGTGTGGGAGGTTTAGGTTGGATATTAGGAAAAACTAATTCACTAGAAGGATGGTGAAGCACTGGAATGGGTTACTTAGGGAAGTGCTGGAATCTCCATCCTTAAAGGTTTTTAAGGCCTAGCTTGACAAAGCCCTGGCTGGGATGATTTAGCTGGGGTTGGTCCTGCTTTGAGCAGGGGGTTGGACTAGATGACCTCCTGAGGTCTCTTCCAACCCTAATCTTCTATGATTCTATGATTTTCTCCACTATCACAAAGCTTTTTTGCATTTTTTAACCTCTGCAGGACAGTCAGCCTGGTTTACATTAATTAGCATAATCCACAAAACAAACATTTCTAAACAACTTCCCGACATCATAGCAAAAAAAAAGTCCTTTTTCTTTTCTGTTGTTTCTATTTCCCAAAAAGTATGGCTATTTAAGAAAGGTCAGAGACAACAAAAGCTCAGAATTCTAACCCTTCTCCTCCTCATCCCTAAAATGATTTTGATCCAGTCTAAGGAAACATGTTAATGTGGGGGAGGATCACAAGAGCCATATTTCCATCAAGCAGTAGTTTAACTAATGCATAAGCACCAATTCATATTTATTTTCTCTTTCTTTCAAATGCATTGACAAAACTGGAAGTGGGGACTTTGCATTAACCTCTACCTAGGTATTTCCCAGGAAATTCACTTAACATTTATTGTACCAGAAGTCCATTCTTGTCTAGCATATTTTCAGTATAGTCCTTTGAACTCCCAGGTCTCTCATCTATCACATCTGCCCCACAGAGAGGTTATACAATCCTGATCCAAAACAAAACATAAACCATTCATTTAGTACAATGGACCCCAAAGATACTTGAGCTTAATTCAATAAGGTCTCCCAAGGATGTCACAGGACATTGCCATATCTGTCTCATTTTATGTTATCTTGAAAATTAGCGACTTTAAGGAATAGATTCTGCCCTCACTTCAGTCTTGATCCAAAAACCACTGAAGTCAATGATTCTGTGCATTCATTTCAATGAGCTTTGGATCAGGTCCCTGTACTAGCGCATGTCAAAAGAGCTCCATCAAAGTCAATAGAGATATCCTAGTGTGAAGCTGTCATGAGTAAGGGGAGAATTAGGCACTAAGGTCCAGATATACAAAGAGTGATTTAGCCTAGATTTAGGGGGAAGATTATAAGGGGGAAGTCCTCTTCACTTCCATACATTCAGTGTGGGGATAAGTGGCCTCTGAGCTTACTTATTGGATTGGGTCCTGCAGGCAATATAGGCTTTCCTTACCTTCCCCAATTTTAGGATTATATTGGGGTTTAGGCATAATTTAGGTATCCGAACATCCGCTTAAGGCTGCAGTATGCATGCTCAGAGGCAGAAACCTGCAGCACCTACATCCCTTTGTGGATCTGGGCCTAAGATTGAAATCCTGGGCCCCCTGAAGTCAACAGAAGTTTTGCAATTGGTTCCAATGGTGACAAGATTTTACTGTAATTGATAGAGGATGGTGTTTCTTTTTCTCTTCTTTTTTTTAAGGGGTAGGGGCATTTAGATGGGCTCGGCAAGATGGCAGATGTACAGCATTGTAGTAACCTTTGTGCAAAGTATGCTTTGTGTGCTATCATTTGAAAATTCATAATTTGCTGGTCAATATTGTCCTGATAAACTGTGTTGCAACATTGTACATAAAGTTATAAGATTCCATTCTATGGTGTTATTAACACGTTTCAAACCACAGTCCTGCCCAGATAGAAGTTGGCCAACATGTCTGTCTCAAACAAAAGAATGTGTGCCCTGCTTAATTTGCTATTAAGCAATAAACAGAGTGATCAAGCACAAAGGAAGTTCTAACAGGTGGGGAAACCAGCAGGAGATACTCTCCCCTGTAGACTTTTTGTCTCCTGAATCTCAGTTGGAAATGTTTGCTAAGAGGGGGACTGACACTATAAAAATGAGACAAACACCTCAAGGCACCCCTCCTCCTCTCTGACTCTCTGTCCATTGATTGACTGCACCATAAGGAACAAAGGAAGCAGTCATTCCACAAAAGAAGGTGTCCTGACTAAGAAGCTTGGCTAGTAAAAATGTTAAGAGCATGTGGTGAGAGAAACTATGTTTTGAATTTAACATAGATTGTTACATTATATCTTTATTTTTCTCATAACAATTTCTGACTTTTATGCCTTATTACTTGTTTTCACTTAAAATCTATCTCTTTGTAGTTAATTAGTTAATAAACTTTTTTTATTGTTTGATCTAAACCAACGTTTACACTGAACTGTTCGGGATAGCAGGCTTTGTGCATATTATTTCTATTACTGAAATGACAGACTTAATATGAGCTTATATTGTCCTGGAGAGAACGGGGTAGTACACAGGGTTGCCAATATTGTACAGTATTTCAAAAATAAGGGACTGTTTTCTTAGCACCCCCCAGCCCACTTCTCCTCCCGATGGTGGTATTAATTATTATTTATTAATTTATATAATAATAAGCCATACTCACCTACATTTGGCATGGGATATTTCTTGCTGCTTTTTGCAGCACTCAGCAACTCCTGATCTTGTTATACAGAGATGAAAAAATAAGGGACATCCCTTGTAATAAGGGACTGTTGGCAACCCTAGCAGTTCAAGACATACATTTCTGGGGGGAAATGTGGGACTGGGAGTGTGCTGGGATCACCCTGCTGTATAATTCAGGCAGGTAAAAGCCTGGGTGTGAGTGGCAGGCTTCAAGTACATACAGGCATAACTGGGTGTGACTTGCATGCTGGAAGCTGTTTGTGAGCAATCCAGCCTGGAAGCTACAGCAGCAAAGCACGCCCCAGGTTGGAGGGCAGGGGTGACACAGCTACTCACTTGTCTAGATTGTACCCCGGGTATGTCAGAGGGGGTGTTTCTTTCTCTTTTTTTTTTTAAGGGGTAGGGACATTCAGATGGGCTAGGCAAGATGGCAGATATACAGTAGCTGTGCTGTGGCTTATAGTATTGCCAAACCTCCCGGGTAGGGCTGGAGTCTCCTGGAATCGGCATTGATTTCCCGGTGACTATTGAAAGCAATCTTGGAGATTTTAATAGGCTATTTTAAGAAAATGACATTACCTCATGTTAGGGAAAAATAACCTCCCAGAATAGTTTCAGTTAGAGGTGGCAACCCTAGTGGCTCATAGGCGTTGCCTTCTACTAGCACCAGTGGGTGCTCGACCCCACTCTGCCCCTGGCCCCGCCCTGACTCCACCCCTGCCCTGCCCCCTCCTGTCCCCATTCCAACCCTTCCCCAAAGTCCCCGCCCCAACTCCACCCCTCCCTGCCCCTATTCCAACTCCTTCCCCAAATCCCCGCCCTGGCCCCACCTCTTCCCCACCTCCTCCCCTGAGCCCGCCATGTTCCTGTTCCTCCTCTCTCCCTCCCAGAGCTTGCTACAGCTGTTTGGCGGTGGCAAGCGCTGAGAGGTAGGTGGAGAAGCGGGGATGCGGCGCGCTCAGAGGAGGTGAGGTGGGGTGGGGCAGGGAGCTTGGCTGCCAGTGGGTGCAGAGCACCCACTAATTTTTCCCCGTGGGTGCTCCAGCCCCGGAGCACCTACGGAGTCGGCACCTATGTAGTGGCTTAGCTTTTGTTTCATCACTTCCAGTTTGTTGTCTCTTACAGAAATAGGGTCTCTTCAGATTTCTAGGCCTGAAAAAGAATGGGCAGGGATCCCTTTTGGCACCTACATTTGGAGGAGTGTGGCTTACAAAATAGGATTTGGCCAAGGAGAGGCTGTGTGGAAAAATAACTCCACCAAATGAGTGGTGAGTTCTGATATTGCTTTCCTCCTCTAGACCTTCAGACACAGCATGCTGACCTAAGTGCATTAAATAACTGCATAAAATATTTGTGTGCTCTGTCTCATCAGGTTTTTCTACTATGCTGGAAAGAATGATCTGCAGCAAAGGCTTTTTTAAGCCTGCTGGAACTGTCCATAGCATTTCAGGCAGTGTCATCTCTAATTGCTGATGTGGTATCCGTCCCTGATCTGTTAACAAATAGTTCTCGGGTGATTTTTGCAAAGTAGCTAGCCTCCACTTAAAGACTAGATGATCTCCAAAGGGCTATGATAGTCAGTAAAAGATTTACAAGACTGGAATAAGAATTCAGAGAATTGGTAGCTATATCTGGAATACTGAAAACAGTTTAGATTTGAGATTATGGCTTGTCAAAAAGTTATAGTCAAAACTGTTTGATGGAAAATTGGGGTTTTGACTAGCAAAAAATGTAGTTTGCTTTCTGCAGAAAATGTAGATTATTTTTTGTCAAAAAAACAAATGAACAGCCAAAAATGGAAAAGATTGGTTTTGGCCAAAACAAATTTGGAGCTGAAGCCCAGCCCATAGAGGAAAATGAGGGCATAAGGCACCCAAACAACAACTCCTAGAGGCACCATGGAGGTATTTCCAAATTGATATTTTCAGTTTTTGATTTATTTTTTCACCAGAAAGCTGAAATGGTCCATGGAGTGAGAGGGCATTCTGATCAGTTCTACTTAAAACTCTTCCCAGAGATTCTTAAAGACCTAAAAGTATATAAAGAACACATGAAGGAAATGGAGAAGAGGTTAATCATCCAAAATGTAAAGATTGTTCTGCTCAAAGAGAGGCTAACATGAGAAGAGCTAGAGATTGTTCATGCAAACTAAGAATTTGAAATCATCTAGCATTTGGGGACACATATCATGTGTCATTGCAGGATACCTCATTTGGACACACAGACCAATTTAGAAGAAGTGGAGGAAGAACAATTATTATTATTTTTTCTGCTTTCTGGACGCACAGTAATATCTTAGCAGCAGCAAGACCAGCTGCTGGCGTATGGCTGAGTCCCACATTTCCCTCTGCAGACTACACCACAGCATTGTTAAGGAAGTGTGTATGTGTATTTCCTTTCTATATGGATCGCCTAACACATTTGTGCATTGGTAACATTGTGCTGCTATGAAAAATCTTTAATCAGTGTAAATTATGAGGAGGAGGTATGAACTTGCAGAAATCACTTTCCTTTTTCAGGGTTAAAAGCAGAAATTTGCACACAGTATATGTTCATTAAAAAGGTAATTAAAATATTAAAACTAAAACAAGTAATGACAGTTGAAAAATTTTTTCGGTCTTAAACTGAGTGAGCTGGCACCTTTAGTGTTTGTTTTTTATTATTATTGTCATTGTTGTTTTAGCATGAGTCCTTCGATTCAAAACCTAATATGAATGCAGGTCTCCAGCTTTTTATTTTACCCCTTTCCTCGCTGCTGCCATTGAAAGGTTCGTGTGTTTTAGCAACTGTTCCCTGTGGCTTGTTGGGACATAGCAGGTTTGGTTAGCAACACTTATAAAAACAAGTTGTGAGGAAGAGTCTTGGGGTGGGAATCATGAGCAGACCATCATGCAGCAGTTAAATAGTTACTAGTGTTGGCCTTTTATGCAATTATGACTGGCTTAAAAATTGGCTTAAAATGAATGGAGAAAATTTACACCTCTCTAAAAGCCTGAGTCTGATCTCACACAGGCTGGTGTAAAAGAGGAGCAACTTCACTGAAATCAGTAGAGTTACACAGGTATACATGTGGCCTAAGTGAAAGACGTATTAGGTCACTTATTGCATCAGTCCAGTTAAAGATTCAACATGACATCAAGTTGCTGGTGAAACTACTATTTTTAGTTTGGGGGGGTGGGGGACATGGAGGGGGGAGTTAGTTGGAACCTTAAATTATGAAGAACCTGTTAAAATACGTTAGGAGACCTTAAATCTGTGCACAGAACATACTGTACTATCCTACATAGTTTTCTCCAAAAACTAGTTGTTAAAGTAGCATGAATGGCAATGTTTTAATTAAGCAATAGGAAAAGGTTGGCTACTATACATAGTGGCAGCTTGGAGTGCACAATGAGGCCTGAGTCTCTAGCCTGGCAAGAAAATGACCAAGAAACTTAAATATTTTTTTTAATGGCATTGATGAATTCCTTTAAGTAATACTTTCCAATTAGTGCTAAAAGCTGACATACACTACTGTTTTAATGACACAATAGTTAAAGGCCTGTCTGAAATTCCAATCTGAACCTCTATTTTTAGCGATTCAGCATATGTAACTTTAAGTAACAGAAATAGTCATATAACAGACTGTTTCATACACTTCCAAGAGATTTTCTTTCTTCAGTTGTTTTTATATGGCAAGTCTCTTTAAAAAAAAAAAAAAAGAGAGAGAGAAATCCAATAACAAAACCGTGTTAAAATGACCTTAAGAGTCTGAGTTAATTTAGGCTTTTTTTGCTTTTGTTTTTAAGAATGAAATGCACCCAATATCCTCTATATCTCAGCATAATGGGACATACCCTTAACTACTTTCTTAAAATGCATCCTATTGTGCTTGCTAATTAGAGGATTTATTGCACATTTCACTTTGGCTTGGTGTGCCAAGTTCATTTTTTGGTTTAACTCCACTGTCTTCTGAACGTTTATCTCAGCGCTGGATTTGGCCCTCTGTGTTTAAATCAGACTCTTCACATTGCTTTAAAAGAGACAGTGTGGGTTTTTTAGGTGGAGTTACTCAGTTTATGTAATTATGTTCAGTTAATGGAAGTCATTCCAACCAATACCTTTGCTATATAAATATGACCATGCAGAAAAACTGTTTCAATCATCAGATCAAAGAAAATATAATTTCATTGTGTAATATTCTTTGTAATTAAGAATGCTTTTACTATAAATTTAGTGAGTGGGAGTTAACGTGTTTAATTTAATTCTTCCTTTGGTTATCCCCTACTGTATGCACAGTAGGCACAATATAGGAAAAAGTGTGAGCTGTCTAGCTTTGGCCACGGTGCCAAAATCTGACTGGGGAGCCGTACATTTTTCCACACTGCTCCCACAGTGCTAACACTCAGCAATTTGTCAACACTCCCTAGAATAAAACAAAGCAAGAAGGCACGCCCCTCTTTCACAGCCCATATATGGACTACAGGCCACTCTGAAACTGTTACACTGACTTAAAGGAGCATGCCCAGAGAGAACACTGACATGGACACATGGTGAAGACTGTCAGAGGAACACTGACAAAACCCCCGCAGCTGCCCTTTCTTAAAGGGAAACACATGTGTCTGGCTTATGCCTGCCAGCATTTTGCTAACAGACGTTTATGGGCTCTGGCTCCTGAGTGGAGCAAAGTTAAGGGAAACACACCTAGCAAGTAAGCTAGATATGCTTTTTTTTTTTTTTTTTTTTTTTAAGTTTCCCTTAAATGTACAAAACAAGGGGAAAGAATGGAGAAATGCCTTCAAGAACAAAAATCAGCATTTTAAAAGCTGTGGTTTTGCTATGGGCACAAAATCTCTTCCAACCTGGTGCCAATTATTCTAGAGCAAAATACACCTTTAAGAAAATATTTATTTTTAAATGGCTGTAATTTTTTTAGGCTAACAAATATCATTTACTATTCCTGTACTGTTGGATTTTATTCCTATGCTCATAAAGCCAGTTTACTTTCATCACAAATAAACAAGAAGTGGTCTAAAACAAATAATTCTGCATTCATGATTTTTTATAGTTGTAAGTCTGATTCCTTTCTTGTGCAGCCTTCTCCTCTGGAAGCCTCTCCCTCACAAGACAAAGGAAAGAGTTTTGAGTTACTCCTTATTCAAGGGGTGAGGGAAGCCTCCATGAGAAATGAAAAATCAGTAGTGCAAAGTAGGAGTCAGACCAGCATGGGAAGTGTTACTGGAAACACTGGCTTCTTACTTAGTGATTAGTGGTGAAGGGCAGCCTGAGTACTTTGAAAGAGCCAGATACAGGTTTGTAAATATTCAGTAAGTCTGTGCTGAGGGAGGTTGTCAGAAGACAACCATCTACTCCAGGATTTTCCTGAGGAACAGGAATTTGGAGCTAGGATGGCAGGTACCGAGTATCAGAGGGGTAGTTGTGTTCGTCTGTATACACAGAAACAACAGGGAGTCTGGTGGCACCTTAAAGACTAACAGATTTATTCCGGCATACGCTTTCGTGGGTAAAAAACCCACTTCTTCAGATGCATAGAGTGACAGGTAATAAGTGAGGAAGGGGCAGGTGACAATTATTTTCAATAGTGAAAATAGACCAGCACTTCTAAATGGGATAGGATGTCTGATAAAGGAAAAGATATAAAGAATAAGGGCTAGATTCACATGGGAAACTTAGGTGCCTAACTGCCACTTTAAGCCCCTAAGTCCAACATTGAGGTCCCTGTGGCATTCAGAAAACTACCATTGAGCTGTGCCTAACCCTGCAGGTATCTAAAGTTTGTGTTTCCACTGAGAAAGTCCTCTAGGTGCCTAAATTTCTGCTGATGGGCATGTGCAAAACCACCTAATTCCTAATGCTAACAAGCAGCTCAGTACCTAACCACTGGTGGGCTTTACAAAGTAGGCATTCTCCCTCACAAAGTCCAACAGACCATTCAAGACCTACCCTCTGAAGGTCAGGCCCTATTCTCTGAAAAGACAGACAGGAGACTGCACAGTTTAAAAGACTTGAGGGCCACCTTCAAGTCCCTGGGCATACACACCCCCACTACACACCAGGCACTTCAGGCCGCAGCCTCCTCCACAGTTTTACCAGCAAAACCGACAGGATGGTTCCCAGAGGAGGAATAGGGGCAGCAGGAAGAGGCCGCACGCATCCTCAGGCCAGGTTCTGGCAAACCCAACCCACCTTCCGGCCCCTAACTGCCTTTTGAAGGTGCGGTTGAGGGTGGCGCACCAGAACAAGAACTGGATCTACCCCGTCTCACTTTTTCATCCCGACTGTCTCCTTTCTTCTGTGCATGGTCCCGTGTCACTCCGTCCAATTCTGTGCCATCCCACCCTTCCACCACCCTTCCCCATCCCTCTTCAGGGACCCCTCTCACAAGCAACTCCTTATGCAGGAGGTGCACTCACTCCTTTCGCTAGGGGCAGTAGAAAAGGTTCCTCAGGAGCAGAAGGGCAAGGGTTTCTATTCCTGGTATTTGCTAATACCAAAAGCCAAAGGTGGGCTCAGACCCATCTAGATCTGCAAGAACTCAACAAGTTTGAGAAGAAGCTCAAGTTCTGCATGGTCTCTTTGGTTTCCATTATCCCTTCATTGGATCCAGGAGACTGGTACGCTGCCCTTGACTTGAAGGACGCGTACTTTCACATAGCTATAACTGTCTCACAGAAAATACCTCAGGTTTGTGGTGAACAACACCCACTACCAGTTCAGTCCTCCCATTCAGCCTGTCAGCGGCACCTCAAGTGTTCACCAAGTGCATGGCGGTCATGGCTGCATTCCTGCGCAGGAGGCACGTACAGGTGTTCATGTACCTCGACGAATGGCTCATCAAGGGCCGCTCCAGGTCTCAAGTGGAGGCATAAGTCATAAGAATGCTGTTCGACAAACTGGGCCTCCTTCTGAACAAGGGGAAATCAATGCTGTCCCCTGTTCAGTGGATGCAGTTTATAGGGGTAGTACTGGACTCGACACAAGCCAGGGCATACTTCCCGGAAGCAACATTTTGGTCCCTTGGCAACATCATACGAGATCTCAGGAAGTTCCCCACCATCACAGCAAGGAATTGCCTGAAACTCCTGGGACACATGGCAGCTTGTGCCTGCGTAGTACAGCATGCCAGACTCAGACTTCGATCTCTTCAGTCATGGCTAGAGTCAGTGTATCGGCCAGTCCGGGACAGGTGGGACAGGATCATAACCCTGTCTTGGCCGGTACTCAACTCCCTCCTGTGGTGGCTTGACCCACAGGTAGTATGCACAGGGGTCCCTTTCACCAGCCCCCAGTTGTATCTCTCTCTAGTGATGGATGTATCAGCCTTGGGCTGGGGAGTAGTACATTTGGGAGACTTCAGGACACAAGGCCTCTGATCTCAGGTGGAACTTTCTCTCCACATCAATGTCAGAGAGCTGAGAGCAATGCACCTTGTGTGCCAGACTTTCCGAGCCCACTTGACAGGGAGATGTGTATCAGTTATGACAGACAACACCATGGCAATGTTTTATATCAACAAACAGTTGGGTGCACATTCCTCTCCCCTGTGCCAGGAAGCCCTCATACTGTGGGACTTCTGTGTAGAGCATTTGATACACTTGCAAGCATCGTACCTCCCTGGAGTATAGAACAAGTTGGCAGATTATCTCAGCAGGTTGTTCCCCAGCCACAAGTGGTCCCTTTGCCCAGACGTTGCAAACTCAATCTTCCATCACTGCGATTTTCCTCAGATCTGTTCGCCACGCGAAGCAACAGGAAGTGCCAGCAGATTTGCTCCTTCCTGAATCACAGCCCAGGCTCCATCGCAGATGCGTTTCTCCTCCCATGGGAGGAGGCTATCTCCTATACACGTGTCTGCCTATCCCTCTTGTTCACAAGATGCTCCTCAAGATACAGAGGTAACAAGCTTTGGTGATATTGATAGCCCCAGCCTGGCCTCACCAGCACTGGTACACATCACTCCTGGAAATGTCCGTGGAAGCTCCAGATACCTTGACGCTCTTCCCGGACATACTAACTCAGGATCACGGTCATCTCCATCACCTGAACCTTGAGTTGCTGTACCTCATGGCATGAAAGCTCCATGGCTGAACCTGATGGAGCTCTCTTGCTTGGACCCGGTTAGACAAGTCCTCCTTGGCAGTAGAAAGCCCTCCACCAGGGCTACCTACCTTGCCAAGTGGAAGAGATTTTCAATCTGGTCAGCGTAGCATCATTGATCCCTGATGCTTGCCTCTACCAGACTGGACTACCTTCTCCATCTCAAGCAGCAGGGGCTGTCCATGTCATCAATAAAGGTTCACTTGGCTGCCATCTCTGCCTTCCATCCAGGCGCAGAGGGCCGGTCAGTCTTCGCCAACCCTCTTGTCAGCTGTTTCCTCAAAGGTCTCAACAGGCTATACCCGCAAGTCAGACAGCCAGTCCCAGCTTGGGACCTCAACCTGGTCCTTTCCAGACTGATGGGGCCACCCTTCAAACTGCTGGTGACGTGCTCCCTGCTTTACCTCTCGTACAAAGTGGCATTTCTGGTGGCTATAACCTCAGCCAGGAGGGTGTCTGAGCTCAAGGCCTAAAATCAGAGCCCCCTTACACCATGTTCTACGAGGACAAGGTTCAGCTCAGGCCACATCCAGCTTTCCTCCCGACTCACATCAACCAGGACATCTTCCTCCCAGTGTTCTATCCTAAACTGCACTCAAGCAGTAGGGAGCAGAGGCTTCACTTGCTGGATGTCTGCAGAGCATTAGCCTTTTAAATCGAGAAAACAAGGCTGTTCTGAAAGTCCATCCAACTATTCATGGCTGTGGCAGACAGAATGAAGGGTCTTCCTGTCTCCTCTCAATGAATTTCATCATGGATCACGTCTTGCATCCAAGAGTGCTACACCCTGGCAGGGGTACTTGCCACACCAATCACTGTGCACTCCACCAGGGCACAGGCCTCTTCAACAGCTTTCCTGTCTCAGGTTCTTACCCAGGAAACATGCAGAGCAGCGACGTGGTCCTCCATACACACTTTCACCACACATTATGCAATTACCCAGCAGGCCAGAGAAGACGCGGCCTTTGGTAGAGCGGTACTCCAAACAGTGGACAACTCTGACCCCACCTCTGGAACTTAAGCTTGTGATTCACCTGATTGATTGATTGGAACTGACATGAACAAGCACTCAAAGAAGAAAAAACAATTACTTACCTTATCATAACTGCTGTTCTTCAAGATGTGTTGTTCTTATCCATTCCAATACCCACCCTCCTTCCCCTCTGTCAGAGTACCCAGCAAGAAGGAATTGAGGGTCGGGTCGGCAGTGCCCTATATTGGGTGCCATGAAGGCGCGACTCCAGGGGGCTCCCAGGCCGACCTGACAGATACTGCTAGGGGAAAAATCTTTTGGCTGTCGTGCATGTGGCCCGCGCACACCTGATTGGAATGGACATGAAGAACACATCTCGAAGAGCAACAGTCACGAGCAGGTGAGTAACCGTTTTATCCCTGCCCTGAAGGACTCATATTCTATTCCCTCAGTCTTCCTTCCAACACTTCTCCTGCACACCCTTTATCAACTGAACACTGAGTAGCTTGCTATATTTTTCCTTTTAAATATCAGAAAGAAACTCCCTCTGTTCCTGCTTTAAACCCAGGAATATTTTTCTTCCTTAATTCACCTTCAGCTTGGCACCCTTTACATCTCTCTCCTCCAGCTTTAATTTCCCTTGAAAATCTATCACTGACCTCATCTCCTTTGAACAAAAGCACCCCCAACACCATAAACACGCTGCTCCCCTGCCAAACTCACTTGATGCCACCTGGTCTGTGTACATGCTCTTAGGGGAAAATAAAAGAATGAGACAAAAGGGTTTGTCACACAATTGGCAGATGTGAGTTTTGCATTAGCCAGAGGGCCATCTGACTTAGTCTTAATGACCAGAAGACAGCAAGAAGGGAATACAAAATGTAAAAAATACAACAGCTTTATTTGTTTTCTCATTAGATGTAGTACAATCCAACAACACCCTCACAAATGAGTGTGTGTGTGTGTGTGTGTAAATAAGAGCTTTAACAACACAGTTCTGTCTTGCTCAACCCTACTGCCTCATTAGATGCTTACTCTCTTATTCTGCTGGTCTGGGACCCCCCCTTACCAATCAGTGACTTAAAATATATGCTGGTAGCTCCTCCCCAATCTGGCCACAGGGTTGTGGAGTACTTTCTTTCCATCCTCTTTCAAACCATCCACTGATTTGACTGGTGCAAAATCCTCCCCAAATGTGTGAAAGGATGGGGACAGAAGCAATCCTGTCCTCAGAAACTCTTCTTGCTTCTGTATCCTCTAATTTCCTCTTCAGAGAAATATACTCTAAAGTTACAAAAATGAAGAGGAGTTTTTTGTTGCAGATGTAAAAAGGAACAAACCAGATGCATGCTTTACTGTTCTGGTAAATCACATTGCTTTCCATTACAGTCCTTCCCCCAAACTTCATGTGTACACTGCCTATTTAGAACAAGATTTTGTAGGGTAGTAGAGGGACAAAAAGCCACACTGCACAGTTCTCCTCCTTAACCTGCCCACATTGCGGCTCCAGGTATGGGAGCAGAGGAAGCTGAATGGGGCCTTATTCCTGTCTATAAGTGAGAATATATTACTCCTTGCTGAAAGCCACAATTATCTATGTTGAGCAGTACTTTAGGCCAGGAGTAATCCTACTGAAATCAATTGGAAGATGTCATATATGCAGCTTAAGGTACTACTGACTATAAGTAAGGGAATCAGAATCTGTCCTGAATAAATAAGAGAAAACAAATGAAGAAAAACAAGGAGAGCAAAAGACTGAATTGATGCATGTACTTACCAATTAATGTTTGTTTCCATGAAGAAAGAAGGATCCATTCGGTCATGGTGGGCAATATACTCCAGGCAGTTTAAAGCTGGATCCTTTTTTTTTTTTTTTTTTTTACCAAAAAGAGAATTGCAGAGATGAAGTGGAAATGTGGATCAATAAGAAAGAGAATTTAAATTCAGTTTGGGTGGTGATAGGCATATTTTCTACATGCTTAGATGGTAGTCAAGAATAGGAACCTTCAATTCTATGCTTGGCTCTGTCATGGAAATGCTTTGTGACCTTGGTAAATCACTGCCTTTTTCTGTGCCTCAGTTTCCCCATATGTCAAATTGGGATAATGGTACTTATCCTTCTTTGTAAAGGACTTTGAGATCTATGGATCAGAAGAGGTAAGTATTCTTATTGAGAAGAAAAGGAAAAAGATCAAATCTTGAGTATGCAGTCTGTCAGGTATAAAATACCAGTACTGTACCTGCTCCCTTTTCAGTTTGTCTTCATTTGTCATGTTGCAGCTTCATTTAGACTGTAAATTCTTCAGAGAAGAATCATCTACCACACTGTGGGCACTGTTTAAATAATAATAATTACTACATTTGTTATCAAGAAGATCATAAACCAACAGGGATTTCTTGATAAATGTTCTGATGTTAAGAAAAGAAAGTTTGATGTTAAGAGTTAGGGGGAGATGGGCAATGAAATACCTTTGTTAGTAATAAATGCTGTGGAATATCTGTGTTTGTGTAAACTAATCCTAATCCCAAATACACCAATATTACGTGTAGGAATGGAAGAAGCTAGTGATTTAGCATTATATGCTTCCTCTTCTCTGTTTTAAATACTAGTCTTCAGGTATCCCACATCTGACTGGGGACTCAGAATTTCTGGGATATCTCTTCCTTACTAAACCAATAAGTCTGCATGTACTGTTCAAACTGTTCACATACATAGTGCTCAAACTGTTTCTTTAAAGAGAAAGTAGGGGGATTAGGTTATATCTAGGACTGGCTACTTTTTGAGAGATAGCAGTTCCTTGTTGGGTAGTGCTGTTTAGTGCAACCATTCAGGTAAAGGGGACAGCTTGTTGCGTTTGGCTCATCCTGCTACGTACCGCTGATATTTTCACTGCAATTTTGGCATAAGAGGTTTGCCATCACCATAGAAGCTCTTCAGTGGTTGGGATAGTGCTATGGGAAAAGTAAGAAGTTGCAGTAATAATTATTCTTATCTGCTACAGCTAATCAAACAGCAATCTGGATAGTTTGGGTAATGCCCCTTTAACAGGAAAAGGAGTGAAATGTTGGAGTCGGAAGTTTTCTGTAAGGTTCTATGGCAGTTGTGAGCTGGAAGTTATAAATTATGAGATTTGAAAATAAAACAAAAAATCATTGTTTTGTTTTGCCTCTTTTAATTTTTTTTCATCTTTTAAAAGGAAGTCACTCACCCCCGGTTTTTGTGTGACCATTTTAAGGTCAAGATTCAAACTGAAATACATACAAAAATGCAGCTTCCCTGTTCTCTGATTGGAGGGCACTCCATTTACCTTCCCCTCTACCCTGAGGTGTGGGGACATAACATTCTATTCCCCTCTATCTACCTGCCTAGCTACACAAGATAGGAAGCTGCACCACTCATGCTCCCTTACACAGTCTCCTGCCCTCTCCCCCTGTCCATATTACCTTCCCTTCCCTCATGCCATATTCTCCAGCACTCCACTCAATCGCCTGCCTGCTCAGTGCCCGCTGCAACT
Organism: Eretmochelys imbricata; assembly: GCF_965152235.1. Taxonomy (NCBI): domain Eukaryota; kingdom Metazoa; phylum Chordata; order Testudines; family Cheloniidae; genus Eretmochelys; species Eretmochelys imbricata. Next base: position 58,038,016 of record NC_135575.1, on the reverse strand, counting down.
CTTCTCAAGCACTTCATATTTCTGCACTCCTTCAGTCTGCCTCTAGCTCCCCATATCACCCCTCTTCAGAGCTGCCAAGTATTGTGCTACTCCGTGCATGACATTTTATGCAAATTATTTAATTAGTTAATTTTTATCTATCTAATTTGCAAATTGCCAGAAACATCAAGTTTAAAAACACTAGGTGGGTTTAGTGGTGGTGAAAGGCATTGGCTAGAGAGTAAATGTCCACTGAGCAGTAGGAGCAAGTATGGGAAGGCAGAATCTTATTCCTTGCATTTCCCAAAGAGAGGGGACACTGATTCTATGATGCCTCACTCGTTGCCTCCCCTCTGCTGCTCCATGTGCTGGGGAAAGCAGAGAGCACCCAGAAGAGGGGACAAATGATACGTCTACACTGCAAAATTAAACAACTTACAGCAGTCTCAGGGCCCAGGTTTACAGACTCGGGCGTGCACTATAGTACCAAAAATAGCAATGTAGATGTTCCTGCTCCAGCTGGAGCTCAGGGTGTGAGACCCACCCCCTTCGCAGGGTTTCAGAGAAGTATAATAGGTAAATGTGGCGTGATTGTCCTTCTCAGAAGCCATGCTAGTTGTCTCATAATATATCATCTTCATCTATGTTTTTTATTTTATATTTTTCTTCACTACTCTGCTTTCTTTGTGTCACTGGAGTGGTGTAAAGGGGATGGACACTGGCCTCATCTCCCAACAGGGGATAAGAGGTGGCAAAGTCATTTTCTACACCCTCCTTTCTCCTACGCTCTACACCCTGGTATAGGGCTGGTATCAGGGCAGAGAGGGTGTGTGAGCACAGCAAAATCCCCAGCTGGCAGACAGTCCCTTAGGGACCATTGCCACTTCTCAGGGGTTAGAGCAGTCTCCGGTAAGCTCTCCTGCCCCTCAGCATTGATACAAAATCAACCAGAGAAGCAAGAAGTAGTAATTGGCTGAGAATCCCACCCCTCCTATGCTGCACTGAACTGAGCTACGGCCAAGCAGAGAGTCTTGCCCTAAATGATCACAGTTTGGAAGTCAAATCAGTGGCCAACAAAATGTTAACTTAAAGCAAAATGGCAAGAGTGAAAACTCTGGGCCTAATTCTGATCTAACTTACACCAGAGTAACACTGTTGTAGAGCCATTAACTTGAATGGAGATACTTCTAACGTACAAGATCAAAATCAGGCCCTATGTTTGTCTATCTGTCCAGACTGGGGACTGCAGCAATCCAGAGTTAAGTATCTACATTAAAAATGTTGTCACTCACAAAATCCTTCCTTAGAACAACAAAAATATTTGAAATGCAGTCCAAATCTCCTGGCTTGCCAAATTTGCAGGGGCATATACCCATGGAGATTTAAGATCAGCCACTGTGCATGGATCTTATTAATATTGATTTTTTAATAGAAATTGGGCTCTGTATCATCTGTTATATGCAGAGACTGTAGTATTCAAACAGCAGCAAAATGTAAATGCCACCATTATTGTAAAGAGTACATGCTAACATTTGCATAGCAGCTAACGGTATTTTGTGGCGTTGTTACTACAAAACAATTCATGCTAGTTCATTTGCCAGGTTTTGTTAGAGACACTTGCAAAAACCAGTTGTGCTTTGGATGTTAGATATCAGCATGGCAGACTGTGCTTTTCCTTCTTTGTGGTTTTCAGCTCTACATCTATGAGTGTGCAGAATATATTGAAATTTACAATAATTTTGATCTTTGAGCACTTCCAAGAGAGTTATTTCAATGTACTATCTGCTCACAAGCATGGTGCAGATGCTTAAGAGTGAGAGAAGTGGCATCAGTGCAGATCTCGGATTTCAGAGAAGAACTCTGTATTGGGTTATTATAGTGAGCTCACAAACAGTGCGCTTTTTTGTTTTTGTTAAATAAATGTACTTAGAGATGTTAGGGTGGTGGTCTTTGGGGGAAGGCAGGGTGCGTTGTCTGTTTAAAAACTAAAGCAGGGGACTGAATGGGTTAGAACTGATGGGCTACACAGCTTTTCACCTTTGGGTGGTTCTTCATAATCTGTTCCTAGGCGATCATGATCAAAAATTGATGGGTGTTCATCGGCCTCTGCGAAACAAATTGGTAGCCTCGCCAGTTGTTGTTAACTTTTCCATTGTTCATTATTTAAAAAAAAAAATTACACAATGCTATTCCTTTGCATAGGAAATCAATGGGACTTAGGCACCTAAACACCTTTGAGAATCTGGGCCTCACTGTTGAGTGTGGTGCCATTGACATCAGTAGTGGTAGAGAGAAGATGAGTTTGAGACAGCCCTTGAGGGATGGGCCTTCTAGAGTGGGCGGGATAATTGATGTATGCTTGGCGGTAAATGCTACACTTGATAATAAGGTAAGGGGTATGAAGATTAGGCCTATAGGTAAGATTAGATTGTAATATCGTCTTCTTTGCCCCGCAAAATGACAATTTTAATAAAACAAAACTGGACACCATTTCAGGAGAGCCCAGGAAACCTGATTAGCGTTCATATTATAAATGTACGCACACTCAGCTGGCCTGACAGAACAGTTTGGGGCAGATTAAAGGATCATACTTCTTGAAATTACTACTGGGGTGATCCACTTATTATTACTTGCTTACACTGGCTTTGCTTTTCATAACCACTGAATTCCCCTTTTTGTTGTGTTTTGTTTAAATCAGGGCCCTGGGAAAAAATGGATTGTAAGGTAGAAAAATAAGAACATAAGAATGGTCATACTGGGTCAGACCAATGGTCCATCCAGCCCAGTATCTTGTCTTCCAACAGTGTCTGGTGCCAGATGTTTCAGGGAATGAACAAAACAGGGCAATTATCAAATGATCCATCCCCTGTCGTCCAGTTCCAGCTTCTGGCCGAAATGTTAGCCTACCATTCTTAGGTGTCTCATTAATAACTCTTTCAGGCACCCATCATACTGTTGGCACTATACAAATAATGTCATATTACACAAATAATGTAGAGCCCAGGCAGTTAGAATGCTATGTCTGTGGATAGACTGAAGTGGATATTCAGTTGAAGGTTCCAAGGATGTAATATCAACAGAGTATTCCATTTACGCTGTTACATCATGTATGACTTTGAGGCAGACACCTACTATTCATGCCTCAGTTTCCTCATCTGTCAAATGCTTACTTTAGCCACAAGGATTTACTGAGGCTGTATTAATTTGTGTCTGTAACAAGGTTTGTGGTTTGGAAGATGATGTAGCCATGGAAAGTATTAACTGTAATTGATTATTAGTAGGGCCTGCAGATGGAATTCATTTTTTATATTATTTAGACAACAAAAAGACTTGTCATTGTTTTGTGTTCATATATCAAGTTCAAAGGATCCGAGAAATCTCAGAAATGTGGTCAGTTGAATTTTTTCAACATTTTAAAATATTTCAGCCATTACTATCATGATGGAAGTTGAATACAAAAATTGCATAATATTAGTCATATCATCTGCCCTAAGCCAATAAACAAACGTTAAGACTGTTTCTGCATCTCTGATTTTCATGTTTTGCCTAGAAAATACAGCATGCTATATTCTTCTAAGACCAATGCAATATTTATGTACAATACAATTAGGCAAGAAAGAACAAAAAGCTAAGTTGTCCCTATATGGGTTATTCACACACATACAGGACTAGAAACCTACAAGTTTGGATTTATAGTTTCTGCCGGATAGTTTGTTCAAGATGTAGGATTTCTTCCTCCATGGAACAGAATTAGGATTTGGCCTCAAAAACCTTTGGATCACTGAAGATCTATACAGGCCCTCTGCTACTGTAGTGTTTGCCAATCCCCATGACCTTACAGCCCTTTCAAGGGATCCATGTCCTTATAATGTCTCTGATTGCTGCAGCCACCTAAACTCCCCTAAAGAGGGTTTCAAATGAGGGACAGGAAATTGGCATATTGTAAATTAATGCTGACACTGTCTGTGTTAATTTGTGCCAGAAATCCATGTGGGAGGGGTAGAGGTGATATTGCAGAAAGCAACAGTCCTCACACCCCATCCTCTCCTGAGCAGTGACAATATCCTAGAGCCAGCACTCCCTCCCTATGTGAATCCACTGCTCTCTGGTCTCCTTCATTGCAGGGAACATTTGGACAGAAGATCAGTCCTAGTCAGAAAGCCTGTGTAGTTCAGTGCAAAAAGAGCTGCATATGGGGTATATTTTAAAAACAGTACAAGGGCACCACTTCTATTAATTTTAGCAAAAGGTATGTAACTAAAGTCCCACATATTTAGGCATTAATATTAAGGAAGGACTCACCTGCCAAGATGTGGATTATAACGAAGGGTATTTTATGACATCATTAGTACACATTACTAATTTTATATAATATGTTTAGGGAAACAGCACAGTCTGGAGAACTGAGTCCAGGACCTAAGAACTGAGGCACTCCTGCTCTGCCATTAACAGGATTTGGCCTTGGGCAAGTATTTTAACCTTTCTGTATCTTAATTTTTCCAGCTGTAAAATGGGTATAATGGTATTACTTACTTACCCCACAGGATTGTTATATTAAGTAATAAATGAGTGTACTGTGCTTCAAAGATGTAGTGTGCCTCACTATTGCTGTGTATCCATCTAACCGTATCTAATATGTGAGCATTTTGAAGTTAGCAGGATAAAATGTAATGTGATAAAATGATGAGTCAGATTGTCAAAAGCAAAAATACAAAAAGGTATACATAGCAGAATAATGCATTTTTTTTTATTTTTACTACCTCTGACTCATGATTTATATTATGCATTCTACTAAGTTCAAAGTTTCCTTTCACAAAGAGAGAGCTATATGAAACAGCTGTGCTTCAAACCATTTTACTTCAATTGTAGTAGCAGGTTTTAGAGTTTAAATCATTAACAACCTCTTAGTGAACTTTTATCCAAATGACTGCAAGTCACAAAGAGAACACTTCTCTTTCACCAACTACCTTTTGTGCTTTAGTGAGACCTAGTCCCTTTTCTATTTTTTTCCTCCTCCTCATGTCTTTCTTTGAAGAAAGATGTGTGATTTGTGAAGTAATGAAAGTAGGTATCAGTTAATGAAAACTGCTATACTGGGTTCTTAATGCACATTGGAATTGCTTCAGGATAAAGCTTCATATACCTGCTTTACAGCAGGAAAAAAGTAAATTTCAGAAGTCAAGATTGCTGTGTGCACTGTCGGAGCATTATGTAGCAGTTAAACCATCCATTGGCGTGATCTAATCTTGATCCCCCCTCCCCTTTTTGTCAAGGAGTTGTGATTTGCATGCTGACTGCATTTTTTCATATTTTTAACTGCACTAGGGATTTTTAAAACCTGGTATTATATTATTGCATCAATGCAGTTATTTATCCATCACGCTTTTTGTTTTTTCCCCATATAATAATTAATTTTTCAGAGGGGGGAGGGGAAAGAGGTCATCCACACCTTTCCCCAATTAATTTAAATTGAAATTAACTACACAAGCTGTTTCTTTTTCTCCAAACATCCCATAGAATTCTCTTTAAAAGCTGGTAATTTTCCCTCCCCCTCCACCAAAAAAACCCCCACTTTAATCAGATTTGTTTTAAAAAATAATCAGTTATTTTATTTGGTTTTATAGGAAACGTGACTGAATTGCAATGTGAACGGTCGACATATAAACTGCCCCCCCTTCAGATCGAAGACAACGGGGCAAATAATTTAGGAATTGCATCCTCCCCTTGTGAACCCTTCCTAAACGGAGCGCTTGCAATTCGGTGTCTAAAGTACAGCCTGGGAGCCTGGGGGCACCTTCCTCTTTGCTCTGCCTCTGTGTGTCTGTCTCTCTTTCCAGCCTGTGTGTGAGCTGGGAGCTCGGCTGCCGCCGCCGCCGCCGCTGCCCTTTGATCCCTGCATTAGTGTTAGTTAGGGGCTTGGAGACACACAGGGAGCAGCCATAGACACCGCCGCACCAGCCCTCCTTATTGACACCGCACATAGCACACGCTCACTCTCCCACAGATTAGATCCATTCCCATTGAAGAATATTGCGACCGGGGACAAGCCAGGTGCACGACCGGGGGAGGGGGAGCGGGGGGGACGAAAGAAAGAAAAGGGGGAAGCAAAAGAAACCCCCCTTCTTGTTGGCTCCAGGAAAACCAGCTTCAATCCCATTCCCCAGCAGAAGAAGAAACCCCCCGCTACCGGCCGCCCCCGGCCCCCGCTTTGTGCCTGCCTTTGCCCCCCTTTGGTTTTATTTGATCTCCCATTAAACCAAGGAGGAGAATGTGAAAAAAGGGGGAAAATGCCCAGGAGGAAGCAGGAGCAGCCCAAGCGCCTCTCTTCACGTAAGTGCCCCCTCTTTTGCCATTTTCTCCTTCCTTCTCTCCCTGTCTCCTTCCTCTCTGCAGCCGCCTCCGTTGTTTTGTGCATTAGTTTAGGGTTACAGAGGTGAAACTGACAAAGACACAGCCTGGGTTATTCCTCTTTTAGGTCTGAGCTAAGGCAGCCATGTTGGTGATGAACAGCCTTGTGCCCTTTTAATTTTTCCTCTCTCCCTCTCCTTTCCCCCCTTGCTTTGCAGCCTTCGCCCTCTCCCCCCCTTCCCTCCCCTCTCCTCTCCGCTGATTGTGCATTTGTGCGGGAGTGCGGGTTTCTCCCGGGGGCCGGCCGGGGGGCTCTTTTATTGGGGTGGGGAGGGGGGTGGCACTGGAGGGGAAGCGGCTGCTGGCGTCTTGTGCAGAATCAATCGAGAGGTCCGTCTCCGGCTAAAGGTTGCGGCTGGGCTTGTCGGCCCCGGAGCCGGGGAGGGCGAGGCGGGGAGCGGCCGAGGAGGGCACAAGGGGTGGGGGACCCACACACACGGAGCCGGGGCTGCCGCTGCGGGGGAGGCAGGGGGCAGATCGTGGCATGCGAGGTCCCTGCAGAGCAAGGGAGGCGGCGGCGGCGGCAGCAGCGGGAGGCAGCATAGGGGCTGCTCCTGGCCGCAATAAAATGAAGGGTCAGGCGAGCCAGGCTAGACTCAGGCTTCGCTACTGCTGCCCCAGCCTTGAGAAGCAGAGCTCGGGACTAAAGTGCATCGCAGCCCTCCTAGCCTACAGGCTACGCATTGACACCGAGCTCACGCTCCCCCGGCTCCTTTTCTGCCCGCTCCCCCGGCTCCTTTTCTGCCCGCTCCCCCATTTTTTCCTCTTTGCAAAACAGTTAACTTTTCTTCCTCTCTCCTTCCATTAAGCGATCGGATGCTATCGAGCGAGGCAGAGGGGGAAAGAAAACCTATAAATATCGTGCCCCGGCGTGGCGTTAGGGTCGGTCTAAGGAGGGCGGGGGGTAGATTTAGGGGTCATTTTGCTGTCTCCAGTACATATGTTCAGTGCCTGTCTGCAGCCCCTCCTCGCTGTGCCCCAGGGTTCAGTGTCTGGTGAGAGCTGAACTGCTTATGTGTCAAAGCCATGGTCGGTCACCTGAAGTTCACCAGGGAGGGGGAGGGTTAAGGTTGTGGTATATGGTGTGCAGTGTTTTTTCCGCCGCAGACAGAGTGCGATCGATTACCTCTCTCCATATATTTTTAGCTATCGGGGAAGGGGTTTGAGGCACCGCTTCCCCTCCTAGCCCTTTACCACCTCCCGGACACTGTCAACCTGGCACATTAGCCAACGCAGAGGTGGGGGAAGAAATGGCACTTGCAGCTCCACAAATATTTCTCTCTCCCTTTCTTTCCGCTGGAGCCGACTCACAGGGCTTGGGGTTGTGTGTGTGTGTGTGTGTTTTTATTTGCCCCTGTACAGTCCTTTCACCATCTGCCCGCTAGAGGATCTGAGTCTGAAACACACACACATACAGAGAATTCCCCATATAGAAATCTATCTAGTTCAGGAAGCTTGCACAAGTGAGTTCATGAAAGTGCAGTGGTCTGTGTTTGCACCACTGCTGCTTTCCTCCAGTTCACTGATCTCTAATAAGGGAAAGGAGAGGAGGGGGGGCTAATCTCTCCTTTGTATGTATGATTTGGGTGTTGGCATGAACATCAAACTTCCACAAAATAACAACTTTGAGAATAGTGGTTGAGAAAACAAGATTTTAATTTTAAACTTTTGTGTGGGGGGGGTGAGGGGGGACGGATGGCTGGTGAGGGCAGAAAATTCTTCTGAATTGACAGAATTTGGAAATTGAGTTCTGTGTGTGCAGATAAGATAGCTTTGCAGGCAGCTGCAGACTGCCCTGCTGGTGACCTTGACCCTGACCTGGTGCGACTACCCTCTGTTTCTTTAGGGCTGAGATGAAATTCAGTCTCCATTTTAGTTCACTTGGGTTGTGCCTCTCGTGCACAGACCGCTGCTAATTATGCTCAGTTTTATGTACTGGCTTTTCCTTACCCCTCAAGTTGCATGCTGTTACCCACTCACCCCCAGACTCCCTGCTCTAGTAAAGTAACATTTGCTGAACTGAGGAGCAGTTGCCTTTGTTGAAGTACTGTGCAAAGCTAGGTGTTTAAACTCAGGGCCTAATTTGCAGAGTTTTTACACTAATTTTTGAGCTAAGTAGTGGGTTTTTTTCCTGATGTGTGCTTATGCACTAAATTTTTCTAAACTAATGTCAGTTTTGCTTGGTGGGATTTATATTTTTATAGACAAATTGCACTGGGATTAAAAGATGTTCTTGGAAAATAATGTATTAGGTAATTCAGTAAGAATTGTTCAAATGCTGTTATGCATTCAAAGGGTCCTACAGAGTTAGAAAATGTCTTGGGAGTCCATTGCAATTAGTGTGCAAATGCTATAAATAGTGACTTTTGTGACATTTTAGTGTTAACATGTACTAAATGTAAAATATATTTTGATTTTAAGGTTCAAATTGATTTTAGCAATATGTTTCCTAGATAAACAGTATATACATATTTCATTCAAGAAGATCCCCAAATCTGAAACTGCAGTAGGAGAATGTTAAGGTTGCATAGTTAAGCACTAAAGTCTGGAAATGAAATAGTTAAGAATGTACTTGCAACCTTAACTCTTCCATCCATTATGCATTTACATTATGATAAAGTCTTTATTTACATAATAACTTGCTAATTCTTAAATGCAATATAATATGCATATCTTGTGTATCTAAGGTTGCTATGTACGACATATGGGCCAAACAGAGTGTATTAAAGTGAATTATATGGAAAATACACAGTAAAACATTGTTACACAGCATACTACAGGTTAACTATAACAGAGAATATAGTGAAAATTTGCTGACATGCCTTGTATACTTAAAGGTGTAACTTTTCTCATATAAATAGTCCTGTTGACTTTAACAGGATTTCATATAGGACTGGTCTTGTCCATAAATTTAAGCACATATGTAAGTACTGTATTTTCAGGACCTACTCCCTAGTTATTTCTTAGTTAACAGTCTTATTCCTTGAATTGCATTTAAGGAAGTCTGTATTGTCCATCAAAAAGAAATTGCAGCAGAATAATACATGGTTACTGAATAATGCTACAATTCTGTACTTACAGAAACCGACCACAGTTGAAACCACTTACATGTGTAAAGTTACAAGTATTTGCAAGATTGGGGCCTCAATTATTAAAACACATGCCTCGGAGAGAAAGTGTATAAAAAGTTTATCAAAGTTATACTGGACCATTACAACAATTAAAATAGTGTAAATATAGGAGAATGAAAACAATTGCAAGATGGTAGCCGTATGTTTCTAAGGTTGTAGAATAAAAAGTATATTATGTTGTTTTGAGAAACAGTATTGCCTATTTTTGGTGGCTTTTTTTTTTATGAACAAGAAATTCCATAATTAAAGTTTTTAGCTAGACATGGCCAGAATGCCTACCCTTCCCCACCTTACAAAATACAGTGAATGCTTCTTTCCTACTTTTAAAGGTGCAAATTAATAAGGCTAAGGTTTAACAAATTGCTGTGGAGCCCGTGGCTCAGTCGCTACCCATCCTCACTAAATTTTTCACAGCCATGTGTAGCATAGTCTTTCTTAATTTACAAACCTAGTTATATTACCTTTATTAAAAACTTGCCATGCATGTGGAGAGTGTGGTTTTCAAATGCTCATAACTCACATAAATCAATCAGTTTCAACTGGAACACTCAAAGGCTGTCTCCTCAATGAGGGATATTTCCATAGCATAGCTACTTCAGTGCTTAGAGATAATTAAAAGAAAAAGTTGTAGGTGTGTGTTTTAAAATGGAGAAAATATTTTCTTGTTTACTTCCTCCCCTCATTTTGAATTGTTTTTTCTTGGATTTTCCAACAAAAATTCACGTTCTGGCAGAAAGTGGAACATGCCTTACTGGAAACATGGCAGTCTGAAAAGTGAAAGTTTCAGAAAGTAGTGAGGCTTGAAACAGGTGATTAGAATGTCAACTTTCAAGTCACCTTTACTATAGCAGTCACTATTGCTTTGACTTTAATTCAGTTTCAAGGGCTTACAGGAAGTGCAAAATGCAACTAGTAGACTGATATTATATAAGTTCAAACTAAATTTGTCAGACTGATCTGGACAATGTCCTCCTAAATGTTAAATGGCTATTGTCTGAGGAATGTATTTAATCAAGTACAAACTTCAATATAACTCTTTGTTGAATTTATTTTGCTAATTAAGTAAATGTAATTGTGGCACTATATTGGTACAAACAGCATAGTTGAATTTTTAGGAGGAGCCTCATAACTGTTCAGTTATCATGCCTAGGATACAGTCCTGAACATTCCCTTATACGAAGGGTTCTCAAACTGGGGGTCCGGACCTCTCAGGGGGTCGCGAAGTTATTACATGGGATGGGGGGTCACGAGGTGTCAGCCTCCAGCATTTATAATGGTGTTAAGTGTTTTTAATTTATAAGGGGCATCGCGCTCAGAGGCTTGCTATGTGAAAGGGGTCACCAGTACAATAGTTTGAGAACCACTGCCTTATACTATTCTGAAACTGAATTTCAACTGACTCATATTCTACACCTAATTTACCGCATGTTCCATTTAGCCTTTTGTTATCTCATTTTTTGTTGTAGTAATTTATTGACAAAGAGCGTAAAGAAAATGTTGCTAGATAAATTCAATATTATTTAAAGTTTCTTTCTTTTTTCTCTTTCTATTCTTTGTTTGTTTGGAGATTTGATAGTTTGAGACTACAGTAGGCATTATGGATGGGACTTTCAAAAGGCTCCCCATACGTCACAACAGTCTTTTGCCTTCGTGCAGGAATCTAGAGCTGCCAGTGAAAAGGGCTTTTATCAGCAACAGGAGTCTCTCTCTTTTAATAGTATTTATTACCTTACTAGCAGACATCACATGTACATGGAGAAGCTTTTAACATAGTTTCTATTTATTATTTTTAACCTCTTGCCACGGCGGGGGTCATGGTATAGCTCATTGCTGACAAGAGAATACATGTAGGGAAAATTATTATTCTTAGTGAATTTGGGTTAATAATTTCATTGCTATCATCGTAGTTAACCTTGTGGTATTGTAGTGCATCTTTTACCTAAAGAGCAATATGAGATGCATACAGTGTTGTCTGCATTGCTCCACCTAAAAAAAACATTGATCTTGTTTGGTCCCTCCCATTGTTTTCCTTGAGGAAGAAAGATCACATAAATAAAGTATGCCCAAATAAATTAGATACCTACTTCAAACCACAAAAAGAAAAAGAATCAACCTCTTATGATTGTATTTTTAAAAATAATTTCTCAGCATTACACTGGGACACTTGTCAAAAGTCAGACAATGGTAGTACGTGTCTTAGTGTTGTGCGATAGTACAAAACATTAATAAATCATGTTGCCAGAGCATAAATTAGACTGCCCAAGAGCCAGCTTTGGAGCTCACTGAGCCATGTACAATTTTAGGATCTTTTGAATGAAATTTGGGACAGGGTGGGGATGCAAATTAGCATAAAGTACAAATGCAACTTTTTACAGCCCCAACAGAAGGAACCACTGTGGTGGAGTGGTGTGGAGGGTTGGGGTATGGAGACATCAGAACAGAATGCATTCTTTTAAATATATGAGAAAATTAATTTAACCTCACCTTTTGCAGGAGAGTGATTTTCTTCTTTCTTTTTCATATGTAAGAAGGTAGGGATGGAGGGAATTAAGGAAATAAATAAAACCGAACAGCCCAAGAGGAGCTGGTCTGTTCAGAATGAAGTATTAGTAATTTCCTATAATTTAATCAGACCAGATCCCAGAACAAGATAATGAGAGCTTGACCTACAAAAGAGAACTTTTTGGAAGTTAAAAGGTTTTTTAGCATGACGTTTCATAAGCCATGTGATTTGTCATGAAGCACCATATATGAGACTATTTTTGTTTTACCCCTATTGAAAGAAATCAAGATCTAGACATCAGTTCAGATGTCTATGAAGAGGTAATTTGGCTTACTCCTAGAATCCCTTCACAGTTATATTTTAGTTAAGCTACTGCACAGTCATACTTGAGTGTATTTTGTAAATAATGATGTTTCTGTTGTAATGGGAATTTTCTGTTGCCTAGTTTGCCAGGTGTAGTACTGTAATGAATACCATTTAGGTATTAGTGTAAAAAACACTTCATGGTGTAAGGAGGCTGAAAGATCTATTGATATATTTTATAAGAAAATGTTTGCAAAAGCCTAGACTTCAAAGTAGCTAACAGTACATGATGAACTCCAGTTTGAGGGTTTTCTCTTTTATTTTTTTCTCCTACAAGCAAGTCTTGTATTTTCATGCTAAGTTTGTAAATTACATTTTTATGGCATGAAAGTAAAGTACATGTCTAGATGCTGAAGCAAAAAGTCCCAGGTAGGTGAATATTATCATTCCCTAAAGCCTACTTTTAGAGGGAATTTCTTCCACTAGAAAATAGTTTTGAAATTAAAATAATAAAACTTAGGCTTGATTCTGATCTTAGATACATGGGTACATGTTGCTGAGTGTCTTGTAAAATCAGCTACTGGATCTACACACATACATTGCAGTGTAGCTGATTTTACAAAATGTTCAGTGATACACAGCCAGAGATCTGTGATAAGAATATGTCCTTTAGGAGCTTTCTTTTCACAGATTGACTGAGGGGCATAGTTAAATGCAGTAAGTGTTATGCTCCCAAGAGGCAGTTTTTCTTTTTCAGATGTATCTGTGTCAGCATGAACAGTCTGACTTCCTCTTGGGTCAAGACACTAAAGTTTTTTGGGTGCTTAATTCCAATCTCAGTCAACTCAGAGGTGCAGTCCTGGCCCTTAAAGTTATTCCTATCCTACAGAGGATTTCCTGCTGTGCGTACAATATTTAGAATAGAATACAAGATTTGATTGAATAATAGACTCCCTGGTTAAAATAAACAAAATACCCACTCCTTTTCTGCAGGACAGGTTGAATTTTAATACTCCAGACTGAGAAACAAAGAAGAGGAAAAAGCAGACTTCATGAAACAGGGCCTTTTCTCCTTTTGTTCCAGCACTTTGGCAGCACAAATGGAATGGGAGAGTGGGTAGAACTGATGAAGACTAACTTATGTAGCAGGCAAAAGCACAAGAAGAGAAGTTAGGTGTTAGGACAAACTGTTTACAAGACCTGTCAGGAAACCAAATTCTCTTTTCCTTTGCTCCCTCCGTCCCTGTCCCAAGTGCAGAAAAAGAGTAAGAATCAGTCACTAGTTGCCAGGTCTGCCTTTGAAATAGTGACCTAGATGTGAAATGTTCTGCCTGTAATTCAAAAGCCAGACAAAACACTGGAACTTGCACATAGGCTCCCATTCCCTATATCTGAAGCAGGGGAGCAAATTCAAGGTCAAGGAAGGAGCTGGGAGAGGGATCTTCACACTTGTCAGTCAGGAGGCCTGGGATGGAGACACCTGTAGGGAGCAGGAGCCGGGTGAAGGGAAGCCTCAGCTGAGTAGGGCCCTAGCCCTGGAGGAGGGGGTATAAGGATGGCAAAGCCCTGGAGACAAAGGCTAGACAAGACTTTGAGACTGGGTTGCTTTGAGCTGTTCTGAATCTATGTTTCTGCGTTAACAAAGAAAAGCCCAGATCAAAGGAACTGGAGCAGTGCACCGGTGCAGTTGTTTGGGTCACTATTTCACTCTTCTTGCTGGTGGATCAGCCTGCCAACTTACAAGAACATTTACCACTTACTGTAGAACTTCAGAGTTACAAACACTTTGGGAATGGAGGTTGTTTGTAACTCTGAAATGTTTGTAACGCTGAACAAAATGTTATGGTTGTTCTTAAAAGTTTACAACTGAACAGTGACTTAATACAGCTTTGAAACTTTATTATGCAGAAGAAAAATGCTGCTTTTAACCATCTTAATTTAAATGAAACAAGCACAGAAACAGTTTCCTTACCTTGTCAAATCCTTTTTTAAAAATTTCCCTTTATTTTTTTTAGTAACTTACATTTAACACAGCACTGTACTGTATTTGCTTTTTCTTTTTTGGGGGGGTCTCTGCTGCTGCCTGATTGTGCACCTCCTATTCCAAATTAGGTATGTGGTTGACCGATCAGCTCTTAACTCTGAGGTTCTACTGTACTACACGTTCTACTTGTAATGTAACTTCTTCTACCCTGGCATTTCTCATATTCTGGGTCCCTTACCAGTCACCAGTGTAAGATAGAGCAACCTTAGGGCTGTTCTAATTTATACTCTGCTTCCCATGGGCCCAGAACCAGTGCATTCTAAGCATACTCTGATTCATCCCTTTTTCTGGGAACTGACGTAGAACCCTTTTGCCACTTCTACACTGAGAAGGGAAACCCTCTGCACAGGGGCTATTCTGAGGGGGCATCTTCTGTCCACTTTTAATGTCCCTTTAAACTGGTGTAAAAGGGCCTTTGCAAAAAGTGTGAATCAGACTCTTGAAATCATCGTATTTGAAGGCAGTTTAGCGGCCTGTATGAAATGAGTTGATAAACTCAGTAGCGTTCCTAAAGGAGAAGTGTGCATATATATTTTTTAAAAAATCACACTTGGTGCACTTGTTGACTGTATCAGCAGAGAAGCCAAAGACTGGGCATGAAGAGGAAACTTCCCTCGCTCCTTGATGTGGTTCCCTCCAGGTCAGAGTTTAGATACGTTGTTAGGGCAGGATGAAGAAATGCATTGCTGTTGTTTATGCAGTACCTGTTCTGTGGGTAATTACAAGACTTTATTTTCCTGTATCAGCAAGTTGGGATGAAATCTAGATTCTCTTTAAAATAAAACAAGGTTTGAGAAAAGAAGGTCTTTTATTCAGTCCTAGAATGTTGATTATACGACCTCTGAACTCTGTCAAGGGTCGAAAGCTGGGGCAGTGTCTTAAACAGCATGTCGAAGAGTGAGCAATGCCTATTTCACATGGAGAGGACTGCTTCACTGTTTTAGCCTATAACTATGGGTAGCTTCCTAATCCTCTCTTGTTTGGCTCTGCTTGTTAACCCCAGCAATCCTCTCAGGGGCACAGAAAGCAGCTGTCTTTGGTAGAAAACACAGCACGACAAAAAAAACTCTTCTTGAAATTTCCCATAGATACGTACCAGAATGCCTTCACTGTGTGGGAAAAATTAAAAACACAAAGAACATAATTTACCATGTTCTAATCTGACTTTAGGAAACAGCAAAGTCAAATTACAGTGAGCTAGATTTCTGTGACATTTATAGCATATAGGAATAATTTCACCATCAAGAGGCAGGAACAGCACAACCTGAAACCATTGTCTCTGAACCCATGGGAATGCTACCAGACTTAAAGTACCATGAGTGAGCAGGAGAGAGAACAAAAGTAAATATTTTAAATGGTAAATCAGCTTCATATTATTTACGAGAGATATAGCAGTAGAAATTAAATTAGCAAAATGAAACACAAACCAATTAAAAACAAACATCTCTGTTAGAGCTGCCATGCTGTCTTGATGTCACCTGTTATGCTTGAGTATTGCAGTGCATATGGTATATGAGATCACCTTTTACTTTGTGACCCCTTGATAGAGGACGTGAGCACAATAGGGATAATTAAGGCCACTGTAGCAGCTTGAGCTTGTTTTGTTTATCTCAGCCTAAATACTATGGTAACAAGGTTTTTTAATTGATTTCCTTGGTTGTTTTATTAGACCGATCACTTGAATTACCATTACAAAGCTAGTTTCTAGCCATAACTCCAAATGCTACAGTAGCACTAGTAAGATTTAGTGTTTTGAACCATTACTGTAGAAAACTGGTGTTTTTTTATAAAAAGGAAACTATTAATTACAACATACGCTCTATAGCTACTTTTTAAACTTTAAATATTTGAATAATATAATTCCATTGAATTCAAATTAACTTTATTTTTAAATTACAACTTAAAACTAACAGCATTGTCATCTAGGGGCCAGATTCACAGGCTCACTCTGCTCCTTTTGCATTGCTAAGATGATGTAACAGCAGTGGAAGCTGTTTGTGCGTTCCTGGCTGGGGATGGTATTGGGGAGTTCCCAGAGGGTCGAGAGCCACCGTAACTGTCTTTTATTTTTCTATCCTTCTACAGCCCAGTGTGGGGGGTGTGTCAGGGATGGAAAGGATAGAGAGGAGGGTGTGGTTGGAGCACTCAGCATTCCAGCTATCCGCAGCTAGACAGTCGTGCCAGCTGACCTAGGTTAGAGAAGTCCGTGAGCCTAAACAGAATATAAAGTGATACCTCTGTTTTGGGAGCTTTCTGGGTCAGGCACAATGCCAACTAAGATGAACTTTAAGGTTCATCTGGACAGCTCACAGGACAAGGGGGCTTTAGATTTCAGGGGTTCTTGTTTTTCCTTTGGATCAACTAGGAACTTCTGTTGAGAGGCTACCCTTGTCCATTAGGCTAATGCGTTGCAGGCTTCTTTTCTTTGCCCCCAGCTTAATCTTTGGTTGATATTGATACTGACAAGAACCTCTCTGAATACAGTGGGGGTAAGGAGAAATCTGCTTTCCAGTTTTCCTCTTCTGCCTCTCCTAAAAGAGTTAGCGTATAATAACCACTTGCTTCATTCCTGCAACTGATTATAAATCTTGTTCTGTTTCCATCTCTGGCCAATGTTCATGATATCTTTTCTAGACCAGATGGAGAGGAGCTGGCATGTGATATTGACCAGTTTTTCCCTACAGATAAGGAAGCTGCAGCATCATCCATTTCTCCTCTTGATAATATCATTTCGTCATCAGTGTCATTTCCTGATGATTACAACCTGTTTCAGGAATTGATAGTTCAAATGAGAGATTATTTGGAACTCGACTCTACTATGGTTCAGGAGAAGACACATTGTTTCTTTAATGTCTTGGAGACTAAGGAAAAGGTGACAATTACTCTTCCCATTAATGAAGGCATGTAAAACCCTGCTTGGAATATCTGGTTGACTCTGGCATCTGTGCTCATCAAGAAGAGCGATCACTTATACCAGGTCCTTCTTTAGCTTTCTTCACTCACCCATCCATCTTGAAGGGCTGTAAAGTACTATGTCATCTGAGAAAGAGGCTCAAAAGAATGACTTCTTAGTACGAAGATATACTCCTCACTTACTCTGGGAATTCAAGTTGTTCATTATCAGCCCATCATGGCTAGATATCAGTACTTATGGATCTGGATGTTTCTCTTCGTGACCATCTCTTTGAGAGGCAGGGGTAAGTAGTGAAGGGCATTGATCTAACAGGGTCAAATGGTTTCTAGACTTGTTTGATGAACATTTTACAATGTTTTTGAAACCTCCTCAAGTGCGTTTGCTCAGGTGTCACTCTTCAAAGATCTCTCTGGCTTAAATCATCTAGTCTTTCAGCTGGAGCGAGGCCAAGGTAGAAGTTCTCCCCTTAAAAGGAGAGGGTCTTCTCCGTTCTAAAACAGATGATTTTTCTGAAAGATAAAAGAAACCAGATATATTGCCATATCTCTGGGACTGATTCATTATATTTAGAAGCAGAAGAGCATTATTGCATCTTCTTTCAGATTCCAGAGTCAGTACGGACACTTTCCAGGAGTTCTAGATTCACCAGCAACTGAGGAGATAGGGTAGAGGGAAATTCATTTCAGAGATGAAGTTCTTTTTCAGCTTTCAGGTCATCTTCTGCATCTGCCCAGCCACTAATTTGACAATTCATCCTGAAGCCTAGATCTGTCTTCCACTTGTAGGCTGGGACCATATCTTTGTCTCATTTGTGCAACATCTAGCACAATGGAGTCCTGATCTTCAGGTGTCACTACATTACACCATTGGAATTGTACTGTTCTTTAGACTCCCACAAGTCGGAATATGCAGCGTTCCCCCTAGAAAAGAAACCAGTGACTATAGTTCTTTGAGAGTGTTGCCTCAGAGTTCTATGCTCACGTAGGACTTTGGGATGTAGTACAAGGAACTGAGATGGCAGGGGACTGCATGGCTCTTTTATATATCATTGGCTGCACAATGGGGCACTGATGCAGAACCAATAGGCACTGCTTTTCTGGAAGATTCTTGTAGCCCACTGGTGCTAGGGGCAGGAAAGGTGCTGATCACAAAAATTTAAATATGCATAGACAACATTTTCAAAGAGTACTTGTGAGTAATCTTTATTTTCTTTTATTTTTATTTTCTACAGCTTTGTTTTTAGAATCCTTTTTTAATAAGCCAACTGTAATTCCATTTAGCTCAATTAAGGATCTGGTAATTTAAACAGTTGTGTTGGCAATGCACACATCATCTTGTAACAGGTATTGGTAATGTAAGGATGAAACCATTTACACAAGAAGAATAAAAGTCAAGGAGGCATATAATTGACCAATTTATCAACCTTAGCAGACAATTTTTTCTGATAGCATTGTGGCAGCTATGGTAAATTTACTTCTGATTGCTTAAGGGGACAGATCCTATATAGTGGGTACAACACATAACAGCAGCCCCTTCAAATGAATGGGTAAAGGAGCAGGTAATCAGCCTGTGCAACTTTGGTTCCTAGATTGGCCTTTTGGCTAATGGTGTGTCCATAGGTGCTGGAACTGGGGGTGCTGGGGGTGCAGAAGCACCCTCTGGTTTGAAGTGATTTCCATCATGTACAGGGTTTACAGTTTCAATGGCTTTCTTCACCTCCACTATACAAATTGTTCCAGCATGGCTGGGTGTGTCCTGTGAGGAAAATTTAAAATGATCCTGCTCTGCTCAATTAATAACTCCAGTACTTTACTGCCTTTTCCAATAGTCTTTAAACCAATTTCAGGCTTTCAGATGGCTGTCAGAATTATTGTGATCATTGAAGTGCCTTTGGTAGACCTTGATAATAAGTTGCAGTTACGATCAGAGAACTCTTAGCTTCATTGCAAATTGTGTGTGTGCAACAAGGCTTGCTTATATACTTTTCTTACTTTTAGTCAGTCCTTTGTGCTGAACTGATGCTCAAACTTCCTCTTGTCCACCTCTTTTTCAGCTGGAAGGGTGACTGAAATCTAGACTCATAGACTCAAAGATATTAAGGTCAGAAGGGACCATTATGATCATCTAGTCTGACCTCCTGCACAATGTAGAATCTCATCCACCCACTCCTGCAATAAACCTCTCACCTATGTCTGAGCTAGTTGTCTTGACGACCCTGGCAGGTTTAAATGACTGGCTGCACTCAAATAAGTTGCATGCATCGAGGTGCATTGAAGTTTTAATAATCTATAGCCTAAACAAATCACTTAGTCTTGGCTGCTCTAAATTGCCCAGTATGTAGAAGTATGCTTATGCCTACTTTTGGCTGTAGGACCTGAAGGTGTGGCGGGGATTGCAATACATTTCAGGTGAAGGAAGTTGCACTTTGTTTCAGGAAGCAGTCAAAACAGCTATTGGTGCATCCATTTATGGCAGTGGCAGGCCCTGTACAGGCTCTAATTTAGATGAGTCAGACACAATTGAAGGCCCTGAGAGAATAGGCAGGAGGCTCTGGGGAGTAAGAATTTGGTGAAATCAATAGTAGGAATATATATATTGTGCAAAACAGATTGGACCAACAGTTTTTATCTGATGTGGCTATCCAGTTAAATCAGGATTAGAAGGTAAGATGTTCTTGCCTTTTTTTTTTAACAGTAAGATCTTAAAAGACACATTTTGCATAAATAGCACGTACACTAAGTACCCCTCTCCAGTCTCTTCTCAGATGCTCCTTTTCTCGTGAATGGCCACTCCATAAAAACTAAGCTGCATAGGAACTCTCCCTCTCCTTTTGGTGCTTGACAGGAGGGAAGAATATAGTAACCTTAAGATAGATGCCATGATCTATCTTGTTGGCAGATACATCCTCCAAAACACGTGTTAGGCTTGGGGAGTGAGCATGACAACTCCACAGCACCATTTACAAAAATGGCTTACAGTTTTTTTTTTTTTATAAACAGGAGGGAAATGTTGCTGGTATTACTTGAGCTGTTCAAGGCAGGGGCCTACCTGTAACCATTCATTCCTCTCCAAAAATGTGGATGATCTATTTTCTGAGCCCTCTGACTCAGATTGCTATATTTAAGTCTTATCTGGTCTCATGATCATTCCTCCTTTAAATCTCTGAGCCCCCTCCCTCCAATGCATTGTCCTTCAGGGGATAAAAGAAATCCCAAAGAACAAAGATCATTGTTCCACCCCTTTACCCTCACATACCCTAAGCATGTGGTGTGATTCTCCCCATTGCCTCAAATAGAGGTATTTCCCTAACTAGATTTCACATTCCACAAGCCGTAGATAAAACTGCATGTTGATGGATGAAACCATTATGCTGCTTTGCTGGTCGACACTATGGTGATACCTTCACTTGACCCTGTTTTCCTCATTTGCTGTGTCTAGGGAGGACAAAACACTGATAGCACCATGGGCTCTTGTCTGAACAAATTTGTGGTTGTGACTTGTCTTTAGACTAGGGTCTCTGAGGCCATTCCTTAGAATCTGGCCATTGTGCAAGGTTCTGATCCATTTGAAAGTGGGCTGCCAGGTAACTGAGTCTGCCGATCTGCAGACTCAGGTATCTGCAGATAGCCAGGATTCAGCCCTCCTGTGTTTCTGCTCAAAATGCATCAATCTGGACTGTGGTTCTGTGACTAATATGAAACTTTTCAATGTGAACTTCATTAATGAGAAGCTGAAGTTCTTTCAGTATCCACAGGGCCAAATTCTTGTTCAAGAATGTCCCCAAACCATTGCAGGTCCCTCAGGAGCAAGCAGGAAGGATCATTCACTTGGCCATCACTTAAAACAATTTGACTCAGAACAGACACTGCGAGGATCTTGTATAGGCTGCAGATGTCAAGGTCATATATCTAGGGATCCTTTTGGATACAGAGCCAGCTTTTCCAGACAGCTATCTAGACTGGTGTATGGGTTAATACCCATATTGATATGCTGTATGGGAAAGCTTAAATTGGTCTTTCCCAGACAACTTCTGTTAGCAGCAAGACTCCAGTTTCTCTTCCTTCCCCAAATGGAAACAGATGACAAGGCTTCCTTGTGTGCTAGAGATGGCAGAACTGTTGAGATGACAGCTGACCTTATTTGCATTTCAGGAAAGCCAGCATCTCTGCCAACCCTGGGATCTGACACTTCCTGATTGGAACAACTTGTCATTGTAGAAAGACATTCAGAAGATGTCAAAGCAAAACGCTTCCCAAAAAAGTAAACAATCTGTTGTGTAACTCAGGAGAATCTTATCGAATTTAAAAGTTCTCTTTTCCTGGTAGCCAAAGGAAGGCGAAGTTTTCAGTGGTCCACCTGTGAGCCCTGGTGTGTAAATGTACCCACCATTTTAAGTGTACAGTGAGGAATGTGGTGCATTGCCACTTGAGTATGGAGAGACCATAAGGAGAGAATCCATGTCCTCAAGTACAATCACCTTCTAGATAACTTCATGGACCAAGTGGACTATGAAATCACTCTGCTGACTGCAGGTTCAG
Source organism: Eretmochelys imbricata (assembly GCF_965152235.1). Lineage (NCBI taxonomy): Eukaryota > Metazoa > Chordata > Testudines > Cheloniidae > Eretmochelys > Eretmochelys imbricata. The sequence continues at coordinate 58,016,196 of NC_135575.1, read as the reverse complement.
TGGGAGGTATAGAAGTAGTAATTGAGCTCCCTCCCATTTGGTCAGCTTCATAGGGCTTCATCAAAATCTCTAATTGACAGCTTGGCTGATTTAAGGGGACTCAGAGAAAACCCAGGCCTTTGGTAAAGGGCTTCCCAGTCTTTAGTCTCAGGTTTGAAAAAGGTCTAGGTGGTTTATGCCAGCAAAGGTATTTGGATCTCAGTCACAGTTTATCTCTTTCTTCATATAAACAAGGTGAACTCTCTTGATCTATTAATGTACAGACAGGGCAGCTCGTTCCTTTAAAGGTAAGTCAGTGAGGTCGCCATTTGGTGGTAAGGTTATGAAAGTTGTGTCCAAATATCTGTTATGGGATGTTACTTCATAGGGAATTAGTTATCTTTCAGCAAAATTGGCTACTGTAGTTTACTCATTCCCCATTAAACCTAAAAGCATTAGATACTATGAGATATGTTGTGGGAGGAGTGGAATATTTTGTTGCATTTTAGGTCTTTGAACTACTCCTCTGTGTAGTTGGTTGACATCAGCAGTGCTAAGGGAGGTTTATTTCCTTTTGACTCTCTCAAAAGGAGATAAGGGCTTTTTCTCATTTTATAAACATCTGCTATCATTGTCCCTCTATCAGGTGGATAGTGGTCCAAGCAGGTATTGATAGCACTTTTTGTAGCCTGCTCTTGTATGACATGCTACGGCCTACAAGGTGGTCTCCTTTGAAAATATTCTTATGGCATCTGACTAATCTCAGAGTGTTATGGTTAAAAAAGTTCTCTCATAGAGTATTCAACCTAGTGATTTCTTTTGAGGTTTATAATGACAATTTGAACAAAGAATGGTAATAGAGCTGCTGTCTTGCCTTAAAATTGTGATTTTTCTTTTTCCTTTGGGAAAATTGTTATTTTAGAAGACATGGCGATGAAATATAGAATCACTCCCAGGGATTTTCTCTAGCTAATTGTGTTTATATTTGCACATATTCTAAATATGAGGGAGAAAGACAGAATGTAGGAGCAGTTGTTTTCTGGCTTTTTCCTGTTATAGCTGTGCTACTCTCTAGGTCAGTCTACAATGGAGACGCTTGGTGTTGACCCCATTGGTTCGGGCACCAGCCACATTGATAAACCATTTTGTGATGAGGCCAAGAGTTGAATGGTCCTTAGATGAATCATCAGTGAACCAAAAGTTCCACTGAGAGAAGAGACAGACTTCCTGTGCTTCTTATCTATTATAGGTCACCAGCATCATGAGGGAACTGTGGGGGATGGTGTGCACTCCAGCATCCATGTGCTGTTTATGCAACTGTGTCTTTTCAGTTTTAGTTGGTGCTGTGAATGTAGTACAGAAGCTATGGCAGGCCTTTATTAAAATCATGATTTTTCTTCAGCATCCCTGTGGGAAAATCGGCATTCTACTACTCTGAATGTATAGTCTATTCCGAGACTGCTGTAAATGCCGTTCTGTGGAGGGGAGTTTCTGGAACTTCAGTGGGAACGTATCCCCCACTCCATAGCAGTCCCTGCAAGATTGGTACAGTCCAGTCAGTGCAGAAAACCATAAAAGTTCCTCAACCCCCAAAACTGCCTAATAGCTTTTATTATTCTAACTGGTTAAAAGGCAGCCTTTTTCAGCATTTCAAATAATAAAAAGTTAGTCGGCAGGTTTTTGGGCTGGGTTGGACAACTTTTATGGGATTCTGTAAAATTAACTCCCAGGTATTTTTTATCATATGGTTGCACAGCTACTATTCTTTAGACGTAGGGTTGCTGACTTTCTATCACATCTTGGTGTGAAACTAATAAAGATTCATGTGGAGTTGGCAGCCAGAGGCACACAGACAAAAGTGACGCAGAATTAGCATGTGATCTTTGGGGGAGGGAAGGGTTTCAGAGTTAAAAATAATGTATTTGAAGGTAAGTTATTTACATGGTACAGATATGTACTGTATTAGGAAAGCTGACAGAGCCATTATTTTCCCATTATTTTCTTCCATATATTTCCAGTAGGGTTACCAGGTGTCCGGTTTTGACTGTAACACGCAGTTGAAAAGGGACCCTGGTGGCTCCAGTCAGCAGTGCTGACTGGGCCGTTAAAAGTCCAGTTGGCAAGGCTGGCAGGCTCCCTACCTGGCTCCGCACAGCTACCAGGAAGGGTGACATTTCCCTGCAAGGGCGGCCAGGGAGGCTCCGCGTGATGCCCCCACCCTGAGCGCCGGTTTTGCAGCTCCCATTGGCCAGGACCTCTGCATTTCTGGCCCCAGCCGGAGCCCGCGCCCCAGCCGGAGCCCGCACCCCAACCCTTTGCCCCAGCCCAGTGAAAATGAGTGAGCGAGTGAGGGTGGGTGAGAGCGAGTGACAGAGGGAGGGGCGATGGAGTGAGCAGGGATGGGGCCTCAGAGAAGGGGCAGGACAGGGCCTCGAGGCAGGAGTGGGGCAAGGGTGCTCAGAGTTCTGTGCAATTTGAAAGTTGGCAATACTAATTTTCAGGTTTGTATTAAATTCTGAGTTACAATTCCATTGTTGGTTGATATAGTACCCACTGAATGTGCTGTTCACAAGCACTGCTTTGAGTTCCTCTACACTAATTTCATGCTGGATCCCCTCCGATCTGGTTTCTGTCCTCTCCACTCCACTGACACTGTTCTGTCCAAGGTCTCCAGCGACTTTTTACTGGCTAAATTTCAAGTCCTCTGCTCCTTCATCCTCCTTGACCCCCTGGCTGCATTTGACACTGATTGACAATACCTGACTTCTCAAAATCTTGCCCTTCCATGACACCATATTCTCCTGATTCCACTTCTTTTCCTTTCCCACTCTCCTTAGTTTTCCTCCCAGATCATCTTCAAGCTGATAATCTGGAAGTCATTCAATGCCTCCTTTTTCCTAACTGTGTCTAGGTTTTCCCATTCTGCCTCTGTAACATTTTTGTGGTCTGATCATTTATTTCTATCCACACAGCTAAAGCTTGTTCAGGCTTTCTGTTTGGCCTGTGTTGTACTGCATCCTCCTCATCCCTGGACTCTCTGACATCTATATTACCCTACCTCTAGTTCATTCATCTCCCTTGCCTTTCACTCTCCTGTGTGGAAAGCATGTATTGTGTTGGTGCCAGAGAAACAATTCCAGCAGTTGATTTAGGCTGGATAAGTCCAAGGCATAATTGACTGGCGTTTTTTTAGTTTTCAGAAATGTCCTTTTTTAAAAAAAAAAAAAATAATAAAAATTGAAGCTTGTGTAATATCCACAGCAAATCAGCAAATTCTAATATACTGATACTTTTAAATAAAAAGGGAAAATACCCATAGGGTAGAATCATAAAATATAATTTTGTAAGAACATAAGAACGGACATAATGGGTCAGACCAAAGGTCCATCTAGCCCAGTACCCTGTCTTCCGACAGTGGCCAATGCCAGGTGCCCCAGAGGGAATGAACAGAACAGGTAATCATCAAGTGATCCATCCCCTGTCGCCCATTCCCAGCTTCTGGCAAACAGAGGCTAGGGACACCATCCCTGCCCATCCTGGCTAATAGCCATTGATACACCTATCCTCCATGAACTTATCTAGTTCTTTTTTGAACTCTCTCTATGAATTTACCTAGTCATTATTTCTGGTCATTAGGATTTGCCTTTGAATCTGATTTCCTCTCAAAGCAGAGTGTCACTATATTTTTTACAAGGTAAATAAGTTAGTAAAGAGGGTTTGGCACTTTTACTGTTGCACATATTTGGGGTTCTACCGAAACATGCCTCATACTGAGCTAAATCAGTGGCAACAGCTGTCTAAGTATTTGGTTGGATTTTTAACACTGTTAGCAAGTTTAGGATGTACTTTGACTCATTTCTGTCCTCTAATCATAGAATATTAGGGTTGGAAGAGAACTCAGGAGGTCATCTAGTCCAATCCCCTGCTCAAAGCAGGACCAACACCAACTAAATTATCCCAGCCAAGGCTTTGTCAAGCCTTGCCTTAAAAATCTCTAAGGATGGAGATTCCACCACCTCCCTAGGTAACTCATTCCAGTGCTTCACCACCCTTCTAGTGAATTAGTTTTTCCTAATATCCAACCTAGACCTCCCACACTACAACTTGAGACCATTGGTTCTTGTTCTGTCATCTGCCACCACTGAGAACAGCCTAGCTCCATCCTCTTTGGAACCCCCCTTCAGGTAGTTGAAGGCTGCTATCAAATGCCCCCTCACTCTTCTCTTCTGCAAACTAAATAACCCCAGTTCCCTCAGCGTCTCCTCGTAAGTCATGTGCCCCAGCCCCCTAATCATTTTCTTTGCCCTCCGCTGGACTCTTTCCAATTTTTCCACATCCCTTCTGTAGTGGGGGGGACCAAAACAGGACTCAGTACTCTAGGTGTGGCCTCACCAGTGTCGAATAGTCGAATAGGAATAATCACTTACCTTGATCTGTTTGCAATGCTCCTACTAATACAGCCCAATATGCCGTTGGCCTTCTTGGCAACGAGGGCACACTGTTGACTCTCATCCAGTTTCTTGTCCACTGTAATCCCCAGGTCCTTTTCTGCAGAACTGCTGCTTAGCCAGTCGGTCCCCAGCCTGTAGCGGTGCATGGGATTCTTCCGTCCTAAGTGCAGGACGCTGCACTTGTCCTTTTTGAACCTCATCAGATTTCTTTTGGCCCAATACTCCAATTTGTCTAGATGTAATCCTGAGACATGCTGAGTACTTACAACTTCCACTGATGGTCAAATATTGACAAACAATTCAAGGACCAATCCTACAAATGCTCTATGTGTACAGAGTTCCCATGGGAGTAAGCAAAGAAGAGTCTTTACAGGATCAGCCCCATAATCCTTGACAAGAGAAACTTGAACAATTGTTGGATAATTTACAGCAGCCAAATTCTGCTCCCACTGAAGTTACATTACATTTTCGGCCAAATTCTCATTAACTTATCCATTTGCAAAGTCCAGGCGATTTATACTCCCCAAGACTAGAACTTAATTTTCTAATTAAAAAAAATTCAATACCAACCCTTATGCTCATAAGTATCCCTGCAGTAACAATGTATAGCCTGTATATGATGGAAAAATTCAGTAAGGAAATATATTTTCCTTCCAAGTTTTTCAGGACTCCTCATAAGCAGTGAGTCAGATATAATTATGAGAAAATCTTGTGTCTTTTCAAATAGTGCTGTTCAAATTGTCCAACACAAACTCAAAATACAGCCAGAGTTTGTTGATAGGCTCCCTGTGGATGACACACAGTTCAAGCAGACCAGCTCCAACTGTCAAATGAACATCCTGGATTCTGGGGAGGGGATTATGATTTAATTTGAAACCATAGGAAAGTTGGTGGGTTCAGGTGTGTTTCTTTGAGTTTTCAGCTTTGCTCAAGCACAGGGGGCATGAATCCATATGAACTAAATGCCTCCCCAACATGCACCTGCTCCCATGTGATATAAAACCATCAGGCTTCATACAGCTTCTTTAAAACCAAAACACTAATGTTTAAATGGAAGTTGGACTGTGTTCATGATAGGATTTGGATGCCAGCTCTCAACATTAGCCTTAAAGTAAAGAGGACTTGATGCTGCAGGGAAGTACTGAGAAGTGGAGAACTAGAACAGTGCCAGCAGTTAGAAGAGATCCTGTTTCAGGGGACTAAGGAGCTGCTGGGTAAAAAATCCAAGCTGGTGTTGGGGATAGAGATACTGGGGAAGAACTTTCTCTCCACTGTTGGAGGCAAGTTTGGGATCTGGAGGCAGCCACATTGCAGTAGTCAAAGTAGAGTGGAACAGGAGGAGGAACTCCCGCTTCATATATTTTCTATGGCAGGTTTTATTTAAATATCTGTTAGCTGAGGCTGCATGTGTGGATGAAATGTGCAATATAAGTGCTAGGTATTAATTATTACTTGTTCATCAGCTGCTATCTAAAGTTTTTTTAACTTGTTGGAAATAAATAAGGAATCAGGGAATATACAGTATGTACCATAAAATCGTAATAGCAGTGTACATATTTTTTTAAATCCTTTTGTTGACTTGCTGTAGTATGAGTCCTATGACTCTTTCATACTGTGGGACATTCAGTCTAAAAGCAAGATATGTGAGAAAGGTACGTGGCAAGAGGAGATAAGATAAATTTAATTTTAACATTGCTATTGTTCTTTACAATATTCTGATTGGCCAGCTAGATGGACAAAAATCTTTAGTCACATCTATATCTCTCTGAATAACCATTGTGAAGAAGAGCAATCCAGGGTCACCACACTTTAAACACTGCCAGTCAGCTCTCCAGAGAGAGGCTAGATATGTTGGAATCACTTGTCAAGAAAAAATGTGGCTAACTGTACAAAAGAAACCGTTTTCATTTGATAAAACAAAATTCCATTTAGTATGTTCTTTGTTTTAACTTTTAGCGCTTCCTTAAGATTTTTTGTTAAAGCATGTCTCCACTGCAAGAAAATTTGTTGTATGTTACGTTTCCTCGCTAAATAGCTGGCAAGATCAATACATTAGCTTGCAGTTCAAGTGTTATTACTCCCAGCTATTCAGAAAAGAAACATCATGTATTACAGCAATAAATTTTCATTTTTTCAAAAATAGGGTGCAGTGCAGATTGGACTAAGATTAAAATAACTGTAGGCAACTACTATTAATATAAGTGATTCAACACCTGGTCTGCCTTTTGAAGACATCTCTGCACTAAGCTTACAGAGTTTTAGGTATCGTATATAGTATTTAGTGGGTCAAATAGATCACTGCTTTTACACCACTGAAATTATAATGTGAGAAATTAGCAGACCATGTTGGTTTAAATAATAGCCATCTATAAATGATGCCCATGCTCTGGTCATGCAAATACCTTACTACAATTATACAGTTACACTGACTTAGCAAGTTTTTAGGGACTTACTGATAACAAGTCCATCAAGCTTTCATTTTTATTTCACTATTTCCTTTTATTATTCCACTCTTTCATTCTTTTTTTCCTGAAAGCCACCTCTTCTGACTAGTCCAGATGCCAAATGAAAGCACTTGAGACAAATGTTTAGTAACTGTTCAAAATGCTCCAGCTTTAGGGCTCACCCTAATGCAATTGTCCCTAGCATTCATTAGAATCTTGTTGGGGTGAGACGAGAACTGGAGGTATTAAGAGAGCTTCACACACTTAGCATTAAGGACACATTAATATTTTGGAAATAAACTTGTGGTTCTTGGTATCCCACAGATGGTACTAGACAGGAGGAAGTGGAAGGTGAACTTAGTGAAGAAGAACACTGGTTTGGAAACTCTTCAGAGACCCCATCAGAAGCATCATATGGAGAAGTCCAGGAAAACTTTAAGTTATCTCTTGAGGATAGAATCCAGGCACAGTCCACTTCCCCGGATACTTCTCTGGGAAGTGCAACTCCTAGCAGCAACACGCTGGAGCTGGTAGCTATTGACAATGAGGCTTTAAGAGACACATTACAGAGCAAAGAACACCTTTCTCCTGATGTGTCGTCTTTGTGTGAAGATGAACCTCCTGGCCCAAATAAGCCACTGAGCAGTAACCTGAGAAGGCTTCTGGAGGCCGGTTCTCTCAAGCTGGACACTGCTGTTACAGTCAATGGCAAGGTCGAGTCCCCTGTAAATGTTCGTTCAAATCTCTCCTTTTCTCCACCTTCTCATCATGCCCAGCAGCTAAGTGTTCTTGCTAGAAAGCTTGCTGAGAAACAGGAACAAAATGATCAATACAATGCAAGTAATCGGTTTATATGGAATCAAGGTAAATGGTTGCCAAACTCAGCCACCACCTGTGGTTTGTCCCCAGATTCAGCTATCCTGAAATTGAAAGCCGCAGCCAACGCAGTTCTTCAGGACCAATCACTTTCAAGGACTGAAGATACTATAAGATTTGAATCCTTTTCTTCACCTTTTAGTTCTCAGTCTGCCAGCTCAACCTTAGCGGCTTTATCAAAGAAAGTTAGTGAAAGAAGCATGACTCCTGGGCAGGACCACTCACCTCCAGCTAGTTCTTTCCTTTCCCTGGCCTCAATGACCTCTTCAGCTGCCCTACTCAAGGAGGTGGCTGCAAGGGCTGCGGGCAGCCTGTTGGCTGAGAAGAAAAAGTCACTGCTTGCAGCGGATCCCCTGCAGCTTTCAGAGATGAAGCAAGAGAAAGTAACTCCACCACAGTCTTTGGAATTATTGCTACTTCCAGTCCCTAAAGGAAGAATTTCTAAGCCCACTAATACAGGTATGGACACGTATCTTAACCGTCAAGTAAGGCATGTTTGTTTTGCTCTAGATTTATTTAACTCTTATTTTCTGGTCTGGTTTGTATTGTTTCCACCTATTATGAAAATAAGAACAAAATAAACAATAGGATAGCTTTTAAACTACCATTTGAAGATCAAACCTTCACAAATGTTTCCATATTTGAAAAGTAATGAGTGTACAGTTCAATACGTTTTTTTTTTTATTCCATACAAATGTATTTTTTCCTCACCAAGTTCAGAATAGGTCCACACAAGAAATATTTAATGGGGGAAGATCAAAGAATCCCTGTTAGGGAGCTTATGGTATCAGTGAACATGTACAAAACCAGTGCTTTTGAAATATTGGACAAGGGAGAATTTTCCCTCCTGCTGTCTGTGTCACAAATGGACTTTTGTATAATCGCTTACTACCCTGTCCTAATTTACCAGAGTATATTATTGTGTTGCCACTTTTCATTAAAATTTTCTGCAGAAGCACGAACAAATCTCTCATGTTCATTCTTTCACAATTCTTTATCATGAAAAATAGAAGAAAATGAACTGCTTTTTCCTAATTCTGCTCAACAAAACCCGCTTTATACTTCTTGGCCCACCCCCTCCCTCTTCCTCCCTTAGTTCTGTCAGCATTCTAAGATATAGGCCTATTGCAAACAGTACTACTAACAAAAGAAATCAGGAAAGAATGTGAGTAATTATATCAAAATAAGAAATATTTTCTTTTATACATACTGACATTTCTTTTTAAAAAAATTGCATGCATCAAATATTCATATTTCCACGGACATCTCCATGGAATTTAGGTGTTATTTTGCTAACAATGAAATTTTGATAATTAGGATGAGGAAGCTGGTCAAAAGCCTTCACAAGATAAAAGGTTTGGGTGTTAGTTTGTTAAGGATTGTCTACATGGCGCAGTTTTAGCAGTATAGTTAAACTGATATAGTTTTGTGGGCACTTTTATTCCTGCATAAACTGGTTTTCTTTTCAGGTAAGCTTACGTTGCTTTGGAAGGGGTTTACATTAAATTGGAAAAAACCTCTTATACAGGAATAAGACTGTCCACATGGGGAGTTATACTAGTGTAAATGTATTCATTTAAATTCACACCTTTAATGTTATACCGGTATAACTTTCTCACATAGACAAGCCCTTAAAGAGAGGGAATAGCAAGGATTCAGTTCTATTTACTATACTACACCATTCCAAAAATGTTAATATTATCTGCTTATTTACTGCATGTGCAAAAGGCATTCACATGATTAGTTACTTGATAAGGAAGAGTAATGCAGAAGAGAAACTTTTTTATTGTAGTAAAATCCAACTTCTATATGTTTGGCTAACGAATTGTGAATTTTTATCTGTACACCTTGGAAAAGAGGAGTGCATCTAAGTATATATGCAGTGCTGGCAATTCATAAACTGGCTGTGATGCAGTGAAATCTCTAGCATCTACTCTGCTTAAGACACAGGAATGCTGAAAGGCAGTAATGGGAGCATGTTACCTCAGGGCCTTGGTAACCATGAAACAATCATTTCCCTTTGCTTTATATATAAAAAATATGATCAGTTTATATGTACTGGGCCTTCACCAACCTCAGCTGGCATCCAAACAAACTTTATCACGATAGATTAATAACAAAGATTTTTGTTGAATTCTAGCTCCCTTTCTGACATGCTCATTAGTTTTTGACTGGAAAGGAATTGACCAAATGAAAATAAGGGACCAAGAAAAGCAATGAGATAGGGTATTTGGATTTTGAAGGAATTTTGTTCTCTGTAATCATTCTTTCTGCTGTAGAGACATACAGCTTGCAGAAAGAGGTCACTGTTGTGTGACTTTTGAGCAGTAGACATTACAGTACTCCTCTAAAATATAGAGTTGGGCACTTGATCATGTATATTTGCTATGAAAATAAATGTCACACATTCCTTTGATTCTTTTTTGCAGCCATGGTTTTATGGCAGTAATTCTTTTTGCAGCCACGTTTTTATGGCACTGAAAGCATAATATAATATTTCATTTTCTAAAGTTTTGTCTGTTTGTGTGGGTCTTCTCTTGAGGACATGCTTGTGTTGCCAGTAAAATAAACATATTTTCCCTGAAGGCACTGATTGGCAGATTTTCCCATATATTTTATAGCTGAAGAAAGTCTGCTTCCAGTTATTATGAGTCAGCTTCTTTCATCAGCAATGAAGCTATCCGTATAGCCAATGGTCACTGAGATCAACTACTAGATATTGGAAAAAATAAGGAGGCAGTAAAGGGGGAAATATGCTTAACAGGCCTACTGCATGAAGTAAGCTCTGAGTTCATAAACTTTTTTTAGTATATAAGGAGCAATAGCACATCAGATTGTGGTCTTGTCAGATCTAACATGCTAACCTTAGTTAGGCCTGATCATTACTTGGATGGGAGATGCCCAGTAAATCTCAAGGTGGTGCACGAAGAGACTGAAGTGGCACGCACTAAATCACTGTAGCAGTGGTGTTATGAAACATTTTAGAGTTGGTATTGCTGTCTTTTGGATGAAATGTAAAATGAAGTCCTGACCTACGTTCCCTCTAAAGTGCATGCATGCGCGGCCATGCAGGAGGCCACCAAGGGACGTGCACTTACTTAGCAGAGCCGCGCAGTGCACACTGCACTCAGGGGTGTGGCCACAGGTGCACCTGGAAGATGGTGGTGGGGTGAGGTGGGAAATAGGGGGTATGCGGAGGTGTGGGGTGAGGTGGAGGGTGGTGGCGGGGTAGCTTGGGGCATGTGGGGCCGCGGCGGGGCCAGACACCTCTCCCTCCCAGCTGCAGGGCTGCTGCGGCGAGGCCAGATGCCTTTCCCCTGCCAAGCCCCGGGGCTGCTGCAGTGGGGCGAGGCGCCTCTTCCTCCCCACCACCACAGTCCTGGGACTGCTGTGGGGAGAGAGGGCTGGGGGGAGTCCTCTCTCCCTGCTGCAGCCCTGTGGAAGCCTGCACCCCAAACCCCTCATCCCAGCCCCACCCCAGAGCCTGCACCCCAATGTCGGAGCCCTCACCCCCTGGACTCCAACCTTCTGCCCTAGCCCTGGGCCCCCTCCCACACTCCAAAACTCTCGGCTCCTGCTACACCTCAACTCCATATTGGTGCACATAACAAAATTCATTCCGCACATGGATGGGAAAAATTAGAGGGAACATTGGTCCTGACTCCCTGTTTAAGATCCCATGCCACTTTTGCAAGAATGAATGTTAGTCCCTATGCCTGGATCACAGTTCCATTTGAACAATAACACTTTGCCTGGAACACCTACAACATTCTTCCTGATTTTCAATTGGATTCAGTGAGTCTGATTCTCCTCTCACATCAGTTTTACAGTCATGTAGCTCCATAGAATTAATTGGAGTTGTTCCTGATTTTACGTCAGTATAAGTGAGAGGCAACACAGGCTCAGTATTCTTTGCTTCCTATGCTAAAGCATTGTGTAGTGTTATAAGCAACTCTTGTGTTCCAGCCCAGAAATGGCTGCATTTTTGTGGTGGATTACACAATTCCTGTATATTAGGAATTCTCATTGTTATCAGCGGAGTTGTACTCGCTCACTCCAGTTCTGGGTTTGGCCTAAAGTAATGTGCAAAATTGCTGGTAAGCCACCTTGTTTATAGACCTATTATTAATGGGTTAGAAAATAGGTGACCGAACTTGCTACATTTATTTCTGATTCACTTCTGATGATAACCAGTTACTCAAAAGGAGACATGATAGAAAGAAATTACTTGATGAATAAAAAATGCTACTAATATATATTTCTGTAGTTTCTCTTACATTTTATAAAGAAATAAGGAAAGACATGAAAAAAGTGAAACACTAGCAATTATAGTGTTGGTTTCTGCTGATTTTTCAGAGATGCAATGATGGAGCAATTTAATAATATATTGAGTGTGATAGAAATTCTACTCATGAAGTTTTCTGAAGCTGCAAAACACATATTGAAAATGTACTCTTTTTCTCAGGCTTGTTGATTAGGTCAGAAGGACTATGTAATCAGACGAATTATATTTTTGTCTCCTACCAGCTAGTAGGAATTATCCTGAAACACATTACAAAATCATTCTGGAGGTTTTATTAGTTGGTTTCCAATCACAGGAAATGTTAAATTTCATGAATTCTTGCAGGTAGAAAATAGCTGATGAATACGTTTGATAATGAACTGAAATAGTCTGGAAATAATTCCAAATAGCAGGATAGACACTACTGACTTCTGGATTTTTGGAAATAATCAAACTGCCTTTTAGCAATCACAAAAATTGTCTTCTAGTTCAATGACAACACTACAGACTTCCTTGTAATGGGCAGAGGCATTTGTAGTGAGATGTCAGAATATTTAATTGTGTCAAGTCAAAGAATCTCCTTCTCCTTAGCCTGGTGATTATTCCATACTTAGTAGGTAAATTTCCTGGGCCTTGGTTGCCATTCCCTCCTACAATGGATGATACTGTGCAAAATAGCATCCAAATGTCTAGAAAAAGGCAGTAGGTTTAATGCACTGACACCCAGAGAAACAGGATAGAAGAATAAAAAAATCCCATGACCCTAAAATCACCTGATGACTGAAGCAGCAGCAGCATCTGCTTGAGCCATAAGTAAACAAGTTCAACAGCAGGGATTCTGAAAACACTCAGTATTGGCCTTGAGCGTGTCCGGTTTATGACACCAGCATGGTTTATGGTTAAGAAGTGTGAATTATTCTGTATTTAATATCTTATTTTTTCATTATCCATCAAATACTGGAATTCACCACTTTTAAAATCAAGAGTTAAGCATTTTTTCCCTGATCAAGTTGGCAGCGGATAGGAAATTTGGCTACCGAATGATGTTTGTGAGAAGTATAGGGCCAGGTGAGGAAGAGTAGCATCGCCTATTGGCTATCTAATGAGTTTTTGAGACTTTTAACTTGATAAATGAATCTTAAATTACAGCTTTCAAGAGGGAGCATAACTAGATTAGGGAGGTTTGAATATGGAAGGAGAGGAACTGAAACCTTTGTTGGGCGTTGGTGTTTAACCAGTACTATGTCTGTCTTTACAGATGAAAATCTAAAGTTGTAAAATGATATTTTGATATGTGTATGAGGGGAAAGTATTCTACCAGTGGCTGTAAAGGACCTTTTCTTTTTCTTTTCTCCCTCCACCAAGCCCCAGAAGAAGAAGGAGGAAAACCTTTTCAGTGTCCAATCTGTGGGTTGGTTATAAAGAGGAAGAGTTACTGGAAACGACACATGGTGATTCATACAGGTTTAAAAAGTCATCAGTGCCCACTCTGTCCATTTCGTTGTGCACGCAAGGACAATCTCAAATCACACATGAAGGTAAGGGCAGTGTTCACTAACAATGAAGAGAGTGGCTTAGTGAGCAAAAATATATAGAAAAAAACCTATCTGGTTAAAAATCACATAATTAAAAAAAAATCTAATTTCCGTACCTGTGGTACTAATAACATCTTATTAAAAATGAAAGTACAAAAAGTTTTAGATTTTAAAATTTCAATTTGTTTGCCTTTTGGATTTGGTATAACTTGGGCAATGAAAACAGACTGGTCAGTTTCACCTTCTGGCTCTCCTACAATGCTGTAAAGTTTGCAGGCATTTCAGGGGAATGTTCAAAACCAAAACAATAACTGTTTTCACTGTAATACGTTTTTGTAAATAATGTTTTTATTATTTATTTATACACAACTTATAGTTCAAGCCTAACCTACCTGAAGGTTAAATGTCCATGTTAAACTGGCAAAAATGAACAAATTCAACAAAGAAACTTAATGGAGAGGCAGTAAAGTGCTGCAGGGGTTAAAGAATGTGGTGTGATGGTTCTTGCTTACCATAATGTGTACTTCAATGCATGGACACCGGATGGTGAAGTGAAGATGGGCTTTGGTTTATCCAGTCTCTATATAAAGTTACTGATCAGAACTGTTGAGTTTCCTTCATTGGCATACTTGACCTGTTATAGTAGCAGTACAATTTTTTGTTAGTGGCTAAATTTGTTGTTTATAGTTATTAGCACAGATAAATACCTTTAAAGTACACAGGGAAATAGTGGGCTTTTAGGCATGATTTGTTACAGCAGAGGTTGGCAAACTACAACAGCCCGTGGGACCCTCCTGCCCGGCCCCTGAGCTCCTGGCCCAGGAGGCTAGCTCCCGGCTCCTCCCCCACTGTTCCCCCTCCCCCGCAGCCTCAGCTCATTGCACTGCTGGCACAGTGCTCTGGGCAGCAGGGCTGCAAACTCCTGGAGCAGCGCAGCTGCAGAGCTGTGGCCTGGCCCGGTACTCTGTGCTGCACAGTAGAGTGGCTGGCTCCAGCCAGGAGGCACAGCTGTAGAGCTGCCAGCCACCAGTGCTCCAGGCAAGCAGTAAAGGGGCAGGGAGCGGGGGAGGGAGGGTTGGATAGAGGGCAGGGGTGGTCAGGGGGCGGGGGTGTGGATAGGGGTCAGGGCGGTCAGAGAGCAGGGAACAGGGGGGTTGAATGGGGGCAGGGATCCCGGGGGGGGCAGTCAGGAAGGAGGGGGGGTTGGATGGGGCGGCAGGGGGCAGTCAGGGGCAGGGGTTCTGGGGGTGGTCAGGGAGAAGGGGTGGTTGGATGGGGCAGGGGTCCCGCGGGGGCAGTCAGGATGAGAGGAGGGGTTGGATGGGGCAGGGGTCCCTGGGGGGCCGTCAAGAAACAGGGGGGGTTGGATGAGGCAGGAGTCCCGGGGAGGGGCATCGGGGGCGAGAAGCAGGGTGGGGGCCGGCCCATGCCTGGCTGTTTGGGAAGGCACAGCCTCCCCTAACCGGCCCTCCATAAAATTTCCAAAACCCAATGCCAAAAAGTTTGCTCACCCCTGTGTTACAGCATTTGTTATGTTAAAACATTTTAGAACATTGGGCCAGATTTTTATCTCACTTACACCAGAGCAACTATTGACTTCAGTGGAGTCATCTTGATTTACACTTGTCATGGATACAGGGCTAGCTGCACCTCTCTTTCCTCTCCAGTCTCTGAGTGCACCACATCAGGTCTCAGACCTTGCGCCTTTACCTCTCCTGAGGTGGAACCAAGCAATTCTCCCACTCTTAGACAGGGTTCTGGGCTACAGTACCCTGTGTATCGATTGTGCATACCTGGCAGGTCTGACTAGATTCAGTACCTGTAGTTCTTTGGGAGTCCGTGACCAGACAGCCTTCTCAAACCAAAATATTGTTTAATCTTGGTAAGAACAAAGCATAACATAAGGGAAAAAAAGGGTTTTTTAAAACAATAAACAGCCTATACGCAGGTCTGTCTTACCTAGAGACTTGTCATCCTGTGTTAGAAACCCTAGGCAGGCCTCTCTTTACTGTCTCCTGCAAACAACTCTCCCTTCCCTAGAGAGCGCCACTTTTAATCCCATCTGAGAAGCCCTCTGTTTCAGTTTCCAGGGCCTTTAGGTTCTCTTTTGTTTACTTGATGGGACCCCTGTCTTGACAAGCTTTTCCGGTGAGTTTAGCAGAGGGTTAGAGGTATGACATCAACGTGAATGATTGGTTCTTGCACTGTCTCTTAATTGTTGGTTGCTGGATGGCTATTTGAAGCCATTCTACTCTTTTCTGCCTATGGGTAATCAGCCTCTCCTTGAATTATCTCTGTCTTCATACAGTAAAGCCCCCTTACACCAATCAGACAAATATACAGATCATATAGTATTCTGTGCAATAATGTGGTGGTGATTTTATGAAAACTTCTCTGTAACACGGATAAAAACATTAAACTGTCCAATAGCCATTTTTCAAAATTTGTCTTCAACAAAAAATACCAAGGAATTAATTAGGTAAAGCAGAGTCCTCAAAAAAATCTGACAGCACCAAAAATTATTTTTAGTTGTTCTACTACATATTGAGAAACAGTGTTTAACCAAGTCAAGCTATTCATGAGCAGAAAAATTGCAATTACGTTGCCAACTAGTATGCCAGTTTTATCCCAATATCAGTTAAAACAATGTATTTATAAATCCATAAAAGCAAAACTGTAATAGAAATTACAACTGATCCTTACCTCCTGCGACACTAGCTAGCTGTGTGCACCTTTATGATACAGACTCTAGCTTGTGACGGTATCACGACTGAGAGTTGCACGGTTTATATAGGTTATATTGTCTTAAAATGCTTTCAGAACAAATCAGCAACCAGTACAGTAAAGGATTTATGTATGTAAGGAATATATTTAAATTCTTGGTCATAACCATTGAGACAAGTATTTATATTGCTGTGTGGTGGGTTAGGAATAAAACTAAAAACAAACCCTGAATTAAAATGTTTATAAATATGATTAACCCTACCACCACCACGATATGCATACGCTCTTCTCCAGCGCTGGCAACATTTTGCAGAAGACTTGGTTACATCACTGCTTTCTCTAATATGTTTACACATGAGAAGTGTCCACATGCTGCCCAACCAAGGGCCACTTAGATATAAAATTACTTTAGTGGTTACTCAACACCACCCTCTAGTGCAGAGGTGGGCAAACTACGGCCTGGGGGCCACATCTGGCCCGTGGGACTGTCCTACCCAGTCCTTGAGGTCCTGGCCCGGGTGGCTAGTCCCCGGCCCCTTCGCTGCTGTCCTCCACTCCCCCGCAGCAAAACCACCGCGTGGGCAGCGCTCTGGACGGCGGGGCTGTGCGCTCCTGCAGGGCAGTGCGGCAGCATGTCTGGCTCCAGCCGGCGGTGCAGGTGCCAGACATTCTGCTCTGAGTGGCATGGTAAGGGGGCCGGGAGGGGGGGTTGGATAAGGGACAGGGAGAAGGGGGTGGCTGGATGGGGCGGAGGTTCTGGGGTGGGCAGGGGACGGGAAACGGGGGTTTAAATAGGGGGTGGAGTCCTGGGGGGCGGTTAGGGGTGGGGGTCCTGGGAGGGGGCGGTCAGGGGACAAGGAGCAGGGCGGGGTTGGATGGCTGGAGGTTCTGAGGGGGGCCGTCAGGGGTTGGGAAGTGGGAGGAGGCGGATGGGGGCAGGGGCCAGGCTGTTCGGGGAGGCACAGCCTTCCCTACCTGGCCCTCCATACAGTTTCGCACCCTGATGTGGCCCTCAGGCCAAAACGTTGGCCCATCCTTCTTCTAGTGTCACTATGAACTAATCTGCCCTGTGGCTGGTCTCATGGAGGGTCCCACAAGGTCTCACTCTGACACCCCTTCTGCTCAATGTGTGTGTGAGGCCTTTCTGCGTCCAGATGCGATTCAAAGTTTTGACAGTGATCTTTAAAAGCCTTTATGTCTCAGGTAACTTGTATCTGTAAGCCTGTATTTTCCCCCCATTTCACCATAATGAGTGAGATCAACTGAAATGTACTTGAACAAAGTGTTCCCAGATTTAAACCTCTGCAGGTTGGTGACAGAGTGTTCTGAGTGGAGGGCCCTCAACTCTGTCATTCATTCCTCCTCTGTTCTAACAGAGTCTGCATATCAATATGAAGTAAAAGCCCATCAATTTTCTCTTTATTTTAAGTGGGTGGGTATAGGGATGTTGTGTTAAGTTTACTCCTGGTTTGCAGGGTGACCTGTATCTACTAGGGATTAATATTGATTAACTAACTTGGTGGGGTTTTAAAAAAAACAAAACAATATTGTTACACCCTCAGTCAGTTGTAAGAGATGAGATTTTATAAATGAATCAACAAGTAAAATAAACTGGAGCAAATTACAGCCCCCTTATCCATGATATAGAGGTGAGGCCTGCAGACTGCAAATATCAGCACTCAACACAGTGTGATGTCACAGGTCAAAATGGTGGGAACTGTGGCCTTCACTGGTCACACCACCCTATTAGAGATGAGGGCATACAAGGATTGTATGGACCACATTCAGTCTCACATGCTCACTTTGGCAGTCTCTGGTTTACAGATACATTCAAATGGTCAGACTTACAGTATAAGGGTTTGGAAAATATTTTCTGTTGACCTTGGGGCTTGATATATATGCTCTTCTGAGTAGGCCTCTGGTGACAATGTGGTGCATCAGGGAGGACAAAATCAAGATGAATCCAAAATGCATGTGTGGCTGGTGAGGGGGATAGAGAATATATGTTTGAAGTCACTGTCACCCTGCCAGAATGACATGAGTTTTCTTTGGTGATGAAGTAAGCTGATGACAAATTGGGGTAAGCTGAGGAACAGATTTATTTTACCACAATATAAAATGTTTCCTTAACCCTCTCTATTTAAAAAATAAAAATAAAAAAAATCCAAGAACAAAAAGTACATAGACATAAAATACGAACAAAAAAACCAAGAAATAAAACCAAAAGAAAAATTAAATAGAAGTAATAGGGTAAAACAAAAACTGAAGCTGTTATTCAGAGGCACAGTATACTTTCTCTTGCTGGAGATTTCATAGACTTTCAGTGTCCTATCATTTCTCTGGAACTACTTTATCTTACTCTGGCAGATAGGATAAAGAGGAGAGACTCCTACACAAACTGTTGCCACTAGCCACACCCACTGAGTCTACTATAAATTCAGGCTAAATCCCTGGCTGCAGCCAAGATTGCATGCCATCTCCAGAGCCCAAGTTTCCAGAACAAAAGAAAGACCAAAAAATGAAGTCTGTAATGGAATGGATTTGTTTGTCCATCTGCACCATCTGCTCAGACAGGATTCCATCAAAATCCAGCGTTTTTTTTGTATAAGTGTGTTGAGAGATTTGTGTCTCCTGTATTATGTTTAGTAGAGCAGGATGGCAGACAGGATTGTTCAAGGCATTAATCTATTGCAGTCCTGTCACACTGTCATCAAAATCTAGGAGCCTTTTCTTAATTTTGTTTCTTACAGCAGCATAGCCTTGAGGCACAGTACCTTTACCCACTTCTAGAATTATAGATGTTGTGCATCTTTTTTTAGACTTCCATTTTTAATTAGGGATTCTGAGTTTTGATTTCTGTTAGTGACATTTAGGTGTTTGTTTATGGCATCTTTTTTTCCCTTTTCATTTCTTAAAAAATCAGTTTTGATAGCTTTCTGTTAACTATGTCATGCTAATGAGTTTGGACCAGAATACAACATTGCAAGGAGCAGAGCACTTCTGGTGTCTTGACTCCAGCTATAGAGCATTTGGCTACAGGGTATTGGGCCGATTCTAACCCTAACAGTGTTTAGATTTATACCTATCTTTTGGATAAAGACTTTATCCAAGAAGGACCCCTTTCCACTGCCAACTTGCAACTGTTGGCAAGGAAGTGAAAGGCAGGAAGGAAAAATACCCACAGGTGCCTTTTGTAAACAAGGGAGGCTGAGAGAATATTGTCATTTAAGGCACATTCTTTTTATGTTTAATAGTTGTATGACATTTGGATTCAATAATCTTACCCATAGAAAAACCTAAAATAGATTCAGTACAGAAATATAAACTAAAATTAGTTTTTATTCACCTGGGATGGGACAAAAATCATATCATTCATAACCCAAAGTTTCGGTCCTTACGCTTGGGCCTTTGGAAGGCCTATCAAGCCTCCTCCCAGGAACACAGGACTCATTTCTGGTACTGCATCATGATTTAAACTGGTGCTACAACTGTGGAAAGTGATGTTGACCAGCATAAGGGTGGAACAAAGAGGATTTCTGAAGGAAAAAAAAAAATTAAGAATAAAAAAGCAAGACGACAGTTTTTGAGCCCTTCCCTGTCTGGGTTTAATATACAACAGGAATTTACAGGTTTCAGAGTAACAGCCGTATTAGTCTGTATTCGCAAAAAGAAAAGGAGTACTTGTGGCACCTTAGAGACTAACCAATTTATTTGAGCATGAGGTTTCGTGAGCTACAGCTCACTTCATCAGATGCATCTGATGAAGTGAGCTGTAGCTCACGAAACCTCATGCTCAAATAAATTGGTTAGTCTCTAAGGTGCCACAAGTACTCCTTTTCTTTTAACAGGAATTTATTTTCCTAATTTAAAAAAAGATTATGTACTTATTTTGAAGTGGCAAAATGTAACATAAGGGAGAGTGATAATCTGGGAAGAAAATCTCAGTTTTTTCAATTTCCCCTCATAGGTAAGTATGGATGAAATTCACCTGAGAACACTGCTGCAGGCTTCATTCACCCAGCTTCCGGCCACTCCCGTATCCATGGAGCATGCACATACTAGTACGCAGCTTCCTGCTCTACTTCCAACACTACTTGCAGACGGATTGGTTAAGATCACAAAGTTATGCTCCAGAAGAGCAACTGGGTATCCGCATAAGGATTTAAGAATAAGCATATGGCCAAAAATAAGTATAAGTGTGTCATAAATATAAAGGGAAGGGTAAACACCTTTAAAATCCCTCCTGGCCAGAGGAAAAACCCTTTCACCTGTAAAGGGTTAAGAAGCTAGGATAACCTCGCTGGCACCTGACCAAAATGACCAATGAGGAGACAAGATACTTTCAAAAACTGGAGAGGGGAGAAACAGTCTCTGTCTGTCTGTGTGATGCTTTTGCCAGGGACAGAACAGGAATGGAATCTTAGAACTTAGTAAGTAATCTAGCTAGATATGCGTTAGATTCTGATTTCTTTAAATGGCTGAGAAAATAAGCTGTGCTGAATGGAATGTAGATTCCTGTTTTTGTGTCTTTTTGAAACTTAAGGTTTTGCCTAGAGGGATTCTCTATGTTTTGAATCGGATTACCCTGTAAGGTACTTACCATCCTGATTTTACAGAGGTGATTCTTTTTACTTTTTCTTCTATTAACATTCTTCTTTTAAGAACCTGAATGCTTTTTCATTGTTCTTAAGATCCAAGGGTTTGGGTCTGTGTTCACCTATGCAAATTGGTGAGGATTTTTATCAAACCTTCCCCAGGAAAGGGGTGTAAGGTAAGGGAGGATTTTGGGGGGAAAGACGTTTCCAAATGGGCTCTTTCCCAATTATATACCTGTGAGATGTTTGGTGGTGGCAGCGATAAAGTCCAAGGGCATAAGGTAAAATAGTTTGTACCTTGGGGAAGTTTTAACCTAAGCTGGTAAAAGTAAGCTTAGGAGGTTTTCATGTAGGTCCCCACATCTGTACGCTAGAGTTCAGAGTGGGGAAGGAACCTTGACAAAGTGTCTATATAACAATACAAGAATCTTAAAGCAAAAGTAGGACTCAAAAGTAGTGAACTCGATTGCCTGGCAACTCGATTGACAAAGTGGACATAGTAAACATGGCTGAATTGCTGTGGAATAACAAAAAAACCAACAAGAATCTGTATTACATGGGTATAAACTATTCAGAAAACATGGATAAGTAGAATTATACCCAACTAAAGGTTCTGTGTGAAGAAGACCATACTGTGGAATCTGTAGAAATCCCATGCCATAAGAATAGAAATATATTAGCCTCCTGATTAGAAAATGGATACTGAATGCACAACATTGAGGAATAGCAAAGCAGCAGCTAAGTCTAATATGATAATAAATGGGTGACTTCAAAGATCTATATATAAACTGGTCAATTTTCACATTAGAACAAGATAAAGAGAAGAAATTTGATACCTTGAATTATTTTTCCTGGAACAGCTAGTCCTAGAGCACGCAGGCAGAGAGGCTAGTCTCAACTTAGTCTAAATAATACACAGGAGTTGGTTCAAGAAGTAACTTTTGTTGACGTGCTCATTAAGAGTGGCCCCAGTGTAAGTAAAGTCAACATCCTTAGGGGAGGGATCATACCAAAACTAGCATGGTGTAATGGGTTTGGCATCCACCTCTCATGAGTGCCCCCTCTGGTTGGGTGTGTCCATGGTCTTTAAACCAGTTCTGGCCCTGGTATGGGGCCATATCCCCAGGGCTTCCTCCCTGGAGACACTATCTTCCTGCAGCCTCCCTAGGCTCAGTCCCGACTCAGTTTCCGCAGCCAGCCAGGCGCTCCTTCATTGCTCCCCTGGTCCCTGCTAGCAAGCTGCCTTTAGCTCAGTCCTAGCAGCCAGCCATGAGCCTCTCGCTGTCCCGGTCCCTGTCCCTACTTAGCTGTCCATGATCATGCTTCTTTTCCAGCCAAACACACAGTCCTTTCTTCGCCAGCTCTAAACCACTTTTGCTCTGTTCTGCGTCTCCGTTTATATGGCCCTCCTGGGCCATGATTGGCTGTTTCCCCTGCAGCCACTCTAGCCTGAGTGGAGGACCTCTCCACTGCTCCATTCTTTGGATGGGTGTGGCAGAACCCTGAGGCCTCCAGCTGGGGGCCTTTGGGCCTGGTCCACCCCATCACACATGGTAACACTAAACTTTAGAAAGGACAGGTGTTTTTGTTTTAAGAGGAGGTTTGTGAGAAAAAATGCCCTAAATGAAAAGAGAAAACTATAATTTTTGGTCTTAGCATAGTGACTTCTCAAGCTTACAAGGCCTGAAAAACATGCATATCACTAAACAAAAATGGAAGCAGGAAGGCAGAGTGGGGCAGGGGAGAAATATGGTTAAATTGCAAGGTTCAAGAAGGTATTTTAGCCAATTATGTCCTCCAGAAAATGGTTATCCATCCCAAACAAAACCAATAGTAAGTAAAGAACATAAACTATGGCAGCTAAATTGTCAAATAGTAAGTAGGAGGTCAGAAATAAAAATGTTTTTTGGCTATTTACTCTTTAAATTCTAAGTGTATTAAACTCAGGACATCTATGAAAGAATTGGTGGGTCCACTTGACTGCCAAGGAGTTAGGGGAACAATTAAGGAGGATAATGATGTTTCACAAAAACTAAAGGTTGTCTTTGCATCAGAATTCACCACACTGGGAAGTTACTTCAGAGCTACTCTTTACAAGCAATAAAGGTGAGACACTGTCAGAGGCTGAGGTGTCAAAAGAAGTAGTTCTGGAACAAGTAGATAAATGTATAGAACAACGAGTGACCTGCACCAGGTGATGTACACCCAAAAGTTCTGAAGTAATTTAAAAATAAAGTGACAAAACTGCTGAGAAAAATGTCCCTTATTAAAATCAGCCAGTAGACTGGAAGATTGTAAATCTTGAACCTGTCTTTAAAAAAGACACGACGGGTTGATCCTTGAAATCACAGACCAATACAAGGGAAACTGATTAAAATGATAAAAATAGAACACCTTGAATAACATGATCTGATAGGGGTACATGGCTTCTGTAAAGGAAAATCATATTCTCATATACTGGGAAACTTTGAGTATGTCATCAAAATAATGGATAAAGGAGATTCAGTTGAGATAATTAATTTGGCCTTTAAAAAAGCCTTTGGCAAAGTCCCCCACCAAGAGGCTGTCAAGAAAATTAAGTAGTTGTGGAGTGAGGGGTAAAGTACTATCACAGATTAGAAATTGGTTAAGAGACAGTAAAACAACAGTTAGGAATATATTAATCAGTGTGAAGTATGACGGGGTTAACTGCAGATTTCTCTATACTTGGACTAGTCGTGTTTGATTTATTTAGTAATGGTCTAGAAAAAGGAGTGAACTAACAAAATTGCAGATGACGCAACATTGCTTAGGAGTGTCAAGACTAGAAGGAATTGAGAAGATCTTCAGAAGGCCTAAAAAATCTAGGTGATTAGTCAGTACAATAGCAAATGAAATCATTGTTGATAAATGCAAGGGCATACTTACTAGAAGGAACAATTTAAACTAGTCATGCACATTCAGGAAAAATACCTGAGTGTCACTGTAGACAGCCGAATGAAAACGTCTTTTCGTTGTGCAGTAGTGGTTAAAAGAGCAAACAGAATGTTTGAATTTATATAGAAGGGGACAGCAGCAATACTGAAAATACTATGATGCCATTATTTAAATAGATTGCATGCTGTCACGGTTCCTGCCCCACTCTGAACTCTAGGGTACAGATGTGGGGACCTGCATGAAAACCTCCTAAGCTTACTTTTACCTGCTTAGGTTAAAACTTCCCCAAGGTACAAAATTATTTTACCCTTGGATTTCCCCTGCCACCACCAAACTTTATCTGCGTTTACTGGGAAACATGGTTTGGACACATCTTTCCCCCTAAAATCCTCCCAAACCTTGCACCCCACTTCCCAAAATCCTCACCAATTTGCATAGGTGACCACAGACCCAAACCCTTGGATCTTAGAACAATGAAAAAGCATCCAGTTTTCTTACAAGGAGACTTTTAATAGAAGTAAAGGAATCACCTCTGTAAAATCAGGATGGTAGGTACCTTACAGGGTAATTAGATTCAAAACATAGAGAATCCCTCTAGGCAAAACCTTAAGTTATAAAGAAGACACACAGACAGGAATAGTCATTCTATTCAGCACAGCTCTTTTCTCAGCCATTTAAAGAAATCATAATCTAACACATACCTAGCTAGATTACTTACTAAAAGTTCTAAGACTCCATTCCTGTTCTGTCCCCGGCAAAAGCAGCATACAGACAGACCCTTTGTTTTTCTCCCTCCTCCCAGCTTTTGAAAGTATCTTGTCTCCTCATTGGTCATTTTGGTCAGGTGCCAGCGAGGTTACCTTTAGCTTCTGAACCCTTTACAGGTAAGAGGATTTTTCCTCTGGCCAGGAGGGATTTTAAAGGGGTTTACCCTTCCCTTTATATTTATGACACATGCTCTCACCTGTAATTCTGTATTCAGTTCTGCTCAATCAAAAAAAAGCTATATCAGAGATACAAGAGGTTCAAAAACAGGCAACAAAATGATTAGTAGGATGGTAAGAACTTCCTGTGAAGAAAGGGACTGAAAAGAATTAAATTGCTTAGATTAGAGAGGAGACGACAAGATTGAAGTAATGAATGTGATGGAGAAGGTAAATCGAGCTTCTTTTTATTCTTTCTTGTAATATGAGAACAAGAAGACACTGAATTCAGCTGGCAGAAACAAATTTAAAACTGATAGAACAGAAATATTTTAACCCCCACCTAACTGGGACCAATTCTGCAAACATGCACATGCTAAAGTTTAAGTGAGTAGATCCATTGAAGCCAATGGGACTTACTAGCATGCTTCAGGTTAACTGATGCAAAAGTCATTTCAGGATCAGGGCCTGGAACTTTATAACCCATTGCCACAGGAAGTCATTTCAGACCAAGAACACTGCAGGATTAAAACAAAGTTTAGACAATTATACAGACAAGGAGAACATCCACAGTTATGTTAAATAATATTTAAAAAAAAGGTCCTTATGCTCCAAGGCATAAACGTAATAGGATTTAGGAAGAAACTTGCCATATAGACAGGTTATATTATAGCTATCCACTTGGTTTATTGCTTCTCCCTGTGAAACATCTGGAAGTAGTCATTATCTGAGAGAGGAGACTGGACAACTGTAGATGGACCATCCAACGTGTCAATAACTAAGTTCTTTCCTGCAGTTAAGGACCAGGAAGTGAATGACAGTTAAAATCCCTTTAAATTAAAATTATCATTTTCTGTTTTTATCATTATTTGTTTTCAAACCAATTTATTTATTGAAATTTTTTAAATACTACTATAGGCATGCTAGCCAGTGCTCTGGAAACTTGTTTCATCCATTTCCTATGGTTTAAACAGGAATCCCTGAATTTGGATCCAGTGAGCAAGAATTTTTCCTTTTTTATTTATTGTATAATCTGCAAAATTGTAACCTAACATGTATTTTGTTTCAAACTAAAGCAAGTCATGATTAGCTGGGTGATTTTGCTGTTGTGACCTATCACAAGAGAAATCCAAAACGGACAGACCCGTCACCTCTCTCTGAACTCTGGAAACTGCAGAGGTGGCATTCTGAGCCCCTGGGAAAAGAAACTGGGCTTCCACACAAACTTTGCCACCTCTCAGCAGCAGTGGCTTTGACAGTCTTCAAAAGGAGTCATATTTATGACATCAGTCCTCTGGCAGAAGTAGTTAAATATGGGCGCTGGGAGACATTGATTGGTGGGAATCCTAAAGATGCAGCCTGGCACATAGCAATTCAGTGGGTGTAGCAGATAAAGTTGACATACTGAAGGTGCTTGCAACTGTTAGCACATCTCAGTGCCATGTGATAAAAAAGAAATTCACTTCTATATCACAGTATTTCCAGTAGTACAGATAATTAATTTTGTTGACGTTTCATTACAAATTCTTATTATTTATGATACATTATACAAATGTTCTGCTGTAAGTGGGGGGTTGTTTTAAAACCCACTTTGGGTGCTATAAGGACTGGGCTTCAGCATTAGCTCTTAATATCTTAATTTTTGTTAGCTGCAACTTTTAACATCTTAAAATTATTTTTGGCTGTAAATACCCACATTTCTATCACATTGAGAATGTCATTTTGTAAACTCTGTGCAACAAGGATTATCTTGTACTGAGTGTTTGTACATCACATGCACAATGAGACCTGATCCTGTTTGGGGCATTTGGGTGCTGCTGCAGTACAAATCTTAGCAGCATCAATGAAACGTACTTTCACTGAATGCAGAAGGGCTAAATGGCAAGCGAGATTTTGATTGCTTCACTAACCTTACATCTCTGGAGGCCTGAGTTCAAATCCTGTTTAGGTCACAAGTGAAAATGAGTGTGTTTATCTCAGCTGAGTGCCATTTTGTCCAGGTTATACACTCACCAAACAGAATGGAACAAATTTACATCTCTAGCAGTATTTGTAAAAGGAATACCCAGGGTTGGAATAGCATGGTTGCTAGAGTCTGAATTTAAAGTTGTCAAGTTTCCTTCCTAGGGTACAGATGTGGGGACCTGCATGAAAACCTCCTAAGCTTACTTTTACCAGCTTAGGTTAAAACTTCCAAGGTACAAACTATTTTACCTTATGCCCTTGGACTTTATCACTGCCACCACCAAACGTATAACCGGTATATTACTGGGAAAGAGCCCGTTTGGAAACGTCTTTCCCCCCAAAATCCTTCCTTTCCTGGGGAAGTTTTGATAAAAATCCTCACCAATTTGCATAGGTGAACACAGACCCAAACCCTTGGATCTTAAGAACAATGAAAAAGCATTCAGGTTCTTAAAAGAAGAATGTTAATAGAAGAAAAAGTAAAAAGAATCACCTCTGTAAAATCAGGATGGTAAGTACCTTACAGGGTAATCCGATTCAAAACATAGAGAATCCCTCTAGGCAAAACCTTAAGTTTCAAAAAGACACAAAAACAGGAATCTACATTCCATTCAGCACAGCTTATTTTCTCAGCCATTTAAAGAAATCAGAATCTAACACATGATCTAGCTAGAATACTTACTAAGTTCTAAGACTCCATTCCTGTTCTGTCCCTGGCAAAAGCATCACACAGACAGACAGAGAGAGGCTTTGTTTCTCCCTCCACCCGGCTTTTGAAAGTATCTTGTCTTCTCATTGGTCATTTTCGTCAGGTGCCAAGGAGGTGCCAAGTTATCCTAGCTTCTTAACCCTTTACAGGTGAAAGGGTTTTTCCTCTGGCCAGGAGAGATTTTAAAGGTGTTTTCCCTTCCCTTTATATTTATGACAAAAGTGCATTGGGAAAGTTTGCTAGCATTATGCTTAGGGCCATACCAAATTCATGGTCCATTTTGGTCAATTTCACAGTCATAAGATTTTTTTAAATTGCAAATTTCATGATTTCAGCTATTCTAATCAGAAATTTCAAGGTGTTTTAATTTTAGGGGTCCTGCTCCATAAAGAAATTGTGTGTGTGCTTGGGGGGGCGGGTTTGTGGTACTGCTACCCTTATTTCTGCACTGCTGCTGGAGAGCGGCGGCTGCTGGCCGGGTATGGTATTGCCACCCTTACTTCTGTGATGCTGCCTGCAGAGCTGGGCCATCAGTCAGCAGCCGCCACTATCCGGATGCCCAGCTCTGAAGGCAGCAGCACAGAATAAGAGTGGCATGGTATGGCATTGCCACCTTACTTCTGCGCTGCAGCTGGCGGGGTGCTGCCTTCAGAGCTGGGTGCCCAGCTAACAGCCACCACTCTCCAGCTGCCCAGCTCTGAAGGCAACACAGAAGTAAGGGTGGCAATACTGTGATCCCCCTAAAATAAGCTTGTGACCCCCCTGCAACTCCCTTTGGGTCAGGCCCCTCAATTTGAGAAACGCTGGTCTCTCCTGTGAAATCTATATAATATAGGGTAAAAGCACACAAAAGACCAGATTTCACGGTGGGGGAGAGACCAGATTTCACGGTCTGTGACACATTTTTCATGGCCATGAATTTGGTAGGGCCCTAATTATGCTTGTTCCCTCCCTGTCATGAATACTAAATTAATTTACAAATTAGAGAGAGAGAGTGTGTACATACACAAATGGTAGCTCCCAAAGGCCATAGTTGGGACTGGAGTCCCATTGTACTGGGAAGTGTACAAACACACAGGAAGACGTGGTCCCTGTGTGAAAGAACTTGTAGTCTAAAAATATGGAAGATAAAAGAAAATGTTCTCCAGGTAACACCTGATAAATCAGAATGTGATGCAAATACTTTATTGTCTCATGTCATAACAGAATCTTTCATTTTCTGCTGGAATTAGTTCTCAACAAACTATTTCAGTGACTATAAACAAGAACTGTGTTTTTCTCATAATGGAGGATTAATATGGGACCTAAATTGTTTACAGTATTTGTTATACAAGTTAGCATTTTCAAGGTTTGCACTGAAACATCATTATTTACAGAATGTTATAGGCATAACGCTCAACAAAATACAGAATAAATAAGGTTCTTGTCCAAGAACCAGCTGCCTGTCTGAATTGAGGATTCAGAATTTTATACAATAGGCATTACAGTCAGGTCATAAAGGTTGATTTGTACAAAAAGGACTTCCAGTTTTTATGGTGCAGAAACAGGACATATCTGGTTTTTGAACTGGGTTCAGAACTTATGTTCTTTGCTGCCTAGGTGGTGCAATACTGTTTTTATTAGAAATTGATCTT
This sequence comes from Eretmochelys imbricata, assembly GCF_965152235.1. Lineage (NCBI taxonomy): Eukaryota > Metazoa > Chordata > Testudines > Cheloniidae > Eretmochelys > Eretmochelys imbricata. The sequence continues at coordinate 57,987,163 of NC_135575.1, read as the reverse complement.
TAGCAAGAGTCTTGTAATGACATGTTCACTAATGAGTTGAAGTATTTATAAAAATGTGTGTGAGAAAGATATATAGGAGAGACTGTTAGAATACTTTTATAACATTTTCTTTAAATGTATGTTTGTTTTCAATCATATAATCAGGTTCATCAGCACCAGGACAGGGGAGAAACCTTCCAATGCCAGCTATGCCCTTTCACGTCCTCACGCCACTTCAGCCTGAAACTCCACATGCGTTGCCATCAGCACTTCCTCAGGACAGAAGCCAAAGTGAAGGAGGAAATCCCAGAAACTGAAGTGAAGGGATCGCCACAGCTAAATAACAATTCCTGCCCTGGGCAACAGAGGGAAAGAGGATCTGAGCTTACAGGGACAGTGTCTGTGTCTAAAACACTTGAGGTGGCTGGGCAGGCCAGTGCTGGTGTCCCACCTTTAGTAGTAAAGGAAGAACCCAAAGATGACAACAGCATCTCAGCTACATCCTTTGCTTTCAGCACCGTTGACAGAGCCACCAACAACACAAAGCTGAAAGACTCCTCTGACTATGTGGCCAATACAGCCTCAGCACTATTCAGCCAGGACATCTCTGTCAAGATGGCATCAGACTTTCTCATGAAGCTGTCAGGTAACTGAACGGCCGGCAGCAGCTGCTGCTCCTTCTCCAACCTTAAGAACCCCCTCTGTTCTGCATTCACTAATTCTTGGAATTGCCATACGTTTTTTTTTTCACCTGACTTTAAAAAAATAACAATTTCCTGTTTATTCTTTGGGAGGTCACACCTAATTATTATATTAGAGAGCTGGGAATAGGAACTCCAGATTCTGTTATTGAGTCAATGTGACCATATACTAGTCCTCTTGGGCACGCTTTTCAGAAATGCTGAGCAGCCACAATTGTAGCTGAAGTCAATCAGAGCTATTGTTGCCCAGCATCTCTGAAAATCTGGCCTTTAACCTTCCTTGGCCTTTTACCATCTCTTAAATGGGGCTTATAATGCTTGACCTCACTTCACAGGAGTATGTGAGGCCTAGTTAATCAGTGCTATTAAAGAATGGAAGATGTTACTTCATTTTATTGATTATTATCATCAGAATGTTGGTAGCCTAAGAAGTACGTGAAGAACTTCTGAAAACCTTTGTTTTTAATTGAAATCCTTATTTAATGCATACCACGCTTCTATTTTTTCCCCCCTCCTTTGGAGAGTTGTCTGCAGAATAATTTTATGAAATGGAGTATATGTGCCTAGGGAGAATCTGTTGTATTTTCTGTCTTCTATTGTTGGTTTGACTGAACATTTCAGTTTTGGGAATATGCCAGAGGTGGGGTGGGGCATTATTAGCTAAACATCTTCAAAGGTTGGGCTTGAAAATTTAAAGGAGAGGAAGCGGGAAAAAGGTTGATAGAGAATCAGTTCTGTCTTACATGGAGATGGCAGTCCCCAAGGTGATTTCCATATACCATTTCTGCCCTTTGGAGGTTAACAATAGCCTTTTAAATGGAGACTAACTGGTCACTGCATTCCTTTAAATGGAATGTGACTTGCATTTCAATAAATGTCATTGCTAGGTGAACCAGAGGATCAAGGTCTGGCCTAATGTCCTTTTGCTCAGTGACAATTCAGTCTTGTCTTTTGGAATGGCTTAATGTCCTCATCTGCCCCAGATCTTTGTACCTCTGGGAGTATGTAGACTCTTATCTGAGAACACAGGATGGAATGAAGAGAGCTGGAAAATAAAGTTTCAGGGTTCATAGAGCCAACCCAACACAAAGCAAAAGGGAGAGGAAAAGAGGAATGAGAAGTCAGGGATGGGATAGCAAACAGCTCTCATTATGTTTCAAAAGAAGCTCTGGAAACTTCTGGATTTTAGAAGTATATGTTGACGGTTTTTTCCATTTTTTGTTATGGAAAAACATTTTTTGTTTGTCCGCACCTTATTTTGTTGTTGCTGTTGAGTTTCAAACTTAATCCATAGAAAAAGCCCATTTTTTGTTGTGGTTCTGACAACTGGTTTAGATTAGTGTTGCTTAAGAGCATGTTATGCAGTAAGTGGCTCTCTAGACCTTGGCTGGACTGCACTGTAGATAATAGAGCTCATGATGGCTGCTTAGAGCATGAATTGAGAGCGGAAAGCAAGAGGCGAAAAAGCCTACTGATAACTGGGGAAAAAAACCCACAACATCTTGATCTGTTGTTTTTCATGTAACAGTTGATGGGGAGCTGTTTACAGTTTGGCAGACAGTCATGTTTTCAATGATTGATCTGTTGGCATCAGAAAAAGGATAGAAATGTACATTATTCATGCAAAAAGACCCATGCAGTTATTTTATGGTGACTTACTAAAGGTCCTGAAACCTGACTTGTATGCACTGTTACCTAGCAACATGCTATAAAGTCACTCGGGGAGTGAGATGTATCTGTAATTTTGTGTGTGTGCATATTTGGATGAAAATGTACTGCCACCGTCACCAAGTTTACAATACAAGAAAAGCTATGTTAAAGGGGAAGGAGTGTATTTTCCAAAGGGGTTGATATTTTGCAACATAATTTGTAAGTTGGTGCTATTCCCTATGCAATATGCGTGGCTATATAGCAGTAGTAGTGCTCTTTTATTTAGCAGGTCTGATAAATATTAGCTGTGTTTTTTCTGTTTCCAGGTTTTTCAGTTAGTGTACTGAATTCAGTCCCTTTGATTAGTTTCTCATAATGACACTATTAACTCTCAGCCCTTAACTTTTCAAGAATATAAATCTCTTGACTTCTCAAATAGCATGTGACAGACTCTTTCCAGAGAAATTGTCAGGCTAGATGTGACTCTTTAGTTTGTTTCAACTTTTCTGAAATAGAAGATGTAAACCAATTCAGCAATTTTAAAGTCCAAAACATTAAAAAAAACCCTGAAATACTTTCCCGATTTTATCATTCAGAGTCAAAACAGTTTAATTTAGAAAGATACTTGCAAGGTGTGTATGCTAATGCTTCCTAGTGTTTAAATGAGGCTGATCTACAGATTTTATTTGGTTAGGGGCATAGGTCTGGAAGGGACCTACTGGGTCATCGAGTCCTGTCCCCAGCTGTTGCAGGGAACCCAGTCATAGAATCCTATTCACAAACTTATCAAGCTCTATCTTAAAACTAAGGTTGTTTGCCCCGACTACTCCTATTGAAAGTTTGTACTAGAACTTTGCTCCTTTGATGGTTAGAAACCTTCCTCTCATTTCCAGCCCAAATTTATTCATGGCCAGTTTTATATCCATTTGTTCTTGTGCCAACATTGTCCTTTAGCTGAAATAGCTCATCTCCCTGGTGGTTACTCCTCCCCACAATGTATTTATAAAAACCAATCATGTCCCCTCTGAGCCATCTTTTTGGCTAGGTTAAATTAACCAAGCCCTTTTACTCTCCCATCAGAAAATAGGCTCCCTATTCCCTAATCATCCTAGTAGATCTTCTCTGCACCTGTTCCAGTTCAAATTCAACTTTCTGGTGAACATTGGTGAGCAGAATTGTACACAATATTTGAGGTGAGGTGTCACAGATCCACAGGTCCAGTGCTCTGGAACTGCTTTGGAGCAATCCCTGGGAGGACCCCTTCAGTGTGCCAGACCACCTTAGGATCTCACTCTTTCATTGGGGTTAAGCCATTGGACTGAACCTTGGAGTCTTGGACTGAACCTCAGAGCCTTCAGCACCCTGATTCAACCATGAGCTCCCTTTAACAAATCCACCTGAGGGAGACTTATACACCCAAAGGAGGCACTGCATCCCCACCTTCAGCATCTGCAGTGACTCTCAGCCAGCACTGTAAAAACAGTAGGGTTTATTACAGCAGTTCTCAACTAGGGGTCCAGGGCCCTCTTGGGGTGGGACGGGGGAATGGACATGAACAGGTTTCAGAGGGTCCACCAAGCAGGGCTAGCATTAGAGTCACAGGGAAGAAAGCCAAAGCCCTGCTGTGTGGGGCTGAAGCTGCAGCCTGAGCAACTTAGCTTCACGGGGCCCCTATGGTGTGGGGCCCCGGGCAATTGCCTTGCTTGCTACCCCCTAATGCCAGCCTTAGCTTTTATATACAGAAAAACAGTCATTGTGGCACAGGTGGGCTGTGGAGTTTTTATAGCATGTTGGGGGGGCCTCAGAAAGAAAAAGGATGAGAATCCCTGCTTTATTAGGTGTGTAGAATAGTAGAAAGACCTTGGTTAGCACAGAGAGAAGAAAGTTACACCTTGGTCCATTCTGGTTAGCCCAGAGTCCCAGCCAAGCAGTGTGTCCCTGCTTGGCTCCTGCTCTGTCCCCTTCTGTCCTTTTTGTGCAGATTTCCCAGTGAGTCTCACCTGGCCTCTCCTCAGTCTTTTGTTCTCCAGCAGGTCAAACATGGCTGGCTTCCTGACCATCCATGATCGTTAGTTGCTAGGAACCAAATGTCCCAGGGGTCAGCTTTGCCATTGTCTTCATGGACTCTCCACTCACATGGGCCACAAACTCAAGACAGCTAGGCTTCATCCACACTGTGTGGTAGCCTGCCTAAGAGTAAACAGCCTTTTTCTGCTCCCAAGATGATCATGCAACATATAAGGGAAATTGAGGTACTCACACTATTCCTACAAAATATTACAGAAAATTCCCACTCCGTTACATGAGGTCTTTGCTGTACCTTGTACAATGGTATTCATACGTCTACTGGAAATGGCTTGCTTGATACATCATAGGATTGTATTTGCCTTTTTCACAGCCACATCAGATTGGTCATAGTCATCTTGTGATCGACTAATACACTGAGGTCTTTCTCCTCTTCTGTTGTTTCCAATTGATAGCAGAAGTTCTTATTTGTCCCTATGTGCATGACTTTGCACTATTAAATTTCATCCCATTTCCATTGCTCCAGTCCTCAAGCTTTTCCAATTCTTCCTTTATAATATCCCAACCTTCCTCTGTATTGATGGTATCTCCCAACGTTTTATCATCAACCGATTTCATTAGCACATGCTGATCTTTTGAGCCAAGGTCATTAATTAAAATATAAAATAAGATTGGTCCCAAGACTGATCCTTGAGAAACTCCACCAGTTACCTCCTTCCAGCTTGATAGTTCTCCTTTCAGCACAACCTGTTGCCAGTTTCATACCCCTTTATAATTCTTCTACTGATCCCCATCTTCTCCAGTTTAATAATTTCCCTTTAGCTTGTTAGCTACTGGTTATGGTCATGTAGTCTGTTTGACTCTGTTTAATGACCTCTGATCCAGCAAATCAATTAAGCATGGGCTTTACTTTTTTGCATTTACTTCAGTTCAAACAGGCCTAAAGTTAAACACGTGCTTAAGTGCTTTGTTGAATCAGAGCCAACACGTTTTTTCATTTTGTTTTAGTTTGTTTTCTGTACATCAATTCCATACAGAAACCCTGTAACTGCATTTGTAACTTAATCTGCAGAATGTTAGTTTCTATTTTTATGGTTTCAATTTCAGCAGATTCAAAGTATGTGTCTGTGTGAAAATTTTTCCCTTCCGCTCATTTTAAAAATTGTGTTTCCTATTGTTATAAAACAGCGTTTTCTCACATTAAGCCAAATTGCCATGGCCAGCATAGTATAATAACATCCTTACTGTGCTAGTTTTTGTGAAGTGTTTACTTTTCATCACAATTTAAAATAAATGAGTCCCATTGAAATAAATGTCATTCTTGAGCTACTGATTTCAAAGGGACTTTGTGTGGAAACAATAATTGTGAAGCATACTTCATTCCCTTTCTCCTCCTGGTGTTCACCCAATTGCATTGCCCTAGACAACAACTCTTTTTATCTTAGGATGTACTTTGCGTCTACAGTTCTTTTTATGCTGTTTAAACTGCTCATGTGAAAACACTCTAATATGAGGGAAAACTAACAGGAGCACTTATCAATATATAAAGTTTGGCCAGCCTTACTTGTTAAAGAAACTACAGTCTGTGTTTAAGGAGGGTGGGGGAAACCCCTTTTAATTCATAACTGATATCACAGCCATACAGTGATACACATTTTAGGAAATAATACTATCTTGGGATTCTGATGACTGAAAAACACTAAACTCTGTACTCATGTTTTCTCAGCTGAATCCATTGATAGAATAATAAACTACTAAATCAGCTGACTGCTCCATACAGTACATTATGAGGTAAATTGCATTATTAGTTAGAAAGATCATCCGTACTGTGTGGGTTCTTGAAAACCTTGGTACTTATGTGGTGTCAAGCAAAATCTCCCTGCAAAGTTTCCCATCAACAGTGCTGAATTGGCTGGTTTGGAGACTCTTCAGAAGGTTATTTTTAAAATAATAAAAAGTACACCCAATTAAATTGTCAAAACTGATATATTTCTTTTGCAATTCGAAGGAAAAGAATATACTGCATATGTTTAAAGTCCATAGTTTATGCCCAAATCAGAGATTTCAAATAGAATATGTAAGCACACATGGCTGGCAAATATTTGGTCATGTCCTTAAGTTAAAAACATTGTAAATTCCATAATGTTGCTGTCAGTGTAGATATTACTGATGTCAAGATAGCTCTTTGAAGTGTCTCTTCAGATTCACATTTTCATAATTTCCATCTAGATCTTTAATTGAAAATAAAACCCAAAAAGGGCAATAGCACAGTTAATTAAAAGTTGGACAAATAAAAGCTTTTAATAACCTCTGCTTCTGATATATCACCAGCTTCATCTTCCCCTTCCCCAATAGATTGCTGTTTTACATCCAAGAATTTCTTGGCATCATCAAAATCAAATCTCTCATATTTTACACCTCCCAGAAATGCACAGAATTTAGCAGCATACAGGAATGGAAAGTCTGCGCTAATGAAGCGTGATTTGAACTTCAGTACAACAAACTGCTTCCCAGTGCATTTCCCCAAGACACAGCAAGAAATATACAACCCTGTGCTTCTAGAAAGTGTATATTTTCAACCTAGATTTAAATTGTGCACAAATTACTATTCACAGAAACAAACATAATGATAATTCTCTTTGTTCTGTGATGGGATCTACTGCTCTGAGCAGAAGTCATAACTCATAGGCCTTTCAGTCAGATCCACTGGCAAAAAGGCGGAGTTTCATTCGCTCGTTCTTTGAAAGCTCCTTCCCCAGTATCTCTGCTTTCATGGAGGTGAGCAGATGTTTTCTCTGCTGCTCTCTGTGAGAGAGCCTTTTGCAAGAAATTCTTTCTCATGGGAAACAAATCGTTTCCCCCCCCGTCCATCTTCCTCCAGCTTGGTCTTCATCTGTTAGGGTGGAAAGGGCCCTCGCAGAGGGTCTCACTTTGCTGCACAACAGACTAGGGACATATCAGTGGGTTCAGCAGGATGGTTTTAGCACTTGGTACTGACCTGCTTTCCCTTCAGGATCATGCCTCTGTTGCAATGGGCCATGTGCCATGTAGCTGGCAAACAGGGGGACGGCCCTGAAGACAGTAGTAGAGGGGTTTTTAAACCAAAAATTTCCTGTCTTCACCCTACCAGAATCTACATCACACCATGTAGCCTGCAAGCAGGTTCCAGTAAGGGAACAAAAACTCATTCAGTGGGCTCACACAGACAAGCAGCCTCCATTTTTCTGTGCACCTCTCCCTATGGCCAGTCACACTCCTATTCTGCATGCTCTCTTTTCTGGGTTCACTGTTCAGTACTAGCTGTAATTTAGCCAGTAGTGGTGACAGAAGGGATTTCTTGTGGCAATACTTGTGTGTGAAATAGCACTCTCTGGTTTCCTTAAACCTCCACCCCCCCCACCCCAAACACTTAGGTTCAAAGCAGTTTAAGAAAAGGTGGAGCTAGGTAGCTAACTTTTTTCGAACACTTCATTTCTACTATTACTTCCAATTTGCCTTAATATTCCTAAACAAGATGATTTGAATAACCATGAATTTAAATAGAGTGTTGCACCTGATAGGTTGTTGCTCAGGGGTAAGGCTTAACACTCATATCCCTTCCCTTTAGGCATGCCTACACTACAGTTTCACCACCCTAGTTCATATGGAACTAGGGTTTCACTTTGACAATGTATATTTCAATTCAGATCCTTGTGGAGGATCTCAAACACACACAGTGAATTTGCTGGCAATAGTTCCCACAGAGGCAAATTTCTTTCAGTGGGGAGCTTAGGTGGTAGCCTACTTGGTTTTCCTGAGGCAGAGATTGAGTACACAAGGAGTTGGAAACTGAACAGAATTGTGTTACAGCACCTCACGTACGGTGAATGACAACCGGTGTTCTGTAATCTATCAGATCCTTTGAGGAGAGGGCACCGGAAAGAACAAGAGCAAGTGAGAGACCCAGCTAGATTCTATCCTGTCAGGAGAATGGCATTTCTATTTCCAAGCCATGTATTTCCAAGCATCTCTTTCTAATAAGTCAAATAGAAATTATCAGGTAAATGGGATCTTATTCTGAAAAGTCAATAACAGATCTCAACCACATAGTTTCTTCCTGCAAAGAGATCACTTCACCACTTGCTCCTTTTGCAGAGTTTGCAGATTTTACAAACTTCCTGGCTATCTGCAAGTGTGAACTAGGGTCTTGTATATAGTTTGCCAAAGTTTACTCCAGCCCCCCAACTTTCCCAATATAATAGCAAAAATAGCTAGTAATACTTATCATCATACTGTTAGTCCTTTACTCATCACAGCTTCTCTTTAGGGTGTGAATGTTCAACATCAAACAATGGATCCTTCCAAATATAATGAATATGAATCATCAGAATTCTTTGGTTCTTCCTGATCCCCAATGCCCACAACTTCCCACCTGGAATCTTAGTAAGTATTCACTTATTGCGTCACTCAGGCATTCTAGCCTCAATGGGATCCCAACTAAAACGTTATTCCTTTCTTTTCTTCCCATAAACCCTAGGGTTCCTTGTAAAAAGTTTTCCTTTCTTAGCTTACTTAGCTTCATGTCTCAGCACTTGGTGCCACTGATCCTCACATCTCCCACTGCTGTCTTTGGTTGGATCCTGCTATCTCATGCCTTTGTAGTTGTGGCTCACAAGCACCACTTATAAAGCATCCTATGGCCCAAGGTTATTGCTGTGTGGTTCTAGAGCCCTTCATTAGAGCTACTTTCAACCATGGTGTGTCTATTTACTGGCTCTGTAGATCTCTTTTCTTGCAGCCTTCCCTTCGGCAGGAAGGTTGAGTTGGGATTCTTTTATTTTCTTAAATTCTTAATTTCAACCCATTAGTAGCTGGACCACAGACCAGTCTTTCACTGTGCCCAACTTATAACACCAAGCTTCACTTGAAGCAGATAATTCCTTTTCCTTTTTTCAGTCATAAGTGTTGTAAGCACTGAGAAATACACAGTAAGTGAATTGGTTTGGTCAACAGCTTCTGTTGAAAACTTTCTGATTCCTTTATTTGTAATGACTATTACATCTGTTCACTATTTCTCCCAATGTGGTTGATGATTGGTCACTGTGTGCTACTTCCCATGTGTTATGATGAATTCTGTCTGGAGCAGTGAAACTGGTACTGAAGAGAGACAAGATTAGTTTTCTCACCTGTAATTTTAATTTATCCTAGTGCAGATCCATCACTCTGGAAAATCTTATTTATGTTTATCTACTCTTCTATATAGACTTGGTTTAGCTTGGAATCCTCTTTGTTATCTTTCAGGTTAGAGCAACAGGGAATGTTAAATGGATATCAACACAATAGTTGGTTCTTTTTTCAATTAATTGTAATAACTAGGGCTGAAATTCAGCTGGGGCTATCCAGAGATGAGCTCTGATAAATATTTTCAAATCTGCGGGAGCTCTGGCAGGGCTGAAGTCCCAAGCCCTGGCACCTCCTGTGGGGCTGAAGCCCCCAAAAGCCCCAGCCCACAGCTGAAGCCCGGAGCCCCAAATAGGGGAGGGACCTGGGGATTCCAGGAAATAGTCTCTGAGAATTTAAGCCCTGGTAATAACTGTCCTAGGTTTGTGTGTCCTCTGGGTTGGACGTATTCATCTGGGGAGGGTTTTGACAGTTCAGGAAATGTTCCAGGAGGAAGAGCTTTCAGTTAACCAAACAAATATATATTCTGCTGGATGAGTTATGACTTCTGACTAGAATAATGCATCTATACAAGAGAAATCAGGAAAGGTAGGAACATCAGTTTAGCCTTTTTCCTTGTATAATTTAGCCAAAACCACATCTCTAAAGCCCTGTCTAGACATGGGCCCTGATCCTGCATTGATTTCCATGTGAATGGACCCCTGTACCTCCGAGAGCCAAATTGATTCAAATGTAAATTGAGACTGAGATAAAAGTTGAGATTCTGGACCCCAAGAGGTGCTGCTACACTCCTCTTGGGAGATGTGCTGGTACACAATGCCACGGCACATGGGCCAAATTGGAACCCTAGAATAGACTATCTAGTTTAGAAATGGGGCATGAGAGACAGAGCTAGACAGAAGGGTCAGACCTGGATAACGGATGGTGGAGGTGTTTGGAGGGCTTACATATGTAACTTGGTGAGGTTAGCATAACTATGTTAACCATAACCTGTATTTTGGTGAATTTAATGCAATGCTTATCATTGCATTAATGCATATTTTTGCATTAGACTACCTAAAATTGTAAAGGTAAAAAATCCATATGGTGGCATAAGTGCTAAAAATGCATATTAAAATGTTCACATTTAAGATGATTTAATTCCTTAAGAGTAAGTATTGTCAACATGCACTGAAATGTGCATACTTACTGGGTGAGCCCAATCCACATCACTTCCTTAAATGATCTGTGATAGCATCGTGCCAACCCTAAGCCCAACCAAAAATATAAATCATCCAAAGGCAACCCAAGCAGCTCCATAGTGTAAATTGCAAAGCTTTTAAAATGTGTATTAGAGGTCCGGATATATATTTTTTTTTAAGGCACAGTGGAATGTGTGTCCAAGAGTTGTATCCTTTTTAAGCACCCTCAAATTGATTGTGGCCACCAACTTCAAGTTTCTCATCATCTGAGAAGCAACTATGATTGCACTTAAAACTTCATTATCTCTTCCTTTGAGCACTTCAGATAGGGTTACAAAGCAGAAGACCAAGCTTCAAAAGTAGCTTTATGTATGCTTGCTCTGAGAAGGATCAGTTGTTTATGTGAGGCATTTAAAAGGGTAATTGTAAAAGCAACCCCCCTGTTCTTCTTTGAGGTGTATTCTTCATATTTTCCACTCTTGGGCTACGCATGCCTCCTGCAACATAAGCTCGATAACTTCCAGGGAGCTGTGATTGTTGGAGCCACTACACTCTTCCCCGTGCCTCCCACTGAGCAACGTTCTGAGAAGCAGTGGCCTCAGCTGCCCTTCTGTTAATTCCTTCTGGCCACCAGCGATTCAGTTAGCCTGGAGCTTGCTTAGCATCCTCGGTGTTTCCCTCGTTCGTTTGTCTTTTCTTTCGCCCATTTGGGGTCTATTTTTGTTTATAGTTAGCTAATTACTCAGCCAGTTTTTCTTTCAATATCCTCCCTCAAGTTCTGCTTCTCTTCTCTCCAGCCTTCCTCCACATCAAAAACAAAGAGTGTCTGTAAGTCACAGACATCATCCAGACCTGTGAAGAGCAGGAGGGCTGTATCAAACCCCTGATGTTTGGGGCAGTCTCTTCAGCCTTAGTCAACTAAGTCTGGTGCTGTGTGGCCAGCATTGACTCTATAAGTCACTCGCTGAGCTGGAGTAGTGTTATCTTGCAACACACGTGACTTTGTCACTAGTCTTGCAATATTTGCTTTAAGGATTTTCATGCCTTCCATCTCATATAATTTGGCCCTTAGCCAAAATGGGTGTCATCTCTCATTTCTGCCTTTCTACCTGATGCCAAAGGCTGCAGCCAGATCTGGTCACCATGTCTCTTTTAACCTTCACAAGGGAAAATGAAGCTGCCCATGGCAAAGATGGCCATTAGCTCCCACTCTTTCCAAAGAGACTTAAGCCGAACTGCCCTCAGGGAAGATGATGACCCCTTAGTCGGGCCAGGGGAATGTGGAGGTGCATGAGCAGCCAGGAGGGGGAATACATTAGGAGACAGGTAAGGAATCTGTGAGAAGCTAGGAGAATGGTTGGAGGCATGAGGAAGATTGAGGTGGTGGGCAAGAGGCAAACTGAGAGGAGGGGAGAGGGGCAATGTGAGAAGCAGACTGAGGGTGTGCCAGGGACTGCGGTGTGGCAGAGAGGGAGAATGTGATGAGAAAGAGGAATATGTGAGAGAAGTGAATGTAGCGGGTAGGTGAGGGATAGATGACTGAAGGAGGGAGAATGTTGTGGGGGAGCTGCTTACTCTGTTCCTAGGTAGGTATGGGATTAGAGAGGGATAGAATGGCAGCTCCCCAGGGCACTGGGGAGCTGGTAAGGAGAGTCCGCCTGCAACAGGGAGGCCTGCATTTTGAGCACACTTGAAGTGGAATTTTGAACAAGGGATAATCACAGGCAAATTGGGGGCAGGTAGCTTTGCCTAAAAGTTAAAAAATTAAGAGGCGGGGGAAAAATAATATCACAATTTTTAAAATAAATCTAATGATTTAAGGCATTCTCATAATTTTAGAGGGCTTGACTCATAAGTTTAGAATGTTTGGAGTTGGCAATATTGTTTAAGTGGTATCCAGGTCCCTGGTTTCACCAAGTTGACCAAATCCAGTGCCATGGATCAACACTAGCAACTACTAACTGAAGAGCTATTTGCCAAAGTGATTCTGTGCCAAGCCAACATAAGCAGCACCAAGATCTATGGAACTTGCTCCCAGAAGCAGCAGTTGTTTACATGAGGCATTTAAAAAGAAAACCTATTTGCTTTGTTTGGTTTTTCTCCAGGGTGGGGACTGGGGTTAAAATGATATTTTAACAAAATCTCCAAATATTTTGATAATGCAGGGCTCTCTTCCCCAAGAAGTATTTGGGACCTCTAAAATTCCTTCTGTTCACACCTGTAAGATTATTACAACAAACCATTTGGATTTGGGTAACTAATTTGCTCTTCTCCATTTCCTTTTGCTCCCCTCTTCTGCCTCCTCTCTTGCTATCCTTTATTATTTCTCTCTTTTATATCCAGTTTTTAAAAAATAGCTTCATAATTAAATGGTTATGGGTTGTGTCAAATTGGCTATTATGTGATGTGGTATCTTCAGGTGTCCATCAGGCTTGTGGGAGACATACAAGACAGCACAAGCAATGGGAAAGCTGTTGTGGGGGTAGGGGCAGAAGAAGAAAGGGAGGAGTGGGAAATGTACGTTTCCTTGAGATTCAACACACTGAGCTCTTATGTGCCAAAGATGCTCTTTGTACAAAAGGTGCAGATACCTACCTACCTCACCAGCCATCTCTAAATGGTGTCATGTTCTAGCGCCCAGTATCTGCTCCAGCTGTTCTTGGGTTGCAGTTCACTCCTGTTTCTTGCTGCTGTGTGATTATGCAGTACACATCTCATTAAGTCCAGCCTTTTAACTCCCTTGACAGCTGCAAATCAAAAAGAGCCCTTGACTCCTACATTTAAAGTGAAAGATGAGCCTCGGGATGAAGAAGCTGCAAGCTCAACTTTGTCTCAGTCCAGCTATGTGTTCAACCCGGGATCTGAAGCCTCAGCCCCAAGCATCCCTGAGGAGACTGTCAAGCCACAGGAAGTGCAGACAAATGTGTTAAGGCAGGACATGTCTGTCAAGGCAGCATCTGAGCTCCTCATGAAGCTATCAGGTAATTGATTAATTTAAAAATATTCAGCTTCTTAAATGTTCACCTGTATGCTAGCAGGGATACACTGAAAAAAAGGCATATGGTATCAGTTACACCTGAAGGAGCAGCAAAGATACCTCTACCTACCCTCAGATAGGCAAATCTAAGGTGCCTAGCCACCTGGTGTCTAATTATTCCAGTGCACAGATTTCAGTGGTCTTCAAGTTAATGACTATAAAATCAGTCAACAGAACTGATAACTTAAAATTTGCATATGTTGAAATAGTTTTATAATGTCCCAAAACACTTCCATTCCTAATTTATTTGCGTCTGTTTCTCTCTTCATTAACACCATCAGAGTGTGTATTTGTATTGTACACATGGTGTAGGTATCTGACATAACCTTACACACTACGGGCTTTAGAGCCTTTTGTTTGAGTGCAGTATCCTAAATTGTAAGAACATATTATAAAGTAGATACTGTAGATTGAACAGGCTTTGTAGTGAGTTACAAACCACTTGAACTTGACTCCACTGCTTTACTTTTTCTCTCTGTACCCCCAATAGAAATATAACCTTTTGCATTCTGTTGGCTGTTTGGTGTGGGCATATGTGTGTATATAATATGCTCTATATCTGAGCGTAGAAAGGAGGAACATAATTTTTGCCTTCAGTCCTCCTCCAACTATAGTAGTGTGCACATGCACATAGACACATGCATACATATTTCGGGTGTGAGGGTTGTGAGGCAGGGGATTCATTTGATGGCTTTTTTGGTATTTAAGTTAGTGATGATGGGACCTTGTTGCCCTTATAATAAACTTCAGTTTTTAGCACAGATCAGTGAACATTAGAACCTTGAATTGAAACTATGAACGGGTGTGGAGGGGAGGGGCAGGAGAAAGGGGAGTGATAATATTCATAGATTCCAAGGCTAGAAGGGACCATTGTGATCGTATTGTCTGACCTCCTGTATAATACGGGCCATAGAACTTCCCAGAATAATTTTCTAGTTAGGAAAACATTTAATTTTTATTTAAAATTCCTCCAATGGTTAATTACTCTCACTGTGAAAAATGTATGCCTTATTTCCAGTATGAAAACTAAGATTCATATCTCCATATCCAAAATTGGAAGAGGTTTTTTTGCAGTTTGGCTATGTCAAAGTCTTTCAAGAAACACCAGTGGAAATTCAGTGATCAGTGACTTTCGTGATCTCTGCCATTTACATCTGAAATTCGTCGACAAGATTTTCGAATTGTCAAATTAGAAGCTAAACTCAGAGCCCTACTTAAACTCCTGGAACTAAGCAATGTCTGTTATCTCTTGTTTTCAATTCATCCTTTCAGTGTGGATGTCTCAGGTTAGACTAATGGGGGTACGGAGTGAGAGACAGACAGAAAGATACATGGACACTTGTAGAAATACTTTAGTCTGGAAGCATCCACTTTGAATGAAAAATTACTGATTTGGGTTTTGGGGTGGGAATTTCCCATAGAATACTGAACATTATAAGATGTGTTTTGTATTGACGTAGCATGCTATCAATACTAGTAGGAGGTGTTTTGAATGGAAGTAGACAGAATTCCAAGCATGGTGTTCTGATGATAAAACCCTCCAATCTGATGGATATTAAATGGTGGTTTTCTGTTTTTCTTCATACTTACAAATGTGTTTATACTCAATAAAGTAATAGCTCTGTAATTTAATATAATTCCTCCAATGTTCTGGAGATATTATAAATCATGACAGTGACGTCTGAGTAATAACAGTACTAACGTGGAATCTCCTTGTCTTATTGTAAAATACAGGTTTTTTTTCTTTTTATTATAGTAGGTTAGAATATTCCTTTTTGAAATACCTATTCAAATAGGATGAAATCTTGTTGGCCCCTCCACATCTGCTATTCAAAAGGAATTTTCAGAGACTATATAGAATCTTACACAAATCTTCAGTCATTTTCAGTTGGGAATTGACTGAACACTGCAAGTAAGAAATGCATTAAGTAAATGTTTCTCCTGTGATCATTTCAGTGATTCAGCAAAGCTTGCTGATGGTATTTCCGGCTAATCAATAGTTTAGAAAGTAAGGAATTAATTGTAGCAGTTGATATTCCTAAATTAGCCTGTGGATGGGGTTATACCGTGTTGGTGGTTAAACATTTCAGCTTTATAGTCTGTGACAGCTCTTGAGGGGCATAATGATAGAGGTCAGTGTGGGTCATGTTGAAAAATATTTCACGAATGAAAAGCCCTTTTTAATTTTTTCTTGGGACTTGTCTACACAGCACCAGCAAAGCACACTAGAGGGGTGTGATTTCAAATGGGACTAGATCAGTACGAACTAGGTACCATTTAGAGTGTGTCAGCAAGGTCTACATAGGGCAGTACTGTAGCACATTAGAGTGCTTTTACAGAATGTTTGGAGTCACATGGGCAAGTCACATGTTCATGCCCAATTTCACTCAGTCATTGCAGGAAGCCATTACTTATATACCAGACAGCACGTTTATAAGACAGTCCACTCCCATGTCTCCCATGGTCCATTGTGAGTTAAGTGTCCTTTTGATGGGCCACTCAATTTGAATAGTCTCTCCAAGATGTGCTGGCTAACTACTTTGTGGGTGTTACCCCAGGAGCAAACATTTGAAATCCATGTATAAAGCTAGTACTTACAACTTCAAATACAAAAATGATACGTGCATAGAAATAGCATAATCATAATCAGCAAATCATAATCTTTTCATAGATACCTTACATACCACATTTTGTACAAGATTCATTGCAAATATATAATAGTGGTTGTAACAATGATCTATATAGTCATATTTTAATCCAATAACGTCACAACATTCCAAAAAGTCTTTCCAGAAATCTGTTTTTTCAAATGTAGCTAAACTGCTTTTTCTACAAATTTATCCATTCTCAAATATAGAAAAGCAACAGTTCATCCCCAAAATGTTGAAGTAGGTTATTCAAGCACTGCACTGTACTCATCTAAGTTTAATGCATCCAGTCTCGCTGCAGGCATTTCTTGTAAATTTCAGTAGCCAATGCAACCTGTCTTGTTAACTCTCATTTACACTCTAATGTTACACTCAAAAAACTCCTTTCTACTGAAACAGTAGAGAGATTTTGTTTTGTGTATGTATTATCTTTCAGAATCATTGAATGCTTTATCCTTTTGTGCAAAGTCTATCACAGACCTGGAAATATATAAAACTTTTTCTCCTTTACACCCTCTTAATTTCCTCACTTTCTGAATGATTTTATCTATTCCACTGAGTCAGCTCTGTCTTGAAGGTGTGTGAGCTGAAACATGATTTGGTCAAATTCTTAATTGTTGTGGTACATATGGAGAAAATCTGCTTGTTGTTTAACAGTGATATTTGCCACTCAAACCCAGATGAAGTCAAAAATATTTTAGTAGAAAATCTGGCTCTTCTGCTAAAACAAAACAAAACAAAAAAAAAACAAAAACAAAACACATGATTTTCTTTCTCTTTCTGAGACAATATGGTTTAGTGGATTGTGAACCTGACTGGAAGTGTCCGTGAATTCCTATCTTTGCCAGTAATTTCCAGTGTGACCTTGGGCAACTCACCTAACCTCTCCGTGCCTCCATTTTCCCATATCTAAAATGGGGCTAATAATGCCATCATGGTAAAGCACTTTCAGCTCTATTACTGAAAAGTCCTAAGTATTAGTTATTTATCTTCCATTGACTTGAATTAATTTGAAACAGTGCAAGGCTGACATTTCTATACAAAGAAGCAGGACATGGGTGTTTGAAGAAAACTCTTTGGGAGTGCATGGCACCAAGTTGTCTTGAAATAAAAGGGCTGGCTTTTCTGCTAAATGTTTAATTGCTCAAAAAGAACTTCCAATGTTTTTGGAAAATAAATAACAAGAAACAGAACATCAGAAATAGAGAGGTATTATATAACATACAGTGTCTGAGACAGACTTATAAATACAGGCTTCAGTGTGAATTATATACTGTAATCAATGATGTGTTATGATTGGTTTTTTGTTTGTGACAGGCCGCCGCACCCCCTGATAAGACAATATGTTTATATTAAAATAAACCTCTCAATTTATGAAGCAGTAGAAAAGGAAGGATATGTCTACTCAATTAGACACCCACAGCTGGCCCATGCCTGCTGACTCGGGCTCGTGGGGCGTGGGCTAAGGAGCTGTTTAAATGCAGTGTAGAAGTTTGGGCTCAGGATGGAGCCTGGGCTCTAGGAGCCTGCAAGGTGGGAGGCTTGCGGAGCTCAGTCAGTAGCCCAAGCCGGAACGTCTACACCGCAGTTAAACAACCCCTTAGCCTGAGCCCAACGAGCCTGAGTCAGCAGGCACAAGTCAGCCATGAGTGTCTAACTGCAGCATAGACATACCCCATGTGACCCATTTTGCATCTCTCAGTTGTCCCTTATTTCAAGGAATGTCTCTAATTTTAGATGCAGATTTCCCTGTCACACCTTGCTGGTATAGTATCTAATTTTCATTGCTGTAAATTGCACACATTTGGCCTTCAGGAGGTTGACAGGGTGTGGTGCATCGCATTCTTGTGTGCAAGATGAAAAACATTTGATTTAAATTTGTCCCTTGAACAACAGCTATGCATCTTTGAAGGTTAGAGATCACATGATCCTGTCCCTGCTATGTAAGGGCAGCCTTCTTGGGATTCTGTTTTAATTTTTATTTTAATGCCAGCTCTTAAGAGTGAAGAACCTGGTTGTAAGCTGCAAAACAAATCCTCCTAGAAGCTGTGGAAAAGTAGAAAGACCGGTGGTTTGGTAATGGAGTACGGTGAAGTACATGCTTTATTTTGTTTTTCTTGTTTATATAATTATTGGGATTTTCTTCAGCTGATCTGAAAAGCCAACGAAATCTGCTGTCAGGAATAAAACTATACTGAAACCTTCCTGAAGTACTTCTCAACAGATCAACCCTTAGTTTAAAAAATCCTCTATGACCTTTTTAATTTTACATACAAGCAGTCTGGTTCCATTTTGGTTTAGATGGAGCCCATCATTTCTCTACAGTCCCTTCTTTTCCCCAACGGTTCCCCAGTTCCTAATAAACTTAAAACACTGCTGCCTACACCATTGTCTCATCCATGCATTGAGACCCTGCAGTACTGCCTGTCTTTCTGGCCTTTGTGCGTGGAATTGGAAGCATTTCAGAACATGCTACCATGGTGGTCCTGGACTTGAATCTCTTACCTAGAAGTCTAAATTTTGGCCTCCAAGACCTCTCTTCTCCCTTTCCCTATATCATTGCACCACAACCACCAGCTTCTCCCCAGAACTGCCCATAAGTCTGTCTAAATATCTTGTGAGATCCTCAACCTTTGCACTCGGTTGGTAATTTACTATGCAGTTCTCCTGATCATCACAAACCCACATAGCTATATTTCTAATAATCAAACCCCCCCATTTCTCTTACTGTGCTTTTCAAAGTAACTGGGGTTCCCTCCCCAGGATGAGTGTCCTCAGTGCGAGAGGATACTATGACATCATCTGGAATGAAGGTCCCCACTAGAGGATTGTTTGTCTGCTGCAGCTTGATGTTCCCCTTCCCCGAGACTGCCATCCTTAACAGCACAGAGGCTGTCAGACTGGGGGTGGGACCACTCTATTTTGTCCCTGAAAGTCTCCTCTCTGTACCATCTGTATCTCATAGGTCCTCCAGTTCAATCACCCTGGCTTCCAGAGCCCATACTGTCTCTCTGAAGGCCATGAGTTGCCTGCATCCATGATTACCCATAAGGCAGGTACATGTTGTAGTCAGTGCAATAAAGTGGATAGCCCCCCACTCAGCAGCTGGACTTCTGCCTGCATTCTTTTTACTCTTGCAGGGTTTTGGTTTTTGTTTTGGATGGGTCGGGGATAATTGGCTTAAGTTTAGAATTAGTTTGTTAGGTGTATTGGGTTTTTCTGTCTCTTTCCTTCTCCCACCTCCCTCCCCTCAATGTTTCTTTCCCAAGGGCTTTGCTGGTGCCCTTCCAGTCATTAGGTTATAGTCCCTCAGCCTTAGAATCACAGAACTGGAAGGGATCTGGAGAGGCCATTTAGTCCAGTCCCCTGCACTCAAGTCAGGACTAAGTATTATCTAGTTACTTCTCCCCTTGCTGCTGAAGTCTCACTGCAGCTACACTCTCCTTACCTTGGCAAAAAGAAAAGGAGTACTTGTGGCACCTTAGAGACTAACCAATTTATTTGAGCATGAGCTTTCGTGAGCTACAGCTCACTTCATCGGATGCATACCGTGGAAACTGCAGAAGACATTATATACACACAGAGACCATGAAACATACCTCCTCCCACCCCACTGTCCTGATGGTAATAGCTTATCTAAAGTGATCATCAAGTTGGGCCATTTCCAGCACAAATCCAGGTTTTCTCACCCTCCGCCCCCCCCCGCCACACACACACACAAACTCACTCTCCTGCTGGTAATAGCCCATCCAAAGTGACCACTCTCTTCACAATGTGTATGATAATCAAGGGTGCCACAAGTACTCCTTTTCTTTTTGCGAATACAGACTAACACGGCTGTTACTCTGAAACCTTACCTTGGCAGTTAACTCTGTCTGGTGATTGCTGTCTGTCCCAGGGCACTCTCTGCTTGAGAGCTGGATGTGGAAGGAATAAGGGATGCCTCTCTCCCTCTGTCTTTAAACTCCTTCGCAAAATTCACCTGGTTGCTGCTCCTGTTCACTTAGCTCAGCACACAGCCCCCCGAAACAGACCACAATATGCTCTTCGAGCAAGCACACAACAAACTAAATAAGATAGTTATGAAAATCTTAAGAATTTCTGTAACTAGATTAATTCTGTTATAGTACAGCGGTCTTACTTTGGACCAGTTTAGATCAAATTGATACATTTTCCTCAGGAGCCTCTGACCGATTATGCAAAATACTAATGATTTACTTAATGTTTGATAATAAGAAATTTTATTTTCTTATTTTAAAGAGATTGTCAGCTTTAAAACACATTTTAATCTGATTTTTTTCAAAATTGCTGTCTCAAGTGACACCTGTGATTGCTATAATTCAACAAAATGGGGGTAAATATTTTCCCCTGTTTTTTCCAGTTTGTGTGCATTGGACAGTTCTTTGTATATAATTTCGCTGTTTTTTGACAGAGAGTTAAACTTCTCATCTCACGCTCTTGCATCTTGACAGCATATTCATTGCACTTCCCTGGGGAGATCTCGCAACCCGGAATCTTCCCCAGGCCCTGCAAGAGGGTTTTTACTAGTGTCACAGCAACAATGCTGCTGCTGTTCCTGAGTTTAGTACTGAGTCAATGTCTCTGAGAGGCAAAGAGCAACAGAAGCCTGGGGGAGCCGCGTCTTCGCTGTGTAGATCCCTGCTTAGTGCTAGGGAGCCCTTGGGAGCCCGGCAAGGGATGGGAGTAGGAAAGTCCTTGTCTTAATTTCCTAGACCCCTACATGGGGCGTTGGAGGCATTTGGCAGAAGCAGCAGCTTCTGCTTCACCTCTCTGTAAGAGCCCAGCAAGTAAGAGAGAAGGTAAGAGAGAAGGTGTTTGACCAGGAGATAGATGCCACTCTGCAAGAGCCAAAGTGATTCCAGAAGATTGTGGACCAAGCAGGGAAGGATATGGCCCCTTTGAGGAAGGGCAGAGATGGGAAATAATAGGAGACAGGAGGTTTGCAGGGGCTGAGAACCTAGGGGAGGCTTGGGGAACTGACCTCTTCTGCTGTAGCCAGTATGAGTGATAGTCCGGGACCAAGACGCAGTAGGATCACCCCTCATGAGCCCCTCAACCGGAGCCCAGAGAAGGAGAAAGAAAATAAAGGAAATATTTTCAAACTAAAAATAGAAATGTAATGATACAGTAGAAGAGAAATCTTCTGTCTAAAGCTCATGGTAAAACTATAAGATTATGAGACTTTTGATTACTACAACAGAAATATGACAACAGTAGTGCAATGTTATAGAGCTAATCCATTTTTTCTAGTTATTTACAAAGATGTAACCTGTTGAAGAGCTAGATTTACTATGTGTTAAGGCAAATCTAGGATTTTTTGCTGTATTTTGAGGTTTACTCCTAGCAGCGGTATACTGCAGAAAGTTCATATCGTTCATTTCACTTAATAGGTTTTTCCATGACAATTGCATAAATATGTAGCCCCAAAAGAATGTGAATAGTAATGGACTTCTATCTGGGGATGGGACTTGTCATGTTTCATGACACCATTAATGACTCAACCAAAGAGCGGGCAGAATGGTGGAAGTATACTGCCTAATTGCAGGGGAGAAAAACTCATTTAATTGCAAATTTAGTTTCTGGTGAAAAAATCACTGTGTTCAGGATACTGAACATGGAAAAGGAGAGATGCATGGCAAGCTGATTGCAGTTTAATACCCAGAATTCTCTTCCAGCACACCAAGGTCTAATACAGCGTTTCCCAAATAGAGGATCACATCAGTGAGTCACAGGAAGGTTCTAAATGGATTGTGGGCCCGGTTAGGAGAAGAGGTCCTTGGGATGGAGGCATTGGAGAGCAAGCCCATCCTGATTCACCCTGCAGCAGCGGCTTCTATCCCCTGGGGCTGAGCCTGGCTCCCCACTATGAGTGTTGCAATCTGACACATGGGGTTGCAGCACTACTCAACTTTGGCCCAATTTTAGTGAGCGGTGATGATGGGGGGTGGTCGTTTGCCAGGAGACGGCCAGGCCAGACCTGGGTGGTGCTGCAACCAGTGCAACATCTGGAGCAGGGAGCTGGGCCCAGCCCAATGAGAGGGGCCCAAGAGCCACTGATGTGGGTGAGTGCTGGGCTGGCTTGCTCTCTACAGTCTTCCTCCCCCTTTCCTCACCCCTGGCACCTCCACTTACAGACTCCTATACTTTAAGGCCAGAAGGGATCATCATCAGGGGCGGATTTACCATAAAACACACTGTATCCTGGCATGGGGCCCCCCAACAACAGGCGCACCCCCTGTGGGAGGGCTGCTCCATGGGATGGAGGTTGCAGGGATAGAAGCTGTGGGGAGCAGGAAAGCAGGGAGGGAGGTTCACCCACAGCCTCAAGGGAGCAGGTGGGAGGTGCGGGTGGCAGGAGTGCTGCAAACGCGGGCTGGAGGACTCAGGAGGAGCACAGGGCAGATTTTACTAGCAGGTGTGTGCTTTTTAAAGTTTTAAATGATTAACAAGGACACTATTCGCTTCTTACGTTGCTGTTGACTTTCACTGTTTGAATTAAATTGTTTGTGCATGGAAGTGAGAATAAAACCCTTGAGTGAAGATCTTCAAGTCCTTCCAAAGCCCGCTGAGTCAAAGGGATGCTGTTCATTGCATTCAGTAGGCTTTAGATAAGGCCACTAATTAAGGTGCCGCTTAGGTGCAAGTAACAGTAAGTCTGTGTATGTCTGTTTCTCATGTTTGTCACAAAGGCCGCAACTTTATGAAATAAACCACCATGAAGAATGCAAACAAACGGCAGGAGTTTTTGTGACAAAGGGTGTCTAGTAGCTCGGCCCAAGCATGAGCTGCCTTTTTGATGGTCCTGGCTGACAGACCTCAAGACCCAGTCAGAGCTACCATCCGGACTCCCCCTTGCCTCGACATGGCTTACACTAAGCCACGCTCCACCTCTGTAGAGAAGGTTAGAGCCATCATTGAGACAGATTCCCATAGGCATAGTTTGACTTCTATATTTGGGGGGACTGGGGCAGCAGGTCCAGTCAGGCCAATGGGGCTGCACGTTGGGAGGGTGAGGACAAATTTCATGCCTGCCCACAAGGGCACCATTTCAGATATGGGGAGGGGGAGGGCACAGCCTTAACCATGATTCCAGGGGCTACTTAGGCAACTGAAAACTCTAGAGTTTTTGCATAACTTACACTCAGCTCTAATACTAACATGTTCTGACATCTTGTGGCAAGTAACTTATGGGATACTGGTTAGGTTTAAAATTGTAATGTATATTCTTACTCAGATACTCTTACTAAAGTTAGAAGGGACCATCGTGATCATCTAGTCTGACCTCCTCCACATTGCAGGCCACAGAACCTCACCCACCCACTCACTCCTGTAATAGACCCCTAACCTCTTGCTGAGTTACTGAAGTCCTCAAATCATGATTTAAAGACTTCAAGTTACAGAGAATTTACCATTTACACTAGTTTAAACCTGCAAGTGACCCACGCTGCAGAGGAAGCGAAAGATCTGCCCTGGGGGAAAATTCCTTTCCAACCCCAAATATGCTGATCAGTTAGACCCTGAGCATGTGGGCAAGACCCACCAGACGGATACCTGGGAAAGAATTCTCTGTAGTAACTCAGAGTCCTCCCCATCTAGTGTCCCATCTCCAGCCATTGGGGATTTTTGCCCAGGCAGTCACCAATGGGCCACATGCCACTGCAGTCAGTCTGTCATACTATCCCCTCTGTAGACTTATCAAGCTCAGTCTTGAAGCCAGTTAAGACTTTTGCCCACACTGTTCCACTTGGGAGGCTGCTCCAGAACTTCACTCTTCTGGTGGCTAGAAGTGTTCACCTAATTTCAAGTCTAAACTTGTTGATGACCAGTTGATATGTGTTTGTTCTGGGGTCCACATTGATGCTTAACTTAAATAACTCCTCTTCCTCCCTGGTATTTATCTCTCTGATGTATTTATACAGGATAATCATATCTCCCTTCAGCTTTCTATTGGTGAGACTAAACAAGCCAAGCTCTTTGAGTCTCTTCTCATAAAATAGATTTTCTATTCCTCAGATCATCCTAGTAGCCCTTCTCTGCACCTGTTCCAGTTTGAATTCATCTTTCTTAAACATGGGAGACCAGAATTGCACACAGTATTCCAGATGAGGTCTCACCAGTACCTTGTATAATGGTATTAACACTTCCCTGTCTCTGCTGGAGATACCTTGCCTGATGCACCCCAGGACTGTGTTGGCTTTTTCACGGCCACATCACATTGATGGCTTATAGTTATCCTGTGATCAACCAATACCCCCAGCTCTTTCTCCTCCACTGTCACTTCCAACTGATAGATCCCCAGTTAATGCTTGTTGTTAGTCCCTAAATGCATGACTTTTCACTTTGCACTATTAAATATCATCCCATTTCTATTACTCCCTTTTACAAGATCATCCAGATCTTCTTGTATGGTATTCCGGTCCTCCTCGGTATTGGCAATTCCTCCCAACTTTGTCTCATCTGCAAGCGTTATTAGCACACTCCCATTTTTTTGTGCCAAGGTCAGCAATAACAATATCAAATAAAGTTGGTGCCAAGACTGATGCCTGAGGAATTCCACTAGTAACCTTCCTTTACCTGAGAGTTCACTTTCAGTAGACCTGTTGTTGTCTTCCCTTTAACCAGTTTCTTATCCACCTTTCGGTTCTCATATTAATCCCCATCTTCTCCAATTTAACTAATAATTTCTCATGTGGAACTGTATCAACTGCCTTACTGACATCCAGGTAGATTAGATCTACTGCATTTCCTTTGTCTAAAAAAATCAGTTATCTTCTCAAAGAAAGATATTAGTAACTTTGTTACCACCTCTTGAATACAACAATGGAAACCATTGTAGAAAAATCTACAATTACTCTCTATCATTTAGTGGCTTATGTGGTCATGGCACAGGGCCCCCGCGCTCTAAAAAAAGCACCTCCACGAGGGGCGTAGTCCCAGCGCCGGTGCACTGTCTACACTGTCGCTTTACAGCGCTGAAACTTGCTGTGCTCACGGGGATGTTTTTTCACCCCCGAGCGAGAAAGTTGCAGCGCTGTAAATTGCCAGTGTGGACAAGCCCTTAGGCTACTTACTTTTTGAGCTCACCAAGTTTGGAACAGATCTTTTAACTTTAGGAAATATTCTAAAAGCCCTTTCTTATCTTAATCACCTGCTAATCACTCTGTTTATAAACAAAATGCTGACTCCCCTCCTCCAGGGTGCAAGCTGGCAGCAGCACCTCCTCTGCAGAACTCTTTGCACTGCACATGAAGGGTATGTCTTCACTACCAACGTTAAAGTGCTTCCGCGGCAGCGCTTTAACATGGCTGTGTAGTCACGGCACCAGCGCTGGGAGAGAGCTCTCCCAGCGCTGTAAAAAATCCGTCCCCACGAGGGGAGTAGCTCCCAGCGCTCGGCACGCGGCTCCCAGCGCTGTCTACACTGCCACTTTACAGCACTGAAACTTGCATCGCTGAGGGGGGTGTTTTTTCACACCCCTGAGCGAGAAAGTTTCAGCGCTGTAAAGTGGCAGTGTAGACAAGGCCTCAGACTGCCTGCCCCTGAGGCTTGCAGTTTGGGGGGGCAATGCCTTCCCTTGCCCCCCCAAACTCCGCCTATGCAGACTCCACACAGTCTTTGCTGGCAAGTCTTTTGGTCCCAGCTATCCACGAATCCTACAAATCTAGAAGATATATATCCCTCCCTCCTTACCAGTCTGACCTAACCAGACAGATAAATTTACCTTCCTGCAAAGACTATGTCCGCTCCTAAAATTGTGACGTATTGTGGAACATATGGAAACCTGACCGCAGTGCTGGCTTGATGCAAACAGAAACCAGAATGCAATACAGTTTTGCAAAGATAAGAGCCAGCGACTTACCTTAGGTTTCAGAATAGCAGCCATGTTGGTCTGTATCCGCAAAAAGTAAAGGAGGACTTGTGGCACCTTAGAGACTAACCAATTTATTTGAGCATAAGCTTAAGCTTAGTCTCTAAGGTGCCACAAGTATTCCTTTTCTTTTTGCGACTTACCTTAAGCTCGGTTATCAAGTGGTACATCAAGAGGAGAATCTGAATGTCCTTTACTCCTTGCCCAGCTAAACCTAATGGGTGAAGCTCCCTTTTGGCCAATAAGAGAGCTCCTTAGAGCAAGGGGAATGACTTCGCACAGTCAGCTAGCAGGCCAGACTGTTGTTGGTTATGAGAACCAAGCAGCTCCTGGTATCCCTCTAGGGAATCACTCAGCAAACCCAGCCACCTGTACATCACGTTGTTAGCCTATGTGGAGAGCAGAGTGGCCAAGAAGGACAGCTGAGCTGAATTCCACACAGCAGTGCAAAGCACTAGCTGCAGCAGCATCTGGCAAAAGTGGCACTTTTCTAATCTAATAGTGTATCTGAAGTCCTGTGAGATCACAATTTTTCTACAAAATGCAAAAGGCACTAGTTGGAAAAGTTCACGTTCATAGAGATGTACAAGCATATTAATCACAACTGAACAGAGCTTAAAGTTTAGTAGATGTTAATGGATAATAGATCTTTAAATAGGTTAGATCAGAGATTATAATTGACCTTCCCTTTTTTATGTAAGTGTAATCTTGACATCTATTGAAAAGCATATTAATTTAAAAGATGAGGTCATTTGGAATAACGAATGCTAATGTCCACAGTTTAAATGTACCTTCTTTGTTAACTTTCAGATAAAAGTTTAAACAAAAAGCAAGAGCCTGGATTCTTAGCGCTGCTTTTGTCCCTCTATATTGTTCAACCACCATACAGAAGCCACAGAGTTGGTAAAACTGGCCATATGGATATGGGAATTGCCCGGAGTAAGAGATTCCCTGGATGTATAGGGCCATTGGAAAGGCTCTGTGCTTTCCTAGCATAGTAGCATGTTGGGTAGAGAGGGAATGTATCCGAGATTGTCACACTCAAGCTGTTATGAGCTGCTGTGAACCCATATAGAACCTTTGAAGAAGACTGCAAACTAGAGCAGCCTCTGGAGGTACTCTGACTTTTGCTGGGAACCCATCCAGTCCCTGTGTGCTCCCAGAATCTTGGAGGTACAAAGTTTGCATGAAGCCACCTTTGTGTCCCCTTCTTCCCTTTTCTTATTTCTGCATAGAACACAGTGCAGTAAGATGCCAAGGTGAATAAGAGCCAAGGTGTTTGTGAATTTATAAGTATCCACAGATACTCTTGAAGTTCAGTAGATGAATCTTGAAATATGAGAGAACTATATTGATTGGAATGTGTTGGGTGAGCAACAACATTGGTCACTGCATGTGTAGACTTTAAAACACTTTTCAGTTATTTTTTTTTAATCTTAAAGGGTTGATAATCCTGTAATCAGAATCTCTAAAATTAGCATCCACAGTTTTATAATTTAAAAAGGAGAAGTGAAATGTGTATTGCGTGACTCTGATGTATCCCTATGTTGTGGTTTACTTGCCTTTGCCAGTTTTTTCTAGTTCTAGTTGTTACTAAATTGGATTTTTTAGTTATAAAATGCTACAGCATGGAATTTTGTTAAAGTGGAAACTCAAAACAGTAGCCATTTTCCAATTTTGTTCTTTTATGCAAAGCCCTGTTGCATTGATTCCAGCCTTATCAACATTGCCTTACATAAAACATCAGTAAGAAAAAAGAAAAAGTTTCAGCGGAATAAAGCATCAAGCACAGAGCCCTAGGGAAAATCAGATGTTACTTGTTGTGGCTCTGAAGCTGAACCTCTGATGCTCACCAACTGTTTCCTACCACTAAGGTTTTATTTAAGCTGTTTTAGGGCATGTTTATTTCTAGCAAATGAGAACAATTAGCATAACAAAATGCCTGATTCACCATATTGAATGCTTTTGAAGAGTCAGTACAAGTTGACCCACTAGTTACCCCTGTCCACTTGATTGTGAAAACTAATGCACAAATTCAACTTATCAGACATTCAAGGGAAATATTTTTCACCCAAATTGCCAGTTGGCATGTGAACCTGACTGGCATCCCAGCTAATAATCAGATAATTCAGGCTCTTGGTTATCAGACACAAAGATTCTAGGTCTGAGGTATAACATCTGAAATTACTCTGGAAGCCAAATTTTTGGAGACTTATGGTATTGCCAACATCAGGCTTTACTACCTGATTCGTGATATTTTAAATAACTATATAGTAGGGCTGTCGAGCGATTAAAAAATTAATCACGATTAATAGCAATAATAGAATACCATTTATTTAGATATTTTTGGATTTTTTTCTACATTTTCAAATATACTGATTTCAGTTACAACACAGAATACAAAGTGTACATGCTCACTTTATATTTATGATTACAAATATTGTGCTATAAAAATAATAAAAGAAATTGTATTTTTCAATTCACCTCATACAAGTACTGTAATACAATCTCTTTATCATGAAAGCTGAACTTACAAATGTAGAATAATTTACAAAAAAATAACTGCATTCAAAAATAAAACAATGAAAGACTTTAGAGCCTACAAGTCCACTCAGTCGTACTTCTTGTTCAGCTAGTCACTCAGACAAACAAGTTTGTTTACAGTTGCGGGAGACAATGCTGCCCGCTTCTTGTTTACAATGTCACCTGAAAGCGAGAACAGGCGTTCACATGGCACTCTTGTAGCCAGTGTTGCAAGATATTTACGTACCATATGCGTTAAAGATTCATATGTCCCTTCATGCTTCAACCAGCATTCTAGAGGACATGTATCCATGCTAATGATAGGTTCTGCTTGATAACAGTCCAAAGCAGTGCAGACCAACACATGTTCACTTTCATTATCTGAGTCAGATGTCACCAGCAGAAGGTTGATTTTCTTTTTTGGTGGTTCAGGTTCTGTAGTTTCCACTTTGGAGAGTTACTATTTTAAGACTTTTGAAAGCATGCTCCACACCTCATCCCTCTCAGATTTTGGAAGGCACTTCAGATTCATAAACCTTGGGTCGAGTGCTGTAACTATCTTTAGAAGTCTCACATTGGTACCTTCTTTATGTTTTGAGAATTCTGCAGTGAAAGTGTTCTTAAAATGAACAACACATGCTGGGTCATTGTCTGAAACTGACTGCTATAACATGAAATATATGGCAGAATGCGGGTAAAACAGAGCAGGAGACATACTATTCTCTCCCAAGGAGTTCAGTCACAAATTTAATTAATGCGTTATTTTTTTTAATGAGGGTCATCAGCATGGAAGCATGTCCTCTGGAATGGTGGCCGAAGCATGAAGGGGGATACGAATGTTTAGCATATCTGGCACATAAATACCTTACAATGCCAGCTACAAAAGTTCCATGCGAACACCTGTTCTCGCTTTCAGGTGATATTGTAAGTAAGAAGCCAGCAGCATTATCTCCCAGAAATGTAAACAAACTTGTTTGTCTTAGTGATGGGCTGAACAAGAAGTATGATTGGGTGGATTTGTAGGCTCTAAAGTTTTACATTGTTTTGGTTTTGAGTGCAGTTACGAAACAAAAAAATCTACCTTTGTAAGTTGTACTTTCACGATAAAGAGATTGCATTACGGTATAACATGAGGTGAACTGAAAAATACTATTTCTTTTATAATTTTACAGTGCAAATATTTGTAATAAAAATAATAATACAAAGTGAGCACTGTACACTTTGTATTCTGTGTTGTAATTGAAATCAATATGTTTGAAAATGTAGAAAAACATCCCAAAATATTTAATACATTTAAATTGGTATTTTATTGTTTAACAGTGCGATTAAAATGGCAATTAATTGCGATTAATTTTTTTAATCATGATTAATTTTTTGGAGTTAATCACTTGAGTTAACTGCAATTAATCGACGACTCTACTATATAGGCTTGATTCTGAATTTGCACCAATCTCCGTAAGTAACTGCCAACTGAGTCAACAGAGTTACGCTGGTGTAAAATTGAATGATGAGACTCAAACCCTCTCTATGTAAATAACATTTATCTTTATAAAGTATAAACCAAAAGAAATAGCCATTGCTGGGCATCATTTTCCCCACCATGTGTAAAATGGTTAGTGATTTTATTTCCGTAATTTAACATTTTTACACTTTGTATGAGCTGACAGCTTATGAGTTAGCTCCATTTCTATTTTAAGATACTATGGAAGCAATGAACTCACAGTAGAGGCTTATGTTATTGGAATAAAATCTTATGTGATCATTTTTACTTGTCTTCCGCTTTTCCGCTACCTACCATTCTACCTTAATGGCTCATACTGGCAGCTCAACCTTTTGATGGAAGAAATTTGGACATGGTCTTTCTGAAGTTAGTCAATACTGGTTCTAAACAGAGCAGAGGGTGTTACTTTAGAATGGATTTCTGCACAACTCTCAGGCCCTGCTGCCTGGGGGATTGGGAGAAATCTCTGGAGCTGAATGCCGATCTGTGTACTTTCACCATGGCAGTGCACTGTGCTACAATTAGACTGTTAGGATCTCCCTTATGGTTTGGTTTGGTCTTTTGGGATGTTACTACTTTACAATTCCTTGTGTTCATGAACACAAAAGAGGCTGTAACCTCTGATGAATGCACTTCAGACCAAAATAAACCATATGCAGTACTCTGTTTTCATGACTGAGTTGGAAAATAGTGTCTCTTGATATGAATAGCTGTACCTGAGGGTTTTATGGGTCACCTGATTGAAAGGCTTACTGATGTGTAAAGTAACAACTCTTGGTGGTTTGATGTTAGTGCTTTTATAGATGCAATAAGTTTCCCTTATTTTGTTAAACTAGTTGGGCATCATGTAAATTAGCAACAGAAAATCAGTCCAAAATTACAGGTTTCAGAGTAGCAGCTGTGTCTGTCCATATCCGCAAAAAGAACAGGAGTACTTGTGGCACCTTAGATACTAACGAATTTATTAGAGCATAAGCTTTTGTGGGCTACAGCCCATTTCATTGGATGCATAGAATGGAACATATAGTAAGAAGATATGTATACACACACACACACACACACATACAGAGAAGGTGGAAGTTGCCATACAAACTGTAAGAGGCTAATTAATTAAGATGAGCTATTATCAACAGGAGAAAAAAACTTTTGTACTGATAATCAAGATGACCCATGTAGACAGTTGACAAGAAGGTGTGAGGATACTTAACATGGGGAAATAGATTCAATATTAGATCATCTAGTCCAGCAGTTCTCAAACTGCGGGATTGCGACTCCTGATGGGGTCTCGAGGTTATTGCCTGGGAGTTGCAAGTTGTCAGCCCCATACCTGGTGGGGCTCCAGCTGTCAGCTCTGCCATGCATGGAGCTGACAGCCCCAGTTAAATTAAATTAAAATTACCCTCTTTCCCCCTGTTTTTAATTTATAAGGAGACAGAGTTGCACTCAGAGGCTTGCTGAGTGAAAGGGTTCGCCAGTACAAAAAGTCTGACTAGTCCATCCACATTTGTTCTCTGCAGTATTTTTACGGTGCTTCATCCAGTGTATTTTTAAGTGAACAACAGACTATATTTTAGGGTGACCAGATGTCCTGATTTTATAGGGACAGTCCTGATTTTGGGGTCTTTTTCTTATATGGGCACCTATTACCCCCCACCCCATCCCGATTTTTCACACTTGCCCTCTGGTCACCCTACTATATTTTGCAGACCAGGATAACAGCTCTGTCATGCTACAAGTTAATTTGGCCATCAAAGTTTATTTGAATAGTGCATAAACCATGATGATAATTTAACCCTGCCCAGCTACCCAGGTGTAATGCAAAAGAAAAGAAAAATCAAAGTAGTTGTCGTGTTACATATTCAACCTTAGTCTTTTCAATGTGCTAACCTCATTCCTAATAATACTGGGCCCAGTTCTGACCATGTGTAAAGCTATGCAGGAGTGCAAGGAGCCTTTTACTCCCTTGCATGAAGGGGAAAACCACTTCCATGCGGTACTATTCTCCCACCTGTGCAAGTGGGTAGGGAGTGAGCAGAGACTTGACATCATTTCCTCCCCCACCATGTGGGCCAGCATAGCTAAACAGGTGCAGAAGTAGTAGTAATCTGTGCCAGGAGTTGGACTGATTCATGTTGCTTCACCACCTAACCCCAGGGCAAGAATGAACCAGAGACCATGTTGTGATACTGAGTCACAACATGGTCCCCAGTCATCTGCTTGGACAACATGACTATGTGCTTCCCCTTACTCAGGTCTTGTGATAAAATTACAGTCTAGCTATGTATCACTTTTTCTTTGCTTTACTGTTAGGAAAGAGGCTAAGGCATGACTTATGTTTATTTTTTTTCTGACAGGATGGAATGGGGGCCTAGAATAAGATAGGGAAGGAAGAGAGAAATATCTCAAATGTGTAAAGTTAGCTTGACCTGTGGAAGTCTTCCCTGATCATGAGAGAAAGGAAGCACTTGTATTATTCCATTCTTGCCTCTGCCTGGCTTATGTCAGTGTCTCTCAATCAAAAGAGTAAGCAGGACAGGGGATTAAACTCTATGGAATGGAAACAGAAATCGAATATTTTGAAAGAGAGGCGGAGCAGCAAAGGTTAACCCATATCTCTTCACCTAAATGTGGAGGCTGGTCCCAGAACTCTGGATGTCACACATCTGAGGAACATATTTGTTTGCCAAGTTACCTGAAATTTTGATTAATAATAATAACTGATGTAGACCTTCCAAGCTCACTTTCAGTGCACTATATTTTATTTTTTATCCTTCACCATTGATACAATTTTCTATGGCTTATTATAAGAGGGTGAGAGAAGCTTTAGGGAAAGAAGAAATATGCTTGATAGAGCAAAAAATAGTATTGAATTATAATATTTCTACCTTGCTTTTCCATTGAGAACCCAATATAAAATGTTCTTAAGTCTGAAATAAATCAGGTAGATCGTGAATGGTGGAGATTTTTTATCAGTTTGGCCTTTTTTCAAAAAAATGCACAAAGGTTGTCATAGGATAGAAAACACTTCATGTAAATCATTCTTGGAACATTCCCATGTAGCTGTTAACTGCTAGCTTCATTTCTATTAGTGCTGCAAATAATAAAGCCTCTTTTCTCCATTTAACAACAAAAGCAACCAAAACAATCTCCCCTTCCAGGTCCACAATCTAGGGAAATACAAATGAGTCAGTGAATAAGTCAACTTGATCTTGCATGAAAAGGGTTCCTGTATGAAAACTTAATATTTGTACTAAAGCCATATAAAAACACTAGGACTATATTGGGGTCGCATGACATCGTGAATGGCTGAACCATGTTATACTACCTTACAATATTCTGTAAATATTTAGCAGCTCAGGACAAAATGCATGGCAGAGCTTGAAGATTTGATGGCCAAGATTAGAGAAAAATGGAAATCACGGAAGGTGCTAAGTAAACACATCCTTAATTGGCACAGGGGGAAACAGAGAAGGCAGAATCAGAGTAACTACCAAGTGAAGTTAGTTGAACAGTGAACTTTTGTTGGTGAACTGAAGTTGAAACAGCTATAGGGTGGTGGTTTTGATTTTTAAAAACATCCCTAATATCCTTACACTTCAAAGAAAAGATTGGCAAAGAGGAACTGCCTACCCTTCCAAACCTCACTAGTAGGCTATATCCTCCTCCTCCCCCAGTAACAGATTAGTGGTCAGATACTGCAGCTATGATCTCCTACCATCTACACCAATTAATATTCTGACCCACAAGTGCCCATTAGTACTACACAAAGCACACAGCTCTCCATGGTGCTCTGATGAAGTCAGACAATGAGGAAAGACTGAGGAAAATTATGAATTAAATTGATTGGGAGGTAAAATTGAGACAGGAAAACGTGGACAAAAATTGGAAGTTCCATAAGAAGAGTTTATTAGATCAAAAAGTCATGATTCCACAATCAAGAAAGAGGAGAGGACAAATTTGGCTAAAAGCCCATCCTGGTCAGTGGCAAAGTGAAACCAACAATTAGAAATATTTATTTTAACAAATGGGAAACGGAGGAAACAAATAGGAAATAGCATAAATTAGAATTCATGATGAGGAAAATTGATAAGGGGAGCTAATGACAGGGAAAAATCCATAGCTGAAAGAAGTAAGGACTGTAAGAAGGAGGTTAAGTACATTAGGGGCAAAAGAAATCCTAGCAATGATGTAGGCTCATTACTAGGTGGAGATGGTAAAACTGTTGATGATGCAGAAGAGGCGGGAAGTGTTCAATAAATATTTCTGTTTTGTATTCAGAAAGAAGCAGTTTCATGTACCCCTATCACATGAGGAAGATGAAGTACTTTTCAATCCATTAGTAACTAAGGAGGATGTTAAACAAATCTACTAGGGATAAACGTTTTGAATCAGCAGGCCCATATAACTTGCACTCAGGTGTCCTAAAGAGTTGGCTGAGGAGATTGCTGGGCTGCTGCTGTTAATTCTTAACAAGTGTTGGTATTCTGGGGAAATTTTAGAAGACTGGAAGAGAGCTAATGTTTTTCCAGTATTCAAAAAGAGCAAGTGGGATGATCTCAGTAACTATAGACTGGTTTAGTGTGATCTCAGTCTGGCAAATTTTAATGGAAAAGCTGATAATGGGTTCAATTGATAAAGAATTAAGTCATAGTAATATAATTGATGCTAGGCAACATGGTTTTATGGAAAATAGGTCACATCAAATAAACGTGATTTTATTCTTTGAGGAGATTACAAGTTATCCCTAACTGGGTGAAATGTAATGGCCTGCAATACACAAAAAATCAGATTAGATGAGCTGATGGTCCCTTTTTGCCTTAAACTCTATGAATCTTTGAAAGGCTGGAATGCTGATGGAGGAAGACCAGGACTCTGCCAGTACTATGGGCTGGACAATTATAGCTGCCTTGGCCAGTTTTGGAATGCAGTGTAATAACTGAGATAGTGTGGCCCTGTCCCATTAAGGGTTTTATAGATCAGCATCAGACTATGAAGTGAATCTGGAAGTGAACAAGAGCCAGTGCAGACTGAATGTTTGCCTAGAGCCACATAGGGAGTTACAGTACTCTAGACTGGAGCTGACAAATGCATGGATTGCTGTGACAGATTTCCTCATCTGAAAGGAATGGACAAAGTCTTTATGCTAGCCAGAGAAGGAAGGCAGCATTTTTGGTTACTGCTGCTGTTTGGATGTCCAGTGTTAGTCATGAATCTAGCATGACTAAATGTTACGAAATGTTAGCTACCAGACTGCAGATGGTAAGAAAGTGGAATTTACTAGTTCCTCAAAGAGTTTCTCTCTTCTAATTTGTATTACTTCTATTTGTTCAGGGGTCAATTTGAGCCAGCTGTTCTTTATCCAGGCTCTACCTTCCTACATATGCTAAAATATCTGGGCCACTTTGTGCTATGTAAGAGAGCTGCAGAGCTGCATTTATGTAGGAAGACTGGTCTAGTAGATAGGGCACTTGAGACCAGGATGCAGTCCTTGGCTCAGCCATAGACTTCCTGTGTGAACTTGGACAATTCACATATGTACCCTGTGCCTCAGTTCCACATCTGTAAAATGGAAATAATACTTCCCTGCTGCACCAGGGTATTGTGAAGATAAAAATCTGTTAATGATTGTGAGTTGCTTGGATACCATGGTGATGAGGACTATATAAATATCTAAATAGGTAGACAGACACATTATCAAATCTATTGCTGTCATCATAGCTAATATTTATCTCATGATGTCCTCTAATACTAAACAAGAAGAGTGACAGAATTAAGGCTTGTGAAACTCCATGTATCAGAGGTCTCAGGATCGAGTAACAGCTGCCTATCATCACTGTAGGTGATCTTAAGGAAAGGAAAGACCACAGTTAGTTAAGCACAATTTAAATCTGCTCATGCCAGGACATATAGGTGAAGCAGCACCTCGTGGTGGATTGTGTCGAAAGCAACTCACATCAGAGTATCAGCATTGTTGTTTTGCTTCTATTCAGTTCTGTAAAGTTGTCCATCCGTGTTACCAATGCTTTGCCAGTTGTAACTTAGCCTGAAGCCAGGTTGGAAGGGGTCAGATGTTGCTAGAGCTAGTTCACTATCTCTTTCCCAGGAAAAACAGGGTTGAGAGCAGATGGTAGTTGATGACGATGGCATCGACCATGGATTTTTGGAAGCTAGATCACAGTATTTCATGCTTCCTGGTGGTTGATTACCACCTTTGAGAAAGCCATTGACTGCTTCTATTTCTGTCAGAAATGGGCCATTACATTTGCTGCTGACTCTAGCAAGAGTCAGATTTGAGGCACAGATTTTTTAAAAAAGATTATAGTACCTCTCGTTATTGAGAGTGAACTTAATTCTGAGAAGAAGAATGGTGAACGTGCTTCCTGCAAATGAGAGGCTATCATGGATTTTCAGTTTTCTGAGCAAAGTAGGAGGGCAGCCGTCAGGTTGGTGGAGAAAAAACATTCTTATTGGTTGGCTTACAAATCAGAACAGTTCCTTTAGATAGGATTTGGTGGATGCTGTAAGTCAATGAGAAGAGCAATTTTTGGCCTTCTCACCAGCATGGCCCAGACCTCTTCAAATTCTTTATGCTATGCTTCAGTCAAAAAGAACCTTATCGGTAGGGAAGCCAAAGCTCTGGAGTAGAGCTGTTCAAAACTGGAAATTTCCATCCCATTGGAAATTCCAAAATTTTGGAATTTCCTGCAAAATGAAATTTTTTGTGGGGGGGAAAATGTATCTGGTCAGTCAAATCATTCAGCCATTCAATTGAAATGTTGTTTTGTTCTGATTTTGATGTTTTAAAAATTAATACTATAATTTATAATGAGGAAATGAAAAGGTGTTTCAAAACCAAACAACCCCTAGGGCCTTCCACTCTCCTTTAAACTTTGTTTATAACTGAAAAAACTTAAGTGGGAGTCTGGAACCAACTCTCAGTTCAGGATTACACTTCAGAGCAGCCCACCTGCTTTATAGGTATTTTGGTGTGCCATGATCGAGCTGCCTTGAAGTGCAGCCTTTGAGGTTCTTTTGAAGTGGAAGGGAGCCAATATTTCAAGGGGATAAGGTCACTTCACCCTGCACCTGCATCACAGCACTCATGAATACACATGAATAATCTAAGTATACCTACACCGTAGAAAACTGAACTGAGAGTTGGTTTTTTAGATTATCACCTCATTTTCTTAATTTAAAAGACCAAGTTTTAGGGCTGGGGAAGAAGACAGAAGAGGGGAAAATTGGATTTGGAGAGTTGGACAGGAAGGGTACTATGGGTTTGTAGTGTTTTAAGAGAAAATTCCTATGCTTGTTATCAAAAATGGGTTTTAAGAAAGAGAGGAGGCATAAAAATGTTCCTCCTAATATATTTGCTCTTAACATGTGCATAGGATAACTTTGTGTGTGTGATGAGGTTTCAGCTATGCACCTTTGGGAACTGGTGTCCAGCTGTGACATCATTTAAAAAAAACAAAAACCTTGGCCAATTAGAATATGACTAATTAATCAGTGCCCACAGCCAGTAAATTAAATAACTATAGTTTTTTTTAAAAACAAAAATACGTTTTTGGGTGATCTTCCCATTTCTGTTTAGAAAAATAGTCTGATGAATATAATTCGGATAGGTTTAAGAGGGGTAGCCGTGTTAGTCTGTATCAGTAAAAACAACGAGGAGTCCTTGTGGCACCTTAGAGACTAACACATTTATTTGGCATAAGCTTTCGTGGGATATAACCCACTTCATCAGATGCCTGGAGTGGAAAATACATTAAGAAGGTATAATATACAGCACATGAAAAGATGGGAGTTGCTTTACCAAGTGAGGGGTCAGTGCTAACGAGGCCAATTCAATTAGGGTGGATATAACCCGTTCCCAACAGTTGACAAGAGGGGGGTGAATATCAACAGAGGGAAAATTTACTTCTGTAGTGCTAACGAGGCCAATTCAATCAAAGTGGGTGTGGCGGATAGTGATTCCTGCTCTCCCCTCCAGAGATCTAAATCAGACCAGTACCACTATACTCAGCTACTTGCTTTCAGTCCTGTTTATGCTGATATCCTAGTAATATGTAAAACTAGCATTTGTTATTCCTCCTTACTTGCTTTGAAAATTTTTAATTGAATTAAACAATTTTGTTTGTTGTTTTGTTTATTTTAACACATATTTGCAGCGGAAAGTTACAAGGAAACCCAGATGGTAAAGATTAAAGAAGAACCAATGGAAGTTGACATTCATCAGTCCCAGCCCTCAATTTCACCCAGCCAGACTGTTGGTTACAGCTCTTTATTAGGGAGAGAGATTACTGAACACATACAAAAGGTACCAGAGGGCCGAGTGCTCCCGGAGAGAAACCTCTTCAGCCAGGATATATCAGTGAAGATGGCTTCAGAGCTGCTCTTCCAACTGTCAGGTAAAGACGGTAGACATAGCTACCACTGTGTGCTCTTTGGAAGTGGAATTTAAAGAACAAAAGAAGATAGCTAACATTGTTCTGATTTTACACACAGTTAAGTCTAGTATGGTATAGAAAATAATAGAAATGAAAAACACTTTCTTCTACGCCTTACATTAGAAATTCAAAAGCTTCCCCATAATATTGGCCAAGAATTCTTTAGCTATTTAGAATACGGTTTTGGGTGTTGTCAGTCAGAGCAGTTTCATAACATTTTAACTGTTTTGGAAAAAACAGAGTTCATCTCTTGTGTCTTGAAAGCTAATTAAATAATTCCTGACAGCTGGTAGATACAGATCTGAAAATAAAGTAAAGGAGGGTTTCTATGCACGACATCTATTGGAATAAGCACGTGATGGTTGCAGCATCAGTAGTTCTTCTGACTGCTTTACAGATTCCCACTCACAGAGGGGGCAAGCAGCAGAGAACACAGAAAGGTTTTCATTGCCATAAACTGAACGAATGC
This sequence comes from Eretmochelys imbricata, assembly GCF_965152235.1. Classification (NCBI taxonomy): domain Eukaryota; kingdom Metazoa; phylum Chordata; order Testudines; family Cheloniidae; genus Eretmochelys; species Eretmochelys imbricata. Next base: position 57,947,950 of record NC_135575.1, on the reverse strand, counting down.
AAGAATTGTGAATAGTGATGCTAAAATGTGCAGCAAGACTAATATTGTGATAGTTACACTTTAAAATAAAAATGATTCTAGTGTTCTTAGCTCATTCTAATTATTGGATAAAAGTTTTCCTGTACTGTAGTATAAAGCAGCAAGGATATAAAATAATTAAAAATCTGAAAAAATGGTTCTCATGCTAATTAAAATTATCTTTGTTCTTCTGCAGAAAAGGTGAGCAAAGAGCACAATCACACTAAAGATAACACCATCAGAACCACAACCAGGTAAGTTTCATCCATGTAGTGCTGCAGCATAAATTGCATGGGTTAGCTTTACATTGCAGTTCATAATTTAAAATGACACCATTTCACAATTGTAATATCATATTATAAATGTAAGATAGTTTTCTGTGTCCAGGGTAACATATATGACTAAAAAAATTAGGCCTATAAATCAGTGCATATTATGAGGCCATAAAACAAGACAAGATGGCACCTTGGCACCATACCAGAGCTATCTGTGGTAATGATTCTTCCTTTCCCTGACCAAATGTGCAAACGTTCCACTGGAAATTGATTTTCCTAGTTTATTTTTTTCTGCAAAACAAAATGTTATTTCAGTAAATTATAACTTAAAAGAATATCAGGGACAATTGGTGAATAAGGAATTATCTGACAGTACAGTTTTTAACATTTTTTTTGTATTGGTCCATGTCTTGTGATTCATTTTCCTGACAAACTCAGACTTCTCAAATAACAGTTCAGTTTTGTGATTTGGTCCCACTGAGATGGACCCTCGTAGTTTCTTTCAGGTATTGTGTGAGGTAAAAACTAGTGAAATATTTGATGTAGACTAATTGTCAGGGTTAGGAAAATGGGGCAAAATTGGCAGAGAATTAAGAGAACTAACATATGATTCAACCAGCCTATATTCTTAGAGGGCTGATGTACAGTATGTTGCATGAGAACAAGCCCATAAGATGCTTACGTTTAAATGAGGAATGGTGACTTATGTCCCTGATATAAGGAGCTTCCTAATCTCTTCACTAAATGGAGGCTGGGAGATCTCTTTGAAAACTGTATTGCACTAAGCACTTATTTACCAAACCTCCTCTTCTAACTCTGCCATTCAGTTTGAATTAATATTATACATTATGTACAATATATAGCCAAAGGGCTATATGAATAGCACTTTTTTCTAAACGCTTTGTATGCATTTAAGAGAGTAAACAAAAGGGCACATTGAATTAATAATGACTGTATTCTCTTGGAGCTGGTACCTAGCTTAACTTCAGGACTTTGTATTTTAATTATGCCTTATATTTAAGATAAGACTAGCTGAGATCTCAGCATGTCAAATGAGTACTTTGCTCTGTGAGCCTGAAAATTCCAACTTCATGTTAGAAGCTAAACTGCATAAGGTATGCAGTGAAGTGTAGGTACCTAAAGAGAATTTGCTCACCTCAAAAAGTTTCCCTCCTCTGGCAATTTTCACATCTACTTTGAACCCATTATCCATAATGTTCTCATACCTGTGCTCAATTAGATGGGAAATAAGTTTGTAGGGTTTAATGGACAGGAACTTTTTACTGTTCTTCAGCCAGCCTCGGAGTGTATTAACTCACAAATATTTGTATTGAACCCTGTCGGAGGCCTCAGGTTTCTGCCACACCCATCCCAGGAAAGGAGCAGTGGAGAGGTCCTCCAAGCAGGCTAGAGTGGCTGCAGGTGAAGCAGCCAATCAGGGCCCAGGAGAGCCGTATAAAAGGAGCTGCAGAGCCCCACAGGCAGTCCTCAGACTTATGACACAGTTGGTTCCTGAATATCGCATCTTAAGTTGAAAACGTCGTAACTCGAATTTTCCATAGTAACAATGTCAGATTGAGTGTCATAATGTCGAAACCAACATCATAAAGTTGCAACACAGTGACAGTTTATAAACATCGTAAGTGACGTTCGTCGTAACTCTAACATCGTAAAGTCGAGGACTGGCTGTAGTTGTTTGCTGTTTGGAGCAGGAGAAGAAAGGACTGCAGGTCTGGCTGCTTGGAAGAGCAATAAGGTCCCATATGGTTTGCTAGCAGGGATCGCGGGAGCATTGAGGAAGCTCTTGGCTGGTTGCTAGGACTGAGTAGGGACTGAGCCTGGGGAGGGCAGCAGAAAGATAGTGTCTCCCAGGAGGAAGCCCTGGGGATACAACTGCATACCAGGGCTGGACTACTTAAAGACCAAAGCACAGGGAGGGCTAGCGAGAGAGACAGGCCCCGGTGGACTGTATACACCAGAAGGGGTTTGTGCTGGTTAACATGCAGACAGTGACTCGGACGGAGCGCTGAGTCGCTGAAGACCTGCCTGAGAACCACTGAAAGGCGTCACCAGAACTAAAGAATGCAGACACGCCCAACCAGAAGGGGGCACTCGCGAGAGGTGGGTTCCAACCCCATTACAAACACCTAACACTTTTTAGGCACTACTGTAATATACATAATAAAAATTTTAAAATGTCATTTGGTCTCCACCAAGCGAGGGCTAGTAGGACTCACGTAAAGTGTTCTAGCGTTCCTGATTCTTATCAGTTGAGCTTATAATTAATACTCAGGGCTGCCCAGTGTTATGCATCTTGCATGAAACATCTTTGGCAGCCCTGTCACATACCATGCATTTAGCTAGGCTGCAGGAGTACCCTGTAATTGCTGCTGCTGTTCACTAGGGGCTGCTGTAGTGCCTGCTGAACAGGCAGCTTCTCTGCCTTCCTTTGCTGCTCCCCTTGCTGGATCTGAGCAGGGCAGGGGCAGCCAGGAGGAGAAGGTGACAGCAGCAGCAGCAGCAGCAAGAGCAAGCAGAGGAGGCAGTGGCAGAGACAGAAGTTGAGGGGGCCCATTACAGACTCCAAACGTCCCCAGCTTTCCTCCCATCATCCTCCAGACACAACCACTCCGCTTCCCCTTCACTCATCCACTCTCAGCCTCTGGCTACTCCCTTCCAGCAGCATCCCCATACACTTCCACCCATCCTCAGCCAGCTTCCCCCACCATCCAGTCACCACCGAGACCCACACTCGGTTCCCGTCTGTTTCTTACAGACATCTACAGGCACCTTCCCTCAACCTCCCCACTGCCACCTCTGCCAAAGCAAACCCCACCCACCAGCACTTAGCTACTCCTCAGACCTGCAGATGGCCTCCTGCACCCACCCATCCGAAACACCCTAGCTTCTTCCAGCACCCACCCATCTACCTACCACCCCCCCCCCCAGCACATATGATGGCTGCCATCTTGAGCAGCATATTGGAGATTGAACCAGTGGCCTCCAGAGCTTGAAACAAAGAGCCAGTCTTTATAGTTGGAAGCTGTAACAGATTCATTCTTTGTGGATAAGGCAAAAGAGGTGCTTGTAACATTTACCGACCAGTGGATTACTTTCTCTGGACAAAGTATAGCTCATCCTGGGCATCTGAGGCTCACAGCCCTTTGATTCCTATATGTGCCCCTGCTTATGTGAGACAACAGCTGCTGCCAGCAAGCTCCCTCCATCCTGAGCCCTGTCGGGTGTCCCCCTGCTCTGTGGAGATGGGGTACAGGAGGAGGGGCAGGAGTGGGGGGGACACCCTGACATTAGCACCTCTCTTCTCCCACACCCTCTCTGCACAGCAAGCAGGAGGCTCCTGGGAGCAGCTCCAAGGCAGAGGGCAGGAGCAGCACTTGGCAGTGGGGGAGGGACAGCTGAACTGCCTGGCAATTGATAGCCTGCTGGGCAGCTCCTGCACAGGGAACTTAGGGGAGCGGGGAGCTGATGGGGGGCTGCCGGCCCACCCTGGTTCCAAGCCCCCACCATCTAGCTGCAAGGGGCTGCTCTTCCTGAAGCAGTGGACAAAGTAGGCGGCTGCCAAACAACATTATAAGGGAGCATTGCACAACTTTAAACAAGCATGTTCCCTAATTGATCAGCAACATAACGAAACAACATTAACTGGGATGACGTTAAGTGAGGCGTTACTGTAAAACTTTAGAGCCTACAAGTCCACTCAGTCCTACATCTTGTTCAGCCAATTGCTAAGATAAACAAGTTTGTTTACATTTACGGGAGATAATGCTGCCCACTTCTTATTTACAATGTCACCTGAAAGTGAGAACACATGGTTCTCATGGCACTTTTGTAGCCGGCATTGTAAGGTATTTTACATGCCAGTTCTGCTAAACATTCGTATGCCCCTTCATGCTTTGGCCACCATTCCAGAGGACGTGCTTCCATGCTGATGACACTTGTTAAAAAAATAACGCATTAATTAAATTTGTGACTGAACTCCCTGAGGGAGAATTGTATGTCTCCTACTCTGGTTTTACTCACATTCTGCCATATATTTCATGTTATAGCAGTCTCGGATGATGACCCAGTACATGTTGTTGTTCATTTTAAGAACACTTTCACTGCAGATTTGACAAAACACAAAGAAGGTACCAATGTGAGAGTTCTAAAGATAGCTACAGCACTCGACCCAAGATTTAAGAATCTGACGTGCCTTCCAAAATCTGAGGAGGACGAGGTGTGGAGCATGCTTTTAGAAGTCTTAAAAGAGCAACACTCCAGTGTGGAAACTACAGAACCCGAACCACCAAAAAAGAAAATCAACCTTCTGCTGGTGGCATCTGAATCAGATGATGAAAGTGAACATGCGTTGGTCTGCACTGCTTTGGATTGTTATCAAGCAGAACCCGTCGTCAGCATGGATGCTTGTCCTCTGGAATGGTGGTTGAAGCATGAAGGGACATATGTATCTTTAGCACTTCTGGCACATAACTATCTTGCAACGCCGTCTATGGGAGTGCCATGAGAATGCCTGTTCTCACTTTCAGGTGACACTGTAAACAAGAAGTGGGCAGCATTATCTCCTGCTAATGTAAACAAACTTGTTTATCTTAAAAAGAAAAGGAGGACTTGTGGCACCTTAGAGATTAACCAATTTCTATGAGCATAAGCTTTTGTGAGCTACAGCTCACTTCATCGGATGCATTCAGTGGAAAATACAGTGAGGAGATTTATATACACGGAGCCACAAGTACTCCTTTTCTTTTTGCGAATACAGACTAACACGGGTGCTACTCTGAAACTTGTTTATCTTAGGTTTCAGAGTAGCAGCCGTGTTAGTCTGTATTCGCAAAAAGAAAAGGAGTACTAGTGGCACCTTAGAGACTAACCAATTTATTTGAGCATAAGCTTGCGTGAGCTACAGCTCACTTCATCGGATGCCACTAGTACTCCTTTTCTTTTTGTTTATCTTAGCGATTGGCTGAACAAGAAGTACGACTGAGTGGACTTGTGGGCTCTAAATTTTACTTTGTTTGTTTTATATTTGAATACAGTTATTTTTTGTACATAATTCTACATTTGTAAGTTCAACTTTCATGATAAAGAGAGTGCAGTACAGTACTTGTATTAAGTGAATTGAAAAATACTATTTTTTTATCATTCCAGTGCAAATATTTATAATAAAAATAAATATAAAGTGAGCACTGTACACTTCGTATTCTGTGTTGTAGTTGAAATAAATATATTTGAAAATGTGGAAAAAATCCAAAAACATTTATATAAATAGTATTCTAGTTATTGTTTAACAGCATGATTAATCGCGCAATTAATTTTTTAAATCACTTTGACAGCCTTAGTAAATATAAAAATTAGCTGATTAAATGTGATGTGGAGCAGCACAAAATTTGGCAGCTATGAGTACTAGATTTCTTTGACTTCTGTCTAGATAATGTCCATGTAGTACAATAAGGAGAGTAAAGAGAGTGAATGGGGAAAATAAAAGAGAGGTTTACTAGATCAGTTTAACTGTAATTATCAGTGAGCTTCCCAATGGCAAATAACCTTTCATTGTGAATGCAAACCTCTCACTCAGACCACATCAGTAGAAATCATTGTCCTCTCTCTACAGGAGAAGATTGTGACAGGAGATGTGTGTCTGTGTCAGTCTTCAGATTGACAGTTATTGTATCCAGACCAGCAGGATTAACTTGCTTGGGCATGCTGCTGGCACATATGCTCTGATTCTGGACTCCTCACGGTGTAACACTTCATAAAACCCAATACTTTGTTCCGTGGCCTGAAAAGGTTCCTAGTTCTTTACAGAAGCAATGTGTTTCTTTACAACTTCTATTTAATTTTTTTTTTTTAAGTTGGCCAGATCAACTCAATGAAAATGTTTAGCTATCCCCAAACTTCCCCCGCAAAAGTATGCCAGGTTTGTTCTGTACATAATTACTAATTACTTGTGATGGTACAGTGCAGATGTGGTTAATCCCATTCTGGAAACAATCACTTCCTCCATCCTGCCTCTTGATGCCTTTTAAAATACAGTTGTCCCTATCTATTATACGTTCTCAATTTAGCAGCTATCAGGTTTAAATGTAATTTTCATTTTGTTCTGGGTTAAATCATATTTAACATGCAAGGGAAAAAGAATGACTTTCCAACAAATAGACTATTCTTTTCTATTTTAATTTTTGTGTACCTCTTGGTATTTGTATTGTAGGCAAGTCTTGTTTCTGTTCAGGTCTTTAGCTGCATGCAAAACAAAACTGCTCTATGACATATGACAATCAGTATCAAAACTAACCTCTTATTAACTGTTACGGTGAATAAAGAAGGTATACTTTCAAAGTCAGATGAAAGTGAATTCAAAATAGTGTTTGTATTCTGCGGTCTTTGAGAAGGCACCATTCTGGTCAGTTATAACAATTTTTTCCTGCTTCTGCATTTGATTATTTGATAAAACTGTCCAGGATAGGGAAGGATACAAGGAAAGCCAACTAAACTTCAGCTGAGTTGCAGAATACCACGTTAAAAGAGAACCACACAGGGTATTTCATGACTTGTTTAGAATTCCATTCCTAATTATTTTAACTGATTAGATAGTTAAATGCTCTCATTAAGAGATATAATCAAAATAATCCCTCTCCTTCCCTGCCTCCCACAATAAAGTTCAGATTGGATAGAAGAGTACAAATTTAAAAAAAAAAATCAATTCTTAGTTACTGATACATATCTTGATGTTGGGTTGTCACTAAATTATCCTGAAGTGATGTCAGTAAAAGCATTTTGGAGAGAGAGTTTTCACTTTGATAGGAAATTTGATGTAGGGGTGCCACTGAAGTAAGACCACTGTATGCAGCATCACATACTGCATCTGTTTCAGTAGGAGCCTTATACACCAAAAAAACTTAATTGAACATGAGCTGTAAAAGTATTAGGATCAGCTGTCACACTTACTTCTTTAGCTAGCCAGTGTTTTGTTTACTAAAAAAAATCTCTTTCCCCCTCAGCCCGTTCTTTTCTGAAGATACATTTAGACAATCGCCATTCATTTCCAACTCAAAAGATCTCCTGCCCAATGAAACTGCTCTTCATGGAAGGATATCAGCACCAGGTATGGCCTTTTTTCTATTTAATTACTTTTAATATGTTCAGCATAAAGAGACCTGTGACAATATTTACTAGACAAATTTTTGACTAGACAAAGACAAATATTTACTAGGTATTCTAGATATAGTCCTATCTGTACTATATTTATTCAGTACTTTAATCATCTATATCTACCCTTAATAAAACTTAGTTTGCTGTGTAAAAACAAATAACTCAGCCACCAAAAAAATGAATATTTTTAAAAAGAAAAAACAGAATAAGTTAAGTTCTTCATAATTGCCTGAGCACTTATGTTATTAGCCTTTAAACAACTCTCTCTCAAAAAAAGAAAAAAACCCAAAGCAAGAACCTAAAAAGGATGTACCTCAATATTATAAATTGAGTGTATTTCTTTTCACATCCTATATTTAAGGGAAGTATAAAGCTGTCTGATAAGAAATAATTATTGCCCTCTGACTCCCTCATTGGTGACTAAGCCCTTCCAACTCATAAAATACAGGAAAACTCCCTGTAATTTCTACATATGCAGTTCATGTGCCTGAACGGTTCAGCTTTCCAATACAATTCTCTTACCCATATCATTCATTTAGGACCCTATCCTGAAAGGTGATAAGCACCTCCTATAGCATGCTGAGTGTTGTCAATACCCATTAGGAGATAGCAACTCTCAGCATCTTTCAAGATGTGCTCAGAACTGCAGAAGACATAGCCTGTAGAGCGAACATTCTTGTACCATACCAGAAGAATCATACCACAGCATGAAGTCTTGATTTATATTATCAGAATTATTGCAATTAAATTATGATTGTTCTCAAGAGTCAGCGTTTTAACTGAGGTAATTGGAACCATAGTGTATGTTTTTGTATCAGATAAGTTTCAATAGTCAAAAAAAAGTTGTTATCCAGAAAGCGATTGCTCAGGAATCATTTTTAACTATTGGTTTGTCCCTTATTGTTACCATTTACATGTAGCATATAAGGGCTACTTATTTAGTTATTTATATATAATATATTGGTTACAAAGTGCATATTGTTTACTGGTCATATTGTAAGGAGTCTATATGTTGGATCAATATGTAATTTGTATGGATAAGTATGCATAAATACTAGTTTCCTTTTCATTGTTTACTGCATACTTTTGGAATAACTCTATCTTATGAGATTTTTCATCACTTTTCACAAGCAAATAACCCTTTGAGAAATGAGGTTTGGAACCGAAATGTTGAAACAACTTTACAGTAGCAATGCGGTGGTGATTTTAAAAAATAAAAATAATAATTATATATAATGTATAATCTCAGAGAGCTGATAATTCATTCTTTGTTAGTAGAAGGTCGTAGTCCTTCTCTGTTTCTGGTGGAAATTGTGGATGTTCTGGAATGAATGAATAAATAATCCATGGTATCGTCAAATCTACCCTCAGGAGCTTCCTTCTAAACAAAATCTGTTTTAAGCAACCACTCAATAAATGGACAAATTGACTGATTAAATAAGGTGTTCTAATGACAGATCAGAATTGTACTCAGTACTTTGAGACTACTTTAGGTTGGTCTCTTAAGATAGGACATTACCTAATAAGAGTTGTGTCCAGTACTTCAGAAGTTCTTAACCTTTTTCTCTCTGAGTCCCCGTCGCCAACCCATGCTACAAAAACTCCAGGGCCCACCTGTGCCACAACTGTTTTTCTGCATATAAGAGTCTGGATCAGCATTAGAGGGTAGCAAGCAGGGCAATTGCTCAGGGCCCTATGCCGCACGGTGCTCTGTAAAGCTAAGCTGCTCAGACTTTGGCTTCATCCTTGCACAGCAGGGCTCAGGCTTGGGCTTTCTGCCCTGGGCCCTATCAAGTCTAACGCCATGCCTGCTTGGTGAACCCCCTGAAACCTGCTTGCAGCCCCCCAGAGAGTCCTGGATCCCCAGCTGAGAACTGCTGCTGTACGTGTTTCAGTGTGTTTTCAAAAAGCTTTGGATAAAGTCCCTCTGAATATAGATATAAAAAAGCTTGCTACTATAGAGTGAGGAATAGAGTCATGTCATGGAGTAGAAGCTGATCAAGACATAGGGTACAAGGAGTAAAAATGGCTAATTAGTATGGAAATTGATGCTGTAGTAAAAAGATGTACTTACAAACAAGGCTGTGCCATATATTAATGAGTTGGAAGAGCAACTGCATAGTGAAACTTGCTGAGAACACATTATTTAGGTTAATCAAGACTCAGAAGGATTGTGAGGAAATCCAGAAGGATCTAAGAAAACTCGGCAATTAGGCAATGTGAATGCAGATTAAATTTAATAAAGGTAAGTAAAATACACATGGAAGGAACTGTTTAAACCATTTATATCCAAGTCTGTACAGAAGACAGTTTTCTTGAAGATTGGTCTGAGTCTGTGGAATGAACTCCCACAGACCAACTGCAAGAGTTAAGGTCCAGGTCGTGTCAGGTGTGAAAACAACCGGACCCTCTCAGATTGGGTCAGCTTTCCTCCACCTCCATGTGGGGGTCAGTGGAGTGGCAGCTAGGTACCCTGCAGCTGCTTGCCATCACCACCTTGCTATGCTCTGTGTTGTGAAGTGAGTGTGCCAAGGAGTTGCAGGGCCTCTTTTATTCTGCAGTGCACAGGAGACAGCAGTGCACTGAGGTGCAACTTACAAGCACTGTCTATATAGCTACTTTTAGGGCAGTAGCACAAGCCTCACTTGCCTAAGTCTTTTGACCTGGGCTGGGATGCTCACTCCAAAATGCTGTTTAGACATACCTTTAGTTGATAGCAGCAGGGTCCATGTGAACACTTAGTTGCGGCAGGCTAACGTGGGGTAGATTTACACCCAAGCTTTCCACAAACTAAATGTTCATATAGGCAAGCCCTAAGAATTAAAAGTGAAATGAATTAACATCAGAGAAAAAAGACCAGCAGCCACATCACATGAAAGAAGAGCTACTGCCATGTTGCACCACTTTGGCTGGGCAACCAAGGAAATAAGACGGAAATTGCAATAGCTGTCTGAACTGCAACCCAGTCAACATGCTAATAATTTGTGATGAGTCATGACTTTGAGGGGAAAATGTAGTATCCTTCAAAAGTAATGCCTAAACTAAATATCTTTAAGAAGGCCCCACACCAAAGGTTCTTGAGCAAAATAAGTAGTGATGGGATAAGAAGGAAGGTCCTCTTATGAATTAGTAACTGGTTAAAAGATAGAAAACAGAGGGTAGGAATAAATGGTCAGTTTTCACAATGGAAAGAGGTAAAAAGTGGGGTCTTCAAGAATCTGTACTGGGACCTGTGCTGTTCAACCTATTCATAAATGATCTGGAAAGGGGAGTGAATAATGAGATGGCAAAATTTGCAGGCAATACAAAATTACTCAAGATAGTTAAGTCCAAAGCTGACTGCAAAAAGTTACAAAGGGATCTCTCCATACTGGGTGATTGGGCAACAAAATGGAGATAAAGTGCAACGCTGATAAGTGCATAGTAATGCTCAGTGGGGAAAAATAATCCCAACTATACATATAAAATGATTGGATCTAGATTAGCTGTTAACACTCAAGAAAGAGATCTTGGAGTCATCATGAATAGTTCTCTGAAAACATCTACTCAATGTGCAGCAGAAGTCAAAAAAGTTAACCATATTAGGAACCATTAGGAAAGGAATAGATAATAAGACAGAAAATATTATAATGCCAATATACAAAACCATGGTACCCACATGCCTTGAATATCCCATCTCAAAAAAGATATATTAAAGTTGGAAAAGATACAAAGAAGGGCAACAAAAATTATTAGTATGGCATGGAACAAATTCTATATAAGGAAATATTAAAAAGACTGGTACTGTTCGGTTCAGAGAAGAAAGGACTAAAGGGGGATATGATGGAGGTTTATAAAATTATGAATGCTGTGGGGAAAGTGAATAGGGAAGTGTTATTTACCCCATCACATACCACAAGGGGTCACCCAATGAAGCTAATAGTCACCATGTTTAAAACTAACATAAGGAAATATTTCTCCACCCAACATACAGTCAACCCATGGAATTCATTGCCAAGGGGTGTTGAAGGCCAAGTGTTTTAACTGGGTTAAAAAAAGATTTAGATGAGTTCATGGAGAATAGGTCCATCAATGCCTCTTAGCCAGGATGGTCAGGGATGCAACCTCCTGTTCTGGGCATTCCGAAGCGTCTGACTGCCAGAAGCCAGGACTGAACAACAGTGATGGATTACTTGATAATTGCCGTGTTCTGTTCATTCCTCTGACACATCTGACACTGGCCGCTGTTGGAAGACAGGATACTGGGTAAGGTGAACGATTGGCCTGAACCAGTATGGCTGTTCTTATATTCTAACGTTTGGGGGACTTTTTTTCTTCTTTTCCCTTTGTTTATCGAACATTCCCATCTCTTCCTGTGGTGTTGGTATCAGCCAAATAAAATAATTTTTGATAAAGAAAATAATGACCTGTGATCAGCAACTGTTCTGTGTATATTGAGAACTTTATTGTTAGGAGCTATCAATCCAATATCACACACAGTTTTCACAAAAAATTAGTACTAGTCACACACACAATACATTTTAAGAAAACTAAAAAAACACAGTGTTGCACAGAATCACTGTAAAGAGACTCCACTTTTCACATTTTAATTCATTGAACCTATCTGAGAGAGAATCTCATTTTATTTAACAATAAATAGAGAATTTTAAACAGATTCCACTGTACTTGATTTGGAAATAAGAAGAGTAATAGATGGGAGGAGGTTGAAACTCAGTTCTCAATTAAACTCTTCCATGTCACTGCGGCTTGATATTTATATAACTGTGAGAGATGCAGACATTCATAGGTTCCAGGATCAGAAGGGACCATTGTGATCATCTATAACACAAGCCTTTGAACTTCCCTAAATTATTCATAGAGTATATCTTTTAGAAATACGTCCAGTTTTGACTTTAAAACAGTCTATGATGGAGACTCCACTACAACTCTTGGTAAATTATTCCGGTAGTTAATCTCTTTTGCTGAATTTGTCTAGCTTCAACTTCCAGTCATTGGATAGTGTTTTACATTTCTCTGAAAGAAAAGGAGTACTTGTGGCACCTTAGAGACTAACCAATTTATTTGAGCATAAGCTTTCGTGAGCTACATCTCATTTCATCGTATGCATACTGTGGAAAATACAGAAGATGTTTTTATATACACAAATCATGAAAAAATGGGTGTTTATCACTACAAAAGGTTTTCTCTCCCTCCACCCCACTCTCCTGCTGGTAATAGCTTATGTAAAGTGATCACTCTCCTTACAATGTGTATGATAATCAAGGTGGGCCATTTCCAGCACAAACCCAGGTTTTCTCCCCCTCCACACACACCAACAGGAGAGTGGGTTTGTTTGGGGTGTGTGTGTGTGTGCGGGGAAACCTGGATTTGTGCTGGAAATGGCCCACCTTGATTATCATACACATTGTAAGGAGAGTGATCACTTTACATAAGCTATTACCAGCAGGAGAGTGGGGTGGGGGGAGAGAAAACCTTTTGTAGTGATAAACACCCATTTTTTCATGATTTGTGTGTATAAAAACATCTACTGTATTTTCCACAGTATGCATCCGATGAAGTGAGCTGTAGCTCACGAAAGCTTATGCTCAAATAAATTGGTTAGTCTCTAAGGTGCCACAAGTCCTCCTTTTCTTTTTGCGAATACAGACTAACACGGCTGTTACTCTGATACATTTCTCTGCTAGATTAAAGAACCCACTATCAAATATTTGTTCCCCATGAATATACTTAGACTGTAAGCAAGTCATAACTTAACCTCCTCTTTGTTAAACTAAATAAAATGAGCTTTTTGAGTCTCACTATAAGGCATGTTTTCTAACCCTTTAATCGTTTTGGTGGCTCTTCTGTGAACCCTCTCCAATTTATCAACATTCTTCTTGAATTATGGGCACTAGAACTGAACAGAGGATTCTAGCAGAGGTTGCACGAGTGCCAAATACAGAGGTAAAATAATCTCTCTACTACTCTCAGGATTCCCTTGTTTATGCATCATTTGGCCACAGCATTATATTGGGAGTTCATGTTCCGATGATTATCTACTGCAAGCCACAAATCTTTTACAGAGTCACTGCTTCCCCCATAACAGACCCCCCCATTCTGTAAGTATGGCCTACGTTCTTTGTTCCTAGATATGGACATTTACATTTAGCTGTATTAAAACACATATTGTTTATTTGGGCCCTGTTTACCAAGCAGTCCAGATTTCCCCAAATCATTATTGCTCTGTCCTCTTCATTATTTACCACTCCCCAAAATTTTTGTGTCATCTGCAGATTTTATCAGTGGTGATTTTATTTATTTTAAATAGCACAGGGCCAAGAATAGATCCCTCTGGGACCCCACTAGAAACGTATCTATTCGATGATGATTCACCATTGCAGTTACATTTTGAGACCCATCAGTTAGCCAGATTTTAATCCATGTAATGTGTATGCCATGTTAATTTTATTTTTCAAGTTTTTTAATCAAAGTGTCATGTTGTACAAAGTCAAATGCCATACAGAAGTCTAGTAACACTAATGCCTTTATCAACCAAACTTGTAATCTCAGCCAAAAAAAAAAAAAAAATCAAGTTAGCTTGACAGGAACTATTTTCCATAAACTCATGTTGATATGCATTAATTACATTGTTCTCCTTTAGCTGTTAATTAATTGAGTCCCATATCAGCCTCTTCATTATCTTATCTGGGATTGATGTCAGGCTGACAGGCATATAATTACCCAGGTCATCTCATTTACCCATTTTGAAAATTGGCACAACATTAGCTTTCTTTCGGTCTTCTGGAACTTCTCCAGTGCTCCAAGACTTATTAAAAATCAACATTAATGGTCCAGTGAGCTCCTCAGCCAGTTCTTTTAAAACTATTATCTGGAGCTGCTGATGTAAAAATGTCTAGCTTTAGCAGCTTCTGTTTAACATCCTCCAGAGATTCTAGTGAAATGGAAAGAGCTTTATCACCCTCTGAGGAGACTGTCATGTTTTTTTCCCCAATACAGAACAGAAAAATGTACTGAATACTTCTGCAATATTATTGATAATATAATTTTATTGATAATTCTACCATTTCCATCTAGTATTGAACCAATAACATTGTCAGGGTTCTTTCTGTTCTTACAATATTTTAAAAATTCCTCTTTACTGTCCTCAATTCTGCTAAATTTGTTTCTTGTCTTTTTGCTTTCCTTATCAGTTTTCTACAATTACCAACTTTCGGTTTATATTCATTACTATCAATTTCCCCTTCTTTCCATTTGGTAAATATTATTTTTCTGTTTTGTATAGCTGCCTTTCACTTAGTTTTTAACCCATATGGCATTCTTCCTTGATTGTGGCTTTTGGGGTATCTAGTAAGGTGTTCTTCAATTATTCCCAATTATCATTCACATTTTTCTGATTAAATTCTTCCTCCCAGCTGATTTGGCTCCTGTTTTCACTTTTGTGAAATTGGTACTATTAAAGCACCAGGTGTGGGCGTGTGTATATATGTGTGAGTGTGTGTATATTCAGCTTGTACATTATAAATGTGATCAAGTCACGATCACGTGTATCTAAGCTACCATTAGTTTTCAGTTCTGTGATCGGTTCCTCTCTGTTAAGACAAGGTCTAATAAAGAATTCCTCTGGGTTGATTGCTACACTTTGAGGTAGGAAATTGCATCTATAGTCTTTAGAAATTCCAAGGATGTTTTAGTACTGGTAGAGTGAGACCTCCACATGTCACTTGATTACAACAATTTTTTCCCCCTACACCTTATAGTTAAGTGTGTAAAGACACTGTTATCCTTTTCCCTAGCATGATATGGTGATCTGTAACAGACACCAACTAATACCCCATCTTGCGTCTTATTGGTTAGGACATTGATCCATAAGCATTCAAGATCATTTTCTTCTGAGTTATCAGTGACTTTGGAACAGGTAATACCATTTTTTACATAGTTCTAGTCCCTTTCCTCTTTTGCCCACTTGATCCTTCCTAAATAGGTTATAACCATTGATTTTAACATTCCTGTAGTGTGACTTGTCCCACCACATTTCAGTAATATCAACTAGATTGAATTTATTCTCATAAATGAGCAATTCCAATTCCTCTGTTTGTTCCCCAGACTCAGAATAGGCAATTCAAGAATTTCTTCTCTTCATGTCGGATTTGTGCAGGAAATGGCCTAACTTGATTATCATGCACATTGTGTAAAGAGTTGTCACTTTGGATGGGCTATCACCAGCAGGAGAGTGAATTTGTGTGGGGGGGTGGAGGGTGAGAAAACCTGGATTTGTGCTGGAAATGGCCTAACCTGTTGATCACTTTAGATAAGCTATTACCAGCAGGACAGTGGGGTGGGAGGAGGTATTGTTTCATATTCTCTGTGTATATATAAAGTCTGCTGCAGTTTCCACGGTATGCATCCGATGAAGTGAGCTATAGCTCACGAAAGCTCATGCTCAAATAAATTGGTTAGTCTCTAAGGTGCCACAAGTACTCCTTTTCTTTTTGCGAATACAGACTAACACGGCTGTTACTCTGAAACTTGATTAATTTTGTTTTCAAAATCTCAGTTTTGTGTGTAGTGTTCATATCTTTCCTCTTTTTACCCTACCCTTTGCTATTACTTTAACACCTTTTGACTACTTCTAGACAGCCTGTCCCTGAGGAGTTTGGTTCCCCTTCTTCTGAGGGGGAGGCCAAACAAACTATCCAGGCCTGTAGTGGGTTAGCAGTGGTCCCACCCCTCTGGCTCGATTGGAGGCCACTCCGCTTCATTAAGTCTCTGGGGCACTGCTCCCTATCAGTGGTTAGAGCTCTGGCCCTTTGGCAGAACAGCACAATCCAGCACTCTTAAGGAGCCCAGGCCCTCAGGCAGATCAGGGGAGATAAACAGTCTTCGGTTTCAAGTCTCTGGGCAGGACAAAGCAAACAAATAGTTGTAGAGCTCAGACTCTCAGGCAGGACAGAGTCTGTTTAGAGGTCCAGGGGTCTCTGAACCTTTTATGCAGGGCAGAGCAGTAGGCAGTCTATCATCTGATATTTTGGCTCAGGTAGACAGCAGACAAACGCAGGCCCCTTGGCCTAAGGTGGGGAGGCTGCCACCCTGGGGCGGGGGTTGGCTGCCGGGCATTGGAGGGACGTGGGCTCATCATACTCTACCGGATCCCAGCCCAGGGCCATAACAGTGGCAGAAGGTTTAATCACTGGGTCAGTGGGGATCCTACCACAACACACTGACCAATGTTCAGGCAGCAACACAACCTACCTGTAGCCTGCTGTCCCTGGGCTACTTCCTACTCGTCCACCGTAATGTACCTGTGGCTTGGGATTGTCCCCTGTCTCTTTGGGGTATACTGTGAGCAGCAGTCCTGGCCACTTTTCACCTTCACCGGGTCAGTCTCCTCCAGGAGCAGGGCATGGCATAGTGCAGGTTCAGCTCCAGGGATCTGCAGTGGCCTGGAGCTGTCTGCTCCCTTCCCTGGTTTAGACTCAACTGAGTTACAGGCTCCGCCTTTTATATTTCCTGTCCCACCTCTTAGCTTCCAGCGGGAGGGGCAAGCTCAGCCTGGCTCTGCCCAGCAGGGATCAGAGAGTGGTCCCTCCCCTTCCGGTTCAGTTGGAGGCCACTCCGCCTCCGTACAAGCCCCCTCTCCTCACAGAAGGTGGACCAATGTTCCACAAAACCAAAACCCTTTACACTACACCACTTGCCTAGCCAGTGGTTCACTTCCTTCATTCACTTGTCGGACAGGACAAGACCTCAGAGAAGATCACTTGGACATGAAACAATTCAGAAATTATGACTTTAAAAAAAATCACTGATTTGCCTAACAAATTACAAAGAAGATATGAAGTTATTCAGAATGAGCAAATGGGAAGAAGAGGACATCTCTATTTCATGCCTTTTGAGACTGACTTCCATTGATAAGTATAGTGTAGTTCTGTATGGAACTGTATACCTAGGTCTATATCTCTAGATAGATTAAAATTTTAATCTTCTGTTGACTTTCTTGACCCTGAGACAATTTTTAATCTATTTTAATAGTTCTCCACTACCTTGCTGTCTCATTCTGTAAATCAAATTGCTCTTCTGAAATACAGATAAGTGATTTCCACAGTTTCAACTTTTCCAATCAGTTCAGCAATATAGTCAAAGAATTCAACTACAGTTTTTGAGGCCCAGTCTTTATCTATGAGTAATTCTGAAATATACATTATTTTATTACTATTTTATCACCCATTTCTAGTTCAATGAAATACATATTATTTTATCATCCATTCATCACAGTTGAAGTCTTGTGACCTACGTCTTTCCTCATCCATTCTTAAATATTGGGACCCGCTTGTTTATTGCCCCCACCCTTTTTGGAAATACTTGTTGTGAGGTGGAAACCAGGGTGTTGAATATGGTATAAATACCTAGATAGATTAGATAAATTGCATCCCAAAATTACAAAAAAAATCTATCTGGGCTTTTTCCAGTAGTTCTAATTACTTGAGTTTTGGTCATTTGTGCCATGGCTAAATTTGCCCTAAAGTATCAAAAAAACAAAACAAAACAAAAACGAATAAACAAAACCAATTCCCAGCTCATTCCTGGAAAATGTATCAGTCTCACCATCAGTAACCTTCCACTCTTGTTCTCTAATAGCCTTTGTCTCCTTATTGACCTTACTTCCTCTATATTAGTGTCCATTAGTCCTATATTTAATCAATTTAAATTTTCCTGGTTTTACCAGTATTGCAACTTGTTTTTATTTATTTTTTTAGTTAAAAATCAAATAATATTCTAGAGGAATTTGTATTCTGATAGTCCCATCCGTTTGCCCTTATGTCAATTATAACTCTATTCAAATCGGACAACTTGACTGATGAAATCAATGGAACATTTACACTGGTGCAACTATGGTAAATTGTGTAACAAAGACACTTATACAAGTACAGGACCATTAATTAGACTGTGTAATTATCTGATTAAGTCTGTGATGGAGTGGCATTTTTCATAATATATACCCTTCTTTCCTCTCTCTCCATTCTTCCTGTATTGCTTTTTTTTTTCTGCAGCTATAGTTCAAAAATCTCACCGCTTTAGCAACATATCTTTAATATGATAAGTAAGCCATTCAGACTGTATAGGTTTCATGTTCTTCAAAATGGAGACCTTACAGTGTAAATCTCTTCTTTTTTAAACTATTTTTCAAGCCAGGCATTACATTTTTAGGCAACAGCACTCAAAGAAGAACTGAATGGATTACTTGACATCAGGGGCGGGGCAAAGCTGAAACTGTAACTGAAAAAAAAGTCATGAATGAGGTGACCATCAGCTCCAGTAATGGGACAAGATAGAAACTTTGCTTTATATTCCTCAATTCATATGTTAATTTACTTCCTCCAAACCACTCCCTCCATGAAGAATGCCACTCTATCACAGACTCAGTCACACATTAAGGAAGTACAGAAACTGCTCCCACAATCCAGTCAGGGGCACAACCTTTCTTGTGCAATGGTCAGAACCATTGATGTATGTCTTCTGTCCCATCCCTCTCCTGCCTCACATCCTCTGAACTATCAAGTGAGACAAGGCAACAGTGATCATAATAGCACCATGGTGGCTGGAACAGTTCTGATTCACCATGGCTCTGCAGCTGACCTCCTCCTTGTGCATTCACCTACAGCCATTTCTGGACCTACTGTCAAAGACTGGAGATAAAACCAACCATCCCTCTGGCAGCCTGGTTTTTGCCTGGGCAAGAGACTTAAGAGAGATTGTGCTCAGAGGAGGTCCAATGCATCCTTCTCAATAGCAGGAAACTCTACAAGAAAGTATTATGTTGCCAAATGGAATAGATTCGCCATCTGACAAAAGCATCATTGCTTCCTAAGGAGTCCAGGATTCCTCTTATCTTGTATGTCTCCTCTCCTTGAAGTCATCGGGCCTACCCATTATAAGTTCATTATAGTACATTAGCCGCTATTAGTGCATTTCATCCTCTAGTGGAGAACTGCTCAGTTTTCTGCCCCACAGTAAAGTTCTAAAAAGGCACTGTCAGGACATTCCTGTCAGTAGCAAGACCTACTCCTGCTTGAGATCTGAACCTGGTACTGCCAGAACTTATGAACCTGCCATTTGAACACTTAGCCTCCTGCCTCCTCTTGCACTTATCAGTGAAGGTGGTCTTTCTAACAGCTATCACCTTGGCCAGAAGAGTAGGTGAGCTCAGGGCCCTTAGGGCGGACCCACCTTATATGATCTTCCAAGGACATAAAGTATCTCTGAGATTGCATTCCAAATTTGTCCACAAAGTTCTTTCTGACTTTCACTTGAACCAGACAGTTCACCTACCTGTAACCTCATAATATTAGAGAGGACAGGAAACACCACTCCCTGAAGGTACACAGGGCTCTGGCCTAACCTGGGGCTTCATTCACACAGGGAACTATGCCTTGGTTCAAGTCTCAGTTGGGGATGATTCATTTGGTTCAGCAGTCCTGAGAACTGATACAGAAGACATCCTCTCACTCACATCCTCAATGAACACTGCTTGGGAGTCACCCACAGTGAAACACCTTTAGGGACCAGCACTCAGAGAAGAAAGGAAGGTTACGTACGTTACAGTAACTGGAGTTCTTCAAGATGTGTGGTCTCTTTGGGTATTCACGTCCTGTCCTCCTTCCCCTCTGCTCAGATCCTCTCAGATTTGCAGTAGGGTGAGAACTGGAGAGTCAGTCTGTGCCGCCCTTTACGCCCGCAGTTGAGAGCACGATGACATGAAGAGCACAGGTGCAAATCAACGAATACTGCTATTGGAAACATTTCCAGTCCCAGATGCATAGAGCACATGTGCACCCACAGCAAAAACCCATAGGGACCACATCTCAAAGAACTCCAGTTACTATGAGGTAAGTAATATTCCTTTTTTCTTTGAATGCTTGTCCCTATGGATATTCCCTATGGAGGCAGGTGCAAAGGCATGTTCTGCAGCACAGTGTTGGGGTTGCCTAGAGATTTCTGTAGGTACCTCTTTATTTTGTCTATAAATCCAAATAGATAAAATAAAATATATTGATATAATCAATCAGACATAACAGACCTCTGTGACAAGCCCTGGATTTGCAGGAAATTCCCTATGGCAGAGTGGTCAATCAGTTTGAGTTATAATGGCTCCTGGTTCCTTATCGCCTTCATATGCAGTTATGATTTTTCATAAACAGAAAACTAATTTAAGGTATCTGTTATATGGTACACTTTCTCTACGTTGCTGCCCTTTAGAAGAGAGAGGATTTGTCAGCTAGTCTTGTTACTCTCTAGTAGCAGGAGACAGCTGACTCATTACAGCTTGTAGAAAGCTGTTCTAGGAAAGCCAGTTCACTTGGAATACTGTAGGAGCGGGCACATTTGGCATATTTCTTCCTAGAGACACAGATTTAACAGCATTTGTTCAACTTAATTTAGCATCAAACTATATTTCAGTGGTTCTGGCTTTAGCACATTGCATCACATTGTTCTTTATCTCATCATATCTTTAAATTCCCATGATCATGTGCCTAACTGAAGCATAGACAGTTACATTGCTGGACACGCATTCTCCAACTGCCTTGACGGACAGCTTGAATTGCATATAGCGAGCAGAGGGAATGGTGTTCCAGATCCCTGGCTCCCTTTCTGGGGCTATAACCAGCTAGGATGCGTATGATTCTAAGTTATTCTATTATATTCTGTCTCTATAGTACATTTCCATTGTTACTTTTTCTAGGGCTGCTACCAGATAGGTTTGCATGTAATGCATATGTGTTCCCTAGCAGGGATGTCACGGTCACTAAGAATTCCATGTGTTGCAGGTCTCTGATATTGTAATAATGACCGTCTCCTGTTATCCATTATAGTCACTGTAACTAACATGATCTCAGCAGCCAAACAAATCTTTCCATTTTGAAAGAATTTTCAGGGCATGGTAATGTGTAACTGTGCAGAACAATGAACACTTCAAAATGATTGCACAAAAGAGAAACTCACAGCATGAGGGTGTTTATGAAATTAATAGTCTATATGTGGCCTAGATTCTCTATTTACAGTACTTGTAGCCATCCGTAAAAGAGGGAGAAAATAATAATGATGTGGGTTATAAGGTAGCTTTCTCACCTCTGGCCTGTAATTTCGTGGGTTCAAGTTAACCATTTTTTTGTAGAAGATTGAACAAAACCCTAGCTATGACCATCCCATGCTCTTTGAGAACATTCAGGTCTGGATCAAAGCTGTGCAGCCCAAGCCCATCTCTAATTCAGACACTGGCAAAGTCCTTTGGGTAAAATAATGAAACCAAGCCCTTTTTTGTTGTTTAGCAGTCACTGTTTGGTGGCCTTCCAGGCAGAATTTAAAGATCTCTTTGAAGTATATGTGAAACTCGTGGTGTTCTGGCTATTACTCCTTTCCGCAGTATGACAGATGCTATATGCCTGGAACTAATGTTGAGCGCACAATGGCTGCTCTCTTTGACTGCAGAGTCACTGCACTCACTAATTACTTTGTAAACACTTCAAGGGACCATCAGGATGAAAGATGCTATAGAAACCCAAAGTCTGGTCTATGTTTAATGACTGTGTGGAAGAGTACTTGTTTTATAACTGAAACATTGTGACTCTTGTTTTATTATGGGCTAATTTTAATTGGCACAGCCCTTCTCCTCTCACACTGTACATTCCTCCCACACAAGCAAAAATGTATATTTTCATTTTGTGTAATATCCCTTTTTGCGTTTGTTCCTTTCTAAAGCGAGATCAACATTGGGTAACCAACACAAGAACAAAGTAAATTCAACAGCTACCTTCCTGGTTTCATTCAAAATAAACCTACTCTGGATCCCAATCATTAAACCCAGCAAGCCAACGACTGTGTTAATAAATTTCACAAACACCAAATCCAGGGCAAAACAGCAAAAGATAACTGTTTCCTTCTGTGTGGGAAACAAAGCACGTGGGCAATGACTTTTTCACTCTTTCATACTGGATGCACTTTTGAACCGTGGTAACATTTTTCATCTCTCCAAAGTCCATGTCATAGACGCAGTAAGAAACCTAGCACTTACTCCACCAAAACCAACTTTACAAGAAATAAAATAATTAGTCACAAATGTTTTACTGTCATTAGGATTTTAATATAAATACATAAAATGAATGGAGATATTACAAATGGAACTTTCTACACTGTCATTAAATTGAGTACTACAGATGTGTCATATATTAAATTACCAGCCGTGTGGCTCTTGATAGAAGGAGCCTTTGGTTTACAAATACTCGTTGTATTGTATTGGGCTCTTATTTATATGTGGGTCTAAATATGATGAAGCCCAAATTTTGTCTTGATTTTTTTATATCAGAATATTTGTGGAAATTTAATGTCAGGGTTTAGTTGTACTCCTTCCTAAATATGAAATTTACCTGAATACAAGCTAAACATAAAGTAGTAAGACAGATTTTTAAAACAACTTTTCTGTTTTTACTAACAAATGGAGACCTGTCCCAGACATTTATTTTAAAAGTTAATTTGGGACTCTCTCCTCCTCACCCCGTCTTCTATCTTGTGCACAGCTGTCTTCTACAACAGCTCAGTCCGCCTAGGAGGAAGTTAATTAAAAACAAATCCCATCAGCTACTAGTGAGGGTAGGCTGGCAGAAGACGGTTTTTTAAAAAATAGTACCTTATGAGAGGGTGGGGAGAAGACTTTCATACCTTTCTTCTAATGGCTTCTGAGTTAGACCTCAGTTAAAATTTGCCACATTGGTTGTTGGGAGTTATAGTCAACTCCATTACGGGCAGCTCAATATGCTGACTAGACTGATGCCACAAAATGCTACTGGATACAAGATAAACAGGGAGAGCTCCTACATGGAATCTTTTCACCTCTTATTTGTGTGTGTGAGACAAGGTATAAAGCTCTCCTTAAGTCCCAGTATGTAAGGGGTTTCAAGCACAGCCCAGGTTCACTGTCTATCATGTAAGTGAGCTGCAGTGAGGTTGTAAAAGCAAAGGGGAAGGGGCTGCAGCTGTTTAGGGGAAAGGGTGTGTCCTCTCCCTTACTAGCTTGCTGAAAGCTGGAAAAGTGGCTGAAACCAAGTGTTCTGATCTTTTTGTATCGATAAAGCTAGCCCTGAGGAAAGGGACTTGATCTGAGCTAGTTTGGGCTGTATTTTTACCTCCCTCTACTGGTGTATCTGCCCACTGGCTTAACAGTTTGTATATTATTTTTTGTGTAGCTTTTTGGCTGGAAAATTGAAAGGGTTGCTGAAGCCCAGAGTGAAAAATGTAACCATAAGGCAAATTCATTTTATTAACCTCGAACTTCTGGATGGAGAATATTAATATTAATCTCTGTGCAAATCCCTAATTGTATTATTGCCTTCTTTCTGTGAAAGAGAAGTCACCATTTCACCAGGACTCGTAAAGGAAAGTGTCACACTGACAGATAAAGCAAGCATTAAATCTGTACACTGCCCAGAATGGTCCAAAAGGTATGTATGAGTAGCCTAGATTGGTTTTGAGTAGGATTTTCTCTGAAGTTTATCATAACAAACTGAATTGCAAGGAACAAATAAACCTGCACTGGCTTTTATTAGAAGATAAGTGCATTCTATTTTCCAAATACAGTAGTCACTCAGACATACAGAAATAGATGCAGATTGGATTTCATAGCACCCAAAATAAATGTAACAAGCAATATAAATGAGCTAAAAATGATGGTGAGGTACATGGAACTGAATTAGGAGAGTAGTTGATGTAAATTCCTTATGGCACATACGTATCTCTCCCTTATGGTTGTAGTGAAGATATTTTAAAGAAGAAATCCCATCCATACAATAAAGTTAAAATAAATTGAAACATGCAAGAAGAACAGAGAACAGTTTCAGGTTCTGTGTTGGGAATGGATACATACTCTCTTTTTTTAAGACATACAATACTTTTTTAGAATAAGGCAAAGAGAATGACATTTTTTGTTACTCAGATGATTGATTGTCCAATTTGTCAGCAGTGATCAGTTAAGCTTTTAAAAGCATATATGTTGGAAGGAAAAGAGGATTTTTCATCAGTTTCACCCATTTTCCTGATTTTGTAATGACACAATTCCCTCAATGAAAAACTAATTCAATTTCCATTCCCCTCTCCCCTCCCCTCCCCCCGGGGGAATTGTTTCTGCTACAGTTAGAAAATGAAATGTCAGACTGATTGACCTTCCACATCATGACCGTCATTAATGATGGTAAAGGTGTTAGATAAACTTCTGAAGCCAATGCAGTGATCTGAAAGGACTTCTGGTTGACGATGTTTTTGCTATCAGTGTTACTTTTCATGACCAGTGCCCATCTGACCTTAGTATATGTCATACATTTTACATTGCCTTTTCCTTTTGTCTTGGTAAAGACTGACGTTTCTGAGAAGGCAGTCCTGTTTATGACTCACATTGAAGAGGGCAGTACAATATATGGTTGAATTTGGGGCCTCTTCCATGTTATATGCAGTCTGAAGTTGATGAAAAGAGGTTATTACGTTTGCTGTAAAAACTAGTTTCTGTAAAGGAACTACAGCAGAATTATCTCTGTTTCAGGGTTTGTTTAAAACCTGCAACTGAGACTAGCTTCACCAAGATTCATGAACTTGGACTGATTTAAAGTATGGGAAACCTCTCTAAAATGAGTGGTTTTTCATGATTTATCTTCAAACCAGAAAAAAACCTTGATGGCTTCACTTCATATTCCTGCAATCATTTGAAACTCACATCAGTGTGAGAAGCAAACTGGAAAAAAGTTTCACTTCATCCCCTATTTGTTCATATTGGATTTTAAATGACTCTCTTTAAAAGCAAGTTTTGAAGAGAGAGAGATGGGGCAAATAGTTTTGTATTTGTTTTTGAAAACTCACAGTTTAAAAAATAAAATCTCAAAATTTGAAAAGTACTTGCTAGGTTTTTGTTTGTCACTTCGGTACATTTTACAGGATGTGATATGATGTACCATGAGACTCATAGGTCTGTTCAATAGTTTTACAATGGTCACATTAAAATATTTCTCCTTTTCAGCTAGATAATTGCCACTTTTGTCCATCAAGGCTTAGCTATCCTCCTGAGTCTTTATTCTTGTCTGTTGGTTCAGTCCAACTTCAGACAAAGCACCAAAGGCAACTTGTGTTTCATTTTTGGCAACTGAGAACTCAACCTAGTTTTAGGGTCAGATATCCCTCTGCCTCTCCTCAGAAGTCAAAGGATTATTTGCCTCTGCATAGATAACAGCCAGTAACTTTATACTGCTTAAATCAACAAATTTATCCAATATGGAAAAAAAGAGAGAATCGGTTAAAATAAAAGCAAATCTCAAAGTTGTGGTATTCAGTTTAAGGTTACCATAAACCTTGCTGCTTAGGTGAAAAATTATTTGTATTACAAGTGAAGTTTATGTAGAAATGCTGTTTAAGGACAAGAGAAAATAAGTCCTCTCGTCTTAGGCTCACCTATGTTGCTGTAATTTCCTCTGCCTCCTGTCTCCTAGTCTACCTCCTGTTTTATTCGGATTCCAGCTCTTATGTTTGTCACCATCTTTGTGAACTTCCATTTTCTAGCAACCTGGCCTATCCCTGGTGTGTGTGGTGGTGGATTTCTGCTCCCACCTTTCGTTGTCTCATCCAACCACTTTGCTTGAGCAGATAGTTGGCTGCATGTTTTTCCTGACTCCTATCTGAAGTTCATTAAAGTTCCATCTCCTCATTATCTCCCCTCCTGGAAATAGACATCTTTATCTATCACTTTTCAGTGACTTCTTCAAACACTTTTGGGCAATTCTGTTGTTCATTTGGAGTACCTCAGTGCATAAAGTTAATGCTGCCTTGTGAGGGGCATGTTGGCTCCTTAGTCCAATACTTCCACACCTAGTACCAGGCAATTTTAGAAATACCATATGTAAAACTTAGAAGTATCATACTATGGACATACAAATAGTCGTCTTATTTAGCTCTATCAAGTAAGGATCTTTGTGGTCAGTCAGACAACCATAATAACATTACTTTGATATTCACCGAATTTCTATGGTAATGATAATTATTTGCAAAAACATTTCAAAAACCTTAAGAGTATCCACTAAGGTTTAATTAATTAAATTGTTTTATTTAGCAATGAGTTTTTTCTCCTTCTACCAGATGGATCAAAGATTATTATATTTGGATGATAAATTAGTAAAAATGGAAACTTGACATCCCCTTAACAACCATTCTTATCTGACATGCATTGTGACTAAAAAATATTGCAGGTGACAATACTGAATGTTTTTATAATTACAAAAAGCATAACAAAAATATTAAGGAGACAAACAAACTTGTAGTATTTCAACTGAAGTGAGGTTAAGAAATAGGATCTCTTTAAAAAAAAAATTATGGAGATGCATATGAGAGTTTAAAGTAAAAAAAATCAAAGTTGCTCGTAACAGATTGATCACATAAAACAAGATTCCATGAATGATTATGTTCACAATGAAAAATATTATCCAAAAATAAAGTACTAGTTAGTTCAGTGTGGTAGTGACAATGATAAATGAAAACAGCGTTCACCCAGGGCCACAATTACAGTAGGTAAATAGGAGAGCATATTTTATAAAGGAACTGGATAGAATCCACAATTTATTTTAACTGGATTACTAGCAACATAATTGTTGGCAGTGCAGGTAGAATCACTTTGACAGTGAGTGGGGGAATGAGAGTAAGATGTATTGTATTTGGAGAAGATGCAACTTCATACAGTCAATATATTATTAAGCTTGTAAGAGGTTTGTGGGCTTTTAGGGACCAAATTTGCAGTGGTACTTTAATTGCATAGTTCAGGAAAGGAGTTCTCTAGTCAGCTTTTAAGTACTGTGCTATTGGCACAGAAGATGGATGAGCATGTAAGTGGAAATTTCTAAAGCAAAAAAAAAATCTCAAATGAGGCACTGCACAAAAACAGAGAGCCAATGAAATATCTTAGTTGAGTGCAGTGATAAGAGTGGAGAGGAGAATTTCCAAATGCATGTTTTTAAAGCAATGTTTACTTGACTGGTTGAATATTACAACTATTTTTCTGAATAAAACTTTTATTAAACTTTTCATCTTTAAAACATAAAGAAACAGAAGTAGGCTTTCAAGTGGTACAAGCCTCGGTGATACAGATGCAACACTATGTACAGTGTATTCTGTCCTCTTTGAATGGTAAATAGGAGGCATCTGAAGGAACCAAAAGTTATTTGATGGCTGTTCAAGTGACCTCTGTGAAATATTTGTTTTGGTCCAAAGTGGCCCTTCAGCTCAGAGCTGAATCACACTTGCATGGGAAGCATGCACAGTAGCTACCTGTGCTACCCCTGTTTTCAGACCTCTATCTCCGTGCACTCACAGAAACCTAGTCACCTATTTGACACTGCTTCTCCAGCTGCTTTGTCCCAAAGTGGCTTCTCTTTCACACACGTTGCCCTGAGTTGTTCCATAAGAAATGTGGTGGGTGTGTTGAGTAGATCTGGGCAAAAAATTTTGACCAAAACTTTTCTCGGTGAAAAACGCAGATTTGGTGACACTAAAACATTTGGCAGATTTGCATCAATTTTGCCAAATTGTTTTAGTTTTAAAAAAAATATTAAAAAATTTCAAAAAAAATCTAAATTTTTAGTTTCAACGTTTTCTAAACTGAATTTTGAGTTTTCAATTCAAAATAACTTTTTGTTTCAAAATTTCCTTTAAAATTATTGAAAACTAAAAGTGAAATTAAAAAAATTCTCAAATATTGAAACTTTTTGTTTTGGGTCGACTCAAAATAACATTTAATTTTTTTAAAATTTTTTGATTCACTAAAAATTTTTTAAAAAATATTTTTTGTTTGGCCCACAATGAAATGTCTGTTCAGTTTTTCATAATTGCCAGTGAATTGAAAAATCTGTTATTCGCATAGCTCTACTGTTGATCTCCTACTCCCCCACTTCTGCCATTTCCATCTTCTCCTCACTTCCTACTCATTCTCTTAAAGTATCTTTTCCCTTCCTTTTCCCTCCATCTTGTGCCTTCTGTTCGGAATTTGATATCCATCTCTCCCTCTCTGTCTTGTTCTTGGTTACTTCAACTTCCATGCTGACCTACTCTCTTGACACCTGGCTCTCACCTCCTCATTTAACCTTCAACGGGACTGATGAAAATGGCCACTCACTCAATCTTGTTTTCACTAAGCACTGCTCCTTCTCTGATCTCTCCATCATAATGTTCTCTTTCTGACCTTCACCTCTGTCACGGAGTCCCTGGGCGATGCTCTGGAACTGCTCCACATGAAGCCAGTCAGGACTCTGGGGCAGTCGCCTTTCTGTGAGCAGCCTGTCTTCAGGACAAACAGCTTACACAGCTTCCACGTTCCTGGGTCTGACCTCGGAGCATTCAGCATCCTCTGCCCCTCTGTGCGCTTCCCACAGCGAGTCCACTCAGGTGGGGCTCCTGGGGAAGCCAGAGGGTCCTGCACCCCAACTTCGCAGTCAGACGTGACTCTCAGCCAGCCAGTAAAACAGAGGTTTATTAGACGACAGGAACATGGTCTAACACAGAGCTTGCAGGTGCAGAGAACAGGACCCCTCAGCTGGGTCCATTTTGGGGGGCAGTGAGCCAGACAACCACGTCTGCACTTCACTCCATGTCCCAGCTAGCCCCCAACTGAAACTCCCTCCAGCCCCACCTCCTCTGGGCTTTCCCCTTTCCCGGGCCAGGAGGTCACCTGATTCCTTTGTTCTCCAACCCTTTAGCTCTCACCTTGCAGGGGGGAAGGGCCCAGGCCATCAGTTGCCAGGAAACAGGGTGTCAGCCATTCTCTGTGTCCAGACTCCTGCACACACCTGCCCTCTAGGGCTCTGCAATGATCATACACCCCTACCCCACCACCTAGATACTTAAGAACTGCATAGGGGAAACTGAGGCACCCCCACACTATTCAGAGGAAACATTAAGAACAGTCCCACTTCGTCACAACCTCATCTTATGAGGAGAGGCTGAGGGAACTGGGATTGTTTAGTCTACGGAAGAGAAGAATGAGGGGGGATTTGATAGCTGCTTTTAACTACCTGAAAGGTGGATCCAAAGAGGATGGATCTAGACTATTCTCAGTGATAGCAGATGACAGGACAAGGAGTAATGGTCTCAAGTTGCAGTGGGGGAGATTTAGGTTGGATATTAGGAAAAGCTTTTTCACTAGGAGGGTGGTGAAACACTGGAATGCGTTACCTAGGGAGGTGGTGGAATCCCCTTCCTTAGAAGTTTTTAAGGTCAGGCTTGACAAAGCCCTGTCTGGGATGATTTAGTTGGGGATTGGTCCTGCTCTGGGCAGGGGGTTGGACTAGATGACCTCCTGAGGTCCCTTCCAACTCTGATATTCTATGATTCTATGATTCAAAGTCACTGTCCTGGCTTCCACTTGACCATGTGGAGTGGGTCTGCTTGTGTGGAACCCATCCTGAAGTTGTAACCTTATATCAACAACCCCAAATGCTTCCTAAATATAAAAAATGATACACAGTTTCAGAGGAATTATGATATTGTAAATGCTAAAAGCGCCTGTTAGGTTTCATCAGCATCTTTAATTTCAACCTTTTCAGGGGGTATTTTTAGCACAGGAAAACCCTTATAATTCATTCAAGTGGGCCTCTACATGGACACAAGGGTCTGCCCATGCAGATTGCTTTGCACTGCTAGGACCACTGCTTGTAGAACATGGAATCTTTGATTACTTGTGACTGCATGGAGGTTTGAAATGGAACCAGTTGAAGCAGCCATTTACATGGGGTTTAGGATGAGAGACGGTATAGCTAGTGAAACAACCAAAAGTATAAACACTAATTTCTCCTTCATGTGACTTTTTTTTTTTTTGGTGACCCAAAGCTTTATTCTTTTATAATAATTTTATTTATAAAGCATCCTCACTGTCTTCCCCCATCAAGGTAATGCTGGTGCTATACAATAGCTTAAAATATAATACAGTTAAAACATTGTGAAGCAATAATGTAAAAACAGCTAAAAAGCTAAGTAAAGCGAAAGTTTGATTATTTTCTTTTATCGTGTCTCATAGTCTAAAACCAGAGTCGGCACATTCCCTTTTGTGAACTACCAGCAGTGATTACAATGCTGATTTAGTGAATCTGGACAGTTATTTATGTACTCAGGTCACACTTTGTTCTCTTCTTTGCTTATAGCTTCAACCAAATGAAGCAGCCTCTCTCAGCATTTCTCAAGCAAAAGTCAAGTTAAAGGCTCTTTATAAAGGATGGTGGAATATGCTATCCATACTGATGTCATTAATTTGAGGATGCAAAACCAAGCTTGCCAATATACATGAAACATCCATTGAATTTACATGAAATATTTGGTATAATGGGGCAAATTTCTGCAGTTATAATACTGACTTGTGCTTTCTCCCACCTTCTTCTAGCCTTTTTTCAGACCATCAGCCTTACACTGCTTGTCGGTATGCAATTACTAGGATTGGTGGCAAAATGACATCTGGGTGTCGCATAAAGGACAGAAATGTTGCTAACAAATTTTACTACTTTTTTTATCAAGAAATTTATTGAAGATTCAAATTCAGCTTTTTAAAGTAACACATTAATTATTTAACGTGGTACACAGTGTGTAGTCTTAATTCCATACATTTACATTTTAAAACCATTTTAAATCCATGAGTTGAGAACTCTCTGTATTATTACTTTTTAAAATTATGAATTTCAGTAGTACTTAGAAACCTTGCATTTCACCAAGAGTACTTTGTTTTAAAACATTTTTAACTCTTAAGTCTACACGTAATAGTATATTCTGATTTGGGAACATCAGTATTTTACATAAGTTCTATTTTCACTTAAAAGTTTGAAATTTGCCTTTCACTTTGCTCTTTTTCCAGCAGCATTTTTGCTATTAAATACGGATTTAAATCAGAAATCTTGCACCAAACACGCTTACCTATTTTTAAAAAGGTAAGGATTTCTTGGCATACAAAACAATTACGGATTCAAAGAAATTGCAAAAGAAAAATGACTGTTAGACTGGG
Organism: Eretmochelys imbricata; assembly: GCF_965152235.1. Lineage (NCBI taxonomy): Eukaryota > Metazoa > Chordata > Testudines > Cheloniidae > Eretmochelys > Eretmochelys imbricata. Next base: position 57,916,435 of record NC_135575.1, on the reverse strand, counting down.
TTCTCTACTCACCCAGTGTCTACAGTACCTTTTCAATCAACAGATGAGCCTGTCTTTCTCCCTATCTATAGTACTATCAGTATTTTGTACACAATGTGGGAAAAATTTATTTTGGAGTTTAGTGAGGGAACAGTTTGATAATTTGATGAAGGATGGATTTCCGTGGGAAGCCTTCCATATAATGATGATTTGTTATGCAACATCAGTTGGTATCAATCCAGTTCCTTCCTGTCTGACTGAATGATCCTCTGTCTAAAGTATCTGTAAGATATCTACTATAATACTGTCGTATTTGAGTTGGTACATACATACCCACTTCAGAAAAATAACCATCACAACTGGCACTAATCAGCAACCCCTATTTGCCGTCCCACAAAGGAACCAAGAATTGAGTGGATATGATGACTGAACTATCCACTCACTCCCAGAAGTGACTCTTCAGGTCGTTGGTGAGGTAAATTACAGGAAGGTTGTGGGAAAGTTTGCTGTACCTGTTCTTTGAACAAAGAGCTTTGGTTACCATGGATGACAAATAGTGTCCTTTCACAGCATGAAATCACTCAGTGATTGATTTCTATGGGAGTGAAGAGCTCAAAGAACCTTGTGGGAGGTGGTCAGCACCACATTGCACCAGATGCTTACTTTAGTCATGATAGCTAAAGTAAGGGGCACGCTGACTAGAATACTTTGCAGTATCCTAGCCAGGAAAGCAAGTCAGCAACTACTGAAGAAAAATCACTGAAAGTTGCAACCCAGCAGTATAGCTTTAAAATAAAACTAAATAATTAAAAGCATCAAAAGTATCCTATTCTACATAAATGGAACTAGTTTTTAACAGCTCTGGATAATCTGAAAATGGATATTTTTCAGGCTTTCTATGAGTTTCCCACAACTCTGATAGATATAAATCCAGCATAGGGAACAGGATATTGTATATCAGCTTCTTGAGAGATAAAAGAAGGCCAGTGACTAATACTGGAAGGAATTGTTAAGAGATGTATTTACTTCTATTTGAGTCTGCTTGTTTAGTGTGTGTCCCAATTAATTCATTTTTGTTGTGACGCTATTGAAGAAACCTGCACATTCTTGACCTTTTCTTATAATTATGACCATATTCCCCTTTTGAAGCGCTGTTTTCATTATGTACTCTGAAAGCTCTACTAAAATATCCATAGCATTGCTGCAGTGTCAAAATGTTCATTGTTTTGAGCTCAAGAATATAATCAAATGAGTTGTTTATTGATGTTCTTGGACATTGTGACACATAAGGTCTGCATTCTTTTTCGTATTAATTTTTACAAAATGACTGATTTCACAGATTCATGAGTCCTCTCACTAGAAAAAATTGTTTGTTATTTATATTATAGTAGCATCCAAAGGCCTCTATCAAATATCAAGTCCCTGTTGTACAAATAGATATGGGATCATAGCAGAAACAAAAAAAAAACCCAAACCAACAACATGTAGCTGTGGTGATGCTGACAGATGTGACCTCCAATAAAACATGCTATAATAACTCCATAACTACCCCCTCCCAAATAAAGAGCCTTTCTGTTATTACTTAACTTGTCAAGTATTGGAATTAATTTTTCATTCAACTGAAAAGCTGCCCAGCCAGCTCTATTCTATAAATGGAAGCAGAATTGGCACAGATAAGGAGGCCAAACCTGCAACTGCAGGGGGCTTTTGTTCATGGGAGCATCACCAGTGCTAGTGTGATGTTTACTGCTCATGGTTCAGTGCCTCATTGCTTTGTGCATACAGGGACCTGCAGTGGTAACTTGAGCCCTACAGGACATTACAATGTCTCAGCCTTTGTGCCTCACCTCCACTCCTGGGTGAGTCATACTATATTTTCCTCCTCCTGCTCCCGTTTAACAGGAAATCCCAAACCAGATTTCCTCTATTGCTCTAAATAAACACATACCAGTTCTATAGTCCTTGACTTGTGAGCTAGTCACATGATACATCCAGAATCCCACAGATGGTGTAGAATATAGGAGAAAGTCCCACTGAATCCTGGCCTTTTAGTCAAGGGGACCCTGACTGGAAATTATGGTCCTTAAACAAAGAAAGAACACAATCTGTCTGTGTTGTATCTGGAATATTACTGAATACATTTTCCTTCTTTGATTTTGTGAACTTCTAAGTATAGAAGTCCTCCTGCTCAAGCTTAATGAGGTATTGTATAAAAGCGTCTCCTCTGATATAACATGCTGATGCTCAGCTTCTGACGTGTACGAAGTAGGGTTGCCAATTTTCTACTCCCACAAAACCGAACACCCTTGTCCCGCCCCTTATCTGAGGCTCTGATCCCCACTCATTCCATCCCCCCTCCCTCTGTCTCTCGCTCTCCCGCACCCTCACTTACTCACTCGTTTTCATCAGGCTGGCTCAGGGGGTTGGGGTGCAGGAGGGGGTGAGGGCTCCAGCCTGAGGTTGCAGGCTCTGGGGTAGGGCCAGAAATGAGGAGTTCAGGGTGTGGGAGGGGGCTGCAGACTGAGGCAGTGGGTTAAGATACAGGAGGGTTGAGGACTCTGGCTGGGGTGCGGGCTCTGGGGTCGGGCCAGGGATGATGGGTTTGGGGTCAAGGAGGGGGCTCCGAGCTGGGGGTGGAGCAGATGGTTCAGAGTATTGGAGGGGGCTCCGGGCTGAGGTAGGGGCTGGGGTGTGAGAGGGAGTATGGGCTCTGGGCTGGGAGTGCGGGTTCTGGGGTGGGGCCAGAAATTAGGGGTTCAGGGCATGGGAGGGGGCTCTAGGCTGGGGCAGGGAACTGGGGTGTGTGAGGGCTAGGGGTGCAGACTCTGGGGTTGGCCTGGGGATGAGGAGTTTGGGGTGTAGGAGGGTGCTCTGGGTTGGGACCGAGGGATTTGGAGGGTGGGAGGGAGATCAGGGCTGGGGCAGGGGGTTCGGGTACAGGAGGGGGTCAGGGGTGCAGGATCTGGGCAGCACTTACCTGAAGCAGCTGCTGGAAGCAGTGGCATGTCCCCACTCCGGTTCCTATACAGAGGTGCAGCCAGGCGGCTCTGCATGCTGCCTCGTCCGCAGGTTCCGCCCCTGCAGCTCCCATTGGCCATGGTTCCTGGCCAATGGGAGCAGCATGCGGAGCCCCCATGGCTGCCCCTACTCGTAGGAGCCAGAGGAGGAACATGCCACTGCTTCTGGGAGCCAAAAGAGTCATGGCAGGCAGGGAGCCTGCCTTAGCCCCACCGTGGCACCGACCGGACTTTTAACAGGCCGCTCAGTGGTGCTGACCAGAGGCTCCAGGGTCCCTTTTCAACCGGGGGTTCCGGTCTAAAACTGGACACCTGGCAACCCTCGTACGAAGCAGCAAGATGACATCACCACTGTCCTCAAGCTCTCCATTTGTTCTAGAATCCAGTTCAAAATTGCCCTCTATATCCTTGCTGCTCTAACTTATCTTGTGAACATTATCTATTTCTACTCCCCCTCATTCCCTGGGATCTAAAACTGCCCTTTTCTCTATCCCTCCCCTGAGTCTGGTGGTATGAGAGCCTTCACCTCTGCATTTTCTGTCATCTGGAACAGACTTTCACCAATGGAGATTTCATCTAGTCTTAAAGTAGTTAAAACTCCCTCTTCTCTAAAGATGACTCACTCCTGGTCCTCAGCTTCTTAGTGCAAGAAAAGCAGAACTCTCCAAGCTGTTGAAAGTTTCTGATCCCTAAGGGCCCTGGGAGCAGGATGGAACACAATTCAGCTTTCATCAGTTGATGATCATGCTTTGCTCTCTTAGCTTAGCTGCTGCCTTTGCAACATTCCAATCAGTTTTGAACTGACCAGGTGTCAAAACTTCCCCAAAGAAGTAAGCCAATAAAAATGAAAATGTTTGAAAACATTGCCTGAGAAAGTGAATAATAAAAATTAGTGTAAAACTTACCACTGCCTCAAAAGAGAGACCCGACAAACGCTGAGGGGAAGTGAGAAGACCGGTGAAATGATGTATTTAGAAAAAATCAGTGCTTTTCTCTGCTCTGTCTTGCCTGTACCTCTTCCTCTACTATTTATGGTTTGCCTCTTCAACTTTATAGTAACTCTGAAGTGTTCTGCAATACAGTTTGTTGGAAAGATGCCATACAAAATAGTCAGATCTACAACAGGCTTTTGATGGAAAAAAATTACAGTCCATATTGTGTTGCAAAATTCCTTGTATACTAGATGAGTGGAGTAACACTGATGTGGTGGAGACTCAGTTGCCTTAGAGTAGTCTGTACAGCAGCCAGTTTGTTGACTTTGTAGGGATAAAAACAAAACAAAAAAGCATCTTTTGTTGCCTTTTTGTTTTCTTAGTTTTATGATGGATTTGAGGTTTTATCAGATTATTGCTACCTGTCTATACTATTCTTATAATGTCATCTGTAACATTGCTTTTTTTTTTCGTGTTCTGCCAGAGTCCCCAAGGGTGTTCTGGTTCTGTGGAAGCCCTGCTTTGGGATTTTGTATCAGAAACTCAAAATGCTATGGACCGTGGAGCAGAGGAATATTTGCAGTTTAGGTTACAGATTAAATTAATCTCTGCTTCAGAGTTCATGTGAACTCATGCGCCATGAACAGCAAAGTAGAGTTAAGAGTGTTCTCTTTTACATGACACATGGAAGTAGTCCATACAGTGAAATCTAACAGTTCTTTAAGTTGTTAAAATAAGACTTTGTATTTATGCATTTTTGGAATAGACACAGAAAGGATAGGGCTGGATGCAGGAAACGGATTGCCATCTTGGAAATTCAATGACCAACTCTTTCCCTGTGACGTGTGTGGAAAAGTATTTGGCCGACAGCAGACATTGTCCCGACATCTCTCACTGCACACAGGTAAATCAAACATTTTGGCGTTCTCATTTACAGTGTCATGCAAGTTTGTTGCAAGAAAAACATGATGCAAGTTTCACTGCAAGGTGTAGTGGAAAGAGACATCCTCTGTTCCCTTCACTTGGGATGAAGACAAGTAGAACTGGGCTAAAGATTCAAGAAGCTAACCTAACTCATTATGGCCCAACCATCATCCATTTTAGAAAACAAATGGTTAAATGGAGATTTGTCCAGTTGCCAGGTTCTGACAATATCAAACTACCTTTTGGTTACCACCAATTAAGCAAGCCTGTAAACAGGGTTCTAAAGAGAGGAGGAAAGTTGTATTTTGTTTTGTTTTTTTGTTTATATGGCAGGCTCTTTAAACATTAGTGACCAGCAGAGGAAAAAGCTCATAGTGTTTCAGATATTAGTTAGCCTCTGGGATGTTCACCTTCATGAACTGTTAGCTCAAGTTAAGATAGTAGAGGATGACTCTTTTCTACAACACCCTTTTCCATAAAGTCAATGGAGCTAGATCTATTAAAGTCATCTGAGGATCTGACTCCATGCCCAGTAGTTTTATACAGAGGATTTGCCTAACCAGATGTTGCAGCCAGTGTATAGTGCAAGCTTTTTTGGGAGAATGTCTCAAACTCAGGCCAAAGGACAAATGTGTTGAGATGCAATGCACAGATTAATAAGATTAGGAAGCAAAAATGTCAGACATAGTGCTGAAAAATATTGTTAGCATAATGCTGGTATATACAGTATGGCCATGCTAGAAAACCCCCAAATGGTGTTTTCTACGGTTTTGTGATTTTTGTCTTCTTCGGATTCTGAATTTCTCTTTGTTAGCACTTGCACATTGTATTATTGTATTCCAAAAGCGAAGCAACTCTTCTTAAAGAGGAAAGGTTTTAAAGGCAATTTAATGTTTGGTTGTTTTTTTTAATCAAGTAAATACAAAATAAGACCTGCTGTGTGCGATGACTTTGTTGCCAAGATTTAGAGATGTTAATAAAAAATTGTGAAGCATCAGAAACTGCCGAGGAGTTTGGTTTGGATTTGTTTTATTATTCTTCAAGGGGTTTTGGCTGACTTGTGCTCAGAACTTGACTACCTCCATGGACTCTTTTCTCCAAGTTTTGGTAAATAAGCATCAAAAACCATAGATAGAAAGATAGATAATATGCACACAACCACCTTCAAGAACTAAAACCCTACAGAAAAAAATAGTGCTAGGTGAAGAAATGAATGGCACATTATTGACCTGAATCTATAGTAGCTGAGGGGCAGTTCTCAGAGCTGCAGTTACACCAGTTTTCCACAGCCTAAAAAGTTTTGTATTAACTTCATACAGTCATTATACCAAATTTCAAAAATACCCCTAAATTAGCTGAAAATGAGTCATCTATATAAATTACTATTGTGAAGCCTGATAACTTTCTGAAGTTTTTCAACCTCCTAAATGTGTCAGCCTGGATGATTCTAAAAGCTACTCAGATTTTTTAACCCAAGCAATGTGTAGTTGCATATTTGAAATGAGGTTTTTAAAGTATCTCACTTAAGACTGATACACACGCTCGAGATGATTTGTTTGTTTTTCAGAAGAGAGAAAATACAAATGCCATTTGTGCCCCTATGCTGCTAAGTGCCGTGCTAATCTGAACCAGCACCTGACTGTCCATTCTGTGAAGTTAGTGAGTACAGACACTGAGGACATTGTCAGCGCTGTCACTTCTGAAGGCAGTGGGAAGAAGCACCCTTATTATTACAGGTGAGGACCCAGTAGAGGGCCACACATGAGAGACCAGAATCCAAATGTCTTATATGCCTGTCTGCTTGCTAAAGACAAATTATGAGGATGATCCTTTTTGTTCTAAGGTAGAACGTGACTGAAGTATTTGGCTTAGCCACATTTGACTTTAGGTTCAGCAACAAAAGCCAGCTGGCTATGTCATGCTTCTGGGCCTTGCTGGACACTTTGAAAGACTGTGCACTTTTTAAATGGCTTTGAAAGGCAGATAGGCCTTTAAATACCTCATGAACTTTTACCACATGTACGACATACATCTAATAAGTTCCCTTTTGTGGATAGTAGTGTGTATACACATTTGCAGTAATTTATAGTGCCTTCCACTTGATGCAATTAGTTCAATCATTTCAACTAAAATTTCTGTTATAAATATAAACATTTCCTCTATTTGATTTATCTCTTTGATTGCCTTAGGCAGGTATGTTTTATAATTCAGCTACCCGTGAAATAATGTTTCCATATAATAAAGAAGGCCAAAATTATGAAGGTGAGAATAGGAGCATTAGGAAAACTCATGATGGTAAAAGAATGGTACAGATACAATTGTGTTGCTCAGGCATTTATTATTGACGTAAGCACTATCACATATTCTTCAAGCTTTGATATGAACCCTAGTGTACATATAGATTACAAAAATCACTCTTATTTCAATCTAAGTGGTGGGAACAGATTTAATTACAATCATAGAAATCAGAAATACACAAGCTCTGTTAGATTATCTCATCTATCCCTCTGTAAGTGCAAAACTGTTTTCAGTGTTCTGGCTTTGTTTTAAGTGTTAATGCCTCAATTAAAACAACAGTATAAAACAAGTTAAACTATAAGTTCCTTTCTATTATCTGTGAACATCGTTGTTGTTTTCTGCTAGTTGTAAAATTTGCATCAGTGCTGATTATTTGCATTGGTGGTAATTGCTTTTGTCCAGTCACGTAGAAGGAATCCCTGAACCCATTTTTGCTTGCTTGTACTCAGAAAGTCAGGCAGTTCTGCAGGAGATCCTGATCTGACATGGGACTGTTTCCAGGGCTTGAGAATGGCTCCTGGAGAGTGCAGCAAACTCTCAGTTTCAGAGTACCAGCCCTACTAAACATCTTGGCAAGACTGCAGTGCATCTTATTGCCCAAAGGATTCAGCTAGGTGATGTGCAGCATCTGGAATCTGTAGTTTTTAATTAACTTTATGATTATTGAGCATCATCATAGCATGTTTGGGATTGTTGCATTGGGCCTCCCTTTAATCAGGTTGGCATGGCCCTCGGTTCAGAGGCAGTTCAGCTGGCAAAAGAATTTTCCATTGAAAATTCAACAGTAGAGAAGAGAAGAAATTAGTTAAGCAAGAGTTTTCTTATGAAAATGAGCAGAAGCTTTGTACATTTGTTATGGGGATTTTTTTTTTATGTTTCTTTCTCTTTCTCTTTAATTCCCTTCTGTCTGCAGCTGTCACGTCTGTGGGTTTGAGACCGAGATGAATGTCCAGTTCGTCAGTCATATGTCCCTTCATGTGGATAAAGAGCAATGGATGTTTTCTCTTTGCTGCACAGCCTGTGATTTTGTCACCATGGAAGAGTCCGATATGAAGGCTCATGTCAGCACCAAGCACACAGGTGATGATCCCGCACTTTCTGCTCCTGTGATCTCTGTTCTCCCCCCCATTTTTCAGTGCAATCATTCACACTTCCTATCAACACTCCTTTTCTCCATGGAAATTCATACTAATTATGGTCATGATCCCACAAAGTTGAAGTCAGTTGGCCCCCACCAGGTAAGAAGTCTGCTTGGGGAGATCACTTTGCAGTCAGGGGGCATAAATAAAGGACTTCTATGAAGTTAAAGTTGTCAAAAACACAAGTTATTGTTTTACTTATTTATTTGTTTGTTTACTGGCTTATTAAAATGTAATTTGACTTCAGTAGCTGTATGGTGATTTCTGGGTGTTAACTACCTGCCCCAGATTGTAAGTGTGTAATACACTCAGATTGTACTGAGTTGTGCCAATATTTGGAGTTTGTTCCCTCCCCCTCACTCTGTATGTCTGGAAACTTTGTTGCCTGAGCTCTGATTCAGTAACTAAACTAATGCAGCTGTTGTTTTACTGTCCCAACATCATATTAAATAGTTGAACAGATCGTGATTTTTAACTTCTGTGTTTCTCTGGTTCTATTCACTTACCAGCAGAAGAAAAGAACTTCTACATTACCTCTGATTCATGACAATTTTCAAATAAACCACATATATTTATACCAACTAATGAAGCCTGGCGTGATGCAAGGAGAGGAAAATTAGAATACTCTTAATTTCTCTCTCAGTATCAGCAGTCATAAGGATTTTGTCGTTAGAAACTAGCTGACAATTTTGTAGACAATTATATTGGGGAGAATTGAATTCAGCTGTCTCTTCCATCACTGTATTGGCTCTACAGTTCTAGGAGGAATAAAATTGGATTTTTTTCCCCTCAACTTGCAAATAGATGCACTAAATGCAACTACAGAAATATGAAGTCAGTGAAAGTCCACAGAGGGTTCTGTGCTAGTGCAAAGTACTGATATGATTCCCATCTCCATAATATCTGAACACCTCAGAAACATTATTAATTTATCCTCACAAAACCCTTATAATTATCCCCCTTTTACAGATGAGGCAAATGGAGATTGTCATCCAAGATCACATGGAAAGTCTGTAGCAGAGCTGGGAATTGAATCCAGATCTGCTGAGTCCCATTCTAGTATCTTAAGGATTGGAGCCTTTGTCAGTGAAATTAAACACTATGACTTGAAAACATGCTGAAAGCACATATATTGTTGATGAAGAAGGTGCCTTCAAACACTCACTTTTCTGACCAGACAATCCGTAAGGTGTACAGTTTTAGCTCTACACAAGTGATGTGTGAAACCTTCATTAATTAGTGGGAGATGAGTTCCTAGTGTGCTGTGTACAATGCTGAAAAATATACTTTAAAAATATTAAATATTGAAAAGCTGTATTTAAAATATATGTATGTGGTAAGCACAAGTAACTGCTTGTATCAATTATTCTTCTATATAAGCCTGCATTTATTCCTAGGGCTTTACTGCTGGTGTCATAAATGATAGGAATGCAGCATTCTCAATTTAGACCTCAGCAAAGAATTTTTGGAGATTTATATGCTTCTGTACCTTCTGGAATCATCTGTTATCCTATGCAGTAGTCTTTGTGTTAAAAGCTCATATCATTTTAGAGTCAGAATTAGGAAATGCCTCTGTTACACATTTTTGTTCTCTAAGTAGATCAGTGACCTATAGAGCAAGTTTTCACTCTTTCACTTCTTCCTCCTTCCCCCACTTCCTCTATTTGCAATAATACTGTAGCCATTTGGACCCATATTTTAAAAACCTGAGGCCCAAGACCAGTGTGCAAATGGGTATGGGTAAACACATGTAGGTAGGTAATTAGACATTTTTGGCATATTTGCCCAATTTGTGCATATAATTTCTGTAATATGCAGGTAACAAATTACACCTGTATTTTTGCACGAGAACCAGGGGCTGCCATTTTTAAAAATGAAGCCGATAAAATGAATCCAACTTGGTGTTCTGAAAACCTTTGTGGAACTTAAAAAATGCAAACTCAGAAATAGCCTTATGCATCCATATGCATCTCTAACTGTTCTCCATAAACACTGGTTACAGGTACTTATTTTTAGTTATACATTTTATGGTCAATCACTGCAGCATTTAATCGAAAACTTAATCTGTACTGGGCAAAGCTGGAGAGGAGTTTCTTAGTGAATTTAAATGCGGCAGGATTTCAGGGGAAACTCACACCCTAAGGATGGCCTCTCTCATGTACTCTGTTTTAAAAAATAATTTCAGATCTCATCTGTAAATTATGTTTCAAGAGTGCATATTCAAGACTCAGACTTTGGCATCTCTGCATTCTGCAGGTCTTTGTTCTGTGTGAAAATGAAGCACATTTCTTTATGGAGTCATTGTGCTTTGAACTTTCTGTTTTGGGTTCAGTAAGTGATGCTCATGGCACAGATGTTAAGAAGGCCTTAATTTTACACAGATGTGCTTTATTCTGAGCATGATTTCTAGTCAAATGAAATCACCATTTTATCCCTAAGAGGAACAACGGTGAAAATTGAACAGTTTGTTTTAGACATATATAAAAGATAATAAAGTGGTTGAAAAGGCAAAGAATAAAACTTTGGACAGGACCAAACCTGAGTTTTTCTGTCTGGTTCTTTGATTTTTTTTGTTTCAAATATTTCAGTATTGGATATCAAATCCAGTTTTACAAATATTTCTGTGTATTTTGTTGTCTTCTGATGACTCTTTATCTTAAAAAATATTTTCCATTCATCATATTGAATTCAGCTATTTTAGGTGCTGATGAGCAAACTCTTATGCTTATGTTTAACCTAACTTTGTCTTAATGAAACTACTCACCTTTTTAGAGTTAAGCCTGTCCATTACTGTTTACAGGATACAGACTTTAGTTAAGAAATCTTATCACATACATAAGGTTAGGATTTTTAGTTAGGTTCTGCTTTTTATGCAACTGATTAGACTGAGGCAAAGACAGATCCAATAATTTGCCTATTGCCAAATAAGGTTCATTGCAGATTATTACCCAAATCCTCCTTGCTCCCAGTCTATTGCTATAACATCTAGACAACCTAATCTCCATACTTAGCTAGAATGTATTACAGTTCTGAATTGACGCCCTTTGGAATGTTATGTGCTTATTGTACACACATGAAATCCCTGACTGTTTGAACTCTGTATCCAGTTGGGTGAAGTCTGTATGTATGTGTGTGGTGTGTGTGTGTGTTTGCTTTTTCTTAAAATTAGTTTTTCCTCATTAAAAAATTCTAATGATAACCAAACCTTGAGAGAAGACTACTAACTTCATGCATCCAGCAACATGGAAGTCTTCTATAAATTTCATCTTTATAACACAAACTATTACAAAGCTGTCAACAACCCAGATTTATCTCAAATGTAGTTTGTAGTGCTATGCAGTAGATGACAATGGTACTTTTAGTTTTAAGTGCACTAGCACCTAAGCAGAGAGGACCAGATTTTTACAGGTATTTAAGCACCTAAAGATGAATATGAAGTCAATGGAAGTAAGACACCTAAGCACTTCTGGAAATCCCACTAAGTGCTTATCTGAATATGTAGGCACCTAAGTACGTTTAAAATCTGGTCCTAGAACACTAACCCCAGAGCAGAGGCTGCAGAGAAATTTTATAATAATATACAAGGCTTCTGATCTTTCCTCTCAATGACATGATGACAAATTCACCAATGGCTTGACTGGAGTTACACCGGAAGAATGTGTTTTATCTCTTACCAGCAGCAGTAACATCTTCCAAATGTTTATACTTTGGTCTCTTCCCTCTGGTGTTCTGTAAAAGTCTGGAGCACCAATGGAGTGAAAAATAGCACTGCCTATGGGACAGAAATAGTAATCAGAGAGAGAGGTGGAGGAAGAGACTTAAAGTATGAGGAAACTCTCCTCAGGAGAATGAGTGGAGCGGGTTGTGAGATTTTTCTCCTTTCTCCCGTTTCTCCTCCTAAATTAACCAAATGGATAAACTACAATGTAAGTTAGAAAAAGTCTAGCTGGAACAGCCATGAGGTAGAAATACATGTGAGTTCAAAGGTGATGTAAAAACAAAACCTAAAGGAACTTAATAAACTTAACAAAAAACCAAATTCCCATTAAGTTGTAAATTCTATGCTAATTAGAAAAAATTCCTTTAACCTTTCTTAATTTGGTAGTAGAACAAAATTACACATTCTCTTCTCATTGCCTATATGGACTAAAAGTCAACAGTGATAAATTGGTAGGTGCACAGTTATAACTCTTGTACTTTGAGACTAGCCCTGCAGAAGGGAGGCAATGTAGCCATGATGCTTAAGAACAAATTGATTTATACTAAACAAGCTCACCTGTGAGTTCAGAATAACTTTGCTTCTCCTTTTAACACAAGTCACTTTTTTTTTTAAAACTATGAATACATAGGATAGGATAACTGGAAATCTATCACAGAGATTGAGTTTTTCCCCTTATACTAATGATCAAGTGGACTTTATTCTTGTTTTTCAGGTGAAGAGCGGAAGACACCCAGTGAATCAAACAGCCCTTCTTCATCTTCTCTGTCAGCACTTAGTGATTCTGCCAATAGCAAAGAAGATGCAGATGTTACCCAAAAAAATAACGGTTCAAACAACCTACTAGTAATTTCCGTAGTGCCTGGTAGCCAGACCTTACTGAACACTGAAGAGAAATCAGAGAAAGGTAAAAGCTAGTTAAAAAGACAGACTCCTTTCTTCTAGGCAAGGGAACTGGATGGAACTTGGGTAATATGTGTCCGTATTTTTATTTTTCAGGTTTTGAATGTGTTTTCTGTAACTTTGTCTGCAAAACAAAAAACATGTTTGAGCGCCATTTGCAAATCCATCTGATTACACGGATGTTTGAGTGTGACGTGTGCCATAAGTTCATGAAGACACCTGAGCAATTATTGGAGCACAAGAAATGCCACACTGTCCCCACCGGAGGACTCAAGTAAGGAAAGCAAGTACACAAACTTTTACTGTGTTAAGCATCTCCGATACTGTGTGGCGATAGGTAATAAAGGAAGTAAATTAGAAGGGATTAGTTAATGTCTGATGATCCAAAGTCAGGGCTACCATTTTTACCTTTAATTGGGTAACAATAGACTCAGCCCTCTAGGTTGAATGTAGTTTATTATATTATTATTATTTATTTATGTATTTATTTATTATGTGTGTTACCATAGTGCCTAAAAGCCCTAGTCATGGACCAGGACCACAATGTGCTAGGCATTGTACAAACACAGTCCCTGCCCCACAGAGCTTACAATCTAAATATAAGACAAGAGGCAACTAGAGAAAGACAAGTCAGACAGAGGAGTACAAGGAAACAGTGTTGGACATCATGGCAGGCTGTGGTCTCACACACCAGCAGCCTAATTGTTGCCGAGTGTATTGTAGGTATCATGGCAAAGGACAGTTTAGAACCAACCACTGGGTTTGAAAGCGGTGGTCAGTGGATGCCACAGATGTAATGGATGACAAAATTATTTCACTTAGTTTGCAGCCTGCCTGTCAAAGGAAAAGGGAAAAAGAAAAATAATATAAAAACCTAAGGCTGAGCAGTTTTTACCCTGAGGCTAGCTCAGATAAAGTCTGCAAGCTTTTGTTTATGTAACAAAGTATAAAGTCATTCTAACTTTCCCAATTATTTACAGCCTTTTCAGGTCCTAATGCAAAGGCAATCTTCACCGGTAATCATGCATGTTTTTGTTTTCAAAGTGGAAAAGATTTTTGGATCCCAAGACTTTGGATCCCTAATTTTTGTTCCTTTTTAAGGTTTTTTTGGGGAGTGGGAAGAAGTGATGTGCGTATAGTGAATACACAGAGCACCTATTTTTTTCCCTATTAATCCCTGAAGAAATGTCCTTATTACAAATGCAGGTGAATAACAGAAGCAGATATTGTCCAGTGTTTTGGTTTGTTTTTTTTTTTCCCTCTCCAAGTATCTTTTCAGTTCTGGGTAATTTTTGTTGTCCTCTCTAGTTGTGTGAGTATGGAATATATTGATATGACAGCACTTTTTGTTTCATACTGTTAATTTTGTGTTCTCTGTTGTAAAAATACAGAATCTGTAAATGTAACAAGGAAGGAAGTAGTTTAGCTGTACATTTATATACATGTTCCCGCAGTCATTTCTTACATTACAGTATTGTTTTTAAATTATAGGCTAGTCACAGGCTTTAATAATTAATTTATAAATTATAAGGTGACCAGTAACAAATACTTTCAAAATATCCTGATATCCTCTGCTAGTACAGCATTTTCTTTGACCATTTGAGTGGATTAACTTGCTTGAAAAGGTATTGTTAATGAGTCAGAAAAAAATGTTGTCTTTGCCTGAGCTGCAATTGAGAGACCAATCTGTGGTCACAGAAATGTCCTTACAATGTAACAGACTGGAAATGTCTAAATTACTTTTCTGTGATGGAACTACTTGTGCTGTATTTCCTGTTCATTATGTAGATAATACAATTTTTGTGCATAGCTGAGGACAGTGAAAGACTTTCAGAATTGTCCAGGAAAAGTACAGATTTATGTAGGTGTGTCTGAGTTGGGCATGGGTTACTGCATTAAATTGCAACTTGTCTGTTCCTTCTACCAATCTTCCTTTTAAGAAAGCTTCATTAGTTTTAAGAAATAAGCGTTGTCCTTTGAGAATTGTCTGTATAGACCCCTATTTCTAGAGTGCATGTGTGCCTTTGTGTCAAAGTTGGAACCCTCAGACAAGCAGTGACTGTTGGGTATGCATGCATGCTCCCTCCCGGATCTAAACATTCAATGTGATGTCATATAAGGACTCACGTCCCATTCCTCTGTGTGTTCCAACCACTTCAGACAATAAGGTTGGAACTGTTTCAGCTGTGAGTAGGGTTCAACACACTAGCACGCCCTGCTTCCCGCCTTGTGTTGCATTTGTTGACCAAATTAATGTTAGTGTATTGTAAATGTTACATTAATACTTTTCTGGTTTAGTTTTTATTAGCAGTAAGGTAAGCCATTTTTAGTTTAGCTAAATCTGTGCATTGCGCATTTTGGTGGATTGGTTCCATCTGCCAATCAAACTCTTGTATCAAGCTCAATAGTTCCATCAGTCGGGGGGTCTGTATTTGATTCCGATGTGATGACTGAATCTGGGAAGAAAACCAGATTTAGACAGTATGCATCTTGCAAGAACAAGACATCTGTCTCGAATGCACATACCAGTTGCCTTTTGTGCCTGGGTGTAATATATGCTGAATCTATTCTCTGTGCCAGGAAAGACTATGCATCTTGACTCAAGTCTTCCTGATGTAAGGAGCTTTGTAGGTTTTTCAGGTTAGTTCTGACAGACAAGGTGAGCGAGGTAATCTCTTCTATTGGACCAACTTCTGACAGTGAGAGAGACAAGCTTTCAAGCTACATACTGCATACATCAGGCTAGCTCTGGCAGTCCAGCTAAGTTATCTCCTTGTCCTTCTTCAGTTACACAATGTAGAGGCAAGTTAAGAGCTGGATCTAATAAAAAGTTATGTTCTGAAGACATCCAAGAAGCCCAAAGAGATCTAAATATCAAATAGGTTTGTACTTTTCTGCTTCCTGTTCAACACTGAGGATTGAGCAAAAGATGAGGAAAACCATTATTCCTCCAGTTTCTATCCAGAAAGAAATCTTAAGATTTTGATCCAAAGAGGAGTCAGCACCAAGAGAGGTAAGTATGAGTGATGTCTTGACATCAAAATCCTTGGTTCTAGTACAGTTAATTGCTTTGGCATCGTCTTTGCAAGGCTGCTTTTTCAGTTTAGGGTATTTTTATGGACCAAGAATATTGATTGGTTGCTACTATCCGTCTGTCCTTTTGTTCGTCATCATCTTCCTCCCTGTGTTTAAAGGTGACTTGTTTAGATAAAATTAAACTTATGTGTATGCCTCCTAGATTTTTTTTATTGTAGATATAACAAGTCTGTGAGAGAGATGATATCTGCTCAGAGATTGTCGTAAATGTAATAATTTTTCTGCGTATCTGTAAGGCTGCTACCTGGAGCTTTAGTCATATTTTACTTAGCATTACTCTTTTAGCTTGGCAGGTAGATCTAAAACAAGTTTGGGAGAACAGTTCTGCAATCTTTATTTAATTAATATACTTCAGAGCCACTGCAAACAGCTGCCTTCTCCAGCCTCCTCTCAAATACAGTGCACATGCTAAATAGAGTCAAAACTCACGCACTTTCTTTGGTTTGGTTTTATTGATGAAGAAATGAACTATCGCAATGTTTAAACCTACCTTCAGCCACACACCGTTGCTCCTAATGTTCCTCTCTCCTGACTACTGAGCCCACAACCTAGATGATCCTCCCTTTACAATGAGCCACCCCCACCTCCCTAATATCCAGGTGGACTAATGAGTCACTTGCTTCAATGAGTCAGCAGAACCCACTCAACTTTCCCCAGCAGTATGAAGACTGCCGACAAGGAGTATTTCAGGCAAACACTGCCAGCCACTTTTACCCATCTCTTTTGAGTTAGTGCTGCTAATTAATTTCCCAGAAATGACTATCTCTACAGACAGTACTCAAATGAGAAACCTTACTTACCAGAAATTGTAGTTCTTTGCATAGATTGTATAGACCTACCTTCCACCCCCACTTCTTTTTAGTCCTTTTATCAAAGATTTTGAGTAAGTGGAAGGAAGTGAAGGGAGTGGAGCTGTGGCATTCAGTTTCACAAGGGAGCATGCGCTTGGTGCCAGTAGTTACTGACTTCAGTTTTGTCTTCAATGCCAGGAGTGGGGATCAGTACAATCTACTTGAAAAAAAACTACAGTTACTGGTAAGTTACCTTTTTGTTTGTCTGGTAAACAGAGTAGGTACTGACTGAACTTCCCACTGACAAACCAACTTTCTGTTGTTTCTTTTGGTACACTGTCAGTTTATCCTTGAAAGCTATTTTAAAGGAATTCCCGACATTCTCTTTCTGTATATGTTTGGTTTCGTGCATGGTGAGTTTATTCTTACTTTACACAAGTGGACACTCATACATTTTTGCACAAACTCCCTTTCCATTAAGAGATGAAGTAAGATTAGACACGCACTTTTGTGGGATGAATCAATGTTTTCCTAGGATTAAGTTAGCCCTGCTGTAGTAAATCATCCTGCTCATACATTTTTATTCTAGAGGCACAGGCTAAGAAGAGCAAAATATACTAAAATGAACTGAAAAATAATTTTGTTTGCCCTGTATTTAGACTCAAATGGATTGAATGAGAAGCTAAACCAAGAATGTCAATGGGTAGAAAAAGGTGAAAAAATTCTATTCAGAACTGACTGTCTTTTCTTTGGTTTTGTTCTTTTGATAGGTGCCCATTCTGCATTTACTCCACAAATCGCCCTGCAGCAATGGAATGCCACCTGAAGACCCACTACAAGATGGAGTACAAGTGTCGGATCTGCCAGACAGTGAAAGCAAATCAGCTGGAGCTAGAAATGCACATCCGGGAACATCGTCTTGGTAACCATTACAAGTGTGACCAGTGTGGCTATCTTTCAAAGACAGCCAACAAGCTGATAGAACATGTGCGTGTCCACACTGGGGAGCGCCCTTTTCACTGTGACCAGTGCAGCTACAGCTGCAAACGCAAAGACAATCTCAACTTGCACAAGAAACTGAAGCATGCTCCACGCCAGACTTTCAGCTGTGATGAGTGCCTGTTCAAGACCACCCACCCTTTTGTCTTCAGCCGCCACGTGAAGAAGCACCAGAATGGGGACTGCCCTGAAGAGGAGAAGAAGGGCCAATATTCAACCTCTAAGCAAGCCAGCCCTCTCATAACAGTCAATAGCTCCAGGAACCTCTTGTCACCCCTCTCGGTCATGTCTGCCTCCCAGGCTCTTCAAACAGTGGCCATGTCAGCTGCACACAGCAGTGGAGCAGAGCCAAACTTGGGAGTGAAGGCCTTGGCCATAAATGGCACCTCTTTGTGCTTTGATAAATACTGGAACTCTGATTTTGCCCATCTCATTCCCTTAACAATGTTTTTCCCCAAGAACCACTTTGATCTCACATTCCATCCACCCAGACCTCAGACTGCACCTCTAGGTGGCACCTCACCTAAACACTCCTTCCTCGCCTACCTTGGACTAACAGAAAGGGCAGAAACTGTCTGAGGACAGTTACATTCTGTACCAAAAATACCCTAACAAACCCAGCAGGTATACATTGCTGCAAAACCTAGACTGAAGAGGTATGAACACTTGTACTATATATCATTAGTAAGATTTAGAAAATGGCTCTGTGTGTATACTTACTGCATTGACCTGAAAGCTGCTTTATTAAATCTTCAGAGAGGTGAACCTACTGCATACTTCTACCTTCAGAGGCATGTTCCCAGTACTCTTATCTAAGAAACAATTTTGTCTTGTTAAGCTGAAGAAGAGTGTCCTTAATGGCAATCAGCACTTGTAAGATTACATATTGATGCGTTTTATTTTTGGTTTGTGTGTGAGTGCGAATGTGTGAAAGAGAGCCTGTCTGTAGTGTGCCATGACATTGCTTTTGCACATCCTTTGTATTGGCTTATTTAATAATTATTTTTTAAAAATTCCCTTTTTATTTACTTTCTCCCTTCCTTCTGCCTCCCCCCACCCTCCTTTTCATTTTAGAATTTTGTAACTCCAGGATTGTTGAGAAGAGCAATGCTTGGTTCAGTGAGGATTGGTATATTGGCTTAGTGCTGTTTGCAGTTTCCTATAGTGTGTTTGGTGCCTTGTCCTCACATAATCAGTTGTAAAGATTTGAGGATTAAGGTGGAACAGATCTGGAAGAAATTACTTTCAGCACTGTAAGATGAGTGTGTGAAATTGAAGTATGTGTGTGTGTATATACATACACATGCCTTTAGTGTGTGCATTATATATACACACATTCACAGGGCCAGATCCTTTACTGTTACGCTGGTGTAACTACGATCAGAATCTGGCCCATAGTGTACATCTTTTGTTTTAAAAGGGCATATATATAGATATAAATATATATACTGTATTAATGCAGTGGTTACCTTTAGTTTGCAGGAACAACTTGTATAACTAGAATTCTCTGGTGGTTAAATCCAGCAAAGGGGATTAAAAAAAAGATATGGATAAATTCTGGGTATAAATGCTCAGACTAAAAAAGGCAGTTTTGCACAGTGCTTTAGTCTTGCACTAGTTTGTTTCTCACTTGCAAAAAAAAAAAAAAGAAAAAAAGGAAGAAAACATTTCTTTTATGGGATGAAGTAACATCAGATTGTATGTTTGAAAAGGTACCGGCAACTTCTTTGAAAGAGAAAGATATGAAAAGGTGCTGTGTAATCATACAGTTCTCTTTTTATACTCTCAACTTTTCAGTTGTATCTGCAAATTACGTGGTCCTATCAATATTATCCTCCATGTTATTAGTACTATTTTATTCCTTTTTGTTAATGGCTGATAGAGTGTACACTGCTAGAAGGCTAACTTTATACTTATTTAATGCTCTTACTTTGTGGTCATTAAAATGACAACTTTATATGTAGCACTTTATTGCAGTAAGAAGCAAAAGTGGATTGGTTGTATAACCTTTGTTAATCTTAAAAAGCAAACAGTGATCTTAAAGAAAGAGGAAAAAACTTTGGCTGCATGTTAATAGATCTCTATTTCTTAAGATAACAGTTTCCAGAGCAAAACAGACAGAAAGGTCAGGAGTAAAAGTTTCTTTCGATTGAAATTTGAAGTATAAAGTATTGAACCTTTAAAAATTATTTCTCTCTTAAAATCAGTTAATGTACAAGAATGCTTTCTTATTGTGTTACTGTTTTCCATGGTATTGGCATTTGGTCTAGATCTTTGTTTCATCATTTGTTTAGAGATCTCCCTTGCTTTCTTCAGGGTTTCCCCCAAACAAGCTTTAAAAGAAGTGGCCCTAATCAGATTTAATTTTCTACCCCCACATCTTCCCTATCTGAAAGCATCCTCTCACACACACATTTAAGGGTCTAATCCAAATCTCCTTGAAGTATATGGGGAGATTCCTAACAATTTCAGTGGCTCTGAATCAGGCCTGTTGTTTATGACTGTACCAAAATAAGGCCCCAATCAGGAAAGCTTCCTTGTTCAGGGAAGGCTCTTAGTCATATATTGAACTTTAAACATGTTCTTAAATTCTGTTGTACTTAAGAACTTAAGTTAAGCATATGGTGAAATGCTTTCCCGAGCCAGGACCTAAGACATTAAGTCATTAAGCTCATTTGTAAGTTTCCACACCTTTTAATACGTGTTAAAACATTAGAAGCTGTCTGCAATGAGAAAACACAGAATGAGGAGAACCTCACATTTTAGCAGACTGTAATATACCAATTTAAAAGTAAAGTAATAATGACAAAATATTTCCCACCTAATTGTTTCAGTTCCATCAGATATTTTTGGTCCTGTGAGCATGTGGCTATTCTAGCTAAGCTATTAATATAAGTCATCTGTTCCAAATTTCTGTCTAACTCTATTAATAGGCAAGGCAAACAATTCAGGCCCTGTTTATCATATTATTGCACCTACGCCATCAAAACCCTATTTGACTTCTTTGGGAGTATTGACAAAAATAGAGAGTGCTGAGTAGTGTTCTCCATTAGTAACCCATTCAGAATAAGAACTGTTAAAAGATGAGTTTCTTTACCCCCTGAATTATGCAGTCTGCATTTCAGTTAATACAACTGTTACAAAAATACATTCACAGTGTTTCTGACTGACCCTACTACAATATAGCAGACACTTTAAAAAGAAGAAAAAAGCCCACGTGTGCATCAGTGAGTAAACTACAGATGTATAAGAGCAAAGAAGTAGGAATGTTTAAAGAATATTTTCTGTAAACCAAATTGCAATATAATAAGGCTGGAACTCACCCAGGAATGAGTGTTATGAAGCTGTCAGCATATTAATCCCATGTGTTTAAGTTTTCTGCCAAACCTATATTTGAATGACAATAACGTTTGATATAACTGAGCAACTTTGTTTAGCACTTTGGAAAAAGACATTTAATTCTTTCTGGTGAGGGAGAAAAGATGTATTTGGAGGTGTTTTATTTTTGTTAAGAAAAATATACAGTATTTATTGGAGCCCTCGCATATACATAATTGGTTTGCAGTTCAAAGCTAAGGAAAGGAATGTTCTCCATAGATATCTCTGACCTATTAAAGACTAAAAGTTCTGGTAAACTTCCACCACCCCAAAGCTGATTTCATAGCCGTTTTCACTATGCATTCTTAAATGAAGGTTGACTTGGTTTTCCATCCAGTAATTCAGTTAAAGTTCTCAGCACTTTCTTCCTTTCTCCTGTCCTTTTTTACTTGCATTATGTTCAAATATCACACTGTCAAGGTTTGTGTACATTAATAAAATTTGTATTGTATAAAGCTTTTTGCATTATAAGGCTGTACAGGGTCATTTTGACAGTAACTGGTATATTCCTTTGCATCTTATGTTGCATTGCCAATTTCTAGTGTATCCAGTTTGGAAGTACAATATACGCTAATTAAAAAAGGTTGGCTATACTCTGGTTTCTTTTCATTTTTCCCCTCCCCCTCCATTGGTTTGTTAACTAATCTATCTAACTTTAAGGATTTTTTAAAAATGCGGATAGGGGAGTATTCCCAACAGGAGTAACAGACCTAAAAAGGTAAGACCGGCATTTTATTCAGTTTTAACCATGGGAAAATTCTGTGGCTTTTTTGTAATTCTAGTTGTTGTTACATTTTATATATTTCTTGATCAAAAGTATGAAAATGTAAGTAAATTAATAATTGACTATTTGGCCTTCAGCCATACTGTGTTGTGTTGGAATCTTTTCTAATCTTACAAGCTAAACAGAGTGGGACCTGCTTAGTACTGGGATGGGAGACCTCCAAGTAGCACTTGTATACTGTTTGAAGTGGTGCTGCATGATTCAGGATGTGGTACTTTTTCCTTTGATTCAATAATGAACCAATGCTCCAGTATATTTTTAAGGGGCATACTGTGTGGCTGAAAGTGCTGTCTTTCAGATGAGATATAAACGAGGTCTTGACCTGAGCCATTGTAAGAGCAAAAAAATAATCTTACTTGCTAGCCAAATGTAACTTTATGTAACTACATTCTATCTACCTTCCAAATATCCCCCCTGTATTTCAATTGAATACAGCATCCTTCACTTCTTTTCCTAAAGCTAATGTGTAATATTGTTGTGTACTGTTAAAAAGTTGTTGTATTCCACCACAGATATTTTAGTAGTGATCCCTAAATATAATTTGTATATGATTTCCTTGTAAAGTACTTTGAGATCCTTCAGATTAAAGGTTGGGCATATAAATGAAAGCCTTGTTGTGACAGCCACAACACAGAATTTACTAAAGGTCCCTCTTACTATCCCTTGTAAAAGTATGACCAATTATTCATGATAGCCTTTAGGTAAATTATAAAGAAATAGTGTCAATGACAGGGTGATTAGATCAGATTAGGTTATCGTAACGGTCCCTTCTCCCCTTAAAAGCTATGACATGCTGATTTACAACCAGATTCTGCCACCCTTACTCATATTGAGTAGTATCTTACTCCACAGATAACCCAACTGAAACCAGTGAAACTAATTGTGGAGTAAGGTGCTCCTTTTTATGAGTAAAGGTGGTAGAATCTGGCCTTTAATATTCATTTAGTACATTATGGTGAAATAATGTGAATTTTTCTGTCATCCAACACAGTGTGTATGTTTTGTCAACGTCTTGTAAACATCAACATAAAAAAAGGATAATGCCATTAAGACATTCCGATGCACAGGAGAGATGGAGAGAGGGGAAACATCTACACAGATCCAAGGTCAGACATAAATTGCCAAGGGTCATGGAGGTGAGGGCACTAGTTACCAAAACAAGAGCTTTGAAATGAAGTTAGAATAGAATATTGAACCACTGTAATGAGGGAATTCTTTTATTCAAAGCAATCTTCAGTGCAAATCAAGACATGGTATAAACTTCTAATTAGCTGGAGAATTCTTGGTTGTATTCCTAGAGCAAATATTCTAATCCTTGGGTACCATGTTAGCACCTAGTAGTGATTACGACAATGCTTTATCATGCTTTTTCAGTCTTGTTTTTAATCCTGCTCCTGCATCAATTGGTAACTAGTTATGTTCTAGGAAAGGTGCTTCTATTTTTTACATGGCCCTGGCTGCATAATCAGTCACGTTTGAGAAAAGATTGCCTCGCGCTCTCCACTTCAGCTGTTTCTATAACAAAGGAAAAGTAAAATGAATATTCTTCGTATACTTTGAGTTATAAATATTAATAAATCTGCATCAATAGTAAAAAGATAGAGGATAAACTAGACCCTGGGCAGCTTCTATAATATCTTTCATATACAATACCAGAAAGTGATCTATCAGACCCTCATTATGTCTTAATCCCTCCCTTACAATAAACATTTTGGCCAGATCATCAGCTTTTGTAAATTATCATAGCTCAGCTGAAGTCAGTGGAGCTGTCACAATTACCATTAGCTGAGGATCTGGTCATTTTGTGTAATTGAAAGAAAGAAAGAAAAAATCCGGTTTGTCAGATTTGCCATATTAACTAAAATGACAGTATTTAGTTCCTAATTAGAGATGGAACAAAACCAACCCAAACAGGTCCAAACTTTCACAAACCTTAGAGTCCCTCTGGACTCAAATTTGTGACAAAAGAGTTCTAGAGATGACTAACAGCAGAGTCTATATCTTACCAAGCCACACACTGATCAGTATACATCCATACAGAACATAGGTCTATTACAGAAGTGGGTGGGTGGGTGAGGTTCTGTTGCCTGCAATGTGCAGGAGGTCAGACTAGATGATCATGATGGTCCCTTCTGGCCTTAAAGTCTATGACAACAGTAAATATTCAAATAGTAAGACTAAAATTAATCAAAGTTTGGTATGGGGGAAGAGAGAGATCAAAAAATGACATTCGCATATCTAGAAAAGCTAGATCACTTTTTAAAGGTCTCTGGCTCCTCGGAACACTGCACGGTTTGATTTATGTTATTAAAACTTTATTAAATTAATTTTTCTGACATGTACAGAATATGTTTGTGGGGTGATATAAAGGCTTTATCGGTACACAGATGGGATGATTCCCTCAATTAAAATTAGAGGGAGCAAATACCTGACGATATAGTATAAAGATTTTGTGTGTGCTGCATATGCCTCATATATTATAGAGAAGCTATTTTAGAAAAGTTTTAGAGCATTTTAAACATTTGAATTGGCACTATTTCCTGTAATCCTCTACCTGTCAGACTGTAAAGCCAAGTGCCTCTGTCATGAGGAATCCAACAGTACAGGGCTCCAAAGGATACATTAAAAACCAATAACAGTTACCTAAGATAGCTTCTCTATACCCATATCTAAATTGATGCTAACTGTAGAGATTTTTGTCATAGATCATATCAGTTTTGCATAGCCATATTTTAAAATATATATGTGTTGTGGTTTTAAAATATCACTTGTTCCTTGTGAACAGATGTCCACAGTACAACAACTGCAATAATATTTGGTGCTGATTAGCTTCCTTTTTGGCAAGTCTCAGCAGAGAGGCTAAAGACTGATGGTGAAAGTAAGCTACTATCTCACCCCTAGAAATGGTCCCTTCAGGTCAGGACCAAGGCCCTATGTGCAGAAGGTTGCACTGTACCTTTCAAACAGATCCTGTTCTGTGGGCTAATAAAGGATATATTCTCTAGGGCTGTCAATTAGGCACCCTTTGCAAACACTTAATTCACATTTTTTAAAAGTCAACTGTACTCGACGCACTTGATTGGCTGTCTAGTAGCAATATGCTCCCACAAGGCAGGAATCACATTTTTTGACCCATGTTCATGTTTGAGCTCCCCAAACTGGCAGAAATGTTTTATTCAGTATTTTATTAATACTTGGTTTGTATACAGCCCTTGTCATCCACACAACTTAAAATACGTGACAAAAAAAGGGGTCAATATTCTAATACCCAGGTTAAGTATCGGAGAAGCTGAAGCCCATAGAGTGACATGACTTGCTGTAAATCACACAGCAAGCCAATGAGAGAGGCATGGTGGATGAGGTAATATCTTTGAATGGGTCATCTTCTGTTGGAAAGTACTCATTTCTGAACTACACAGAGCTCTTGTTCAGGTCTGGGGAAAGAAGCAGAGTGTCTGTCTTTCTTCTGCAGACTGAGAAAGAGTTCTGTGTAGCTCGAAAACTTGTAACTTCCACCAACAGAAGTTGGTCCAGTAAAATATACTACCTCATATACTTTGCCTGGGACCAACACAGCTATGACAACACTGCAAAAAGGTCAATGGTAGAATAGAAACAACCTTCCTAGAAAATTACTATGCTATCTTTTAAATCTCTTCTCTTCGGCTATCCCTTGATATGAGGATGATGTGTGCCAAGGGGGTCGGTTCATTGATAGGTTTTTAAGTGGCTGAGAAGCCCAATACGTGACCTGCAGATTTTCCCACAGAAGTGGCAGTTGTAATCTTGGAGGAGACATAGTTGCTGGCTGGACTGTTGTGCCCTTTCTTTCCTCCTTTGTTGCTTCTCTGTCTCATGAGCAGGTCTGTTTTCCCCAAAGTGAGCTGTGGCTCGGTGTATGGTGTGGTGCCACTGTGTTCTGTTCTGCGCCAAGTCCTCCCAGTTTGCTGGGTTGATGCCTCCCTTTTTAAGATGTACTTTCAGCATGTCTTTGAAGTGCTTCCACTGCCCTCCAAGAGCCCTTCTTCCCTGACTTAACCAAGAGAAGAGTACTTGCTTCGGGAGGCGAGTGTCAGGCATATGTACACAGTGACCAGCCCAGCGGAGCTTGTGTTTTATGACCTGCACTTCTATACTGCTGATGTTGGCTGCAGAGAGAATGCTGATGTTAGTGCATGGCTCTTCCCAGCTGATCCTGAGAATCCTCCTGGGGGAGCGCTGTTGGAACCACTCCAGCCGCTTGAGATGTCGTCTATAGGTTACCCAGGTCTCACATCCTTATAGAAGGGTGGGGATGATAACTGCCTTGTAAACCAAGACCTTGGTGCCAATTTGCAGATCCCTATCGTTGAAGACTCGTTTCAGTAGTCTTCCAAAGGATGTGCTGGCACAGCAGATCCTGTATTCAATTTCTGTGTCAATGCTGGCTGTTTGGAGAGGTGGCCCCCAAGGTATGGAAAATGGTCCGCATTTTCCAGGGGTTCTCCACTGATGGTGATTTGTGGAGTATGAAGAGTAGTTTGTGCAGATGAGGGCTGGTAGATGATTTGGTTTTCCCGATGTTGAGAGAGAGAGAGACCCGGGCTGTGATAGGCATCTGCAAAAAGATTTAGGGTACTTTGCAGGTCAGCCTCTATGTGTGCAAGAATGATGCAGTCATCTGCATACTAAAGGTCAGTGATGCCAATTTTCGTGATCTTAGATTTTTTTGGAGGTGTCAGAGATTGAGGCGTTGACCATCCATATGATACTCAATCCTGATTCCATCAGAAAGGCGGTCACGGATGAGAATCAGGGCCACAGCAAAGTAAATGGAGAAGAGTGTTGGAGCAATGACACAGCCCTGCTTGACACTAGTGCAAATGATGAATAGTTTAGTCTCTGAGCCATTGCACAAAATGGTGGCAGTCGTCCCATCATGGAGTAGTCTGATGATAGAAATGAATTTCTGTGGACAGCCAAACCTACACAGCACCTTCCATAGGACATCAGGATTGATAGTCTAAGGCCTTGGTTAGATTGATGAATGCCCTGAACAGTTCCGGGTGTTGCTCTCTGCACTTCTCCTGAATCTGTCGTGCCACGAAGATCATGTCATTTGTGCCTCGGGATGGCCTGAAGCCACACTGTGATTCAGGGAGGAGTGCCTCAGTAAGGGGGAGAAGGCGGTTTAGTAGGATCCAGGCAAGGACTGTCCCTGCGATGACGAGGAGGCAATACTGCTGTAGTTCCTGCACAAAGATTTGTACCCTTTCGTGAATATTGTAACAATGTTGGCATTCTTAAAGTCAGGTGGAATTTCTTTGCCGGTCCAGAGTTTGTCGAGAAGTTGGCAAAGTTTGTGCTGGAGTATTGTTCCACCAGCTTTAAAAACCTCAGCTGGGATGCCATCTGGCCTGGTGCCTTGTGATTTTTTGTCAGGATGAATCTTTTAAATACACATAAAGCAGTCACCATTGTAATATTAAAAAATAGATCATAATACAAAAATATTCCTTCTACTTACTATAGGAAATACCGAGGGAGTAACAGCAATATTTACTTGCCAAAATAGCTGTAAAGATTTTAATAGCAACTTCTTTCGTTTTTCTACTGCAGGATAAATAAAACTCAAGTTTGTCGCATATTCTCATCCCTTTGCAGAGGGATCAGTGTAAATAACCTTCCACTGCTTGCTGTACTGAGGTGGTTTAGGGTCTCATCAATTCCTATTCAAGTCAGGGAAAAGATTCCTATTGACTAGAATAGGAATTGGATCAGGCCCTAGGAGCTGTGTTGAAACTCACTAGCTTCAATTCACAGTTGTTTCATATGAAAACCTTTCCGTCAGTTTTACTTTCTGTGGGTTTGCACCTCCTGTGCCTAAAAACTCAATGCAAAGTTCACTTGAGATTACTAACTTTCAGCTGGCTTCTCATGAAAATCATGTAGATCTGTGAATCTCACACCCTTTTGGTATGAAACCAAAAATCTGCTCAAGAGTCACAAATGTTTTGACAAATCTAAGCTAAGTTTTGAGCTTTTATCTAAACCCAGTAAGAACATGGTTTTATTTGGCTTGTGGTCTTGTTACAAACATGTTGCACAGCTCTTGCATAGTATCTTGCATCAATGTTGCCTGGTATCTTGCACAGTTGCAAGATACTATCCAACATCAAGACTAGATGTTGCATAGTATTAGTATCCCAAGATACTATGTAGGCTAGAGATATGGCTATGCCGCATGTCAATCCAGCTGTTGTGCTTGCATGCATGTGCAGAGCAG
This sequence comes from Eretmochelys imbricata, assembly GCF_965152235.1. Lineage (NCBI taxonomy): Eukaryota > Metazoa > Chordata > Testudines > Cheloniidae > Eretmochelys > Eretmochelys imbricata. The sequence continues at coordinate 57,888,212 of NC_135575.1, read as the reverse complement.
CTGATTTTTACAAGTTGGATGTGAGAATATCTATAAGAGGGACTGAATTCCATGAGTGACTGCTGTGCAGTAACAATACTGATGAGATGCAGCAGTACTGAACGATCTGATTCTTCAGTCTGCTTGCCTACTTTTACATAATTGGTGACAACTTCCCATTCTTGGAAGCTTTCATGCTTCTGTTCTTTTTTTCCCTTCCCCGAATTGTGTCTAATATTTGGAGTTGCCCCTTCCCTCACACATGGAAAAAATCTCTAAGAAAAATATGGACTAAGGACAGAGTTACTGAAATGGTGGCCCATGTTCCTGTATTGTCCTCTGTAATACAGAAACCTGGTGTTCCCACTATGCTTTACCTTTATAGATTTTAAAACTAATGTACCTTCTTTTCCAGCTTTCTTCAACCAGTGATTCATTGAAACGACAAACTCAGGCTTGTTACTCTGCTGGAAAGTTGCCTGTTTTAATAAAACATAGCAAAGTGCTCTTTAGCTCTGATTACTGTGCTCAGACTCCCCACGCTGATGTTCTTTCTGGCCTGATGTGACCAGTAACGCTAAAAGGGTCTCATTTTGTGGCTGGCTAGACCGTAGGTAAGGACTTGTGAAGTTGTTTGCTATTTTTGATTGAAGCCTGGAATCTTCAGCCAAGGGCTGGAACAAAAGATTTGATTTTTAAAAGGGTTTCATAGAATATCCAATTGGGAGTTTCACAGAAACATTTGCCTCAGACAGTGGCAATTGACTTGGGTTTTAGAACCCATCACATATTTCAGTGTTTAAAGGTGCCAAAAAGTGGGACATATTTTCTATTACTTCCCATTCACCCTTGTGCTCACTTCTTATAATTACAGTTTTGAAGGTGGCCAGGATATTCTGGTGCAATTTGGGAGACCCACATTTTAATGGCAAATCCTGACATCAGCGTAGGCCTAAGAGGAAAGGCCATTTCACTTTCCACAGCCCATCAGCTGAGAGATTGAAGTACTGGCAGTGATTGCGTCCTGGTCAAAAAACAACTTTCTGCCCTTCCTTCATGTGGCAAATACAATCCAAGTGAACAGTAAGTTCCAAGGGGGTCTTCATTGGAGACCTAGAGCAGCCATTGGATGGATGGGTTTAAGGCACAAAGCAATCTGGGATTCCTACAAAAATCATTCACTCTAAAACAAGCTGAAAAGCTAATGCAAAATCTCCTGCTAGATCCAGCAGAATAGATTATTATTAGGAACAAATTAATTCACATGACTAAAATCTCTTGTATTGTTTGAACAAATAGATTTTTTTATAATGCATTACATAGAATTGTAATGCATTATAACACGGAACTGTTGCCCTACTACTTATAAACCATTAGTATCTCTTGCTAAATAATAATTGGTATGGGAGTGTAAATATGAACCAATATTTGCAGGAGTTATTGCTCTATAAGCATGATGCTGTAGAATAAAGCTCTAGGCATATGTTGCTCTCTGTCACTCATACAAGAGACATTTCTTAAATGTAACTGAATAGCTCCTTTTTCTTGTGTAACTAGACTGATGCCTGTTTGCACTCTAAATATTTATTACACAATCATCTTTAAGAGTTCATTTTTGTATATCTAGCTATTTCTAATGTGACTATGTAAGTAGAACCTAATGAAAAAGCTAAACAGAATGTTAATGTAATTAAGGAATATGCACTATCTTTTAAGTAAGCATTTCAATTAAAAATAAATAAAACCCATTACATGGTGGTACAGTGCAGAGATCTCATTTTCATCAGTCAAGATTCATTCTTATTCAAAAAGTGACAGATTTCTCTCAAGAGAACTGGAAGCAGCAGTCTTCTCTCTCCACTCAAACCAGGCAGATGTAGATAATTAAGGGGCCACAGACAGATCACTTTCCCAAAGTTCAGACATCTCTCGATACCACATTTTATGCATAAAATGTCTTTCGAGATTGTTGTTGTTTTTCGGTGGTCTCTCTGATACGGTCAGTAATTTTATAATAAAATTTAAATCACATCTAATTATTATTAGGAGAGAATTCTAAGTGCATTATAAAAGCTTATATATGTATGAATTGCTTTAACACTTCAGTAACATGACTGCAGCCATATCACCTTGTGGTGTTAGCCTGTCCACTCTCATAAAACTAAAGCGTATGAGGCTGGGTTAATTTTTGAATAGAAGATCTCATAAGACCTTCCAGTGGTAGGTGGTGCAGATATTTCAATGGGAGGCACTCCTCCCATTTGTCTATACCGCAGTCATGGGTTGCTACTGCAGCTCCAATAGACATACTTAAGCTACCTTTAATTTAGCTCACTTAGGTGCCAAAGCAGTGAAGCCATGGCAGCGTGTGGGGTGTACAAGCCCACCCAGTACCCTGGGTAATTACTCATGGGGCTATCCCATGTGTCAGTACACGGTGCCAGTACCTAAGCTAGCTAGATTAAAGTTAGCTCCAGTATGTCTACTCAAGCTTTAGTCACACCCTGTGACTGCATTATAGACATACTCTTAGTGATGAATTAAAGCCTGGTGTGGTGCTGAACACAGCTGCTGGAGGTTCCACCTTTGCAGTCAGCATCATGGCCACTTGTGTTGATTAAAGATCACTTGGCACTTTTCAGTATCCTAGTCAAATTCCAACTCATATGACAGGTAGTTATGGAACAATCTACAATTGTGTTTCCTCACAGGCTGTATCCGGTGAAATAAGTTGGCATTCACACATGCATGTCTTCTGTCCCTTATGCAGAAATAGGATTTGTTCTGCCTGGATCACATCATTGGTTCCTCTGTTTTGGTATCCTGCTCCACTAAATGCCACTGATGACTCAGAGGAAAGCAAAAATAAAAGCCAGCAATTAGAGCTGACTGAAAATTTTCTGAGTGTTTTTCAAGCAGAAAATGCCAATCCATTTACCTCAAAATGTTCTACAGGGACACATCAATTTTGATGAAATTTTGTTTTGGGGAAAAAAAATCAAAATGAGGATTTTGATAAGGGCAAATCATTCAATTTCAAGCTTATAAGAATGTAACATTGTGATTTTAATTTTGAAATGATTTTGTATTGAAATTTGTTTAAATTATGTGAAAAATAATACAATTTAAAATACAATTAAAATAAGTCAACATAGAAATGAATTAAAACAGGTTCACTGACCTAAAGCAAACTTTTTTGTTCAGATTCTTAATTAATTTTTCCCCCCAAAATGTCAGAATTTCACATGGAACAGAAATTTCGGTTCCTGGCCACTACTACCAACAATGCATCTGACCAATGGGCTTTGAATCAGATCCCCAAAGTAGTTTCCACAGGGAAGAGTCCCTGCAGATTCTTTATTAAGGTGGTCCTTTTCCAACAGTTTTTCTGTTACAGGAATGAGAGTCTTTTTTCCTACTTTGCTAGTGTATGGTCCAGCTCCTCCACTAGGTAACTATGCAAAAAGAATGTTTGTTCTTTCATTTTTCTTGACAGGAGTGCAAGCCGTATGTGGTCCTGCCATTGGCTTTTTATCATCTATTCAATATTTTCCCAAATATCCCACTTCCTATTTGGCAGTAGAGGTGGTTTCAGGAATTCTCCACAGTGATCTGAGACACACAAAACAACCATAGATAATTTCTTGTTTCTTTATGGCTTGGAAAATGCATTGTTTTGTGGAGCCCTTTTTAAGTTTTTTAGCCTCTAAGAGTAGTAATCCAGTCAATTTAGTCTGTGCAGAGAAGGGAAAATTAACCTGCAAGTTAGCTTCTCTGAAGTTATCATTTGACTTGCTTCCCTGCTTGCCTACTCAACTTCCACTGAAAGTTGGGAAGTAAAAGCTTTTGATTACTTTCTTTCTGATCATACTATCATATATATCAGGGGTCAGCAACCTTTCAGAAGCAGTGTGCCGAGTCTTCATTTATTCACTCTAATTTAAGGTTTCACGTGCCATAATACATTTTAACATTTTTTAGAAGGTCTCTTTCTATAAGTCTATAATATATAACTAAACTATTGTTGTATGTAAAGTAAATACGGTTTTTAAAATATTTAAGAAGCTTCATTTAAAATTAAATTGAAATGCAGAGCCCCCCGGACCAGGGCCAGGACCCAGGCAGTGTGAGTGCCACTGAAAATCAGCTCATGTGCCGCCTTTAGCACGCGTGCCATAGGTTGCCTACCCCTGGTATAAATATTTATTTCTGGCATAAACTATTCAGGGGGGATTAGAAGCACTTTGCTGCTGAGACACTGACAGTCTGTTCATGACACTCACCTACCCAGAGCAAAATAACTTAAGTGAAGAACTCCCACTAGCTCTCCATCTCACACCAAAAGCACAAGACTCAAAACCAGGAATTCAGTCAAATTTTATCTTCAGAGAAGATCAATCATAGGTAAGTAACTGTCCCTTCCCATCCTTTGATCAAATACATCTACTCTTCCTGCTTTGTTTAGGTTGCCAAAACGTCTAAATTTACCTCACTACAGTGTTTCCTTTATTTAGCATAAGAAATGTTGCAAATACCAGATTATAGTTAAATACCATATAGCAGTAAATCACTTTGCTTTTTTATTTTAGTGGCAACATCTTTTTTCTTCTTCTTCTTCTCTGCAGGAAGACGGCTTCAAAGAACCCTGATCAGAAGGCAAAACAGAATAAAGAGGTGTCTCTTCTGAACCACAAAGGTGAACCTTCTATGGATTCTGTGAATTTTTAACTCTTGGTATTTTAGTCTCTCGGTGTTTGCTGGTCTCTTAAGTTTCTGGAAAATGTGTGTATATAATGGAATATATTTTAGAGCATAGATGTTTGATTTGCTTTTTATATTTTAATTGCGTCTACATCTGATATGAAAAAAAGAGAGATTTTCCTTCAAGTTTAGATTAAGTTGATTGAAAGTTTGTTTCATGACTCTATAAAGCAGATTTACCTAGCTGGCGATATTGAAGTTCTATCAGTGCCAAAGACCTCTAGCTTGTATCTTTAGAGCACCAACCACGATACTATCTGGTGCTTTTAGTCTTTTTTATGTCTTTACATCTGGATCAACATCATTTAGCCTCATTGTGATGAGACAGACCCAAAAAACATAGTGTAAATCAGGAAGTCCTGGGATTCTGAGCTAAGACTTTATTCTGAAGTATCACTCACACTTGTGAAGGAAGTTCTATATATGCTGGAGAGAAGCCAGAAGCATTTTGAGAGTGGACTGGTGGGAAACCTTATCCAACACCATGATTTTAAGTGGTAGGTGATGCATCATTATTTCCCTTACCATCTTCAGCAGTGGTACAGAAGATTACATCTGACAGGTGTCTCTTGCTGTCAAGATCTCTACCTTGCCTGGCAATCTAGCACTGGAGAAAGATCTGTCAGAATTTACAAGGTAGGAGATTCTGACACACAATAAAGTTGAATCAATTGCAATGTTAGTAATAGGTAGACGGCTCACCTCCAAGAAAGTGCAAAGATATGGTCAGTGAAGAAATTGGCACAAAAGGGCTTTGCAAAAGTGGGATTTGTTGTTGTTCATTTATAGCACGTAATGGGCACTGCTAGGCACTTTCCAAATATTTGAGAAGGATGATACCTACTCAGAGGAGATCACAATATAAAGACTGATAGACAAGTAAACAGAGGCTAGGAAAATGGGAACAATAATAGGCAATTGCTATACAAATCAACTTGATTCACTGTAAACAACATGACAAAAATGGGTCTTTAAGAGGGACTTAAATATGGACAGGGTAGAGGCTCTATGGATGAGTTCAGGAAGGTCATACCTAGAGTTGTGCAAAGAACTGATATTATTTGGTTTGCTGGCAATTCCAATAAAATTGTTTGGGGTGGAAATAAATGCTTTGTTTCTAAATGTTTCATTTTGATTTTGAGCTTTTTAAAGCCTTTTTTTTAATTAAAGAAAAATTTGAATTAAAAAAATCAAAATGTTTCAAGTTTTAAACGTTAAAATGAAACAGTTGGATTTTGGAGGGATTTTTTTTCTGACAGAAACAATTTGGTGAATTCTGCATGAATTTTTAAAACGTTTCAGTTCGCCCAGATCTGCATTTGTTGCTGAAAAAAGTTTTGATCAGAAAATTTGCCCAGCTCCTGGGCATACTGTGTACTGGAAGCTGCATGGAAGAAAGCGCAGAGGTGTTATAAAGAGGGATTTGAATTTCTTCCTTCAGAGAAGATGGCTGGTTTTGAGTAGCTCTAGAACCTGGGTCTTCTGCCTAGGCCACACAAGGGGCCTGTTCTAGAAAAGTTATACAATGAAATCTACTTACATGACAGCTGTAGGACTTTACCTTGTGTGGTGTAGTCTGCATCTTCTGACTCTCCACTGCAAAATTTTTCATGGTCTTAATCGTTCTGCCCCCTGTCATGAAGAGGTGAAAAAAAATAGGCTGAAAAGCAGCAGGGAATTTGAAACATGGAAGCTTTATATTTTAGGGAAGCAAATGAGGCCTCGGGGGAGTGATTTAGGGTTATACTCACCATTTTCACTGGCATTTTTTATCCTGTTCTGAGCTGCCTGATGTGGCTTTGAAGCACCACAGTACATATTTTGATACACCTGTATAAAGACAGTAACAAATCATTGCTCCTTTTACCAAGGCTGCCAATCTGAGTACATCACAATACATCACGAGCAAGTGTCTATATTCAGATATATTGTGTGATGCTGTCCTAACAAAGTTCCACAGAGCAGCAGCAAACAGAAATGAGAGCACTGCAGTGATATGTGAAAACAAGCAGACCTGCTGTAACTAGGCATTTTTTATTATATGGGCTTGATTTTAAGAAGAGCTGCCTACTCACAACTCCAGCTGACATCAACAGGAGCTCCAGCACTTCTGAAAATCAGGCCCACTATCTCTGAGTATTATCTATGATTAGCAGGTGTAGCTTCTGAGAGAGAGAGAGTGTGTATGTGTGTGTGTGTAGTTCAGCACACAGAATGATGACAGGATGGTTGAGCAAATGCCCCAGTGCCATTCAAGAAATACAGGCTAGCATTTAGGGCTCAATCTTCCTCCAAATGAAGTCAATATCAAAACTTCCATTGACTTCAGCGGTGCAATAACTTGCCCTTACAAAGAAGTCACAAAACTAAATTGATGAGGGTACATCTTCCAAGTCCATTGCCAAATGGCTAGTTAGACTCCAAACAATCAAAAATGCAATACTAAGGCAGGCCAGATAGAGGGGAAAAACAGAACAGTATTTAAAAGTGGTAAAACATTAAACCCATTTTAAATGTATTGCCCACTGGGAGCTATTCAGAGCAGACCCTCCAATGTTTTGACCTCCAATAGGTCTTGTTCTCAAGTCATTGGCCATAGAAGCCCAGCAGGTATTCCTAATGAACACAATAACAGATCCAATTACTTCAACCAATAAGCATTAAAAAGAAAATGCAACACCAAAAGCCTTTATTGCTTTGTTAATTCAAATACATCTGCAGATATTACAATAAAGACAAGAGCACTGCATCCTTACCCCTTCACTTGTCTTTTCTGCAGACTACACATGCTCTAGTCTTTAACTCTTTCCTCACAGATTTTATTTTCCAAACCTTGTATCTTTGTTGCTTTCTCCTAAATTCTCTTTCTAGTTTGCCTGAAATGGGCTGTCCCAAAATGAACGCCTTTGTCTAACTGAAGTCAAATTGATGCTGAGTAGATTGGTTTAATTACCCCCATTTTCTTCATGTGTGTTTCTCCCATCATAATTTATAATCTTCTTCAAGTAGTTGCAGCCGTATATTCCATGTGGGCATGTGCACATGCTGTGCACCAGAGCCAGAGAACTTTGCCTAGCAACCCCTGTAGGGAAGGCGCTCACACCTTGCCGATGTATCCCCTCCCCTGGCCAAATAAGGGTGGTGCCGTCCCAAACCCCTCTGTTCCTTCTCACCGCCCATGGCTAGAGTCAGAGCTGTTTGGTGTCTTCACCTCACACTTCCACCATCAGTTTTCTGAGAACTTTGCTCGTATATAGTAGTAACAGTATCTTAGGTGTAGTTTAAAAGTTAGTTTTGTGTTAGTAGAGTAGTTGGCTTCCCTGTGAGATGCCCTCATTGGGGTTCGAGCATTGTACATCATGTAGGGCGGCCATCCCCAGCAGCAACCCCCACCCAAGGTGCTTGTTGTGTCTTAGTGAGGGACACATTAAAGATTGTGAATAACTTGCAGATGGAGCACCAAAGAGGACTCGGGTCAAGAGACTTGTGGTTGAAGAAGCACCTTCTGGAGCAGGCTGTGAGTAGAACTCTGTGTCTGTCACGGAGGTCACAGAAGTCACAGATTCCATGACTTCCTGCAACTTCCATGACTTCTGCAGCAGCCAGTATGCCTGACCCCAGGGCTGCCCATGCAGATGCTCCAGGGCAGATGCTCAGGTCGCCTTGGGGACAGCCACACCAGCCGCTGCTCGGGCAGCCCCAGGCAGCAGTCCCGGGCCAGCGGAGCAGCCTCAGTCTGCGGCCCCAGGCAGCGGTCCCCAGCGGTTTCAGCCACGGGGTGTCCATTGAGTCCAGTACCGACGACGACGGCACCAGAGCCAACCATCTCCATGCCAATAGCATACCAGGCAGCACCCGACATTCTTTGCCTTTCCGTCCTGGACTCTAGTTCAGGAGTTCTCCAGTGCTATGACTTTTACCAGCTCTTCCTCCATTCTGCCTCCATCACCTTCTGGCCAGGTTGCAGAGCCGCCAGGTCTGTCAGAACCGCAGCTCACATCACCTGGGCTGCAGACTGTGGCATCAAGACTGGGTCTGGCACCGAAGACCCTCTTAATGTTGTGCATCCTTGGGTCCTGTCATTGTAATGGTGGCAGATCCCGTCATCTAGTTTGGTACTGGCCTTGGTGCCAGTGTCTCTCCTGGTACCAAGCAGGAGTGGGTTCCATTTGGTGCCATTGGTGCTAATTCCCCACTCCTCTTCAGCACCGATGATGCCTCCATATTGGGCTTCAGATCAGTTTGATCAGTTGTTTGGCCTATCAGGGCTGGCTCCCCCGTTTGTCACCACAGAACTTCCAAGATTTCTCAAGATCCAGGTCAGTGTCTTCGTCAGATTGCCCTTTGATCCCTGTCAGTACTGAGATCAGGATAGGGGCTCTTGGTTTGGTGCCTACTGACCACCAATACCTTATCTGTATACCTAGTGGTTTTCTTGGAATCCCTGGGACACTCCACAGTCCCTAGTGTCCTACTCCTTGACCTAATCCAGAGAGGTATCACTGGTCCCGCAAGTGACTCCTGCTCCCATACTGTCTCAGCTGCAAGTGACCACTGAGTCCATTCCCTCGGCACCTACGGGGCTCTTCTGACCCAATCCTGTGGTGCAAGAACATGATTCATTATTGGCGCAGTGAACCGCCTCCTCACCCTCCCTGGATGACTCTACCATGACAGAATCTTCCTCTCCCTCGGTGCCCGAGGATTTTAAAGTGTATCAGGAGCTCCGGAGGAATATGACCACTACTTTGGGCATCCACAGGGAATTCCTGCAGGAGATTATGCATAAACTGCTGGATATTCTCCAATCATCAGCTCCAGAGAGAGTAGCCCTCCCAATAAATTAAAGGCCTGCACAGGCCCTCTGGAATACCCCCTCTTCATTGCCCTTATGGCAAAGCATTCAGAGAAACAATAGTTCGTTCCCATGCAAGGGTTTGAGGGTTTCTACTCTCGCCAGGCCCCTAACTCCCTGGTTGTGACTGCATGGCTAAATGAGGAGGAGGAGGACTGATGTTCAGAGTGTGTCCAGCAGGTCTTGCTTGACAGGGAGAAGCCCTCCACTGGGCAGCCTATTCAACCAAATGGAAGTGATTCTCGGTATGATAGTTAGCCCAGGGAGATCAACCGACACTCCAAAATATCCTGGATACAAGCCAGTATCTGTTATACCTTCAGTCTTCTGGTCTTATAAAGTCCACCTGGTGGAAATTTTGGCATTTCATCCACCTATGCGTGGGAAGTTGGTGTTTTCAAATTCCATGGCAGTGAGGTTCTTGAAAGGAGTCACTCATCTCCACACATCAGTTAAAGAGCTGGTTCCTTTGTAGGGCCTTAATTCAGTTTTAGAGGCTCTTATGAGACCTCCATTTGAGCCTCTGGCAACTTCTTCTTTCCCCTTTGTGTGTCAGAAAAATGCCTTCCTTGTGGCAGTAAATCTGCAAGGAGAGTGCGTGAGTTTCAGGCTTTGATGGCAGAACCTCCTTACACTCAGTTTTGTAGAGACAAAGGACCCCTGCGGCCACACCCTAAAGTTTTTAGCTAAGGTGATTTCCCAGTTTCACTTGAACCAAGTTAAATATCCTCCCTAAATTGCGTACAATCCCAGAGAAGCAGCATCTTCGCACATTGGATGTCAAGTAATGTTTAGCTTTTTATCTGGATAGAACTAAGCCTTTCCATTCCTTACCTCTTCTATTTGTTTCATATGCAGACTGAATGAAGGGTCAAGCAGTCTCTTCACAGACAGTGTCCAGGTGGATGACTTCCTGTATCATGACAGCATGAAATAGCCCAGACTACGCTGACTCAAGGATTATGAGCTTATTCCATGAAAACTCAGGTGATGTCAACGGCATTTCTAGGTGACGTTCCTATATTGGACATTTGTAGGGCTGCTACTTGGTCCTCTGTGCGTACTTTTGCAAACCACTATGCCATTAAGGCTGCGTCCAGATGAAATCCAAACTTTGGGAAGGCAGTCCTGTAGTCCTTCTGTAAGTACACTCAGAGCCCCGCCTCCTATTAGTACTGTTTGCAAGTGGCCCACAAGGAACGCACAGCTGCATCTCCTCAAAGAAGAAAAAACACCCATCTGTTGCTTTTGTTCTTCGAGATGTATTCCATGATCCACCCTCCATCCTGTCTGCATCAGAGTCTGTACTCCTGATATTCAGTGCGAAGGAACTGAGGGGTTTGGGGGCAGTGCCATCCTTATATGAGCAGGGGAGGAGCCTTATATACGGCTCCAGGGCACGAGCGCCCCCCTAAGGGTACTGCTAGGCAAAGTTCTCTGGCTCAAGTGAGTGGGGCATGCACATGCCCACATGGAATACTCGTCTGCATCACATCTCGAAGAACAACAGACACAAGCAGCTAACCATTTGTTTATAAATCTTCAGTCATTTGACTAGGATAAAATGCTGATGCCTTCTATTGTCAACACAAGATCTATAGATTTAAATGATCAGGTACAAATTCACTTCAAATTCTGTACTTACTACTTGTTGTCCGAGATACTTTGAATCGTCTCTGTAACCTGGATATTCATAGCATTTGCCTGGAAGGAAAACAAGAAATGAAAGCCTTAGAGTGAGTAAAATGTTCAGTCCAATTTCTTGATACATTATCAAGTTGATTATCGTTTTTAAGTTCAACAGATGTTTTGTTGAATTTTACAGTACACAAATATACACAGAGAGGAAAATTAGGCTACCAAATTAAACAGTGTCTCCCCAGCTCATCCTCCACCCTCCTGGGGAAATTTTGTGGGATGGGGCCACAGAGGAGGTGATCTCCTTGCAGTTATTCACCTTGCCTGCCACATTTTGCCATGTGAGGAGCAGGTTTGCCTCCCTGAATGAAAGGCCCAAGGCCTGCTCCCAAACTTGGCAGCTCCCCAAGGATCTGAAGGATATCAGGTCCATCTGCCTGGAGGCTTTGTGCCTCCTCAGCAGCCACCTTCTCCCACCCCACCCACTGGCTCCCCAGCAACACCAGTCCATTGGAACTGTAATACCAGGTTCTCCGCTGACCATGGCTGCCTCCAGCACATTCGGACAGAAAAGTAATACAACCTGGGCTTGTATTTATTAAATTATCAGAGAAATTTCCTTGGAACTTTCCTTGAAACTTGGTCAGATGTGGGGCAATGTGCATCCTCCCCCTAACCTGGCCGGTCCCTTCCACTTCACCAGTGCAGAGCATGGACCATGCCAGGTCGCCACTGCAGTGGTGGGGAAAGAGCCCCACCGGTGCACATGGGTCCAAGAAGCACAATCTGGGTTAAATAGTTAAACAAGATCTGAGAGCTGAGTATATCTAATATACTAAGTAATATAAATGTTAGTTACAAATATTTACATCTACTTTTTGAATGCGATTTGTTTTAATTAAAACTGTGTTGAAACAACCTGCACAAAAAATGCATATATGGAGCAATGAGAAATAACTATGGATGCATTGCTGCCCCATAACAATGGAACGCTACAATTCTTTTACTGAGTTGCTAATTCTGGATTATTAAAGATATTATACAATGACTCTTTAATACAGCTAGAGCCCTTTATTAGATCATTATCAATAATAAACTGTAACTTTGTGCACCATTCTGGGATATGACCTTTTTAAACAGCAGTGTAGTCTAGTGAGAGCCAGGAACCTCCTGGGGTGTAATCCCCCCAGCTGTACTACTGACTTGCTGTGTGCTATTGGGCAAGTCACTTTAACGTCTCCTTGGCTGTTTCCTCCCCTATAAAATCAAGGTGATACTTGCCTCCCTCACAGTGGTGTATAGACGATTACTGAGCTGAAGATTTAAACAGCACAAGGAAGATGCAAAGTGCTAGATCCGTGCAAAATATTGTTACTGGTGTTTAAGGATTTTCATTCTGCAAAACTCAGCTATAGCTAGAGGTAAACGGCCAGTGTAGAAGTGGGACTTCCCATTCTTTGAGAAGATGAGAGTTTACCACTCTATTTGGACCATTGATGTGGCACTTTTCATTGGTGTGGTGGAAAAGCATCATGGAGGTTTCTTTGGTAGTTTTCAAAAAAAAATTCTGGCGGAGACAAGTGAAGGAGACTAACCTGGTAACTTGACACTTTGTCAGTCAGTGACTTCAGCAGTACAGCTTCTCAAGGTACAGAGAGAGACAAAAGACAGATAAATTTTGTTCCCAGCTACATGCTGGCAACTCCCATTCAAGTGAATGAGGGTAATGATAATGTGGCCCATATAATAATAAAGAATACTTGCAACACAGCAGCATGCAGGCTTTGGGATGACTAGAACTTATGGTACATCTCCAAGTTATGTAGTCTTTACCTTTCAATTGCTGAGTTACCATGGTTATAGGAAATCACAAAGAATGTTGAAGGTTTTTAACTAGTATTTTAATATAGACTATTACACAGAAGATGATTGAGACAACAATAAATAAGGTGTTTCTTAAATATTAGATCAATATAATTGGCTTCAGTCAGACTACTCGTGCTTGCGTATCTTGCTGAATTGTGCGAGTTTAGAAAGAATTTGAAATATCTCAAAATGATAGAAACCAGAAGGAGCACCCTATTATACTGTAGGGAGTCACATTCCCTAACAGTAACAAACTTAATTTTTACCTTCTCTCACAGAAAGATCTCCACTTTTACTGTAGCTCATTTTTCCTCATCCTCCTTACAGAAGTGACAGCTAGATATTTGCTATTTATGAACTACTGATAATGTAGATGGAGAGTACTTACAATTGCCTTTCACAAGTTCACCAACAGCTTCAAAATAAAACCTACATTACAGCTTGAACTCTGTCTTGCTGAAAAAGATCTTAGTTTCAATATATTTTTAATTAAGGTCATTTAATATAGCCCTAATTTGTTGGCATGTCTCCAGTCCCCAATCCAGATCCCCAATCCATGAACTCTAACTTCAGAAATAAATTGTGTTATACAGTAAGAAAGACTGATGGTGAAAGTGATGATACTACACTGTAATTATGTGAAGAAGCTCCAGGAGTTAATACTATACTTCTGTAATTGTGATCCCCAAATCTTATGCTGCTATTAATGAAATGCTGTGGGTGTTTTATTTAAAAATAATGCTGCTTACACATGTATAGACAGACATACTAAAACATCCCATGGTTTAAGTTTAGTAGGAGGAATAAATTATAGCAATTACTGCAGTCTGTGTTCAAATATAATATTAAAATGTGTCTAATGACAGATGACATTTAGTGACCTCAATAAATGGTGTCTGCAGCCAGTGTTCCTTTGTTCCCGTGGGTGAATTAACTTAGCCTCCATGGATTTGGGACCTGGGATCAGAGGGGGCCGATGGACCCACAAACTTTGGATCTATGGGGGGACATTACCCAGAAAGTGCTGGAGGTAGCATTGGCTGGGCCAGGAACAAGGAATTTTCCACAGGTGGAGGGAAAAGATTTGATTGGGGAGGGTGAGAAGGATGGACTTCGGTTGGATCAGATACAGGTTCCTTTGAGTTTCAGTCAACCCCTGTTTGTACCCATTGTCCATGGGCCATTTTGCAACTGCTTGTCTTTCATCTGACAATTCCCTGAAACAATTGTTTATCTTTCTGTGGCAGTCCTGGACTGGTGGCCTACTTGGTAACTGCCCGGGTTGCCTGGCCCATTTGACCAGACTAGCTAGAGGGAGCACCCCCAGAAGGCGCAGAGGCATACTGAATGCTGAGCTGCCCTTGCCTCAGATTCTGGCTAGCTGGTGGCTGCAGGGCTGAGGAACACTGCTCCACAGCACCATCTAGGCACTGCCTGTAAACGCTGCAGCCCAGGTCCGGTCATCCTGCAGCTGCTCTGGCCAGCTCCCAGTTGCTCTGTTAATGTCTCTTCATTGCCTCCCATCTACATGAAACTTTCCAAGTGTTTTCACTCTCCCCCCAACCTACATCTCTCCATACCTCTAAGTCATTGTCATTGCTCCATCAGTAACAAGAATCTGGAAATCACAGAGGTTGCCAGATTGGCTAAGGAACCATCTTCAGAATAACCAAGCGTGTTAGATTTACCTTTGTCATCTGAAGCAGTTTGTTTATCACTGTTGTAATATCCAGGTATATAATGAAGCTGGTTTACCATAAATACTCTAGAGAACACACAGGGGGAGAGAATGTTTAAGTCTTTTAGATCAAACAAAAGGCTGCTTTATTTCTATAAGCTTGTGCAATATGACAAATTTGCAGCATCTTTACCTTGTCATTGGTCAGGTTTCTTTATTTATAATAAGTTATGCAGGCATTTTTAAATATCTGTTTTATTTAGGTTCTTAATGCCATGCCCATCAACACAAGAACAAGAGCCCAATGGTCCATCTGGTTGGGTATCCTGTCTCTGACAGTGCCCAGTACAAGCTGCTTTGGCAGAAGAAACGTTAGGGAATTAAGCACCAAAAAAGGTCTGTTCTTTTCCCCTGGCACTTAGAACATTCATTATGCTCTAGCTGGTCAATAAGGCATAACTTTTCAAAATGTTACATGGGAGATGCCATTCTAGTTCTATAGTTGTTTTACAAGATTCGTACGTATGTCTCTAGGAGCAGGATCGCAGGAGACAATTCTTAACTCTCTGAGACCGTTTGCAGCTAAGGATCCGGAATGGAAGAAGGGATCTTATCTGTGGCTCATCAGCCAGGCACAGCAGGTCAGCTTCTTAGGCACCTTAGACCTGCCCCTCTTCTCCCCACCAATCTTCTCAGCATTTCACTCCTGGCTAGCTTAGATGGCTGACTTGTGAAAACCCCCTTTTCAAGTGCTTAACTATCCCCAAGGATTCTATAGGTAGCATGGAGCCACCTAACTTGGGGCTGAAAATTCCACTAAGCAACCCAGGGGTTGTGTGTTGGCGCTCTCAGCTGACCAACACCTAAATCCCTTTAAAAATCTGGCCCTGAATGCCTAAAACATTTTTGAAAATGGGACTTAGATGCCTAAATTACTGAGGTGCTTTGGAATATTTTACCCTAAATCCTGCTGTGTCTGGCATTGTGAGATTGAATAGTGATCAACTACAAAACTCTGCCAGCCAGGGCAAGATTCTCCACTGCCAGAAGGGACAATGTCAGTGTGTGAATGGGGGTAATGTGAGCTCTCAGTGCTTGGTGCTGACAGCACTGGCTGCCTGGTACATTGGAAAGACACCCCATTAACCAAGTGGTAAATTTCTGTCCCTTAGAGACATGATGCACAGGCCAGTAAGCCTTCCCCCTCACTCTCTCAAAGATCCTGCTCTGCTGCTTGGGTGAGGGAAAGTTGTTCACTACATCTTCCTTTTTCTCCTCCTCTTGGGAACTAGTACAGCAGAATACAGGCCCCAAATTTGCTACAACATTATGAAAGGAAGGAATACATATATCATCAAGTCAGAAAACTGTCAATTAATGTTCCAGAACCTACTTCATTTCCAAACACTGTACTCCAGCCCACCTCCCGCATGCAGTCCGAACTCTTCCCCATTAGTACACCATTCTGATGCATTCTTCACCTATGTGCAGACATATCGCTGCCTGCTCTCCTGATCTAACACAGATTTAATTTACCTGGGAAGCACCTAGATACTTCCAGAATGGGAACTAGAGAAAACCCTCAGAACAAAGTTATATTGTGAATGTAGGGGATGGAGCCCAGAGTTGAAGAAACAACTGCTTATATGTGTATGTAGAGTGTTTTGGGCCCATATATTGAGTAACAGGAGGATGCAGGGTGGAGAACAGTCCATGATATGAGGAGCAGAATTACAGTTGTTTTTATAATGAGTAGGAAGGGGGCCTGCATATACCATGTATGGCAGGTGAGACTCGAGAGCAGCAAAAGTTAGGTTGGTGCCACAACTGTACCTGAGAATTCATAACATTTAGGCATTTAAAGTCTCACCTACAACAACGTAGCATATTTTAGGGTGAAATCCTAGCCCCACTGAAGTCAGTGATAAAACTCCCATTGATTTAAATTTGGCCAGGATTTCACCCTTAGTTTTTTGGTAAGGTAATATATTTTTACTCTTCAGTCTGCATTATAAGGGGTTTTTGCTTGTGTTTTAAAGGAACAACATTATGTATTTTAGATCTTCTAGTTAGGCCAGTGGTTCCATACTGGGACCCCTTTTTCATACCAAGGCCTTGCTCCCATCTAGCTGGGATCCCCCTTCAGACTTAACAATATGGGAAGGCCAAGATGGTTGCAATCGTGCAACACCTGGGGTCTCAACTTGCATATCACAAACTCAGACTTTAGGCAATTGCTAAGTTACTGAATGTCTTTCAGTACTCTATTTCTGATTAACGACATGAGTCACATACATGTTTTGGCTCTATCAGGCAACAAATACTAACAGATGTTTTCCCTCAGACCCAATATTAATCAGGATAAACAATGACATCACATTCTCTCGACAGCTTGCAAAAAGCGTGCTACTGTGGCAAACTAAATTTGCTTCCGCCAAGTAGGGATGCTGAACCAAAAGGAGGCAATTTTTTTTGACCTTCAAGTACTTTCTGAGATTTCTTGATGGATGGTTCCTGTTTCTTGTTAGACTTGAATAAGGATTTCATCAAAAATGGATTTTTATAAGCATGTACACTGCAAATGTTTCCATCTTCTAGCACTGTGTAAACTTGAATACGCTAAGATGTGTGCATGATATCATCAACTGTTCTTCAATACAGCACTACTGCTAATTGCTGTTCTACTAACAGGTTCAGAGAATCTGGTAGAGGACAGGAGCCAAAAACCAGAGAGGAAGAGAGAGAAGCTACAGCCTGCCCCATCAATTCTTGAATGTAATGCCTGAATTGTGAAAGTTGTCTGCATCGTTAAATGGATAGATAAGCTGTAGTGTGTATATATATGTTTCTCTAGTTCTTTAACTTATAAAACAGAGCTAGATCTAGAATTAAAATCTGAGTAGCAAGGCAATGATAAAACGATTCTAGGTTAAGATTCTGATGACATCATAAAGAATACGAGCCCTTGCAGTTTATGATCTCATTAGAAACCCTTCTTGCAGTTCTTTACTAGCTGTTCCCATTCCAGGATTGAAAATGAAATGTGGCTAACTTAACCCTGGGTCTTAAACAGAACCTGCCGAATTTGATTAGGTGATCTTTTTATATGTTATTCTTGATTTCTAAACTGATCCTACTCGTTTTCTATAGCAGTCAGGTTTCATTCCAGTTTAGTATGTTCAAATTCCTCTTAGAAGAGATGAAGAATAAGAAAGGCCTAGTGTAATAAACCTCTCCTAGCCTCTACCTCTAAGAGGAATTTATTTTTCCACTCACATAAACTATGTATTGTAGGCTCCACTAAATAGGAATAAACCTTACTCTGGTGGATGAGGTCTGTTTATCCTGGTAGGAGAGGAGGGTTTGGTGCTCCACCTTGTGGGGTCAGCCAGCTCCTTTTTTCCATAACCAGCAGAATAGGTTGTCGCACAGTTGGCCTCTCTTTGAGCCTCCTGTCTCCAGGCTTCCCCAGCATGGCGTTGGATTTCTTTAAAAGCTTGAGGAGAGAGAGGACTAAAGGGCAAAGGCAATTCAGGAGATAAGAAGAGATAGCTCATCCTGGATGCAGCTCATAGATGCTGAGCAGCAACTTTACCTTACTTTAGAAATAATTTTCCTCAGCTGATGAGTGCTAAAGGTGATCAAGCCTAACTTTAACAAGGTTAAGGAAAGGGAAAGTGCTTTGCTGCTGTTGATAAAAGTTGCTAAGCAACAGGTCATAAAAACTCTACCAGCACTACACCCAGTAAAAGAAGAAGTAATTAGCAAACTACAAACTGGATTTTTGTGAATATTTATATACCTGCTGGGAGGAAATATTTAGAAATGAGACTTCTGCTAGGGCACTGTCTATATGTGCAGTGATAATTTTTTATTCTCCTTATGTGGGTACTAGCATCACAATCAGTCAAAGGACAGGTCAGCTGAATAGTCTCCCCTTTGACACTTCCTTTTAATTGTTAATTTTTTCATAGCAAAAATGAGGAAGGTGGTGGTAAAATAGCAGATAAAGCTATGTAGTAGGAATATATACGATTGATTAAAAAAAAATAAGGGCCTTAAAGTGATCTTAAATTACATTTATGTAAATAAGAATAAAGCCTTAGCTAATTACAGCAGTATTGCAATAAGGGAAGCATTTACTTTTCAGTGTCAACTACTGTGGAACACACACATTGTAAAGTTTCTCATTTTTGTAACAGGTGAATAGATATCATCTACTCAAACATCTAAGACCTGTGAGTACTTCAATCTCTTTGTAGCAAGATCGTGATTTTTAATCTCCATTTGGTTCCTAAAGGACAAATATTTTCTTTGCAATTGTGCCTCTAGGTAAGCAGAAACAACAATCGTGGAGACTGAAATAACCATTCAGTCTTTAATGTAGTCCATGCAGCCCAGAAATGAAGGATGTTCACAGTGGATTACATCAGTCTCTAAGTGTTGGCAATCAGGCATCTTTCACAAATACTACAGTCCCATTTAAAACAAACAAACAAACAAACAAAAATCCAACCACCGCCAAAAACAGAGATTTTCTTATTTGGTTACACAACATTCCCTTGTTTCAGGCTACCGTGCATGTCATGTTTCTCCTTTTTTGTCTTTTTCTTTCCATTTGTTGTTTAGCAAGATCTTAAATTGTAAAGGTAATAAGGAACATTTTAGGCATGTGTGTTTCCGCTCTAAAATGTTCTTTTCAGTTGTTTACAACTTTTTTCTTTTCTAAAAAAATGCAATCAACTTTTTAAGGGAACTAGGAACATGATTAAAAAATATATTTGCAACATCTTTTGAATTGTAGATTTAGAAGCTGAACATTGGACAGGGACAGAGTTGTCTACCTGTTGGTAGTTCAGTGAAAATTGCCTGTCTGTGAACTGTCAAAGCTATAAAGGTTTAAAAATCATACTTTGTGCCTGCACGCTGTTTTTTTAAAATAAACATGCTCATGTAGCAGTCTGCCACTGTTCTATCAGCATTGCACAGACACCCTATGTTAGGAAATTTCATCAGGAGTGCTGTCCCTGCCCCTCTATGCGAAGGCACCGAGGAAAAAGGCCGGGCTTCTCCCTCGCTGAGTGCTCATGTGTGTAAAAGGGTTCGGCTGCTGCCTAGCAAACAGTGGCACATCATGTTCAATTATATTTTTACAAAAAACAGTTTATTATTCAGTGTTGTTTATTTGTATTACAGTAGTACCCAGATGCCCCAACTCAGATCACAGCCCCATTGCACAAAAAGATCAGGAAGGCTGCAACGTGCTCCATGTATATTCTGAGCTGCAAACTGAACTGATAGAGCGTTATTTGAGAAATGGTATGTGACATCATAATACTGAATTATAATATATATGCCAAACAGGATGGAGTTAAAGTTATACATCCACCCTTAATTTTGTAATTTCCTGATTTAAGTGGTTTGCATGACATCTATTATCCAGCTATTGTTAAGGAAAATATGTATCCAAGGAAAAGTATTGCTATCGAAGTCTTAAAATATGTGAAGATCCATTTCTTATTCCAAAAAGTGGAAAAAACAGAAAAGGGGTGATGTAGATTTTCTCTGAACATCCTTGAAAAATAGAATAAAAAATGTGGCGTTAGGGAGAAAACTGAGGTAGTTACTGCAGTGTGGAGGGAGTGGATACCATAGCAAGACGTGGCTACTTTTTAAAAGTAAACATCAGGAGGGAGTTCTTCTCCAAGGTTAAAAAAATAATTTTATTTACATACAGTAGCCTCAGCAAACACACAGGAAGCGAGTCAGTGCAGCTTGCAGAGCTACACACATATGGAACAGACAAGAGAAGACTTATTCAAGGCTGACAAGCTTGTAAACCAGGAGGTAATGAATTTACAAAAGCGGTAATTTTGACAATGGAGCAGTCAGCCAAGCGTGGGTCACTTGGCCCCATCACTGAAAACAGAGATTAGATATGAAGAGAATAATCCAAGCTAGGAGAAGGGGATTGAATTTGCTGAGGGCACTTCAGCTGTAGATTCCTTTTAGCAAGTTTGACTGTTTAAGTAGAATAGTTTCAGATTTTCCCAGGAGATGGAAAATGGCAGCCGTTGAGCACTCGAACAAAAAGTCAAAAGGGTAAAGTTTTGTTTTAATAGATTAGCATGGATGAACTCCACTATTTTTCATCACACAGATGGTCTAGAAAAATAGAGAAAACCAGTCTAAATGCTGTTCTCATCACTTTGTAGATCAAGCCAGTTTCCAACCGAGAGTTACATAGCACATTAGTCTGTCCACAAGGTGGGTGCCCTCAGCCAGCCTGAAATTTAGATTTTAATTTTGTAAGTATGTACACAATCATAAAAGTGTGATCAAGACAGCCCATTTAGTAAATGAACAATGTATGTTAGAGATTAACCCAAAGAATGAAGTTCAGATGCAAACTTCACTACATTTCAGGGGGTTTAAAGCCCTGGCTTTTGATTTGGGGCATACTCTAGCTGATACAGCTTCCTCTCACATGGGTGCAATTTAGCATTATACTGTGACCAATTATGATGTCATAATAAAGCATTTGTGTTTCTACCCTCATCCTCCTATCAGAGTTAGCATGAGTACATCTAGACTGGAGCTGGATGGTACAATTTCCAGATCCAGTAGATGTACACATGCTACAAACAGCAGCTGGCATGAGCAGCAGTAGGGGTTATCCACCCAAGTACATATCTAGGGTTTCTGATAGGATCATACGGAGGGCAGCTATCTGTCATGCCCTGGATATGTCTAGCGCACTAGCTTGATCAGAACTACTTGAGCTGGAAATTAAGCCTCTAGCTCGAGGGTAGATGTTCACTCTTAGGCAGTGGTAGCTTAATTTCATGTGTTACCAACAGTGGTTTAAGCATCATTTTACCCTGGTGCAGCCAAACTACATTAGGGGTTTGCATCAGTATAACTAAAATCAGTTACGTGAGTGCAAGTTTTCTCCATACGGAAACTGCCTTTCATCCCTCACCAGCCAAACCATGGTTGTCCTGCTGTTCAGTACTATAATCCCTGAAAATGTACTTCAGCAGGGCTAGTCCTGTGAATGCACATGCATGTTTGCAGGATGGGGTCCTTCCATCCAATTTTATCCTTTCTTTTTTTATCATAATGAAGGATACTGGAAAATAAGGCAAAAGCTGTCACCTGACAGGTGAACTAACTTTAATCCTGGCAGCAAGAATTAAAGTAGCAGGACTTTAACAAGGGGGGGTTCTTCATTGTCTAAGGATAAAAAAAAATTCCTAGTGTCTTCAAAAGCTAACTTTTCTGATGTATTGCAATTTACCTAGTTTAAAAAAAAAAAAAGCTGAAGATCTAGAGAAATAAATATAGATGCAAAATCAAGTATCCCCACTTTTAACATAATTAAAAAATTCAATTTACCTATGCAAGATATGAAGAATTCTTCATAGAACTCCAATTATTGCTTTTCTGCAGTTTCCAAAATTGGCATTTTTTCTGTACATTTCTGCCAAACACCATGTTTTCCAAATAATATTTTAGAAGATCCTCCAATTTATTATTAAAGGATATCAAAATGTGCGTATAGACCTTGAATAGTCAAGGTGAATTTAACAGGAGAAAGTTTAGAAATTGAAGCTTTGATCCAGCCAAATGGCCTTAAAAAAACAACTTTGTCTATAGGGGTTTACCTATAGCTCTTTAGTTATGGAAATACTTATCTTTATCATTAAACTCTGATGTGGGTTCCACTTGAAGTCTTTATCATTAGCTATATTACCTAATGAAACTTCACCTTTTGTTTTAAAAAATTTCTATTCAGGAGATATGAGTAGGGTGTTTCCTTGGATAAATATAGCTCCCAGGCGAGGCTACTTCAATGCTATATCTGTTTGTAACACAAAGAACAGGTTTTGCTTAGGTAATTATACAGCACCCAACACTTTTGTTGTCACTCACAGTGAGGAGATGGGCAATGATCCATGCTGGCAACCGCTCCCCTTGCAGCATCTACCACTATACCAGAGCTGAAATCTGTAGCATGGATACAATCTAATTGTAGCCCTAAACCACAGAAGGCTCCAGCAGCAGTAAGCTGTGTTATACCATAGCCATGTTTAAACACTTATTTTTGTTGTGTACATGAGACTTTGGAGACTCGTTGTTTAATGTGCTTACTGAATCAGAAAAATCTCAGGTTTTTGGTAAGTTATACAGACAGGTCATGTATGCACTGTAAAATTTAACAGGCATGTCCCCTGCAGTAAAAGACACAGATGAGCCCAAGAACAGTTATCCTTATTTTGTATGGGGGTTTTGTTGGTAAATATAATAGGACAAGTGCTGAAAAATTTGGAAAACAGGCAAACAAATTAACTAGCTTGCTGTGACAAACAGTACCATAGTTATTAACAATTTCTATTACAAGCTCATTAAAGCTTTAAAACAACCAACATCCTTCACTATGCTGTACTCAAATAAGAGTTTTAGACGTGTACATTTTTCTTTTTGAATATAATCTGTAGTACTCCCAGAAACTAGCTTTGTTCCTCATGTATATTATCTTTGCCTGAGTCTAGTACTATATGCAAGTATGCTGCAGTAATAAAAATGTGAAGCCATGCTTAGGAAAATTTTATTTAATGTTTAAATAATTTGTGCAAATTGATCAATGACACAGTAGAACATGGTATCTTAAGGTCTGTCTTTGAATGCTTTCAGCAATAGGTCTGCTGCCAGCCCTGGAGCTAAGACACCACTGAGAACCTTTTCTTCTAAAAGTGGAATTTTATCCCTCACTGCTAAATGACTCCGAAAATGGTCCAGCATATTTTCTTGGATTAGATTCCACATCCACACTTTCTGCTGTTTCTGTCGTTTCGTGGTCAACTCACCACTTGTAAGCATGAGATCATGAAATTCTGTCATCTTATCCCACATATCTGAAATGCCTTCTCCAGTTTTAGCAGAGATGCGCATTACCTGTTGGATTAAGGACGACATCTTAAAAGAAATTAAGTAATCACTGGGTTGGGGAGGGTGTTTACACCTGAGTTCTGCATCAGCTAGATTCTACTACAATCACAAGTTCCAATCCTAGTAAGGCAAACTCATCCTTCAGTGCTACTGTAGACCTTTTTCTCCCCCCCCCCCCATGTAGCTTATGTTGTGTGTCCTCCTGATGAGACTTGAAAACCAAGTTTCTGCCACCTCCAAAATGTTACTCACATCCTATAGTACTTGTGACAAAGAGGGTTTACCTAAGTATTCTTGAACAAAGTTGCCCCTGTACTGTCTGATGGCTTACACCCAAGCAGTTGCTGCAGTTCAGTAATATAATTTGTAGAAGGTTTTAGGATCCTATCAAATTAAAGGTAAAGTATACAATATTACTACTTAAATGGGAAGTCAGTTAGGTCTTTGAAGGTTTTAGGATCCTATCAAATTAAAGGTAAAGTATACAATATTACTACTTAAATGGGAAGTCAGTTAGGTCTTTGCATAACCACATTAATATGAAACCCTGGATAGTTTCAATACTATAACAACAGTATTAACTTCTCTTTGTACATTGGAAGAGTAGAAAGCAAACATCCAAGCCATTTGAAACAAGTTCTAACAACACCCTAGTTAGAGAAATGTTTTTAGTCAGCCAAAAAAACCCACACAGGTCTTTTTTTTTTTTTACTATTAACACTTCACAGAGATGCCTGGTCTGTTAAATGTGTAGAGAGAGAGCTTTCACACAATGTAATAAAATCTCTAGAAATTACATATTATAGGTGTTGTAATGATGCTCACTCTATAATATGGTAACACTCTAAAGAGAAAGATCTGATGACTCTATTCCTGTGTAATTTGAAACTTAAGCTTACTGTTGTAAGGATTGTTTTCTTGCTGATATTTACAGGGCAAGGATTTGTAAACTTCTTAAAATTTCCTCTTAAAATAAAAAAAGCATGTTTCTCAAAAGCTTCCATATCTAAACTTCTGCTCAGCAGTGCTGAGGAGGGGAGTGTGTGGCTTCTGCCAGTTGATATAAATCTCAAGTCACCTGTCAGCCCTCCTGGTTCATGTTTATATGGAGCAGAACTGAACCAGACAGGGAAAGACTACATTCCCTATTAAACTTTATTGGGTAAAGGTTTCAGCTCTGTGTAAATTGCTCTGCTGGTTGAACAAATTAATCACTAGACACTGCAAAGCACAAATGTATGTGCCACCTATGTAAGTATGTTAAAAGCTGAACACATTTGCATTGCAACAGAAGCAGTCAATAACACTGTTTCAAAGGGCACATTCAGGTCAGTTTGCATAACTTCCTAGGTTTTGTTTCAAAGGGATAAGCCAAAGGACTAAAAATCTGATCAGGAAGCAAAGTAATAGTTGTTCTACAGTGATGTCCAATCACTAATTGGGTTTCAAATGACTGGGAGTTGAGGCACTAAGTGTAGGGGGTAGAATGGGAACAGAAAACCATGACCAAGGAAGCCTCATTTATATATAAAAGCATTTTATTACTGACTCTTTGCCGCAATTATGAATTCTAATTATTTGTATTGCGGTAGTACCTGAAGGCCCACAGAATCAGGGACCCATCGTCCTAGGTGCTGTACACACAGAGGAAGACAAGGTCATTGCACTAAAATCACATGACACACATCACAAGTGGGTATAACAAGGAGGAGAAAATAAAACATGGATAATAGTAGTTACATAGGTTAGTATGGTTTACAACAAGATGGTTCCCAAACTTCTTAAAAATGTATAGAAATGATTAAAACTCAGCAAGCCCCCCTGACCCTAGGTCTAGCCATTATCACTTTGCTGTAGGCAACGTGGTAGATGTGAGTTTTGAGGAAGGATCTGGAGGCGAGAGAGAGCGAGCGAGTAATGGCTTTCTAAACTAGTTCAGGGAGGGTACCCAATAAATAAGGGATTGCGTGAAAGAAGTAGCAAAGATGTTTCAGCTACTGGTGCACAAGTGGTGCAGGAGAGACTTTTACATAAATGTCCAGGTGGTTAATATGTAGTTAGGATTAAGTTAAGTCCCGTAACCTACACACCACCTCTTCGGAAATAATAAGAAGAAAATTGTGAAAACATACAAACCTTTGGTCTCCAAACCTTAGAGCGCTTGCGAAGCAGTTTCATAGCACTAACATATTCTGCTTGTATCCGCCGTGCAGGCACAACTAAATCCCCATCAGCTTTAGTTATAGCAACTAGATCTGCCATCTCAATTATACCCCGTTTAATACCCTGAATGGAAAAAGAAAAAGGAGAAAAAAATTAATATGTTAATGCTCAGTCATAAAACTTTGATAAACTAATGGGGCTTGTTTGTTGTATTATATTACCCCCTGACTTTCTTCTTAGAGTCACAGACTTTAAGGTCAGAAGGGACCATCATGATCATCTAGTCTGACCTGCACAATGCAGGCCACAGAATCCCACCCACTCTTGTAATAAACCCCTAACCTATGTCTGAGCTACTGAAGTCCTCAAATCATGGTTTAAAGACTTCAAGGTACAGAGAATCCTCCAGCAAGTGACCCAAGCCCCACTCTGCAGAGGATGGCAAAAAAAACCCAGGACCTCTTCCAATCTGCCCTGGAGGAAAATTCCTTCCCGACCCCAAATATGGGGATCAGCTAAACCCTGAGCATGTGGGCCAGACACCCAGAATTCTCTGTAGTAACTCAGATCCCATCCCATCACAGGCCATGGGGCACATTTACCGCTAATAATCAAAGATCAATTAATTGCCAAAATTAGGCTATCCCATCATACCATCTCCTCCATATACTTATCAAGCTTAGTCTTGAAGCCAGATGTGTCTTTTGCCCCCACTGCTCCCCTAGGAAGGCTTAATCTTAATCGTTAGGCACCAGGAATTTCCTAATATTAGGACTGTCTGAGGTTTCATTAGTAGTTAGGCAGTTGTTATGACTCTGAAAAATTAAATTCACATATTTATTCCTCTACCATGAGAAACTAACACCCTTCATGTATGTATAGCATGGGTTGGCATTATTACCTGAAAGGAGCATAACTGAATTTGCTAAATCAGTGGCTCTCAAACTTTTTTTACTGGTGACCCCTTTCACACAGCAAGCCTCTGAGTGCGAATATATACACTTTCTAACATATTTAAACACCATTATAAATGCTGGAGGCAGAGTCAGGTTTGGGGTGGAGGTTGATGGCTCGCAACCTCCTGAGGGGTCCTGACCCCCAGTCTGAGGACCCCTCTGCTAAACTAATCAGTTGTTACACAATTGATTGTTGTCATCGTCATGTACATATATGAGCATTCAAAAGTGAGAAGTTAATCATATCTAATGAGTAATGTGGATCATAAGAGACTGGCCAGAACCAAAACTTCAAATCCTAACACCTGTAACATTTGGGAAAATTCAGATCCAAATTTTGTGGGTCAAGTTGGTAAGATTCTGACTTCAGTGGGAGAAGAGTGAGGACACCACCAAGCACTTCGGAAAATACTACTAATACTTGCTTACTCAGACTTAATGCACACACACATTCCAAATTCAGACTTATGTTTTAGGTCATAATTAGCATTTGAGAAAGATAAATACCTGTAACTCATCTCCTCCTGCTGGTGGCAGCAGCAAAACAAACATGTCAACCATGTCAGCAACTGCAAATTCAGATTGCCCCACACCTGAAAAATTGAAACCAGAATTGAACTTTCACAGCCATTCTAATGACAGTACTAAGGAGAAGTCCCACTATGGCTCCCTCTCTTTCTGAGCTCAACAAAGTTGGATACAATGAAGGTCAGTATGAAATCTAGTTTTATAAAATTCTCTCTCAGAATTTACAAGGCTTAAAGAGATAAAAGAAAGGCCCCATTGGGTGAAGTCAACACACACTTATGAAAGGAATGGACCAAAATGGAACAGAAAAGATGAAGTACCAGAAATAGACAAGGCAGAAGAAAAGCTGTAAGAGGAAATATGCATCATTAGTGCCATAAGTTGGCCTGGACAGTACAGTGCAGTTGCAAGCGCTAAATTTTTAATTTTTACTTTTAAATCACATACCTACTGTTTCCACAAGAATGATGTCATAGCCTCCTCCCTCACATAGCAGAATAGCTTCATTTGTGGTCCTAGTCACACCTCCTAACGTTCCCCTGGTTGGAGATGGCCTGATGTAAGCATTCATGTCCCTTGACAACTCAGTCATCCGTGTTTTATCACCCAAGAGCGAGCCTTAAACATTTAACATTAACAATTTCAAAAAGGGCAAGTAGTCCGTTAATTTTCAATAGTCAATAACATAGGTGTGCAGGTGAGTGTCTCTGCTGTGGAATCAAATGAGAATTTCCCAGCGTTGTGTGCTAGCAAGTTTCTGTGTGGCTCTTTTGGCTTGCAAGATGTGAGAATATCACAAAAGTGTAACGGCAAGTTAATGCAACCCACTGTCCCTAAACTCAGAGGGCTCCCTCTATGCCAGCACAGACTCTGCAAGTCCTGAACCCCTTTATGTGATCTGAGCACAGCTGGGTCAGCAAACTCTTACCTATCTGTTATCCCTCCCACTCCATAGGAAACTGCCCAAAGACAAGCAGTGTCCTCCCAAGACGAAACTCTCCTATAGTCACTTTTTTATTTGAATTTAATGAAAATTTACTAGTATGACAAGTGTTGCTAAAGTTTAAAAGGAGACAGACCCTCTCAGTCCTCCTTTGTTCCTTATCCTGACCCTTTCTCTGGTGACCTATAAGTCTTGTCTCCACTACACATTCAAGGCATATTCCGTCTAGCCACAACTAATCGCACAGTCGTTATTCATAGTTAACCTGTAACATCTCCCAACAGTAGAATTATAACAAGTTTCAAGAGACAGATATACAGAAAATGATAACGTATTAGTCAGATACAGCCATCTATGACAAAAGGATTAAAATCTCAGTTTCTACTGGTTAGGTCCCAGATAAGTTTTCTAAATCAAGCTTAGTCAGCATTGCACCAGAGGATTTAAATTTTGGGAGGGGCAGGGTTTGCAGACGAAAGCAACATGGGTTTGGAGAGCCTGTTGCTGAAGAGCAGGTAGCCCACAAAAGTTAGTCAAGTTCAGCGGCACTGCAACATCACCATGACTTACTACACAGAAGAGTCAATCTTGGCACCAAGATAGTCCCACAGAAGTTAAACAATTTGTTCCCATTCAAGGATGATAGTGTATTTTTCCAAGATTCAAGGCAAAGCAGGAATATATATATTGGTGGGGAGAGGGGGAGGTTGAGTTGCAAGTGTATTCTGATGGCCTCTAAATGAAGAGATTATTTGGCATCACTTCCAGTCTATATCGCAAAGTTTTAACAATAACAGTACTGATCACAGAAAAGGAAGTTTTCCCTTTCCCCATACAATACCAGGAGAGAGAGGCTGTACAAGGCCACCAGAAGACAGCACAAGTTTGGGGACCTCACAAAACTGGGACTATGATGCCTAATTCCACAGCACACAAAAAATGACTAAAAAGCAATATATAGTTCATGAATGTAACTTTATAGGATAAATTTTCAACCACACACACCAGAAGCACCAGATATTGTCAAGATTAAATGCAGGAGAGCCGACAAAAGCTTTAAGACACACTCACCACCACTTGTGCTAGAGGAAGGGTCCACAGCCAGTACAGACACTTTGTGACCCCTGTCTGTAAGCATTTTCCCAAAGCATTCTATAAATGTTGATTTCCCAGCACCAGGGGGACCAGACAATCCTAAGTAGTAGAGGGACAAAAAACTCTAGTTTAATGAAATAGGCAACAGCCTCTACTGATCTTTCCTTCTCAATGCTCTTCACATGTTATGAACTAATCCCCAACACATTCCTTTGACAATAATGTGAAAGAAATCATTTGTCTTAAAAATATAATTCAGAAAAATAGTACGAGACCCTATTCCAGTTATTTACTACAAATAATCTGAGGCCTGTCACTTCTAGTAAACGACCCCTCCTCTTTTGTACACACTCCCACCTCCACACAAACCCCTCTACTAATAGAGGGGTGTAGGTTTTTTTAATTTAGATTTGACTGAAAAAGTAACTTCCCCCTTTCCCTCCTCCAGATATATCACAAAATGCAACCAACTGCTACAATTAATCACCTTCATAAACCACATACTGGTAGATTTCATCTTCCCGTTAAGGCACCTAGAATTACATGTTAATATTGAATTTTCTAATGAAGAAAT
The DNA here is from genome assembly GCF_965152235.1 of Eretmochelys imbricata. Lineage (NCBI taxonomy): Eukaryota > Metazoa > Chordata > Testudines > Cheloniidae > Eretmochelys > Eretmochelys imbricata. Next base: position 57,858,224 of record NC_135575.1, on the reverse strand, counting down.
CCAAACTTTCTCATTTTGGATTTGCAGTGTATTACATCAGTCTGCTCTGGAGGGGATCATTCACTTCTCTAACGCTTATTCATTCTGCCCATAGCAACATAAGATTGATTTCTTTAACCTCTTCTCCTCTTCCCAAACAGAGGTTTCTCAATATTGGTTTGCACTGCAGAACTTTAAAAATGCAACATGTCAAATCTACAATTTTCAGAAATCATTTAGTATTTAAAGCTGCTGTTTCAGATAAGAAGGTGGATGACTTGCATTCTAATTTAAGACAACTAAACTAGGACTGGCCTGTTGCTTTGCGCTTTGTGCTCTTCACTAACATTTAAGATGCCATGCTCCAGTTCTTGCTTCCTTTGGGCATACAAATGCATAAGGCAATTGTGCACTACACCACTCTACAGTGATCCTTCCAACTGATATTGAAGCATTTGATAGGCTGTAAAGGGAATCTCACCCACCTCTCCTCAGCTAAAAGGTAGGTTGCTTTAAGGTGGGGCCTTTACTGATGATAAAACAACTGAAAATTTTTCCTCCTCCTTTTTTTGGGGAAAACACATGCACCTCAAGGAAAAAAGATACAGCCATTTGGTAATGCTCATCTAAACTCATCTGAACAGCTGGTGCAGTTACGCCTTCTAGCCCCCCACATTCTTCAGCTCAGCAAAACTAATCCTATCATCCATGAGAAATTCCCCTATATCCTCTCCAGAAATTGAGGGGCCATTTTTAAAGCCTCCCTAAGAGTATTTTCCAGCATTGTGGAGAAGCTATTCTTATGAACAATACAAGTGACTTAAAGATGGTTACAAACTATTAATAATCCAATGATTTCAGACTCTACTCCATATTTGCTTAAAAATTATAAATATCGGAAACAAGAGATGATATCATCATAAGATCACAACAGTTACTGGACAGACAAAAGAGGACTGACCCACTCTAAAGGCTAGTGGTTTTCCTTTATTTAACTTTTCTTGTTCTCTGTGGTAGGATAATACCTTCTGAATGAGCACCTGGGCTATCTCCTTTTTCCTGCTCTGAGTTGATTCTACGAGGGTAATGGCCTCTGCCAAGCAGGCTCTGTGCCCTTGGATTAATCCACTGTAAAGTCTGTCTACAAGTCTCTGTTCCTTGTCACAAAGTCCCTGTGTTTGTTGGTCTACGGTTGCTTGATAACACATCCCTCTTTTCAAATCACTTGCTGGCAACATCCACTTTGTACAATACAAGCATACTGAATTAAAAGATTGGGTATATGGAAATAATGATCTAGGAGTGAAATTTGAGTGGAAGCTTTTGGAAGAAATCTTTCTCAGAAAACGATAGTGAGGGAATCTTAGCAGCAATGACAACGTGTTCATCTTGTTTGGAATCAGAGAGTATCAGTGGTATCTGTTCAACTGTGTTTGCAGCCAGCCTAAAAGGAGAGAAAAACCGCTTTAGTTTCTTAAAAATACCTCTAAACATTGAAATTAACAGATGTAGATGATCAATCTTTTCAGTCAAATCATTAGATTTTACTTTATCCACACCTGTGTCCATAACATGTACAAAGGAGATTTGCACACAAAACAGTTGTGTTAACTGCTCTCTCTAAAAGATGACATTTTATTCTTGTTGGAAAAATATCACCATGGGAAACCACCCATTAGGTGGATTTAGGAAGACACATAATTGTTAATTTTTAAAGCTGAAGTTAATAAACTAAATCATTTGTTTAAAAAGTTTGTACTCTAGTTATAGGGAGAAAAAAAAATCATCTATCCTCTTGATTACCAGAAAGCTGTTTTAACAAAAAAACAAAAACCAAAAAAATTCACCTCAACAGGTAAGAAAGTTCTCATACACCTCCCCCCTTCTGTGCTCTTGACACAACAAACCTTATATGTTTATCCAATAGTTTCCTCAGGTCTGTTCTGCTCTGAAGCCCATAATAAAATCAAATAAAACAACCCTCTGGAGTTTACCTTTTGTACCTTTTCTCCAGAAGTAGATGTAGTTAGGTGCACTAAATAAGTGTGGGGAACTTGGAAATAATTTGTTAACTTTGAAGATTTAAGATGGAGCCTATTAGTCTCATCTACATGGAGGTTATTTTCTGGAAAGAAAAAAAAAAGTCCCATAATTGCACCCTCATAGACAAGTTGCCAGAAGCACTACAACACCTACTCTGAACAGGTTTAGACACTGGTTAAAATGTTGGCAACTACCTGAAGCTGCATCTATATTACTGCTCTGCTCAGTGGAGCTATGCCAAAATTAGCAATGATGGGAACTTTCTCAGAAAGAAGTCTAATGTAGAAGCAGCCTCGCAATGCAAGAGACATTCTATTCTACAATCCTATTTTCACTTCCTTGTAAATTTCACAATTTACAAAAAAGTCCATGTTTCCCGATTGCAGATCAGATACGGGTACAAATTTTCTATCTGCACAGGGCTCTACGCACACCTACAGTTAGTGAGCTTCAGCGAAGATGCTCCCCCTGCATAGAACTGTATTAACTTTAAACTACCTATATGCCTTTTCCAAGACACCCGGTTTGTCTTTTAACTGGGCTACTGTAACTCTAGTAGCTTCAGACAAAATCAGATGCATTAGCAATAGGACAAGATTTGACTACACTCCATAGCATGTGCACTCACTTTATACAGTGTATTATGTATCCTGCCTATTTTTACTGCAGCAAATCTTCAGAAAAAAAGCACAGACAAAACTGTACAACTAGTTCACTGTGATTGGGAAACACATTGACCAAAATTTTAAAATCTATGGGACTAAAGTTAGACTCCTAAATCAATATTTAGGCATCTAAGCAAAGTAGCCCTTATTCTGAGGGACTGAGCATCTCACATTCTCATTGACTTAAATGGAAGCTGGTATGCTTCTGAAAAATCAGGCCACTTCTATTTAGATGCCTACAGCCCAGGTCTTGCAATGACATCTATGCAGGTGAATCTCTACACACACACACAGATGTCATTGCAGAAGTGGGGCCTTGACATGGATTTAGGAACCTAACTTTTGGGCAGACAAATTCAAAAAGGGTGGCCACTCTGAATCACTGGATTCTGCAAAACATCAAGTTTGTTAACAGATGACATAAGGAAACTGAACCACCAAGTGACGATTGTTCACTTATTTTGACAATGAAAATTTAGAAAATAAGAACATGGGAATGACCCCCCAGACCAGCAACCCCAGGGGTGAGGCAATGGCGGGCGCTGGAGCAGCTGTAGTCAGCTCCCGCCGCGGGAGCAGTGGCAGGAGGGGAGCAGCGGCCCCAGGAGGGGAGCAGCCCCTAGCAGCGCTCTGTTCGTGCCCCCCGCCCCGGAATTTTCAGGAAGAGCCAGGGACAGGTCATGGGATTCTGTGAATTTTTCTTGATTGCCCATGACCTGTCCCTGACTTGACTAAAACTACCCTTGACAGAATCTTAACCTCACTCCTTGGCGATCCTCCAGTCGTCTGGTACAGAGGCCACGTTAAGTGATAAGTTACACATCGCAGTTAGTAGTTCCGCAATTTCAAAGGAGAGTTCCTTCAGTGAATCCCACCTGGCCCCGGGGACTCACTACGGTTAAATTCATTCAGTCTGTCCCCCAACTGTACAATGGTTGCACCGCTCACCAGTGCCATTCGCACCCCCCACCCCCCACCACACACACACACACACACCCACCCCCGTTCAGAGATCTGTGCTCTCTCCGCGCGGACACGGCCAGGGCACGGGCTGTAAAAGTATCATCGGGTTATCTGGACAACCACAGCGCCCAGGAGCCCGCCGCACTCGCGCCGCGCCACGCAGCAAGGGCGGCGGCTCTACGCGGGGCTGCTCGTGTGAACAATGACGCGCATAACCCACGACGCCCCTCCCCCGCCGCCCCAGACACACAATCCCAATACGCCACTCGACACAGGCCCCCGGCGCCCCCCCCCCCCGCATCACCCACGGACCCCCCAAGGCCCAGCCCTACCCGCCCAGCAGCAGGTTCCGGCTCCGGCGGCTTCCCCGCGGCCTCCCAGCGCGGCCGAGCGGGACATCCGGAGCAAAGGGCGCGGTCGGTGGGGGGGCGCGTGTGAGCTCCAGGCATGCGCAATGCGCATTAGAGAGCACAGCGCCTGCACTTTCCTAGAGCTCGTGTGTACAAAGACTAGAACAATCCCCCCCAGAGAGACCGCTTGTCCCCCAACACCCCCAGCCACCCCCGTACACATCCCTCTCCCAACAGACCCCCCAACACCCGCAGCCACCGCTCTAGGGGTCATCCCTGCACCCCAGCCCCCACACACACCCTGAACCCCTGGCCCCACCACAGAGCTCGCATCCCCTCCTGACCCCCAATCTACAGCCCCCTCCCACACGCCAAATCCCTCGCCCCAGCCTGGAGCCCAAGCCCCTCAGCCCCACCCCTGAGCCATCACCCCCTCCCACACCCCAAGTCCCTGCCTGGAGCCCCCTCCTTTCTGGCCCCACCCCACTTAGAGCCCTCCCCCAGCCCAGTGAAAGTGAGTGAGAATGGGGGCGAGCAAGCCAGAGAGGGAAGGGGAATGTTAATGAGCGGGGGCGGGGCTAGGGTGTTTGGTTTTGTGCAATTAGAAAGTTGGCAACCGTACCCTGTATACACACCTCTCCCAACACCCACAGCCACCCCTGTGCACACACTTCTCCAAACACCCCCAACAGACACCTCCCAGACACACCACTACTCATATAACTGTCTCAATGCCCAGACAGAGACCTTCCAGCGCACACAGACATCCCACATATGCACCTACACCCCTCACTGTATATACACTCACCTCTCCCAACACCCCCCAACAGACACCTAGAATCATAGAATATCAGGGTTGGAAGGGACCCCTGAAGGTCATCTAGTCCAACCCCCTGCTAAACAAAAAAACCTCCATACACACCCCTCCCAACACCCACAGACTTCCCCATACACACATATAGACAACCTCTACCCAGACATCCCCACACCCACTGACCTTTCCCCTGACCCCCCGTACTGTTCTGCTATTACATTCTAATCCTGGCCAGCAAATCTCACAGGAACAGCCACAAAGAGGAGCAGGTAGGGTGAAGAGGGCATAGTGTCCTGTCACTGGTCCTGAGCTCTGCTAAACAACCCTCAATTAGACTTCAAACAGTGGGGCTTCTACATGCCCCTGACAACTTCACCCCCACAACAACTCACTCATTCACCAACATGCTGTCCCCCTATGAAAAAAGACACAAGAATGTGTGTATACCTGTTTATAATGGAAAACTGAAAAACCTGAGATTCCCCCTTGGCTGCTTTCCCCACACTCCCTAGCTTTTCTTCCATGTGCAAGGCCAAGGGGCAGGAGAAACGGTGAGTGTGTTAGAAATTACTGAACAAACTTAGTATTTTTCTTATGAGAAAAAAATTATCTCCTTTATTTTAAATCAACCCAGTCACCAGTGGGATTCTCACTACCTTCTCTGCCCTACCTGGAAATGTCTCTGTTCGTCCACTCCTTCATTCAGCATCAGTTGTATGGTCACAGGACCACGAAGATGCCATCATGAGAAAGCCCCCTAAAGTCTGAGACGCAGGTCACAGCCTGACAAGGAGGCTGGTAGACGCATCAGTTTCGTATAGTAGCTGCAACAGCAGTTACCCAGTTGGTATTGGCACACCAGAGATCCAGGCTATAGTGCACAAGTGATCCAGGACCTGTAAGTCCTACATGCAGCTGCCTGAGAGGAGACTGAAATGGTGGTGGTCCATAAGCACCACAGGTTTTAACCATGTCTCCTTCCTTCCCAGTCTATCATATAGAACGTACTGGAGCAAGTCTATAGCTGGCGACATGGATTTGTGGGTGCAGCATTGTGCATTGGACTCACAAAAGAGCGTGTAATTCAGCAAAGGGCTTGCAGCTGGTCGTCAGGCTGCATATGATTTTATCTTGGCACAGCAGACAGGGCATGTAGTGGATTAGCTCATGCCTCCTTTGCATGGACTGGTGCACCATAAGGATATGCTACACATTATTATCCCCCTAGGGAAGAATGACCTGGGAACGGGCTCCAGGCTCTAACTGATTTGGAAGGCTAAGCAGGATATTGGACTGCTGCTAGACATGTTTCCTAGCATGGGGAGAATATAGTTGGAGATACTAGTCTGCAGGGTTTGGCAAACTGCAATCCACCCACAAAAAATGTGGATAGGGCCTGGAGGAGGACCAACTGGAAAGTACTGACATGGCTGGAGTCCTGAGGTAGCTTGGTTATCATCAGCCGAGCCTGTACCTGAGCTTTTTCTGATACAGGCACAGATTTGTTCCTGGATGATCTTAGTAGTGGGTTGGCTGAATTTCTAGGTAACTTCTTGTAGGGACATGGGTGTGGAGGCAGCCAATCTGATGCTAGTGCCTACTTGTGGCAGGTGCCCAGTGCAGGAACTCATTGATTTAGACTCCAGATACAAACAGATAATGTAGAAAGCATCCCAAGGTGATGCCCCCATCTCATTAGGATATGATGTCTAACCTCCTGGGGGGAAATGCAAACCAGAGGCCAGGGGACACCCGGCCAATGCACTTGACGGCGGTGCAGGCTGATGGTCAAGGTCCCCTCTGACCTCAATCCCCTAGAGGGGGAGAGATGCTATCAGGGGAGTGGAAGTGCCCAGAGACCCTCCTAATGTGATGACGGACTTCCCCTGCAGTGGAAGCCCCCATGAATTGGCAAAGAATCAATGGGTTGCAAGTGATGGGGCTGTCCCTCAGCAGGAACCTTGGATGTAATTAAACTAATAAAGCTGCAGCTTAGTTAAAACACTTACTGTGTGTCTTGCCTTCTTCCATGCAGTGAGCACACCAAACTTCTTTTCAAATGCCAAGCTGCTAGATTTAACTTGCAGAAGAAGTGGTCCATACAATACCAAATCCAGCCCTTGAGTGAGGAAAAATGATGGGTTTACTGACACGTTCATCAGGTTGGGAAACCAAGATCTCCTGGGACATTGGGGACCCAGTGAGATCACTTCCACTTCCTCCTCCTCGATCTTCTGTTACACCCTTGTGATAGTGGGCACTAGGGGAAAAACAAAGTAGCGCCTTGGCCACTTGAGCAACAGGGCACCTCTGTGTAGGGCTCTTGGCTCTTTCCACATTGCTAAGCATTGGCAAGCCTTCCAGTTTGCTTTGGATGGAAAAAAAATCCCAGATTGGAGTTCCAAACATTTTGGTGATCAACTGGAAAGATTCATTGTGAAGACTCCATTTTATCTTATTGATTTTTCTTCTGCTCAGCCAGCCAGCCTTTTTATTACTGGTGGCCTTGATATGCAAAACCCTGATAGAAAATGGGCCTCTGTCCACTGCATCAACAATGCTGCTTCCTTATGTATATACCTTGACCTCCTACCGCAAGGTGGTTTACATATGCATGTTATCGCCAATGTATTGTCCATCGTTATGAGGATGATAGGGTCAGTTATTCAAAAACACACTTTCCTGCCCTCGGTTCTGGAAAATTTATGCTTTCCTTTTGTTCAGAGGACCACCACTCTGAGTCACTAACTTCTCAGAGAACGCACCCCATCCCTCCAGACCTATAGTTATGACAGACCTATCTGGTTCTGCCGTGGCCAACTCTCCCTAGAACCTTTCCAAACTCATCCACCAATCCAGGGAATTCAAACACAAGTGATGCAACATTCACTTTCCAAGAAGAAAAAAATAAAATAAAATTAAAAAATCATAAAATGGCAGGAAAGGGAGACGAGGAAGCCCTGGAGAGTCCTCATATGCATTCTTGCCCAAATACTCAGAGTGCTGACATCTTTGCGCACCTCCTTTAGAGGGTAACTGCTGATCTGATCCTGTTCTGTCTTCCAGCTGACAGAAAAAAATTGTGGGTCTGTGTCTATCAACATTCCAAGATGAACTAGGTGCCTGCTGTGGTAACTCCAGAAAAGAGACAAAGCGACTCTTCAAACTTTTTTTTTTTTTTTTGGGGTGACCAGCGTGTCCAAATAAGACTAAATGTTATCCAAATTACTAATTAACAGAAGTCCTCTTTCTCTCGCAGAAGGTGCTGGATTCCACTTCCCTATCAGTAGCTTACAGGAGGCAGAGTAGAACTAAAGGGGTCCCTGGAATGGGGTTGGGGAGGGCCACTGCCTCAGCCATCCAGTCAGTTTTGATTTTACTCACTACAGCTACGGATCAGTCAAGATCCACTCTGCTGATCTGTGGACTTATCCCTCACAGAGAAACAGTTATCTGATCCCAGGACATTTGATTTTGAATTTTTTTCCCATCCTGAATCAGGTTGAAAACTTGAAATCTCAAAAATTTGCACAAACCAATAATCTATAAATATGTTGGATTGGGTCAATCAAAACATTTCAATAATTTCTAAAAATTTTGTTTCAACTTTGACCTTTCTAAATGTTAACCTCTTTGTGTAAATTACCTAAATTTTCAAAACAAAAAGTCATTTCAAACTGGAAAAACAAAAAATTTGTCTTGTTTCCACATTTTCAAAACTTCTGTAAAAAAAATTTCAAATCTGAAGATTTATTAGAACGGATCCTTTCCCACCAACAATTTTGGGTTTAACAAATGGACATTGTCTGACAAAAGAGAGTGCTTTCTCAGAAAATTCCCAAACGTCTCTATTGAATAGCTTACAATGTAGTTTAAGACAGGATACAATAAATAGGTGCAAACAACAATAGGAGGGAATGGGGTGAAAGGTGGAAAAATGATGATGTACATGAAGAAATAAAATCCAGTTCACTCGGTCTCTATTGGGGCAGTGCTGTCATTGAAAGACTGATGCCAAGTCGACATTAGAAAAAGTTTGCTTGTATAGTTATAATGGCAAACCGTCCCAGTGTAGACATACTTCATACCAGCAAAAAGTGCTTTTTCTGGGATTGCTTATAGCAGTTCCTTAAGTAAAATAAGCTATACTGGCAAAAACACTTTCTGCCGTAACTGCATCTACACTAGGGCTTTTACCAGGATAGAAATGTTGCAAAAACACCCCTAAGCTACATTGCTATACTGACAAAGTTTCTAGATTAGACCTGGCCTAAGAGGACTAAAAATGTATATGTCCCTAATGTCAGCAGATCAGATTCTGAAAATACAGAGGCATGTTGCAGAAAAGGTGCCAGTTTTATCTAGTCACTTTTCACAGTAGGACCACACTTCCAGAGAAACTTTGTTTCTCTTCTATCCTATGTTTTCAGACATAGCAGCTTTCCCCCCACCCCCAGTAATATATTGACTTGAGTGCTATGACCCACAGCCCTTACCTGGCAGTCAAATAATGGCAGTCAGATAATGGAGGTGGATATATCTTGGTGATACAAAACATGTTAACAATCCATATCTTAAGCATATATAAGAATATAGACCTACATTTCTGTAAAACTTTTCCTGCAGAGGGATTGCTGCTCCCTTCGGCCAGAAGGGGAAGCTAGTGCTATACCTTTGTCTAATACAGCTTGAATGTGCCCTGATTTCACTGGAATTTTTATAAATTACATCATAAATCTGTACTGTTCAGCCAGAGCAGTTTTAAATCACTTGTCCTTAAAAACATTCAGAGTTCATTCAGTAAGACTCCAGAACGCGTGATATAAAATCACAGAGCTCAACCTTTGTCTATGTGAAAAGATTTAAATCCATGTTTTATTTTAACATTTAATCAAACATGACCAGCAGTGAGTGACCTTAACCCTGTTTAAAAGTCCTGGATTCTGCAGTGAACCTCTGACTTTCTAGACCCTGGTAGAATTGCATTGTTGCCCTCTATGTGGGCTCTGCAGTAGGTCAGAGAGCTTTCTAAAGTATATGGTACTTGTGGGGACTACATCTTGTTAGTTACAGAAGCAGATGTGGAATGCAAAGCATAATTTTAACTCGTAGTTCTGCTTTTGTGACAAAGCATTTATTCAGAAGGTGGATGTGGGGGAAAAACGGGAAACAGAGCTTATTAAAGGTATGAACAGTTGCCCTGTGGCATAATTCAATATTTATCAGATTATTTGTGGGTTATTGCTGAGAGGCTGAAAAAAGAAAACTGTAGCTTTTGCCTCAGATGACTCATGCTCAGCTGTATATGATAAACACCCTTCACACTCTCTAAACCAAATTCAACTTATGTTGACTGTGCTTATTTTGATGCTTTTCAATTTTAGTCGAGAAGGAGACAGACTGAACCACTGTTTCTTTTTTGATCAAATATCCTATTTCAGCTTGTCAGCATTAAGCAGAAATGTCTGCTTATTTGATTAAAACTAATCCATGGCCAATGTTAGCTTGTCTTTCTCCTGATGCTGGGGGCTGTAACACTAGCACACAATCAGACATCAAAAGCTGTGTTCAATTCCTTTTAAATTTTCTAGTTTTACATCTGTCACATGGGTGTTATTTGGCAAGTTCTCTGAAGACTTTTTGCCATTTTAGAAAGGCCACTGGCTATCCCAGGTTTCAGGAGTGCCCCACATACCTCTGCTAGGGGACAGTCTGCTGCTGCCTGCCATCAAATCTTCACAGGACAAAGCAAAGAGGAACACAAAGGTTGCCAGAATAATAGTTTGCATTACATATTCATACCATTTCCTGCTCCCATTACATTTCTTCCAGGAGACTGGATTCCTGTTGTGCCATTTTCTGTTCTTACCAGTACTTTGACACTAGAATGTAGCATCTGAATACCTCATTTAGGGTAACATTTACACAGGTGTAGAGGCCCACAGGAGGCTCAACACACCCTTTATATCCTTTGTTAAGTTCTTAAACATAACCCAGAAGGGGGAGGAAGGAGTGAACTGGGCTTGTTCCCAGTCATGTATGAAGAGACCTAAACGTTTTTGCTTTTAAAAAGGTTTTTCCTCTTCCCTACTGATTTAGCTCAGGAATTCAAGCCCTGCTTACCTTGGAAGACTCTATGGATGATTAGAGAATTGCTAGGATTATTAAATTAAAAGTACCAAGGAAGATTTGCCTTTTTAAGTGAGAGGGTAAGTGGTTTTTATTCAGACATTTTTGGTCAGCTTTATTCACAACTATTTATTTCAACCTCTTAAGTGAAAAGATCTCTTTGTTAAGGCTTCAACAGGCTACCGCTTTCAATTAAGAGCTGAGAAAACTCCCAATATACAATTCTGGGATCCCCAATGAGTCCACCGTGAAACCAGGAAAGACCGGCATTGACATTTTCAAAGTTAAAAGCAAACAAACAATACCCTTGATAAATGTCTCCACCCTTGTAGGTTTTGTTTAAAGATAAGTGAAAAAAATGGGGGGACAAAATAAACCTACCTTTCCTCCTACCCCCTCTCTGCTGGTTGCTTTTAAGTGGTGATTATAGCTTTGTGTGGGTGGATTTCACAAACCGCTACTGCCTACAGTGAGCCAACATGCTGTGCGTTAATTTGGTTCACCATTCCAATCCTCCTACAGTTAGAGCAGCGGTGAAGACTAGGGAGAAGAGAGCCCAGTGAAACAGTAAAGAAGAGGTTTCAGAGTAGCAGCCGTGTTAGTTGGTATCCGCAAAAAGAAAAGGAGGACTTGCGGCACCTGCATCCGATGAAGTGAGCTGTAGCTCAAGAAAGCTTATGCTCAAATAAATTTGTTAGTCTCTAAGGTGCCACAAGTCCTCCTGATTTAGTAAAGAAGAGGGTAATGAAGAGCACCATTCCTCCTTTACCTGATTGCTCATCTAATTGGAGGCAAAGGGGAAGGGTGAAGCATATCAAGATTCTGAATACACACCAGTCCTCAATTTAATTTGGCTGGCATTCTGGAAAAAGGCCAGTGTTCTAAGTGTTAAACATTTATGGTCCATCCTGAACTGAGCAAGACATACAAATTCTGTTGGCATCTTCTTAAAATGAATCCATTCTTCTAACTAAGCCAGTGCCAAGAATCTGTATCATTTCTCATTATAAAAGTAATATCTCCAGTACAATGTCAAAGTCATTGCCCATCAGTCTATAGGGCTGTCACCACCTTCCCATGTTCTCTGCAGGGAGTGGAGAGAGTTTTAGTAGTTCCCTTTCCAGAACATTAATAAGCCTTTAGGACGGTCTCACATTAGGGCAGTGTTTTTCAACTTATATGGTCCACAGACTAGGCCTAAGATTTTGAAAGGAGTCCTCACCTCCATTCAAAAATTTTTAGAGGTCCCAAAATGAAAACTACTGCATTAGGGAATACCTACGTTAGGCTTTTTTACTGCTGTATAGTTTCAAACCAAGGTTAAATTATACTGGCAGTGCCAGCCCCACTTCACACTGGTGACCAGGCAGCACATCTACATTGGGGAAACAACAAAGAAACAACACAGCAGCACGTGCACCGCTGTAGTGCTTAAGTGCAGACCCCACCTATGCTGATGGGAGGGGGTTCTTGCTCAGGGGTGTGAAAAAACACTCCCCTGAGCGCAGCAAGTTTCAGTGCTGTGAAGTGTCACTGTAGAAAGTGCACCAGCGCTGGGAGCTAGGCAGTGTTTTAGCATTGCCAGTGTAGATTAGCCCTCACTTGTAAAGCAAGCTTTGCCACAAAGCATTAGTAATACAATCGCAGACATCGAGTGAACCCTGATATGCAGTTTCCCCAGTTGATTTTCCTCCTTTCGAAATTCAGCCACCAGGGCTGCGAGTATTTTAGTGATGGTTATTTTTGAAAAGTTTACGGCTGACCTTTTTTGGAAGACTGAGTAGACAGCTAAGGCTGATTATCCTCATCACATGTTGTTTGTAATTCATACAGTAATTCTAAATTGGAATTTAAAAGAGGGATCGACAGAGAGAAGATGCAGAGGGAGGCTGTCACTGTTTTTTTTGGGAGGTGGAGAGGAGAGTTCTTTATGATGCATAAGGACCTGAAAGATGTGTGTTTTCCAAAGGAAAAACAAAGAACTGCTTTTCCCCCTTTTGGATAATCAATTAATGTCAAGTCTTGTCTTTTCTATCTTTTTTTTTTTTTTTTTTTTTTTTTTTAAGACTTTTTGGATGATTTGCAGATGTTTATTGGGAGATCTCTCAGCCTTTATCTGAAGTAGGGGGAGTGTTAAATTCTTAAACAGCTTTTCTTCCAAGAGCTATAGTTTAAAAGGTGTTAAACAAACAAACAAAAAATCTTTCAATCTGAATAAATATCACTGAGGGAACTGATCTGATTGCCAATTCATTTGAGGTAGTTAACGCTTTTGTAAAGACTAGTCTGGATACACCCCAATCCTTTGCTTCAGGCTAGAAACTTTTGTAGTTTAGCCTAGGCTGACCCTGACTGTTAATTTTGTTTCCATCAAAATTCTACAAATTCTAATTATTCATCAAGTCTTCCAGGAAAGCAGGACAGAAAGACCTAAGTTTTTAATGTAAAAAACCAAGCATGAAAACCCCCCATTACACCCTCCCTTCAACACAACTAACCATTCCAGAGGCAGAAATCCACTGTTTATCCACAGACCAGTACAATGTGGGCTACAGTGACAATTTCCCTACGCTGCTGGGCCTCAGTCCTGACCTAGAGGAACCACCTGGAGGGGTGAGAAGCTAGGTCTGAAGGGCTGCATGCTGAAACTGCCAGATAGGTGGGTCACTTGAGAACTGTAGTGGTTTTGTGGACACTTGTCCATTGGTAACTGCTGAGAAAACATCTAATTCATTTCACATACATCCCCCAGCAACCTTAAAATAAAGACAACTTTCCATGGCTTGGAAAACATGGTCTGATGGACTGAGAATATGACAGAGCTCCTAAATTTAGTCCCATCATTAGTTAATCCTTACTACAATACCTTTAAGCTATAAAATGCTAAATATTATTGCTGACCTGAGCTTGAACGGACAAGGAGTGCAACACGAACGCTGATGGGATGCATCCCTGACTATCTTGGCTAATTTACCATTGATGGACAGTTCCTCCATGGAAGTTATCCAATTCTTTTTTTGAACAGTTATAATTTTGGCCTTCACAACATCCACTGGCAATGAGTTCCATGGGTTGATTGAGTTGTGTGAAAAAGTACTTCCTTGTGTTTGTTTTAAACCTGCTGTCTATTTTATTGGGTGACCCCTGGGTCTTGTTACATGAAGAAATAGATAACACTTCCTTATTCACTTGCTCCATATCATTCATGATTTTATGGACTTCCTTCATATCCCCCCTTAGTTGTCAGCTTGGAAAAGAGACCGCCCAGTCTTTTTAATCTTTCCTCATATGAAAGCTGTTCCATACCCCTAATCATTTTTGTTGCCCTTCTCTGTACTTTTTCCAGTTCTATTTTTTCTGATGAGGTGACCATAACTTCAGGCAGTGCCATGGATTTATATAGTGGCATCATAATATTTACTGTTTTTCTATCTATCCCTTTCCTAATGTTTGTTGACCCCCTCAAAGAATTAGAGTAGATTGGTGAGGCACGATTTCCCTTTATAAAAGCCATGTTGATTCTTCCCAACAAATCATGTTCATCTAGGTGTCTGATAATTCTGTTCTTCATTATAGTTTCAACCAATCTGCCTGGTGTTGAAGTTAGGCTTACTGACCTGTAATTGCCAGGATTGCTTCTGGAGCCTTTTTTAAAAATTGGTGCCACATTAGCAAGCCTCCAGTCTTCTGGTCCAGAAGCTGATTTAAGTTATAGATTACATACCACAGTTAATGATTCTGCAATTTCATATTTGAGTTATTTCAAAACTCTTGGGTGAATACATAGGTGCTGGAACTAGGGGTGCTGTCTCTCTCCCTGGCTTGAAGTGGTTTCCATCATACAGGGTTTACAGTTTTGTTCAATGGTTCAACCCCACTATACAAAGTGAGTAAATACCATCTGGTCCTGGTGACTTATTGCTGTTCAATTTATCAATTTCTTCCAAAATTACAACTGATACCTCAATCTGGGACAATTCCTCAGATTTGTCATCTAAAAAGAATGGCTCAGGTATGGGAATCTCCCTCACATCCTCTGCAGGGAAGATGGACGCGAAGAATTCATTTAGCTTTCCACAATGGCCTTATCTTCCTTGAGTGCTCTGTTAGCACCTTGACTGTCCAGTGACCCCACTGATTGCTTGGAAGGCTTCCTGCTTCTGACATATTTAATTTTTTTTTGCTATTAGTTTTTGAGTCTTTGGCTAGCTGCTCTGCAAATTCTTTTTTGGCCTGCCTAATTATAACTTTACACACTTGATTTGTCAGAGTTTATGCTCCTTTCTATTTGCGTTCCTGTATAGCAGTGATCACAAACTTTTCAGGGTCCCCTGTTCCCCCCACCCCATGGCTGGGCCAGAGCAAAGCTGGGAGTGGAATGGAGCAGGGCTGGGTGCTGCTCCCTCCCCACCTCCCATGGGAGCTGGCCCAAGCCCCACTGCACTTCCCCAAACATTCCTCTGCACACACACCCCGGGGGGAGGGGGGGTCACATCCCACAGTTTCAGGACCTCTGCTATATAGGCTCCTCCTTTCCCAAAAGGCTCCCAAGTTCCTAATAAACCTAAATCTCTCCTCCCTACACCATTGTCTGATCCATACATTGAGACCCTGCAGTTCTGCCTGTCTAACTGGCCCTGCGTGTGGAACTAAAAGCATTTCAGAGAATGCTACCATAGAGGTCCTGGACGTCAATCTCTTACCTAGAAGTCTAAATTTGGCCTCCAAGCCCTCTCTTCTCTCTTTTCCTATATCATTGGTATCAACATGAACCACAACGATCAGTTCCTCCCCCGCACTGCATATAAGCCTGTTTAGATGTCTCAAGAGATCCGCAACCTTCGCACCCGGCAGGCAAGTCACTATGCTGTTCTCCTGGTCATCAGAAACCTAATGAAACCTATATTCTAATGATCAAATCCCCCATTACTATTAACTGTCTTCCTAATTACCAGCATTCCCTCCTGCAAAGAGGTATTCTCAGTGTGAGAGGATACCCTGACATCATAGGAAAGGAGGGTCCCAACTATGGGATCATTTCCTTCCACTCCACTTGAAAGTCTCAGGGAAGGAGAACATCCATCTTCCTCAACAGAAGACAGGCTGTAAGACTGAGGTTGGCACTGCCCTACTGTGTCACAGAAAGTCTTATCTATGTACCTCTCTGTGTCCCTGAGCTCCTCCAGTTCAGCCACTCTGGTCTTCAGAGCCCATACTCTCTCAGAGCCATGAGCTCCTTACACACGCCACCAGCCCACAAGACAGGTGATCATACATGCTACATTCAGTGCAATAAGCTGAATAGCTCCCACTCTGCTGCTGGACTTCTGCCTGCATTCTCTTTACTCCTGCAGCTTTTACTCCTGGGGGTTTTGCTTTTTCGTTGCGGTTTTTTTTGGGGGGTGGGGGGAGGAGAAGAGTGTTTACTGGCCTAAGATTAGACAATGTTAATCAGGTATGTGTGGATCTCAGGTACGCCCTCTAAATTTCCTCACAAAACACCCATTAGCTGATCTTGTTCACCAGCCCCCTGGTCAACTAGGAGCTGGCTTTTTAAACTCCTGTTCTCTCTGAGTAGCCCCCCCGCACTTAACAGTTAACAGGTGTTAACAGGCTTAGGGATTAAAGCCTTGTTAAGAAACTCTAAGCCAGTTAAATATTTTTTGTCAAGGTCCAAATTTCTTGGTCAGATATAGTCAAGGTCCAGACTCGGAAACATTTTTCAAACTGCAATAACAATAGCAATAATAAGTAAATAGAAAGATTTCACGGCCCATTCAAAAGCTTCTGGCGGTCTGGATTTTGCCCATGGTCCGCCTTATTGACTACCCCTGCTTAAATGTTGCCTGGTAGGCTCAGCACACAACCCTCTAAACAGACCACACTATATACTTCAGTCAAGCAGCAAGCACACAGACAGCAAACTCACCCCAAGGTCAGAGTCACTCCTCCTTCAGCTGGAGAACTCTCTTGACATATTCCCTGTTAGCTGCTCCTGTTCACTAGTTCCTCTGGTCGCTTAGGTCGCTATAATCCAAATTATATTGATAACCAGTTTAAAGGGGAGCTATGTTTGAACCATGCTTTGAACCAATTTTTTAAGAGTGTGTAGAGAAAACTTTGGAGGTATCAACAAGACAAGCAGGCCCTCAAATTATAAAAAGTAACTGGCTGGAGAGGTGCCAGCTTGGAATCTTAGGACTTGTCTCCACTGGCACTTTACAGTGCTGCAACTTTCTTGCCCAGGGGGGTGAAAAAACACCCCCCTCTCCCCCCAAGCACTGCAAGTTTCGACACTAAGGCGCCAGCACGGACAGTGCCCCAGCGCTGGGAGCTCTGTCCCCCATGGAGGTGGGTTCATTAGAATGCTGGGAGAGCTCTCTCCCAGCGCTCTGCCACGACCACACAAGCCACGTTAAAGCGCTGCCACGGCAGCACTTTAATGTTGCCAGTGAAGAGGTGCCCTTAATGTAAAGCCATTCAGTGCAACTGCTCAGCTCAGAATGCTGTTGGATTTCAGAAACATGGGTTCTGTCAGGTGAAATCGTTCTCACTGTGGCAGCTTCTGAGCATTCAGTGCAATTATTGGGTTTCACGCCTCATTTCTTAGGCACCAGAGGATGACTGAGGCCAGAAGAATTATTCCATCAATCTAGCTGTACCTACACTGAGAGCTAGGTTGACATAACTACACAACACAGGGCATGACATTTTTCACAATCATGAGAGACGTAGCTAGGTTGAGCTAATTTTTAAAAGTAGACCAGGCCTAAGTCCTATCTATACACTGGTGTTGGTTACCAAGAACAGGATCTCGTGAGACTTTTCCTCACAAGGTCTCATAAGAGATGAGCAAGGAGCTGCATACCCTGATTTATTTGCTTTAGTCCTGGTCTACACTATAAAGTTACATTGACCTAAAGTGACTTAGTTTTGAATGTGTCCATGCCTAAAGTTTGTCTCCTGCAGACACTGGCACCCCGCTACACTGACATGACAGATTCATAGCTTCCGAGTCCACAAGGGACCATTGTGATAATTTTGTCCGACAACCTCTATAAACACAGGCCATAGAATTTTCCCCGAAATAATTCCTACTGCATACCTTTTAGAAAAACGTCCACTCTTGATTTAAATATTGCCACTGATAGAGAATGCACCATTCCCCTTGGTAAATTGTTCCAATAGTTAATTACCTTCACTGTCAAAAATTCACATCTTATTTCCAGTCTGAATGTGTCTCGCTGCAACTTCCAGACATTGGATCATGTTATATCTTTCTCAGGTAGATTGAAAAGCCCATTATGAAGAATCTGTTCTCCACTTAAGTATTTCTAAATAATCAAGTCACCCCTTAATGTTCCTTGTTAAGCTAAATAGTCTATCATAATAGGGCATATTTTCTAATCCTTTAATCATTCTTGTGGCTCTTCTCTGAACCCTCACCAATGTATTCTTGAATTGTGGATACCAGAACTGGACACAGTATTCCAGCAATGGATGCACCAGTACCAAATGCAGAGGTAACAACCTCTCTAATTCTATACAAGATTCCTGTTTATGCATCCAAGGATCCCTTTTGGCCACAGAGTCACTCTAGAGCTCATGTTTAGTTGATTATCCACACACACCCACCCCATCCCAAATATTTTTCAGAGTCACTGCTTCCCAGGTTAAAGTCCCCCAAATAGCATCACCTTCCCCTGAACAACTTGGGGCTAAAGCTGACCTATTTCCATCAATGTAGTGCTAGTGTAGACATTGCATTACCTGTGTCCACTAACTGACTTCCAGCTGGAGAAGAGGCAAAGGGACCAAAAGTTTCATTGAGAAATGCACTAGGACATTATGGCTTTGTTCAGGCTGCAAATGCAGATGTTGCACTACATTAATAAGCTAAATGCCTAAAGACCCTGTACACAGCAGCCTCTCCTTCCATGGGAAACTCCACACATTGCTCCCAACATCACCCAGAACAACACATGGCAGCATGGCATAAATCTTTACCTCTACCACTTCACATCTGGGGAGCACAAGGAGAACCATGACTACACCTATACTGGGCTGTGATTACCGCAGGCTCCACCAGCAAACACACGGCACTGTTTGTTTTTACCATGAAGGAAGATTTTAATATGTAAACAAATGTTTGTTTTACTGGTGCTTTATAAGTATGGGTTACCCTAAGACAGTGCTCTAAAATATTTTCATCTTGTTTATTTGCACTTCAAGTTTGTTGCTTGTTCAGTTATGCACAATAAACTTTTAGTTTTTGAAAACCGGAGTATATGTATTGATTAGTTTGCACAGAGTAGACATGTCACATAGTCTACCCCTACGCAAAAATAATAATGGGAGTCAATACCCTACCCAGAGTTAGTGTAAACACACAACACTACTATGGCTGACTGTTCAAATGTTATTTTAAGGCCTCCCTCAGCCACATAGCCTTTGTGTCTGGGCAAAAGCAGCAGTTGGCACGCTTCACCCTTCCATCCTGCTGGTAGCCTTTCCCCTTTTGCTTCTCAAACATTATGTAATACTCAACATGCAGCAACAATAGGAACATTTGCCTCACTGAGATCCAATCTAGCATTAAACATCACCAGCAAGCTTTAAGTCTTCCAAAGCACATTCAACAGTCATCCTGCACCTGCTCAGCCAATAGTTCAGTCATTCCTTGGTTCTCTCAAGGTGGCCAGTGTATGATTTCGTAAGCCAGGTGAGCAAATGTCCCCCCAAATCATTACTGGCATGTCAACTTCACCAATGTTAGTAAGCCAGTCAGGCAAGAATGTCCCTGCTTGCAGCTTTTGGAAAAGTCCTGCATTTTTAAAGATGTCAGCATCCCTCACCTTCTATGACCATCCCACATTGGTGTCAGTGAAGCATTCTTAGTGACCTACTAGCACTTGCATAACCAGGGAGAAGCACCCCTTTCGATTTATTACTCACTGGCAAGGTGGGTGCTGCCAGAATAGGGATGTGTCCTGTATATCCCACCACAGTTCAGGAACTACAGTGCTTCAAATCCATCTGCTATTTTCTGTACATTGCCAAGAGCCACAGTTCTGTACAGCAGACAGAATGGCCTTGCGTAGGTAGAGGACAATGGAAAAAATCTACAGATGGCCCACTGACTGATAGCAATCTAGTATTGCAAGCTTCCAGACCATGATTACCCCTCACTTTTCCACTGTCAGTGCAGCTCTCATTCTGTTGTCCCAATGCTGGAGGGTTCGGGCAAGCCTGGCACTCAGATCCAGGAATGGGGCCTATTGCATCTCAAAGTTCTGCAGCCAAGGCTCCTCATCCCAAATCTGCATTACATGATCCCACCACTCAGTGCTAATTTTTCAGGACCAGAAGTACCTGTCCATCATGCCTCTCCATGAATGCCTGCAACAACCTATTTTTATTTGCTGTCTCCTTCATCCATACATCCTCCTCAGGCATCTCATCTTCATTACTGCACCACTGGTAGTGGTAATTGTTGTTCTGCAAATAAAGGAGAATTGTGGCATCCTATATTTGCAAAAGACATGAGCATTGTGCTGAGCTATACAGTGTCCACGCTTCTGCCGCAGAGATGGCAACCACCGAAGAGTGGCATGTGGAACTGTGAGAATTTAAAAAATTATGTGATGGAATAAATGTTATGGGATGGAGAAAATGACCCTGTGGGAAACTGACTCCTAGGTTCACAGAAATCCTTGAGTGAATTGCTGGTATCCCAAAAAGAACAGCAAAAATGTCCCACAAGGCATTGCCCCAGACAGCAGTGCAAGGTACACTGTACCTGAGAGACACCACATCCTCTGTCGATGCCATCACTCGTGGTGAGAACACAGCACGACACAGGCAGCCAAGTGTGCATGTACTCAAGCAACATAAAAAGTTGGCAGCTGTAAGCCACCAAGACTTCAGTTAACCAAATTTTATAGTGTAGATACAGCTTTAGATGTGGTAGGGTTTACAGCCATGGTAAGGAGAACACAGAATCCTGAACTCCGTCTTGATGGTTACATATAAGGGGAAACTGATTGGTATATAGGAAGTGTCCGTTTCTAAAATAAACTTCTAGATGGCCTTCAAGACACTATCTTTAAAAAGAGAACACACTTTTTTCCTTTTTAAATAAACACAAGTTTAAGGATGGACTGGCTATCATAAATCTGAATTCTCTGCTTGTGCCCATTTAAGTTACCCAATTAAAATGATAACATTTGTTAAAACCAGCAGCATAGGGAAAACAAGTTAAAATATCTATTGATATTACCATAGTGTTTTCATCAACATAATAGCTATAGATGGAAATGCAAGACTAAAATCTTAGTGAAAACACCACTCCCCTTTCCATTCACTGGAACAGTACTGTACAGGACCGTGGCCCCTTAAACTCAGTGTAATACAAATGGAGCTGCAAGGGTATTCTCTCAGTGAATTAACAACATCGTTTGCAACTAATGAGACTATGACATGTGTAGTAGCTGCTTTTCAAAGTGATTAACTCAGTCATTAAAAAAAAAAACTTGGGGGAAAAAAATGCAATCAAGTCACCTGTCTAAGAAAAGACACAGGAACTACAGAGTTTATTTGTAAAACTGGAGGCAGCAGGCAGGGAATCAAACCACTGAACACAAACAAAAATTGTGCATATGGGCGGACAACTCACGTGGTTTCAGTTGGATGAAAATAAAATGATGACTACTGGAAAAAGGGCTTTAAAATGAAAATGACCTTTAAAATGAGAGCTGGTACATAACCCAGAGCAAAACGAAGATAAAATTGCAGGGATCCTCCTCCTTCATTGGACGGGGTAAAGCAGCAACAAATGTGGTGCCTATGAAATTTGCATCTTTATCTGGTTGGTTTCCAGAACCAATGGAAATCTGTAATTCGTCATCTGCCTTTTGGCAACTGCACTTTAAAGCCTTGTTGTCTGACTGGAACATATGCTATCCAGCACTTATGAGAAAACCATTTGGCAAACAGAGTTGTGCGGAAGGAGTTGGACAAAACAAGGGAATGGATTAGCCATGAAGTAGAGAAAAGGTGGTTCAGAGGTAGACAGGGTAAAATGACAGTGACCCCAGAATGATGTGGTAGAAAGTCTGCCTTGAGTGATCTGTAGAGCACAAGGCACAGCAAGGGAGAGTCTGAACTTAAGCGCCCGCTTATTTCTCTCTCCCCACACGCAATATAGCCGTGTGCAAAATGAATTGTGAGATGCATGTGAAAGATATATTGCTATACCATGACTGGTGATGGTAAGAGTTACACTGTATATTTAGGCACACACCCAAAGTAGGGTGACTGCCAGTTCACACAGTTCTGAATCATGAATCTCAAGAAGCTGAACAAGAGGCTAGTGTGCTGAACAGAAGGAACCAGAAAGTAATTAATAAATCAGACTGTGAAAACACTAGTAACTCGCAAAGGAGTGAACAGGGATTTGGAATAGGACAATACAAAAAAACCCCCACCAAAACGAATGATGCATACCATGAAAGGTTCATAACACAAAAGGTCACAACACTGAGATGTCCAAAGCCTTTGAAAAGCTGAAGAAATGTATAAACAGTTCTGTAATGGGAAAAGAAATAGCCATAGAGAATAAAACCATTTACATTCATTCCAGTTAGAAAGACAACGGAAGTTGTGAAAGCATGACCATGGTAGGAGGAGAAGGAGGATTGATTTTAGTGCCCTGGCAAACAGGATACCAAGGCCAGACTAAAAACAGATTAGTGGCCTTCTGTATTGTATGTGTGTCATAAATATAAAGGGAAGGGTAAACCCCTTTGAAATCCCTCCTGGCCAGGGGAAAACTCCTCTCACCTGTAAAGGGTTAAGAAGCTAAAGGTAACCTCGCTGGCACCTGACCAAAATGACTAATGAGGAGACAAGATACTTTCAAAAGCTGGGAGGAGGGAGAGAAACGAAGGGTCTGTGTGTCTGTCTTTATGCTGTCTTTGCCGGGGATAGACCAGGAATGGAGTCTTAGAACTTTTAGTAAGTAATCTAGCTAGGTAGTGTTAGATTATGATTTCTTTAAATGGCTGAGAAAAGAATTGTGCTGAATAGAATAACTATTTCTGTCTGTGTATCTTTTTTGTAACTTAAGGTTTTGCCTAGAGGGGTTCTCTATGTTTTGAATCTAATTACCCTGTAAGGTATCTACTATCCTGATTTTACAGAGGTGATTTCTTTACTATTTCTATTTCTATTAGAAGTCTTCTTGTAAGAAAACTGAATGTTTTTTTCATTGTTCTCAGATCCAAGGGTTTGGGTCTGTGGTCACCTATGCAAATTGATGAGGCTTTTTATCCAACATTTCCCAGGAAAGGTGGGGGTGCAAGTGTTGGGAGGATTGTTCATTGTTCTTAAGATCCAAGGGTCTGGGTCTGTAGTCACCTAGGCAAATTGGTGAGGCTTTTTACCAAACCTTGTCCAGGAAGTGGGGTACAAGGTTTTGGGAAGTATTTTTGGGGGAAAGACTTTTCCAAACAGCTCTTCCCCAGTAACCAGTATTTGTTTGGTGGTGGTAGCGGCCAATCCAAGGACAAAGGGTGGAATATTTTGTACCTTGGGGAAGTTTTGACCTAAGCTGGTAAAGATAAGCTTAGGAGGTTTTTCATGCAGGTCCCCACATCTGTACCCTAGAGTTCAGAATGGGGGAGGAACCTTGACAATGTGTTTTTGACATACACTACAATTACAAATAAATAGCAGCAGAAATCGCTAAGAGAAGGTGTAGTTGAAGGCGATGTCACAAAGATTGTGACCTACAAAAACAGCTCCAGTCAAAATCTTTGAATGAGACTGTACTCCAAACAGAAAACATTTTATGCATTTCTGAATTCAAGTTTAGGAATAGCCGTGCTGGAGAATTACTGCAATATAGTCAAAGAGATGGGGTCTCAAAATGCAGTTTATAGAACAGCAGTGACATCAGAGACTAAGAACCCTGATACAGTACTTCAATATGGAAGGAAGGAAGACAGGTTTCAAATATATAAAGGAACACTAACACTATTTGTTTTAAATTTTCAAAAGGAAGGCTTTCCAAAGGAGGTTTCAAAATCCTTCCAAGTTACTTATATCTTCATCAAATTGTACATCAGACAAATTTCACTCCCACTGCCTCAGACATCCCAAACTATTTGGAAAAAAATGTTATACATTTTGTAAAATTATTATTAAAATATTAGCAAAGGTATCTTTTTGATTATTAGAAAGGTTACATGGTGCAATGTAGTCAAGAACTCCCAGTGAAACCACCCTTTGGTCCAAGATCATTGTAGAGTTCTCCAAAACTTGTTTGGATTGATCCAAATGGAAAAAATCTTGTCCTCAAGCTGTGCATCACTTATTGTAATATTACTCTGCTTACAAAGGCCACCATCAAGTGCAATACTGAATATACCTCTCAACAAATGCAGCTGTTGGGAACATCTCAGCACAGAGATTGGAGGGCTGGAAAGAGTGAAAAGATCACACATTTATTCAGCAGTATCATTCACTCCCTTTTAAATGTGTCCAGAAATTGTGCGTCCAGATTTAAGAATTAGGTTTACGTCCATTATTGTTTATTTATTTTTTATATTATATATATAAAAAGTGCCTGAATTGTTTTTGGAAAAAACAAAAAAGTCTGGTTTTTTTTGTTTTTGTTTTAAATTTTCTGAAACATCAGGAAAATCAAATTCTGATCTCCCTAAAATAAAATACCTGGAAGACCTTCTGGACATCTTAGACTATATAGACCATTAGTTTGCAAACCTTTATTAAACCAGTAAGGATAGATTCAATAACCTCTAAAACGGTAATTCACTTAAGTTAAGCATTCACAGTGAAAAAGAAAATTTCAAACCATCTGACTAAACACGCATTCAAGTCTCCAATGCTCAGCTTTCACTCTCATTCTTGTGATCTCACCACATCATTTCACTAGTTCTCTAGTCATCGGTGGATTCCAGGCTAGACAGGAAATTAATTTCTAATGTAAAAAACAAGTAGAACACACACCTTTAACAATTCAGCACACCACCTTACAGGCTTTTTTTACATGCTACAAAAAGGAAAAGAAAAAGAGGCAAAACAATATTTTGTATCCATTCTAACTGAATTACCTTTTAGGCCCCATCTACACAATGTCTTACTCTTATGAAGCTCCATGTAATGATTGTGCCCCAGCCTTTGCAACACAGCTCGGTCTTATTTACACAAGTAAGATCCAGGCCTCACTCTTCCCCACCCTATTATACCAGTTTTATGCCAGCGTAACTCTATTTAGTCAACGGAATTACAGTGGCATACCTGAGTGGAGAATCAGGCTCTGGGTTTATAACACATTAAAGCTTCATTATAGCAGCATTCCGATATGAGGAAGTTTAGTAAAAACAAAAATTTAGACATGGTTTACACCTAGGGCCTGCTTTTTTTAGGGGGCTGAAAGAAAATATCCAACTGGCCTCCTCTAGGCTACACAATTTGTTTTTTGTTCTTATATATTACACACAAAAAACTGTAGTAAAAGAGAATTAAGGTTACGAAGTCAAGCATTCAAGTTAGGAAATGCCAGAATTAAGATTGCTGTGCTCCCTGTCCCAATCTCCTTTTCTCCAGGCTCCTCACCCAATCTCAATGTCTCTCCCACCCCAAACTTCTTTATCCAGTGTCTTTGTCCAGCTAGTCCCAGTTCTGCCCCAATACCTCAACTCCTTGTCAGAGCTCTCACCCCCTCCCCCGCCTCCGGCCTTCCCACACTGGTTCCTACTTCAAGTCAGCCTCCCTTGCTCCAACTACGAATCATTATTTCTTTCTCCCATAGTCCCAGCCTCACCACCTACTCCTTTCCCTCTCCCATCCAAGTTTTTTGTTGTTGTTGTTGCCTCTGAATTTATATCAGGCACTTTCTCCTCCATACTGCCAGCTGGGAGTGGAGCAACTGAAAGCACAGGAGAGATAGGCTCCTCCCTGCTCAGTTCTGGTGCCCAGTCCCACCGTGGCCCAGAGCAGCAATTTCAGGAAAAGTCCTTCTGAGTTCCATAGCCCTGGGCCGGAGCATGCCTCACTGCTCTGTAGGAACGGCACATACAAAGTTGGCACCAGGAACTGTGAGGGGGACGGTGCAAGGTCAGTGAGGACAAACTTTGGAAATTTTAGCTGCTTTATTAAAAAAAGGGGGAAAAAGTTCCTATGGAAAATGCACAAATTGTGGATTTTTCAAAGGCTTATAACTAGGCCAACATTTGGACATTTTCACTGGGATGGCAAAAAGGAACATCTTGGACACAAAAGCCAGGCCCTTGCCAAATTCTGAGTCCTTGCTCCAAAGCATGGGGACACTAGAGCATTTCAAAGAAAAGCTCTCAAGACTTTATCATGGTCAAAACAAACTATTTTTCCATAGCCTCATTCTCAAAAATGCCAGACCTTCCAAAAAGGTTTAGCATGAGGCAGACACCTGAAATGGAAAGTTTAAGTCCAAAGAGTTTAAGTTTGGCAAAGTTATAAGCAACTGACAGAAGGGTCTTATAATGGAAAGTGTTTGGCAACCTTAATAGGCAGTGCTACCTACCCCAACTATATTAACCCCTCACCACACACCAGATCCTACCTCCTTCAAAAACTAGATCAGTGTATTTCCCTTGTCTCTGCTAGTATGAAAACTTCCCTCCCACAAATGCCGCCAAAGATTTTTACAGTGCCCTTTTTTGGATCTTTGCTGTCACATTTGAATTGAGATGAGAGACTGAATACAAGTGCTGACAATATTATTCTCTAACCCCAGGGTTAATTACAGTTTAACATCTTATTTGCTCTCCTCTCCCTGATCAATGGTGCATTTTTCTTCAACTGATCACAAGGATTGCTAGGGTTTGTGTCTTTCTTCCCCGCCCCGGGGAGATTTACCACTAGTTCAGACATTTTTTCCAGAATCCTGCCACCAAGGCTTTGCAGTTCAAAGCAATTGTCTACCTGGGGAAGGAGGCTACCAGACTAGTCTAAGGCAGGAACAGAATCAAAGACAAGAAATCAAGAGGAGGTGACTGCATAACCTCAGATCCATCCAGCTCTTCACTTTCCAGTGCTCCCACTACTGTGGATAAAGCAGCATATGGATCTTGGAAAGCTATTTCTCCTCCCACTGCTTCTTCTGGCTCACTGTAGAGAGCAGAACAGTAAAACGTACATCAGGCTCTGGCAGCAACCCACTGATCCAAGTTTCCCTTCTCTATTCCCACTCAGCTCAGGGGCAGCCTGATGCTATCAGTGATTCCCCCACCTAGAGCATCTTGTAGACTTTGGGTGACAGCATGTGTGGGGGAAATGACAACTGGGGGACAAACAAGAAAAATTAAAGCATTTCACAACCAATGGAAAAAGAAAAGACAGATGCTGTCCACTGTGCCAGAGAATGGCATAAGAAGCTGCTGTGGGTACACTTTAATTCCAATAAGAAAAGGAGTACTTGTGGCACCTTAGAGACTAACCAATTTATTTGAGCCTAAGCTTTCGTGAGCTACAGCTCACTTCATCGGATGCATCTCCAGTAAAGGGTGGAAAAGTGGCAGTTTAGACCCAAATCTCTGATCCATCCTCACTGGAGGTAAATAAAGTTTCTGCAGATATTCCATACTCGGGGAAGGGGGGCGGGGGGGCGGCAAAGGGAAATCAGTGAAAGTCTATTAAGTTATATGGGCACATTAGTTCTACTGAATCTATTCTATTCTCACCTAATGAAGAAATCCATCTCCCCCACAAAAATCTCTCATCACCAGTACTGACTTAACATTGCTACCAAGCGGCATCAGAAGTTAAAACGCAGAGTAAATTTTTTTTCCATTTGAAGCAGTATTATCCAAGAGAATCTTTTTTTCTGGGTTGTTATAAAGCTGCCAAGAAATAGACAAGACAAGGCATTAATCAAAGTAAGCAATAACAATGGTTTTATTTAAAACTTCCAGTAAAGAAGACCCACTAGTTTTGGAATAAAAGTACTTAAAGTACTACAGAGTAAGTGAATATAAAAGATTAGCAGAAAACAAAAACAAAAACAAAAACCAGTAAAAAAATTAAAAATATTTTTTTAAAAAAAGTTTGAAATAGATCCAAACAGGGTTTTTAAATCCTCCAAACATTTAACAGTTACTAGGTTTGGCAAAACAAAATTCTTTTACACAATTAAAAGTTTACTTCTTTTATGTAAACTGCCTAAAATCGCTCAATAATTCAAGAACAGACTGTACAATTTGTCTTGAAATATACAGAGCTGCAGTCTCAGGACCGCAGGAATGATTAATTTTGCCTTCTTCTCAACTATATGAATTAACCAGCTACATAAACTGTTTTTGGGGGGAGGGAAGAGGCAAAAATAATCAGAGTTAACAAGATAAAGCCACTATAAAAAAAATTAACGAAATGCACAGCAAAGTTCAGACCTCTGTTTCATTTCTTTAAACTAACAAGCTACGTTTACAGTATATTCTGCATGTCAATTGCCATTTCCCCCTCCCCTTTTCCCCACTCAAATATTCCTAAATCCTCTAGTCCAAGCGAATTAATTCTAAACTTTCAAATACACTGTACATACATTTAGCAAAGAGCATACCTAACATTATTCTTACAGCAGTATGGTCAGTACACAATTTCATAAAGATTATTACACATGACCATGATTAAACCTCCCACCCCATTATTTCTTTCTTTCAAGAGAACAGCAAACTATTACTAGACAAATGGTTTTAAAATATTTTGTAGAAAGCCTGTGGAAAGCAGACTTCATCAATATGGGCTATCAACCCCAGAGAACATAATGAATGCTGAACATATAAAAGAAAGGTAACCTCAGAGTGCCAAGGAAGATTCCTTGGGAACACTGTCTAAAAGATTATTAGCTTGGTCATCCCTAACTATTACACAAAGTCCTGCTAAACAATTTGCATGTATCAATTTTACAAGAGACGGGTACAATGTAAACTGAAATTTTTGACACCAACAGTGTGTTAAAGGCTTTTTTTTTTTTTTTGCGCGCTTTTTCCCTGAATCCAAAAGTTGGTCACAGAGGTCAAGTATTATCAAGGCTCTTATTCAGCTGCTGCCAGTTCATAAATGTGTCTGACTCATACATCCTTCAAGTACATGCAAGGCTCAATAGTTTCCAAACTGCAGAAGCTTGGGACCCTTTAAGACACAGAGGAAATAGGATTATGAGGTGAGCCCATCTGAGTAAGAACTTTATCCAGCCACTGAAGGGGACCATGCAGGTGTATCTCAATCCAGCATGGAGTGCTCGTTACATCTTGGCGATGATATTCGGCTCCCCAACCCTACAAACAAAAATCACATAGAAAGTTATTACTTTTACCTTATTTTACCATGTCAAGGAAGTGGAAAATGCTTCTCTCTCATTTTATGTAGTACAAAGGCAACAGATATAACCTAGCCTCACAGGTGGAGGTTACCACGGTTGAGGAACCATTTTTGCATGAGTTATGTTACCACATTTCCCCATGTGAATCTGAAGCAGATTTAAGAGAATCTGGGTAAGGTGACAGACAGATACTTGAAAACTGAAGTCTCACTTCAAAATTTGGCAATGGTAATGCATGCTTCCCCATATCGCCCAGCCAGTATGCCCCTATGTTGCCCTTGAGACACCACTCTTCTGGATTCCATCTACACTAGGGAAGCAACCTATGAACAATATCTCCCCACCCCCTCGCCAATGACCTTGGTACTGAACAGTTCAGGTACCACTGCATGTGGGGACCAGAACATTTTAGAACACCATGGCAGAAAGCGTTCTGTAATGAAAGTGGTGCACACCTTCTGACATGGGTGTTAAAAATGGTTTGGCCTTACAGGCAGACAATCTGATTATTAGAGTATGTGGGGCCAAACCATTTTTAATACCATGGCAGAAAGTGTGTACTACTTTCATAATAGAATGTTAGAATACTATAGCATTAAAAACAGTTTGGCTCAACATATACTAGTAGTCAAACTGTTTTCAACACCTGTGGAAGAGCTAGGGGCCCTTTGGGGGGTTTGTTGACCAAGTTACCAACCTGAGGTTATTTTCCTAGGGCAAACAAACAGGGTGCGTGGACAGCTCAGCCCCCATGCCTTTTTGGTCCTTGCCTTCTCTAGTGTGACTGCCACAAGGGTGTAATTAGTGCAAAGTCTGAGGCTGGATATTTTTTTTTTTTTTAAATAATGGACATCTGTGCACTAGAAACTGGATTAAGCCCACAAACTCAGGTCCATCAGCCAGTGAACATCATCTTCAGCTTTCACTCAGTACTGACCTGGACTGAATAGGAAATAGTAACCTAGAAGAGGAAAGGCTCCATGTGTCCCATTATGAATCCCAAAGCAAATATTGATTTTGATTTTTTCACAAGGTGACATTCATTTTCACACCTGTTTATACTGACTCAAAGGGGAGTCCTATAGCAGATTCATATAGCAATGCATTTTGCAGAACTAACATTAAAATGCAAGGAAGCTCTTTGACTCCCAAACCCATGGCTCTTGTGTTGCCCATGGTAGTCCTAGTCCTACTGAAGATTCGCCGCAAGTCTCTCCTCTTCCAGAGGACATGGAGGGAGGCAGGATGCAGTATTCTCTTGGAGGAGAGGGAAGTATAACTGATTAAAAACAATGAAATACAAACAGGATTGAGGCTACCATGTTTGTATATTTTTGCACTTCTCGAGAGGTACAGGTAAAAGGATTGAAGATAAGGGCTACTGGAATCCCATAAAGCCTCTAGAAAAAGAATGAAGAAACCTCATGTACTAAGACTAAAAAGAGTGAGATGGGAAGATACACTGCCAAACAAATTAACAGGCATAAAAACAAGGCATCATGGATCAACATTAAGGTGGGAACTCTACTCCATGCAGCTAGGGCCAAGGTTTCTTCACAGGAAGGATGGGAGTACTGAAACAGATAAAGATTCCCAAAACATCTCGGGCACTCTTGTAGCTATAAAAACAGCCAATGGAAGAAAGTAGTGTACACAAGAAGAAGGTGTTGTTAAACTGGACAATTTTGGGGGAGAAAGGTGGCACTGGTCATATCCTAGATGGGCTGATGATATTTCCTAAATTAACAGGTCGAGCACCGATGGGGTCTCTTTTAGCTAAAACTGAGTCAGTTATAAGATTTACTAATTATCTGGAAAGAAATCTAACAAAGTTCATTGTGTAGTTTGATAAAGTAAATTATCTTTTTTGGGAAGGGCTGTGGATGGACCACAGGAATCAAGAGTAAAAAAAAAATATTTTGTATTAACCTCAGATTAACCCGTAAGGCATGTGCACAAAGAAGTCACCTTATCCCTTTAAGCCACCATTTTAGGATACTGCGCAATTAATTTGGCAGTCTTGAAATATTTGACTGATCCACATTTCTGTCCCTCACGCCACTGATCCTTTTATCCCGATCCACACTTCTGTCCCTCACATCATTGCTAC
Organism: Eretmochelys imbricata; assembly: GCF_965152235.1. Taxonomy (NCBI): domain Eukaryota; kingdom Metazoa; phylum Chordata; order Testudines; family Cheloniidae; genus Eretmochelys; species Eretmochelys imbricata. The sequence goes on along the minus strand of NC_135575.1, from coordinate 57,826,789 downwards.
AATCCTTACATGTACCCTGAGAACAGAACGGTATGCACTTTGTTTATAGAATTTCTAATCACCAGACAGACCCCAGGGAACAAAGCTACCCATCTTCCAATCACTTACATGACAGTCCCAGCTATTCTGACCAAGAAATGCCCACCACTTCACAATTCTGATCCTTCAGACAGTAGGAGATTGTTACTGAATACAATGTGGTTATTTGAAGGGCATGGAAAAGACAAAGCCTGGAAAAGTTGCTTGTTAATTACCAAACTTTAACTTGACCCACTGTGCATCAACTCTGTTCATAAACACTCTTGGAGAAGTGGATTAAACACTGGGTAAATGGAGAGGAGCGCCACAAAAATGCTAAAAATTCAGAAAACCTGACCAATGAGAAAAGATTAAAAAACTGTGCATGTTTAGTGTTGTGTGAAGACAACTGAGGGGGACCTGATAACTATTTTCAAATATGTTAAAGGCTGTTAGATGACAGATCAATTGTTCTCCACATCCCCTGACAGTAGGACAAATAGCAAGGGGCTTAATCTGCTGCAAAGGAGATTTAGGTTAGACATTAGGAAAAACTTTCTAACCATAAGGGTAGTTAAGCACTGGAATAGTCCTCCAAGGGAAGCTGTGGAATCCGCATCCTTGGGAGGTTTTTAAGAAGTCAGAGGAATCTGTTTCTTAAGAACCTGTCACAGACATTTAGGTTTAGTTGGTCCTGCCTCAGTGCAGGGGGCTGAAGTGATGACTTCTCAGGGTCCCTTCTCACCCCTACATTTCTATGATTCTAATGCAGGTGTGGGCAAACTGCGGGATTGCCACCCCCGTGGCGCTGCGGGGCTAAGGCAGGCTCCCTGCCTGCCCTGGCCCCGCGCCGCTCCCGGAAGCGGCTGGCACCATGTTCCTGCGGGCCCTGGAGGAGGCAGCGGGGGAGGCAGAGGGTTCTGTGCACTGCCTTTGCCTGCAGGCGCCGCCCCGCACAGCTCCCATTGGCCGGGAACAGGGAACCATGGCCAATGGGAGCTTTGGGTGTGGTACCCACAGGCAAGGGCAGGGAGGAACCGCCTGTCCCGCCTCACCCCCAGGAACCACTGCCGGACAAGCTGGCCACTTCTGGGAGCGGCGCGGGACCAGGGCAGGCAGGGAGACTGCCTTAGCCCTGCTGCATGCTGCTGCCACCCTGGAGCCACTCAAGGTAAGTGGCACCAGGCCGGAGCCCGCACCCCAAATCCCAAACCCAGAATCCCTCCTGCGCCCCAACCCCCTGCCCTGAGCCCCCTTTTATACCCTGCACCCCTCCTGTGCCCCAACCCCTTGTCCTGAGCCCCTTCCTGCACACCGCACCCCCTCCCACACCCCAACCCCCTGCCCTAGCCCTACATTCATGGCCCTGTGTGCAATTTCCCCATCCAGATGTGGCCCTCAGGCCAAAAAGTTTGCCCACCCCTCTTCTAATGTAACATTCTATTGAGGCAGTAAGAATAGTTGCTAGGCATGATGGAAACTACTTAACTGTGCCATTATCAAACCTACAAAAAAATGTAATGGGGAGAAATCTGAAACCAAGAACCTACGGAATGTACCTTTGATTTTAAAATTCTGTACACCAACAAAACGAAGTTTGTCCAAACGGATAGCTTTGTATGTTTAAGGACATGCATACAGCTTTTGTTTTATAGAAAAAGTGTTTATAAAATATAACACACATTTACAATCAATGTCATTGTTGATAGGGGAACTTTTCCAATATAAAGGCATGAAATGGAACTGTTCGCACTAGAATTATTTAACGAGATTCAAAAGGGAATATTCTTTTGCTTACAAAACACAAGCCCAATTGAACTCTTACCTACCTTTACAAAACTCATACGGATAGTGCACATCTTAGTAAGCTCGTACACTGTTTCAAAGCCATGGTTCACTGATTGAGCCAGAAGCTGCGCAAACTCTTGGTTGTTGAAAATTTTCAAACTGCAGCCGCTGGGAATTTTACAAACTGTGGTTGGATGGAACCCATGGTGGTAGTTGCAGTTTCGACTTTGAACAAAAATACTGCTGTCACTAAGGCATTCGGCATACACTTCTCCCCCAACATAATAGAGGTGAACTCCTAAGAGGAAAAAGTATTTGTTATGGAGAGGTCAAATGAATTCATATCACATGCACAGTCCAGCACCCATCTTTGCAGAGATGCTTTTGTGCTTCTCCAGTTTAAAGAGAAACGTTATATTTCACTCACTAGTAGGACTCTCGTAAAGCTTTGTTGTACCTGTCCCTCCAGGTTCCACAAAAGTTTGTTTTTCAAATCAACCGTTCATTAAAGTTTTACTTCTTGTAAACTGCACAGAAGGAAACTACTGTAACAGTGCAAGATGACAGATTTACAGGGCCAGAACATCTGCTCAGATCCCATGGGTTCATATTTGGGAGACAGAAGATTGACTGGGCCCAGGGTAGGGAGAACAGACATTGTTCCCCTTCCAGCAGCACAAAGAATCCTCGGCAAATAGTAATACAGCTCCAAGATGGATTCTCCTCCAGCACGTACTAGCTAGGATGAGTCTCGGTTAGGATAGCTTCAACAGAGGTGCACTTCCAGAGAGCTGGAGCACAGTGCAGCGTCCAGAGGAACAGCTTAACGCCGCATGAATCCAATGGTTTCTCATGGACCACTCAAGATCTGAGCCCATGCCTTCGACATTTTCTATAGGGGACAGCAAACCCCTATGGGATATTGGTGGGGGGTGGGGAATCTCCAGAGATCTCTCCCCCCAGAACCCTATACACAGGCTTTTAAACTTTACAAACTTTGGGGTTCAAGTTCTCCACTGTTGGAATAATCAACGTGAAATAGCAAAACCAGAAAAAACACACAGAAGGTATTAAAGTAAATCAAATTCCGAGAAAGAAAATCTTGATGGCATTTAATAGTATGGTCCACGTAAAATTTTGCTGAGGACATAACTCCCATATCATCTTAACAACAAAACAATCTGTGGCCACGTCTTCAAGCTGTGAATCTGTTCTTCTTACAAAGGGGGAGATTTAAATGGCGTTTCTATATAAGAACATGAAAACAGAAGAATGGCCATACTGGGTCAGATCAATGGTCAATCTCACCCAGCATCCTGTCTCCAACAGTGGCTAATACAGAGCTTCAGGGGAACGGTCTTAAACAGGGCAGTTGGAGTGATCCTTCCCTGTGTTCCCCCTCCTGGCTTCTGGCAATCAGAGGTTTAGGGTCACCCTGAGCCTGGGGTTGCATCCATGACCATCTTGGTTAATAGCCATCTACAGACCTATCCTCAGTGAACTTATTTAACTCTTTTTTTTAACCCAGCTATACTTTTGCCATTACAACATTCCATGGCAATGAGTTCCACAGGTTAATTGTGCTTTGTGTGAAAAAGTACTTCATCTTGTTTGTATTAAACCTGCTCCCTATTAACTTCATTGGGTGACCCTGATTTTTGCATTGTGGGAAAGGTTAAATGCTTCTCTATTCACTTTTTCCACAGCATTCATGTTTTTATAGAGCTCTATCATAGCCTCCCTTCGTCATATCGCTTCTAAAACTCAACAGCCCTAATCTTTTTAGTCCCTCCTCGCAGGGAAGCCATTCCATACTCTTATCATCTTAGTTGCCCTTTTCTGAATCTTTCCAGTTCCACTATATCCTTTTTGAGATGGGTGACTATAATTGGACACAATATTCAAGGTATGGGCACCCCAGGGATTTATATAGTGGACTTATATTTTCGGTCTTATTTTCTATCCCTTCCTAAATAGTTCCTAACATTCCATTAGCCTTTTTGACTGCTGCTGTGCAGTGAGCTGAAATTTTCAGATAATTATCCACGGTGACTCCAAGATCTCTTTATTGAGTGGTAACAGCTAATTTAGAACCCATCCTTGTATATGTGTGGGTGGGATTTTTCTCCCCAGCATTCATTACTTTGTACTTCTCAACCTAGAATTTCACGTGCCATTATGTTGTTCAGTTACCCAGTATTGTGATATCCCTTTGCAACTCTTCACAGTCAGCTTTGGATTTAACTATCTTGAATAATTTTTCATCATTTGCAAACTTTGCCACATCACTGTTCTCTCCCTTTTCCAGGTCATTAATGAATATGCTGAACAGCACAGGTTCTAGTACAGATCCTTGGGGGACCCTGCTGTTTACCTCTTCATTCGTAAAACTGACTTTTTATTCCTACTCTGTTTCCCATCTTTCAACCAGCATGAGAGGCCCTTTCCTGTTAGGCCATAACTACTTAGTTTTCTTAGGAGCCTTTGGTGAGGGATCTTGTCAAAGGCTTTCTGAAAATCCAAGTACACTATATCAACTTGATCACCCTTACCCACATGCTTGCTGACACTCAAAGAATTCTAGTAGACTGGTGAGGCATAACTTCTCTTTACAAAAGCCATGTTGACTTTTCCCAACAAATCATGTTTATCTCTTGATAAGTTTATGGAGGAGATGGTATGATGGGATAACATGGTTTTGGTAATTAAATATTCACGGTAAATAGGCCCAATGGCCTGTGATGGGATATTAGATGCGGTGGGATCTGAGTTACCCAGGAAAGAATTTTCTGTAGTATCTGGCTGATGAATCTTGCCCACATGCTCAGGGTTTAGCTGATCGCCATATTTGGGGTCGGGAAGGAACTTTCCTCCAGGGCAGATTGGAAGAGGCCCTGGAGGTTTTTCGCCTTCCTCTGTAGCATGGGGCACGGGTCACTTGCTGGAGGATTCTCTGCGCCTTGAAGTCTTTAAACCACGATTTGAGGACTTCAATAGCACAGAAATAGGTGAGAGGTTTTTTGCAGGAGTGGTGGGTGAAATTCTGTGGCCTGCGTTGTGCAGGAGGTCAGACTAGATGATCATAATGGTCTCTTCTGACCTAAATATCTATGAATCTCTGTGTCTGTGTATATATAACTATAGTAAATAACTGAACTACCAATTTGCGCAGTACTAAAGTTAGGTTTACTAGCCTGCAATTGCCAGAATCACGTCCGGAGCCCTTTTTTAAAAACAGGTGTTACACTCGCTACCTTCCAGTCATCTGGTTGAGAGGCTTATTTCCAGCAATAGGTTACATACTGCAGTTAGTAGTTCTGCAATTTCATTTGAGTTCCTTCAGAACTATGGGTGAATACCATCTGGTTCTGGTAACTTATTACAGTTCAATTTATCAGTTTGTTCTAAAACATTCTCTATGGACACATTGATGTGGGACAGTACTTCAGATGTGTCACCCAAAAAGGATAATTCTGATGTGAGATCTCACCCACATCCTGTGCAGTGAAGACCAATGCAAATAATTCACTTAGCTTCTGTGCAATGGCCTCGTCTTCCTTGCATGCTCCTTTAACACCTTAGTTGTTTAGTGGCACCTGTTTGGCAGACTTCCTGTTTCTGATGTAAATATCTTACTGTTAGAACTTGTTAAAGAGACAAAAACTTTCCTGGCCTGCCTTATTATACTTTTACACTTAAGTTGTAAAAGAGTTTGTGCACCTTCTTATTATCCTCACTAGGATCTGACTTCCAATTTTTGAAGGACTGGTATCTGGTACAGTTAATGTTATAGTACCTCTGGTATCTGTACAGTTAATGTTTCAGTAGAACTTTGCTTGCAACGAGGCTGCTTTTAAAAGTTTACTTTTATAGGTTTAAATGGAAAATGAACAAAGTGTTATATAAAAGTACATAGATACTTTCTGGGGTGGAGAAAAAAAAGAGAAGGAACAAGACTTAGTGGCACAACCTCTGAGTATGAACCTGGGAGCAGCACAGGTACTAGCATGGAAAAAGCTTTTCTTAGCTAAAGGTTGCTTTTCAGAATAATAAACTGTATGAAAACTAATCTCCCTGAGGCACAAGCTCAGTTTCAAAACTGTTTCCTGTGAGATCCAGAACAACATCACTGTAAGAAACTGATCTCCAAGCATAAAAAAAAAAAAGAATAGGAAGACATTCAAAGACAGCTTTCCCTCTAAACTCATTTCATAGGGCCTCAATATAAAAAAGGCAATATAACCCTTCCCCTGAAATACAATTTTTTGATTACAAAGCTCCAAGGACCTCTCTCCGGAAAAAAAAAAAAAAAAATCTTCAGAATTTTTTCCCTGCCTAAAGATGAACAAAGTACTTTTACAATACCACTGCTAGGTGTTGTACAAACACAACATTTACTACCACAAAAATTAAAATAAAGTTAGTCTGGATTTAATTTACATGACAACATTCCCCTCAAAATGGACTATTATGAAGCTAAATTAAAAACAAAGATCAATTCTTTTGGGAGAAGACTGTCAAAGGCACGAAAACAGGAATACCATGAACTGTCCTTTGGACTTCTGAAAATCCCTCCTTTAAACTGTATTTGGAATATTACTTTAGCAGGCCTATACTCCTTTAAGGGAGTTTAAGGGCCAGACAATTTAGATATCTTTAATCAAGAAAAAAAAAAAGATTTTGTTCAGAGAGCTGTCTGCAGTTATATAGTTCAGCTTTCCAGAATCATCAACAGCCGGGCTGTGTGTGAGAAAGCAACTGCCTTAAACTGTTGTGCTAATTAAAATTAAAATTGATGAGAGTCTGCAGACAATCAAAAAAACTGATTAGAAGATAGAAAGCTTCCTGCAATTATACAACAGGTGAGAACTTACAAGAGTACAGGACTTGACAAAGAAATTATGTATTTGCCAGTGTTCATTAGAACATGACTTTATAACGTATATGATAGTCTGTCCCTGAGGCAAGAAGCCCAGATTGCCGCGTTTAGCTAGAAAGCAAAACAAGAGAAAAACTAAATGCACCTTTGCCAATATGCCGCCTGGTGTTCTCAATGGTGGAATTCCGGTTAACATTAGAGAGCAGCCCAAGGCAAAATCTGTTCTTGTTGTTTGAAGGATCAGTAAAACCATCTACCAATACGCTGGTGGAGGAGGCATGAAATGCTTCCCCAACACGATTGTTCAGCTCATAGTAGACAATAGAACACCAGTGTTTTGGCTCTTCATAAGCAACTGCCTGAACATCTGGAAAGAAACAAAGAAAAGGTTACAATCAATGGCACTGCAACTAATATGTTTCTGAACTTTAAAGATCTGCAACCTGTAGGCTTTGGCTTAAGATCACAGAGAGAAATTCTGGATAAATAACTGCTAATTAAGTGCCATCTTCTATAGAGTTCATTTCTCATTTAATTATTAAAAAAAAAAAAAACACTTTTCAGAGCCAAAGAAAGAATCTGTACAAATACAAGTTAAGATAAAATTACTCGCAAAACTTCAGACATAGGAAAAAACATCAGAGCTGGCAACAGGTACTTCAGTAAGAGAACATGTTATGGGCTCAACTACCACACCTATCAAGCACCCCTGCATTCTTTGCAACATATGACCTAGATCAGCACTACCTTGAGTGTTGACAAATCAGTGAAGTACTCCCTCAGTTTATTGTACAGAACTACCAACTTTTAAAATATTATACGTTACAAAATTCTTTATTAACGATGAGAAATCACATAGCAGAAATTGTCAGAACAACTGGAGGTTTTCACAACTGCCTAGGAGACAGCTGGGATTTTGGCCATGCAGGCAGGAGTGACACATGGCTTGGGTTTTTGGTATCCAGATGGCAGATTAATCTTTTGTATCTGGGAAGGCAATGCATCTCCCCCCCCGACTCACCTACTGGGCAAGTGCAGAAATTACTTTAAAATTTGGGAAGGGGATGTTTGAATTCTTGATTTCCGTGCCCTACAGACCATAGGGTTGGTTCACAGCGACCTTCCCCAGTATCAGCCACTACATCCAACAACAAAAAATATGTACATTACAGTTGACGGTTCTATTAAAGTGATCAGCAATGAAATAGTCAACGTGCATGTAGTAGCTAGATTTCAGGGTTAACACCCTACTGAGATGCATAAACAAATTTCACATCTCAGAGCATTTGTTTCATACTCTTTGCAAACTCAAGCAGACAGTACTGCTTCAGTTTAGATTCTGAAGATTTTTTTTCCCCCACAATCAGAAGGCTAGGAGGCTTTTCTAAAAAGAAAAAATAAATGAAAGCTTAGATTTTGGACCATAATTATGCAACAATTTAAAAATAATATGGAATCGGGAATTTACAAGGCTATGAGATTACATTATACACAGGAAGCGGAATATAGGAGGTTTATAGGAATAAAAGAGGTTGAAGAGGAGATAGGATGTGGCTGTTCTGTGTGTGAGGGTTTTAAAGTGAAGAGGATGACTATTTCTGTGCTTAGTACACAGTTTAGGAATCTGAGATAGCAGCTCTGCAGATCACAGCTCTAAATGCAAGTCGAAGTGCAAAAATGACAATGACGTTGCAGGAATTTGTTTCTCCTTTCAGCGCATTCTCAATGCCAACATTAACTTTAAGACCAACATTCTATACTTTCCTTTGCTTAGAAAAATGTTTCTCATACGCTGATTTTTTTTCTGATTAAAAGGGACATGAGCAAAATTAAAAAAATTTAAAACGTGATTATCTAGCTGACATAAATAGTAGGAAAGTACGTAGCCTACGCAACGTCAGCGACGAAAACTGTGTGAGACAAAAATCTTGGTGCAGGGTTTTTCTAGTGTGATGTCTATTGCTGACCAAGAATATGCTGGGAAATGCTCATGAAAAGGGGTTTAACTTTTGTAAAGCCACAGTATTGTTAAGCCTTTTCAAATCATTGTAAATAAAAGAAGCCTTTAATTATTAGTAAGGGGTTACTACACTTTGCTTTCAAATTAAGTTGCCAGTAACTACCAAAGCTACCGCTTTGCCCCAGTTCTCAAACTCAGGAAGAAATCTTGCCAGCTGGCCATTCTTACAGAATGAATCATATCTCTCTCACACAGATTTTATACTAACTTCCTTACGTTTGCTTTAAGTCATGCAGAGCAGGTGCGTTTTGTCTCTCCATTCCCAGCATGGGCCAACAATGGAAATTACCCAGCTTCAGTGACAGGATGCAGCTTGTTAAGTCAAATCTCTTAAGACTAACAAATCTCCATAAAGAACATGCTTCTAAACATTTGCAACTAAAATGTTTAGCATAAAAGTTTATTGAAACAACTGTTTTTATACAACCACAGCAGACCTTTTAGGAGGGCAATTAGACACTGGATAGGCACAGCAAACAGACAGGGGCTCAAAGAATGAGCAGACGATATAAGCATAAGCAAAGAAATAAATGTCTTTTTCCCTCACTCAAGAAACAGTGAATTAAAAGAGACTATTCAACTTACTAGCAAGAAAAAAAGATTTAAAAAACAAACAAAGTAGAAAGCTCTTTTAAGATGAAAAGAAAAACGCAAGCCATTCCCTCTGGTTGTTACGGGTCTCAGATGTGATGCAAAAATCCCCCAGCACAGATAGAGCATATTTACAAGGGGAAAAAATGTGCAGAAGTCTGCAGAGTTAGGTATAAACACTGATAAATGCACTTTGGGCCTTCATCAGCTGCACAGGCCAGTACGCAGTCGTGTATAGATCAGCAAAACAACGGACAATGCCAAAGATGGTGCTGATCAAATGCAAGCTCACTCTGAAGGAGGAAAATAAGTGAACACGGAACCGATATAAATTATATTAGAAGAGCAGATATATTTGTGAGCCCAGACATTTTAAGCTTAACAACAAAATTCAAATGAAATTAAACAATAGCTGAAGTGTTCATATGCTTGTAATCTTTATAATCATTCTGGCACAGCGTTCAACTTGCTACTCTCTCTCCTGGCTGGATGCACGGCACTGTGAGCTAAGTGTTCTCAGAGGGGGCTATTTCTCACCATGTGCTGAATGCACTAAATCCTTTACTCAGCAGTTTATATTTGCAATGTGTTTAAAAAGCCGCGTGTAAAAAGTTGTCTGTGCCATACAATATAAAACAAAATGAAAAGAATTTAACACATCTTCCCTGCAACAATACCACCTCACGCTGCAATCTCACGAGCTAAGGAGGGTCATGCCAGGTCACTACTTACATGGGAAAGGAAACATTCCTACCCCAAGCTCCCAGGAAAAACCCAAGGTGCTGCAGGAAGGAGTGTTGGCAATTCCGTGTCATGCTCTTCTCTAGAAATCAGAGCTAAGCCAGTGCAATATCATGGTGGTTAGGAGGCACTTCGGTTGGGTGTGTTGTGTTTCAGAAGACAAAGCATACTGAGACCCTGACCATTTTTATTGAAGTATCCATAGTACTTTTCACAAGTGTAAAGAAGTTAGTGCCAGTGTCCTGACAAAATCTCAGTCTGGGCAGCTATATTCCCTGCTCTCAATTCACCCACCCACCAACTGGATATCAACCATACAACATCAAGCACTGTCTCAATAGTCACTATAATCATAATAGATACCTTTCACTGCCTGTTAACAGGTGTGCTTGTGCCATTACACATAATTACTATGCTTTACCATAAGAATGGTTTAACTTCAGTGATTGTTACCAGATGAGAGTTTGTAATATGCTTTTGGATTCTTCCGGTTGGAAGTCAACATTTAAAACATGGCGATGCCTTAATTTAATCATGTACGGTCACTTAGACTTTTTTAGACCTAGAGGCTCATAAGAGTGTATAATTTCACCCCCAGCGGGGGTGGGGGAAAAGGAAACCACGTTCCCTGTAGTTTTTCTTATTGTCTACAGTTACATATTTCCGTTAAATAATATGAATCCAGATCAATATTCAGCTTAAAAAAAATTATGAGACTCTTTGCACGTTAGAAACCAAGCAGAAAAAAAAAAACGCATATAGAAGCCTTTTACCTCCTCTGTTTATTTCTGGGGGAATTGAGGGTGCCATCATGTTGGTGTCCATTGGCTGTGAGCCATCCTGTGTCATCTGATCTTCCGGAGGCAGGTAAGCAGGAGGGGGAGTATCAGCTAAATATAGAGAAGGCAGAGATACAATTCCTTCCCTCTCTTTAAAATGTACATATATATCCACATAAACAGTTCAGCGTTAACTTGGAAATACTTTCAGCCTGACTCAGCCATAACTTCCACCCACTCATCAGAATATCTGAGAAAGCAATCATGGACCTTGATTCAGGGAAGCAGAGGATTTCTGTGTATGAAATAGTAGTAATTTTTATTGTGGTTATAACTATCAATCCACAAGTGAAAGCTTGACTGCATTTCTGTCAACAGTGCTTCACAAGTTCAAGGCACTGGATATACATTAATGTCTCCATGCTCAGCACCATCAGCCCTACATTCATATAGAACATGAACAGACTATGAGCACAAGATTTGGAGTCTAGAGGTTCTAATCGCATTGATGTTGTTTCCAATGTGGCCCTCCATCAGTGTAGTATCTGAACGTACCGCAAGTGTTAATGAATTTCTCCTCAATATCCCGGTGAAATATCACCACCAGTTTATAAATGGGGAACTGAAGGACAGAGATTTAGGCCCAGATTTTTAAAAGGTATTTAGGCATTGCTGTGCTCACTGTTGCAGTGCTTAAAATGATTTAACAGCATAAGTCTCATGTCTAAAGGGATTTAGACTCTTAGGAGTGCTTAAAAAAAGTCTTCCTGACCCCCACAGACTTTTTGCCTTGGTGCATGAGATTTGATTACTACCATTCTACACCAAAAAAGAGAACAAGTAGGCAGCCTATGTATCACTGTTATCTCCATCAATAAGTGAGTCATCAACTATTATGACAAGTAACCAAAAGGCAAACAGGCCAATAACTACACCATTTCTTTCATGCAACTTTCTGGTCTTCAAAATCTCAAGCTAGTTAAAGTTAGCAACACAAAGCTCTCAACTAAAGCATTACAGTAATACTACAGCTATGTTTTTCCAGTTGTCACTATCCTTTTCCACTTGACCTTACAAACAGTCCCCTTTATGGAGGGTGGGCAGGCATGCACCATAGAATAAGTTTGTGGGGTGAGGATCAAAATTTTGATTCCTTATTAGGCCTCTAATGAGCTATGAGAGATTTGTGTAATTGAAATTGTTATGCTACTGTCATGCATATGAGAAAGTACTGTGGGAAGGCCAGCGAATGTAAAATTTTCACATTTCTAGATATAGTACTGCTCCCCTTTATATTTTCACAACTGGGTCTCCTTCTGCCCTACTAACTCAAAATGGGTGTCTGCCAAGAGACCTATCTTAAGGCAATGACTCAGAACACTGAGTCAGGGCTAAGAGGGCCTCAAGATGGATGCCTTTTCATCTTTTCCACCACAACGCCCTCTAATTCAGTTTCTCCACTGCAGCTGCTGACTCTGCTTTACCTCTAGCCAGGAATGCAGGCAAAAATAGGACTCCTCAGAAACCAAATCCAATGACCTACCATAAAACATCTGGCATGGGGATACTGTAGGAGACCTTTCCCATTACAGACCAAGCATAGGACCTCTGTGACCTGATCTGTATCCACTGGGACAGGGAGTCCCAGAGCCTAAAATCATAATCAGCAGTCTCTCAAGCTTTTATTCTATAGTTTCTTAAATAAAATGTGGAGGGGGGGGGCGAGAACGGGGACACGACCATAACATTTACGGATTTCTCAGAAGAAATTACAAAACACATGCACGCAGCGCATACAGTTCAGTAGTCTTTACCCACCAAGGGAAATTTTTGAAGACAGACAGCTATCAGTAGCTAACTTCAGTGAACACCCTCTTGACACAAGAAATTACATGTATATTTTTGCAAATCTCTCTCCCCCTTCCCTCCTCCAGCCCCAAAGGAAGGAAGGCAGCACGCCATTTGCCCAGGCTTCTTCTCCCAGCAGCAGAAAGTTAAATCAAAAACATCTTTCAGAGGCTGCTTTCTTCACGATACTTAGTCATGGACAAACCAGGCAAAAAGATGACATTTCTGTAAAAACCTTATAGCCAACCATCAAAACGGAAATAAAAGGCAATTGTTCCACTGTCTTTAAGACAGACATGCTGAAGGTTTCTTTCCAGGGCCTCTGCTGAGAGACTGTTTTGCAGCTGAAGCATTTGTTTCTTGGGATTACATCACCATTTGAATGAATTTAATCAAGTGGTGGTAGTGTGATCCCCTTGGGAAACATCTTTTATAGAACCATAACCTAATGCTGAATTTAAGAGTAGGTCTCTTTCCTGAACAAGGACATTCTGTAGCAATATTTGTTTGTCACAACATTAGCTGTGCATAACGCCCCTCTGCCCCCACACTATACCAGGACTCAATGCTCCAATAATACACTATTCCCCCCACCCCTTGAAATGCAGCTGATTTGTAAAACAAAAACAAAGCATTTTACCTGCATTAGAAAGAATACTGGACTAAAAATTGAACATTATTGCTAGGCAGCCTGATTTAGTCACCACGTTACCGAACATCTCTTCAACTGGCTAGTGACTACACTTAAGTGCTGGCTGATGATGCTTTTGCTTAACGATACTTGCAATATCTAGCTATACTATCCTTAACTCTTACAGAAGGTGAACTTACCTGGCATCTGGAAAGGACTTCCTGGGTCTGAGCTAGCAGGAGAGTGTGGATAGGTGCTACTGCTGCTTCCAGGAGAGTTGGGATAACTACTGTTGGGGGAATGGGGGAATGGATGACTGTTGGGTTGCTGGAAAGAGTCCGGGAAAGTGGCATTATGTGGCATGTGAGGCTCATTTTGTCCTAAGTTGCGGAATTGAGCCAAGAGACTGTGCTGAGGGTTGTATTCACTGTGTCTTGGAACCAGCACTGGTGGAAGAACTAGAAGGGGAAAAAAAAGAAAAACAACATTGAAGATCTGATCCCTAAGGGTTACATTATGCAGAGACATTTATACTTAGATGAAGTGAAGAGAGTTCTTCAGAGTCCCTTATGCCATACAGAGGTGTGTCAGAAATGAGGTAGTCACATTCTAGGAACATATGTCTAGGCAAGAACCCTTTCCTTGTATCCTGTTACTGCATAATTTAAATTCACAATGATCACACTAGTTGTCTGGATCCCTCGCCATAAGCTTGTTTTTATGGAGGGCCAGCGTAGAAGAATAAAGGGACAAGCTATAACAACCTTTTCTTTTTTAATTAAATAAATTATCACAGAGATGCAATGTAACAGCATTTCACAACTTAATGCTGACATGTAGTTCATGTCAGTGCACTTGGTTCCCATGCTAATCGTTTAATGGTCTGTAACCCAAAACCCTGCTAATAAGGACAGATTGTTTTTTAACACAATGTTAATACTACACGGGCCTTGAACTAATCCTGGTTCCAACAGCTGTAATTTTATTTTTAGCCTATGCAACGTGCTTAAGGGTTAATTAAAAAAAGGTTACTCCCTCTATGCCAATTTACCATCAAATGCCTAGTTTAGATAGGGTTATATAATACAATTAAAACAGAGCAATCTGGCAAACTAAAATCCTACCCTGTGTTATGGGACAAGCGAGATACAGGTCAGAACTTGCTAGATCACACTCCCAAGATCCATACACTCCAGGGAAACAAATTTCTTTTTAATTCATTTTTACAGAGGAAATGAACAGGACACCAGATGTGGTAAAGTATAATAATCTTAGTCAGCTCTTTCAGCCCAGCATCTTTGCCTCCAAACTCCTTATAGCAGAGGCTGAACCGCTCAGATTATCACCCAGCTCTTTTAAAAGCACAGCTGTAGGTTTTTATTTTGGGAAGGGGTGAAAGGAAGAGAATCGTGGGGGGAAGGCACACACAACAGTGGGAGACACATGGAACATGATTCCTTTTGTTCCACCCCACTTCACTCCCTGGATAAGGAAAACTGGAAAAAAAAATCCCTTTTGGAGCCTGCTGAGAAAGGAGAAGAATGGTGGGAGGGAAGGGAAGAAACTACAGTGTCTTACCCCAGAGGCTTATTTGCTGCCTCTCAACTCAGTTTGGCCACGTGAGGAACCGTCAGATGCAAATTATGTATGTGGCACTTTGAACAAAGGCCTTCTCATTCCTGTGTTTAGAACTCTCTCTCTGTGATGAAAGCAGCTCAGCTGTTTACCTCAACTGCAGGAGATGCCACAAGAGTGTTAGCAGTGTTTCTTGACTTTGATATATCCAGGAGAGGTTTTATTTAGAGAAGCTAGCCTAAACCTGCAAATCTTCACTCACTCAAGCAGTCCTGACAACCTGGGGAATTTATACTTCGAGAAAGGGTTGCAGGATCAGACCCTTGGACTTTAAGGTCAAGCTGCAAGTCAAATCAGTACCAATTTTACATATACATCCAATTTCACCGACAGCAGCTTGAGCAGAGTTTTCATTATATTTACAATCCTTAAGCCAGGGTGTCATTATTTAAATGGACTGCTTCATAGTTAACTGTGTTCATTTTATGAGTGGAATGTCACACTAGAGGATGAATGTATGCTATGAAATGAGGTATCTTCATCTTCCACATGCTGGAAGTTCTTGCTCTTTGGCCTAATACATCACCAGGCAAATGAGTAGGAGAAACATGTTCATTCTATCATGCATATTCCTTGCTTCTAAGGAACTATTTCAATAATTAACTGGAGAAAGTCATTTAGATTTACCCCAACATTCACTCAATATTTCAAATCTTGCCAGTTGCAATACAGCACACGTCAAATTCCAATTCCTCTGAATATTAGGATTCCTCTTTTCATTAAAATTTGCTCTGAAAAACTCTTGGGTTTTTGAGCACTTCTTATTCAATAAAGTTCAAATAGTGTATTACTTGCCATAGCAAACATGCGTTGGCCTAATAAATAAGAAGTGAAAAGGGTAACAATGAGAGCTTATGTTTAAAGATATTTTTCCCTTTCCTGTCTTTATAATTCTTCCTTACTTTTCTGGGCATTAAAACACTGCTTCCCTGTATCTCTATTTCCTGCAGATGAAGGTCAAACTTTTCTAAGCTAATTTCTGAAAAACAAAGTACATCATCTACCTTTCCCACCCCTACAATGACATACATGACATCACAGGAAGCCATGTGATTTATAGCATTTTTTAAAATAGCTGGAGGAACAGGATATTTTCAATATGGTTTTAGCAAATAAAAAAAAGCAATATCAGATTTTCCCAAGGAGTGCACACACTATCGCCAGTTGGAACTGAGCCCTTCATAAAAAAAACGGGAATATGTATGGATGTAAATTCTACATTTCTCCCTACATGTCTTCCCCTTCTCTTGCACCCAAACCATTCCCAGGTACATAATATGGCTTTGGCGGGTGGAGAAGAGAAAAGATCTCGCAAAAAAAAATTATATTACACCATAATTTAAGCGTTTTTCTAAATTGTAAAAGAGTTTGGAAGATGTAAAACGTTACTGTGAAGCAGCAAAGAAACTGACGCCTGGCACACACAGGTTAAAGAAAACCTGTGGGCTCAGCTAGCCCCACCCTGCTATATCTGCAGCCAATGCCAGGCCAAGAAGGGCACGGAAAGAAGGGAGCCAGGCTCAGTTGGGGGCTGACTGGCAGGAGTTTTCGCAGCTACGGGAGACAAATCAGCCTTGCCCTGCCAAGGGGAGCCTGCAACTCAGCCCCAACTGTGGGATAACTGAACTAGAAGGGCCCTGCCACATATTAGAGAGACTTTAATAGGAAGTAGCCCAGGGAAACAGGTCTTGAAAGCCACCCCAGCAGACAGGCAGACCCATCAATCCCTGTTTAGGGGTCAAACTACACCAGGCCCTGGGGAGGGTCTGGGTCCCCCTCCAACCCCTCTGACCAACAATCTAGCCACTAGGCCACCTGGCCACCGAAAGCTCTATCACAAGTGGTAGAGAATGCAGGCAATGACCTAGTCCCTGCTGAAGGGAATTTAAAAACAAAACAAAACCCAAAACAAAAAGAAAGCTCTTGAATGGAGATAGAACAGATGCTGAAATTGATGGCTGAGCAAAACACCCACCATCAACAGCAGCAACTCCTGCAGCAGACAGCCATGCAGCAGCAAATCCACGAATTGGCAGCCCAGCAGCAGCAGCTGGTCCAGCAGGTGGCCTCCATACTGCCACCCAGTGCTCCAGCAGAATTGATTAACGTGCCTCCATCAGGCTTACCAAGTTGGGGCCTGATGATGATCCTAAGCTTTCTTAGAAACTTTTGAGAGGGTAGCCACAGTAGCCCTGAGACCAACTGGCTGCAGTGCTGGTCCCATACTTAATCAGGGTAGCACAGACCACATAGCATGCTTTAGACCCTGCAGCCGCCAAGGAACATGCCCGGGTTAAGGTAGCGATACTCGATGCCCTAGACATGTCGGAGGGGACATTCTGTCAGTGCTTCCAGGGGGAGCGGTATCCACAGGGAACCTGACCCCATCTGGTCACCCAGAAGCCGCGAAACACATGCTTGAGATGGCTCAAGCCCGAGGCAAAGTCGGGAACGCAGGTCGTTGAACTGGTCCTGTTAGAGCAGTTTGTCCAGATCCTGCCCCTTGGGGGAAGAGAGTGGATGTTGCGGTACCATCTGGAGACTATGACAGATGCCATCCAGCTCACTGAGAATTACCTAGCTGCCAAGTCCCCCATGACGACATCCCCCCAGGGACTGGCCGGGACCAAGAGCCCCATACTACCAAAGGATGGAACCTTCCATGGACTCCGGTCCCTTGAGCGGCATAGACATGCTCCCCCTCTTTCCAGAGCTCCAGGGGGCCCAAGGACCAAAATGCCCAGAGGTTCCCCAAACGAGAGCCCCAGAACCATTTGCTCACACCCAAAGTCAAGAAACCACTGGCCCACTGGAGGTTCAGAAGGTGGTCCAGAACTCAGGGAGGCCCATTGGGAAGAGACCACCCAGATACCCAGACAGGGAGCCACTCGCACCACCCAAGATCCAGATCAGTATTTCACATATGGCTGTTCTGGGCATTGGTCCAGAGATTGTCCTTATATGGAATGCAGCTTTCAGAAGATCTGGACCCCACAGACCCAAGCACGTCAAGGCAACCCAACTAAACTGACCATCCCGGTGTGGGTAAATGGGAGAGAAGTAGTGGGGCTGGTGGATTCGGGGTGTGCCCAGACCCTTGTACCGAAGCACGGTGGTTACTAACTCAGGGCACCATCATGCTACAGTGTGTTCATGGGGACAGGAGGGCCCCCCACACGGAAGTAACTGACAATAGGGAGACAGGAGAAGTCATTGATGGTCGGTCTGGCTCTGACACTCACCTACCCACTGATTCTAGGCAGAGATCGGAGCTATTCTGGGGAGTTGTTAACAGAGCTGATAAGACCCACTTCTGATGGACAGAACGCCCTTCCTCTGACCACAGGCTGGCCTGAAGCCGCGACCCCTGTGGGCACGGAGGAGGCTGCAGACCCTGGTGAGGGGATATCTCAGTCTTCAGTACCAACCTAGCCAGACTAGGGATGTAAATACCATTTAAAAAGTTAACCATTTAAACAATAAAAAATTTTTGTTTAAGCGGTTAACCAATTAAAGGGTCGGCTGGTGCAGGGCAGGGCAGGCCGGCCTGGAGGCTAATAGTTAAGGCGGGTTAACCAGTAAGACTAATGCTTACCAGTTAACAGTCAACATTTTATACCCCTAAACCAGACTAGCCCCACTCCCAGCCAGCTAAGGAACTGTCCCCACTACCCAAGTCTGAGATTCTGACGCACCTCTCTGACTTTGTGGAAAGGCAACGGGCTGACGACACACTGAGCCAAGCATATGCCCAGGTGGTAGCAATAAATGGGGGAACCGTTAAGCCCCATCAAGCAGGACAGTTTCCCCACTTTGAGATTCAGGGTAACTATCTACGCTGCTTAGAGAAAGACCAGCAGACCAAAGAGGTTTGACATCAGCTCTCGGTGCCCTGCCCTTAGCTGAAGGAGGTTATGCTACTCACCCATGCCATATCTGCTGCTGGGCACCTGGGAAGGGAAAAGATGCTAACCCAGGTTCTGGCCCGGTTCTTTTGGCCGGGGTCTACAGAAACATGGTGGATTTCTGTGTCTCCTGCCCAGAGTGCCAGCTCACTACACCTCAGCCAGCTGAGAAAGCATCACTCATCTCCCTCCCACTCATAAGTGTGCCTTTTGACTGAACTGGAGTCAACATAGTCAGCCCTCTGGACACCGGTTTATTCTTGTTGTAGTAAACTATGCAACCCGGTACCTGGAAGCTGTGCCATTACGCTCCATGAATGCAAGAAACAAATTTTATGTCTCAAACGACGGAACAACGCTGCCATTTACTAAAAATCAAGACTCTACAAACATCCATATACCACCCAGAAACAGACGGCCTGGTGGAGTGCTGTCACAGAACCCTAAAAACAATGTCCCAAAGGTTTGTCCTGGTGGATGTCTGACATTGGGACCAACTACACCCTCCTCTTCTATTCACGGTCCGAGAAGTTCCCCAGTCTTCCACTGGCTTCTTGCTATTCAAGCTTTTCTATGGAAAGCATCCCCAAGGAATTTTAGACCTAGTTTGGGAAATGTGGGAAAAGCAGCCATCTTGAGCCGACAACATAGTTTGGTATGTCTTAAGCCTGTGAGAGAAACTTGAGGCTTTAGGTTCATTTGCCAGAGAGAACCTCTTAGGTTATGTCTACATTACATGAATAATGTAGCTGGAGTTGACGTACCTTAGGTCGAGTTACTGCAGGGATCGACGAGAGAAAAATCTCCTGTTGACTTACTTACTCTTCTTGATTTTTAGTAAATGGCAGCGTTGTTCCGTCGTCTGAGACATAAAATTTGTTTCTTGGTCTGTCAAGATCTGCCAGGACACCCTGACTCAAGCAAAGATACTCATAAGCTCTGTAGCCACTGTTTTTGCAGGGTAGATCACAGGGGTCGACTGCAGACTGATCTGCAGTCGATCTGGCAGGTCTTTATTAGACTCGCTGGAGCGATCTCAGAGTGTCAATCCTGGCTGTAGTGTAGACCTGCCCTTACATGCCCAAGACACCCAGGAAGCTGCGTACAATAAACTAGCATGCCTCCAGGAGTTTCAGCCTGTTGACTGGGTACTGTTGTTATTGCCCAGCTTGGAGTCGAGAAGCTCCTAGCCTGCTGGCAGGGAGCTCTATGAGGTGATCCGATACGTGGGACAGGTGAACTAAGAAATCAGGCAACCTGACAAGCATAAGGTACAACAAATCTACCATGTGAACTTTTAAAACGTGGAAAGCCCAAGGAAGCTTATTAATAAACTCCCTACCCACCAGAGCCTGAACTAGGCCCTTGGGCTGCAGAGGTCTCAATGTCAAGTGTGGTCAAGATTGGGGACAACCTTACCCCTGAGCAGAGAGACCAGGCATAACAACTGATCACTGCCTTCTCTTCCGTGTTCTCTACCTGACCAGGGCGGACTCACCTGATAACTCAGAGTCAGATGGAACCAGGAGCTAAGGTCAGGGAAAACCCTCGGTCCCGGCCCAAGAAGTTAAGGGCGATCGTGAAACAGGAATTCCACTCGATGCTAGCGTTGGGGGTGATCGAAGAGTCTTTCAGTGACTGGAGAAGCCCTGTGGTACTGGTACCTAAATCCAATGGGACCACTCAATTTTGCATCGACTTCTGCAAGGTCAATGCAGTATCAAAATTCTACACATACCTGATGCCACACAGACGAGCCACTCTGGACTTACAGGAATATTGGCAGATCCCCCTCACACCTGAGTCCAGGGAAAAGACAGCTTTCTCCATCCCCTTCCGGCTCTTTCAATTCCAGACCATGCCCTTGAGATTGCACAGGGTCCCAGGCACATTTCAGCAACTCATGGACCCAGTCCTTCGCCCCCATAGCCAGTATGCAGCTGCATACCTAGATGATGTGGTGATCTATAGTCACTACTGGTAAACAGTCTCTCGAGGCCAGCCCGACAGCAAGCCCCACTAAATGTCACCTCGGTAAGGATGAGACCACCTATCTCGGGTACACCTTGGGAAAGGGCACAAACTGACCCTTGATTAGCAAGGTCCAGGCCCTCCAGATATACTCCCCACTTTCCTAGAAGAAGCAAGTACGCCAGTTTCTAGGTCTGACCCGATACTACCACCGCTTTATTCCAGGGTTCTCATCCATCACAACCCCTCTTTCTGATCTACTCAAGAATGAGAGCCCCAAAAAGGATCCAGTGGACCAGAGTTCTGTGAAGAGACTTTTCAAACCCTGAAAGCCCAGCTTTGTTGAGAACCAGTCTTTTATAGCCCCAACTTCACCAAGGAGTTTTGTTACAGGAGCCATGGGGCTGTTTTATCTGCATCTTATACATTAGCCGGAAGTTGGTCCCGAAGGAGGAGCCCCACTCTCTAATTGAGAAAGAAGTCTTAGCAGTAAAGTGGGCTGTGGATTCACTCTTATTACCTTCGGGGTGCACCCTTCAGACTAGTCACTGACCATATCCCTCTCCGCTGGTCACATGCCATGAAGGATACAAACCCCCAAATTATGAGCTGGTACCTCTCCCTCCAGCCCTTCTCCTTCTGCATTCAGCACCGAGCTGGAAGAGCCCATCTGAATACCAACTTCTTCTCATAGGATAGTGAGGAGTAGTTGAGGGAGGGGAGGCAGAGCCCAAATGGTGTCCTAAGGGGGAAGGGATGTGTGAAGGAGCAGAGTATGTGCCGCCCGGCGCAGCAAGGGTTAAAGAAAACCTGTGGGCTCAGCTAGCCCTGCCCCTCTATACCTGCAGCCAATGCCAGGCCCGAAGGGGGAAGAAAAGAAGGGAGCCTGGTTCAGTTAGGGGCTGACTGGCGAAGAGGCTGGAGCTCTCTGTTTGGCTACCTTAAAGTAAGCCTTCCCCTGCCAAGGGGAGCCTGCAGCTAAGCCCCAAACTGTGGGGTAATTGAACTAGAAGGGCCCTTCCCCAGATTAAAGAGACTTAACTAGGAAGTTACCCAGGGAAACAGGTCTTGAAAGCCACCCTGGCAGAGAGGCAGACCCATCAACCCCAGTTTAGGGATCAAACTATACAGGGCTCTGGGGAGCATCCAGCTCCCCCTCCAACCAATAATCTAGCCACTAGGCCGCCTGTCTACCAAAGGCTCCATTACAACAACATAAAGGCCAATTATTTCTTCAGAATGTTTTAAAAATTCAGTCTAAAGGGTAGACAAAAGCAAAGCAGGCCCATCTAACTGCAAAGTTAGAGTTATAACTCAGTGTTATCCCTAATTCCAGTCCCCCCGCCCCATACCCTTCACCCCAAAATCCCTTAAGTCAAGTGGTGCTTTTAATGGGAGTCGGCTGGCCCATCAGGCTACAGCTTGAGTTAGCACAACCTAGCAGCTCCTAACACACACACTATACAGTTGGAGTGTTATTTCACAGTGAGAGCTGCCAACTCAAGAGAGGAGTTAACTCCAGTTATCTGCACTCAAGTTAACTGTGCAGGGAAGACATGGCCAGAGATTGTTCAGAAGTATGGAGGAATGGGTAACAGTTCAAAATGTTACTGTGAACACAAACTATTCTTACTCCCCAGTTTAAGTCTGTGAGCTTCTGGTCACGCTGAAGACCTGAACCATATGGAACAACAAATTACTGAGGCTCAGTGCAGCAGAAGAGGAGGTTGATCTCTGTAGCAGCGGCTAGCCCCCCCGAAAGAAGTAATTGAAGGGGAGAAAGCATGTGAGATAGTGTTATTCAGTGTTAAGCCAGCACAAATGTTGCTATAAAATAATCAAGTAGGGCACATCTTTGCTGTGGAGAATCCTGAAGGACACTGCTCTAGGTGATAGCTTGTGGAAGAAATGTCTCCCTTTTCCTTTCTCAGTGAAGAACAGATACGGTGAGAAGCAACAATATTAATTTTACCTGAGACAATTTTAACTTGTCTCTTTTTAATACAAATATCACTATTTAATAAGGGAAATATGTATTCATTAAGTGCTTTTCAGAAAAATGACTAAAAAAAGGTACCATCTAAATTCAACAGATCTGAGAGTCACATCTATCTGCTTCATTAAAGTAAGGGTTTTAACTATCAATTAGAGCAATAGCTCAACAAAGCAACAAAACAAAAGCTAGATTCTATACCTTCTCAAACACCAGATTTTTTTTTTTTTTTTTAAACTCCAGGTCTAAAATTTGGTCCTTAGTTAATCTACGCAACCCCACTGAAGACTGCGGACAGTTTCTGGAGTCTGGGGATTGTACATGTCTAATTAAGGACATAAAATAAAGGTTCTACAGGCCAAATTATTACCACTCAATGCATAAAAAAAAGGAGTTAGAAGGGGGACTGACTTGACTTTCAGATTTCAGTTAAAGTTTGCAGAGCTGCAGCTAGAAAAACATCTTATTCGTAAATGGTAAATTTGCATCTGGAGTCAGACACTGATATTTACATATAGATTTACAGAGACGGTATTCATAGTAAATAAGTGTTATGACCACATTCAGTTGCAAGCGTGAGCTTGGTGCTGTACAAAGTACAGCGACAGGGCCATTTCATCAAAGAGCCTACAGCACCAACACACAAAATCTAACAAACAAGATGCCATAAATGGCCAGATGAAATTTCTAATTACAATAGTATTTTTTACTTCATTAGTAATGGTAATCTTTGTGGAAGTAGTTTAGGGGAAACCTATCAGTCCCTATTCTTTGTGCTCTGTTTTTCTGTATGTTAAGTCTCCCCATTACTTGATTCTGTTGTCCAACCAATAGCAGTGGAATAATCTGGAAGCAGCGCATGCTACTAACACCCAGAGGAGAGTGATATATGTATGCAATTCTAATCAGTTTCAACTTTATTTCTCAAACACAAAACAGAACAAAATGGGTGGAGTAAGCAAAAAATCTGAATTCTCCTTTTAAAATCTTCATGTTTAGAAGTGTAAAAATTAATCCAATTGAAGGACTTGTAACATTTTCAAGTTAGGGCATATTTTCTCCCTCATTTGGTTTCGCCATCATCCTACATGAGCACAGATTAAAGGGTTTAGTTCCCTTGCCACCCGTAGTTTTGTATTTATCTCCACCTGCTAGAAACTAAAGTTTAGTAAACTTCTCTCTTCTGTTTGAGACAGAATCTCAGAAGCCAGGAAGAACTGAGTGGAGGAGACGGGAGAAAGGGAGAAGTGGAAGAGGAAGGAGAGATACTTCGATCATCCATCCTGCAGGATGTTAAACTACTTCTTGAAATCCGGGTACATATGCAAATTCTAATTTTTCCATAAAAATTATGAATAAGATGAACTGCTGTTGCATTTTCACTATTGACTCTGGGTGGAAATCTGTGCCAAAAAATTAAATTCTGCGCACTACACTTTCAAATTCTGCAAAATCTGTATACTTTGTCAAAACAACACAATATAATCACACCAGTTTCAATTGTTTTGGGTCATTTATTTCAAAATACCTGTCAGCAAGTATGTCTGTAACAATACAGACAAATAAAAAAGATTCAGTAAATATTTTTAGACAAAGATTCCTTACTAGGCATGTTAATACAGAGCTCTGAGTAATAATTCACTTAAACTACAACAGAGAACCATATTTCACTCATCCCCCAGAAACAGTGCAAAGGCTGGGGGGAAGTCAGGTAATGGAGGAGCTGAGGGAGAGGGAAATAATTGCTGGGAAGGAGCCTGGGTGTGAACTTGGAAGGTTGTTGGGTATGGATGGGAAAAGTATGGAACAAGTTTTTTGGGGGGTGGGGAGGGACTGTTAGGGAGCTTCCCCCATGCAGACCCTGGCTGACCCCTAGCCTCTCCCATTCAGTCAGGCACATATGTTTCTCCATCCCTACTCAGACACACACTCCCCCCCATCCCCATGTGGCCCTGCACCTCTCCCTGTCCCCATGTGTCTCTGTGCCCCCACTCGGCCACTCCCCCATCTCTACGTGGCTCTGTGTCTCCACTCCCATTCTGTCCTTGCCCACTAGCCCTTATAAGCCTGTCTGACCAGCCAGCAGCCCCACACTGTCCGTCTCCCCATAGCCCCTGTCTCCTGACCTGGCCCTAAAGGTGCTGTGAAGGAAGCTCTGCAGGCTCTCTCTTCCCTAGCTGGCTGGGAGTGGCTGCTTTGTTCTATTGCCACAGTGTCCTCTGGTGGGCAAGAGATAGAACTGCAGCGCCTTTTCTTCAACAGAAGCTTTTTCTGCTCAAAAAATTAAAAATATGCACAGCTCATTAATTATGCGCACTCACAGTGGCACAGAATTTCCCCAGGAGTAACTATAAAGATTGACTGTACCAGGATTTGACAGACGCATACTACAAAGGAGCATTTGTGCAATTCCTGCCACATTGGGGCCCCCATCCCAAATCAGGGTCTGTGGGTAGTACCATATTTTTTATATATATATAAAAACATACATACACACACACACGCTTTCAAGAGCATTTACCCACAGTCACTTGCTGTTATATTTGAAAGGTTCAATGAAAAATTAAACTGTAGGTTTTGTTCCAAACAAAGAGAAATACCAATAGCTAAGGGAAAACAGAAATGTGGGGCTTGCGTTCAGAATTCAAGATGGAAAATCTTGTATGGATGAAGTGGCAAAAGAATGATTTGGAATGAGAAGGAAATCCATATGGTAACAGTTTTAGCCTATAAAACTCTAAAAGGGTTTAGGTCTTAGATTAAAAACCCCCCACATCTCCCTCCTATTTGATTCCTCAGCAGTTGAAATCAGCTGTGATATACTGGCTAGCAGCCCCCCAGTTTAAATAGAGACGGGTTTAGTGCATTTTAAGTTGAGGACTCAAGTTGAATTTGCTTGAGTCTCTTTGGCAACTGTAGTGTTAAACAGTTGATGAGAGTGTACTGGTTGGAACCTTTGCCAGGAACCCTCTTCTCCTTGCAAAGGTTAAACACTGAGTGGAAAGAAAGTTCTGATGCACTTATGTTTCAGATAGTGCAAGAGAACAAGACTCTCCTTGGCAAGCATAAGTAGTCTTTAACCACAGGACATGTTCCCAAATACAAAGACACTTACATTTCTACACCGTGGATTAAGTTGCTCTTAACAATAACTAATATTGTTATGTCCAAAGCTGGTCTCAGAGGACCTAGCTACATTATGCTGTTCTACCATCACTTGGTTCAAACAAGGTTTTTCTATGCCATGTGGTGGTGAAACTTTGCTTTACTGTTTCTCAGAAGCAGAAGTGCCAAGATTTTAGCTGTTTGCTTCAATAGGACTTAAGTTACAGTAACTGTAAATGGAAAGGCTCAATAATAGCCATCCAGCAGTCTGTTTTGGGTGACTATGATCAGACAGGCAAACATTCCAGGCTATTCATTCAAGAGACAGCTGAGAGTCTGGTTTTCTTAACTTTATTTCTCAATTTCAGTAGACCTCACAGCTTGATTTGTATTTTGCATATTTGCTACTGAAGACTTTATTTAAAAATATTTGTTGCTTCATTTACTGTAATTTTAAAATCAGACATCTGGCATAACACATTTGGCAAGTAATATTAGTAAGTTTCCTGCATTATAATGCTCAGCTAACATTAGAAGCTTTACTTGGATGCCCACTGATTCATGAAATTGACATTTGTTCCAAGTGCCTCCAGAATTCAGCACTAATTATATGCCTACGATTAAAGCAACACTTACTAGTTTATGGCAAAAGTAATTTTGACAGTTCTGCAGAGGATAGCTAATAGTTTGACAGTGCATTTTAACTTGAGGACATTTGAAGTGATCAAACTTCTCATTACACTTGTAAGCAGCACTACCACGTTGCCATATAGGAGAAAAGATTTGCAACTTCAAGTCTGGAGTGACATTTGACAGGAATTTGGTTAATTTTTAAAAGGATTTAGTCTCATTGACAAATCCATCAATAATGGGATCCCCTTCTCCAGTTCACATTGGAAAAGGGCAAAAATATTCCCTCAAATTGTGTTCCCTTCCAATTGTTTTCAGTGGTGCATTTTAGTGGTGCACTGAAATTGGCAAAAATTAGATGAAGAAAGCTCAATATCACTTGCCAAACAAACTGACAGTTGTCTGCTATTTTGGGGGAACATCCTAGAATTGTACACACCTGTTGTAGCATGCTATTTTTAAAGCTACGCCCAACAGTAACATTATGAAGCAATATGACAAATCGTCTCACCAGTGACACTCTGCAGTCTCCCATCCCTGAACTTGCAGAGCTATAGGATGCCTAATAGAAAAACAGTCTAGAAACAAGAATTTCACTTACACAATTCAGACAGTTTTTTCCTTTCCTTGTTTAAGTCAGCGAGTGACTAACTCCCTGTCTCCAACCCCCTTCCCATCCCTTTCTTCTTCCACCTCTAATTCATCCAGTCTCCATTTTCTTGTCTCCTCTTGGATGATTTCCACTCAATTTATCTTCGCTGTCTTTGAAAAGGACACTTCATTTTTTTTCCTCTCCATTCTCCAGACTGGAGCAGCAACAGCTTCTCCTTTGCCCTTGTTCTTTTATAGTCTCTCCCCATTGCTTTCCTCCCCCTCCTCTAATTCTATTACTGTCTAATGTTCCCCTCAAAAAGTGCTGGCAGTATGGGAGTATTGCACACAGCTGTTCCACTCTGCTCCCTCTAGTCTTCCTGATCAAAGCTTTCCCATCTGGCCGGAAACACACCAGAGAACTGAGTGCTGATCAGAGTTCTCCCAGGTGTTGGATGGAGGAGGGAGTTACTGATCAGTCCTAGAATCCTTACACTAGCCAGATAGGTCACAAGATAGTAGTGTTTAAGAATAAGTTTGCCAATTATTATAACTCCTGTCTTAGTCCCAAATTCAATTCTGAAACGATTTAGCAGCTGTTACCTTGAGAACCACTAGAAAAACCACACTAACAAAAACTGCATACCAAGTATGGAACCCAAGGTTCAAATGATAAAGCACTAATTTTAGTGATCTAATTTAAGTTTGGCTAAAACTGTATCAGAATTGAAGTGCTGTGAAAAAAGCAAGATGATAGGTAAGAATGGAATGATATTTAAAGGGCCAGAAACAGTTTCAGGACCAGTAAAGTTTTCTAAATACTGGTCCAAAGGACCAGAAAGAAAACATTTCAAATCCCCATAAGGTGGATGGGGAAAAAAACGTAATCCAGTTTGGGTACAAATTTCAGAGGCACAACACAAGTTTCTTTCATTCTTTTTAACACATACATAAACAAGTTTTTAATGAAACATGATACGAAATGCAAGCTAGGGACACATTTTAAAGGGGATTTATCTTAGGACAGCATGGATCTCAAAGTAGCTTGGCCAAGACTGTTATCACTTAAGGGTTTTCTCCTCTGGTGAATCGCAGGGTTGCCTTTGTGATCAGAAAAATATACTTTTTCACTCTAAAACAACACACCCCGCATCTGTGTCTGATTATACAGGCTCGATTTAGACAGCAAGTTACTCAAGGAAGTGATCAAGCTAAATCTGAAAAACCATGCTGAGGGCATGAGAGGAGTCCATGCTGGGGATGAAGACAGCATGACATGGCTACTGTTTCTCAGAGTCAGACCTCTGCTGCTTAGGCAGCAAGAAGCCTCCTATACATTTAGTGTGTTACTTCCTACTCTCAACTGACCTGCACTTTGAATCCCAGGCATGCTAACTGACTGGAACATCAGTCTTCAGACTGAAAATAAAAACTGGCCTCTTACTTCAGTCTCCCAGTAAATGCCACTGAATGGCAGCTGTGCTTCATATGGCAATTTGGGCACAGTACGTGCATGACTAGTCATATCAGCTCTCCTCAGCGTAAGGCACAGGCCACAACTGGCTGCACGACTCCGTCCACTTGTTATTGGTAATTACAAGGAAACTGGAGCAGGAGCAGACCAGTTATTTTCAGCCTCAGATTGGATGCAACAGTGAGCCAGTCAATGCCTATAGGATTTTTGAAGTTCAGATCAGCAATTTGTGCAACTAATTGCGAGTAATTATATTTTATACCACCCTTTCACTATGTGTGCATCAACAGTGCCTAATTCAACAGGGCATCTACGGCTTTTGCAAACTACTGCAATAAAATATCACCGCCACCAACTACCACATCATTCAGAGCAGGAACTGAGTTTACTTGGATTACTGGACAATACGTTTTTTCCTAGCCTGACTGCATGCTAAATTCTCAACAGTCCTTAGAATTTGATGGTCACCTCAGGTTTGGAGAAAGCCTGATTGCAAGGGATTGCCAAAAAGGAAAACCATGTATTGTAAATTACCACCCTACTTCACATGAGTAAATATCAGAAAAAAGTTAAAATGTAAAATTATGGATTAGAAATTTCTGCTAGCAAATTAATTAGCTTGGATTCTCAAACTCATTTATCTGTTTTACTTTCCATTCCTGTTCCCATTCACGTAATTAGACATTCTAGTTATACTCATGGTATAGAATAACCATGAGACATGACTACAGTTTTTAAAAATTTCAGAATGATGTATAAAGACAACCTAAAGTTTGTTTTTTTAAACCATTCTTTCTGCTTGTTTTTAAAATACATTAGAAATTCAGGTCCTGTCTAGCTTGGATGACTATAATGACCAGAAAACTAGTGAAATGAAAATGCAAGAGACAAGATAGTAAAAGTGATTTTCGGTCCAACTGTTTCCAGTTTAAAAAACCAAAAAGTTTTAAAACCCCATATAACTCAGAAGACTAAGTAACAATTGGGAAAAATGAAGCTTTGGTTAAAGATTCATTACACCCCTCTTCCTTCAGTTAAGGCAAGAAAGTTGACAACAGGCTCCAAGATCCCACAAACAAGTTCCCCAAGCAAAACTTTAGATGTCATTCCTGATATTTCCAAGGGAAGGAAAAAATAAACCCATGACCTTCTCTCTCCCCTTCCTGCCACACAAAAAACCATGCATAATCCCAGTATTTAGAACAGCCTTTGGATCACCTTTAAATTTCACTCCTTGATTAAGTTAAAAGAGGCAAACAGACTGAGTCATACTAAATATGCCAGTCAGATTTTTTCAAAAAGTTCTTAAATAAAAGTTCTGTGCAAGTTTTAAAAGCTTTGCCTTGCCCTGCCAAAAGCAGCCAGTCAGATTTGATACAGCCATTAACTAGACCATTGTCTTCACTAGCAAATGTGCAGCATACAAATGACTCTGCATAAAACAGTTGAGCTATTCCAACATGCTTGTAGAAGGTACTTCTTTCCGACTATATCTGTTTGCCAGATGACAAAGCTTCCCTCAGCATTTTCTTCTATATACCACCATATGTATTCAGCAGTTTATGAAGCAGCATGCTTTCAACAAAGTCTAGATTCTCCAGGCTTGAAATTCCCAGGAGCCTCCTCTCCTGCCCTTCCCCCAGCATCTCATTACAGCTAATGTATGTTTTCAGCCTCCTGTGTATTGCTAATAAATAAATAAATAAAATTTGAATGTGATTTTTTAATTTTAAAAAGTAAAAAAATTAGATCTGGAATTACTATTGAGATTTTCTAAAATTTCTGCGTTCATCTTGTGTACAAAAGATGAGTATCACTTTAGCACCACAAGTTTTAAAAAGCAGACGTGTCCAAAAAGAAAAAAAAAAGCGTGGCCTTCATTCCCCAGTGTAGAGTGCTGTGTGATTTTAGAATATCAAGGGTAGATTTTTTTTTTATTATGAACCAGCTTTTCAAAAAACCCCAAACAGAATAGCGAAATGGAAAATGTAACAAAACATATATACCCACTTTGCATCTTGTCCATATGAGTAAAAGCCTCCACAGTCATTTTAGAGGAAGGGTAGCAAAACATATGACCCCTGGGCCAGATCAGCTCAAAAGAGGTAGTGAAATTTTGGTCCAGCTTACATTTCATCATCAACTATTAATTCCTGAGAATTTTAGCAGATGAAACAGGGAAAATGAGAGTGAAAACTTTAAAGGAGTAGGAACTGAAGATAGCTACAGGGAAGAAAATGAAGAGGGAACAACTGAGGAAACCTTACAGACAGAAGAGGACAAATAGAAAGAGGAAAGGAAACAAAGGATCAGACAAAAAACAACCAAACCACTGAGGGTACTGAATGTGCCAATAAGATACTGAATAAAATACAACTTCAATTGATACAGAAAAGCTGCATTCTCCCTTAGATCTCTGTGCAAACATCCCACAAACATTAGTGGGACATCGACTGTGGATTGAGGAGAGTGCAAAGTCCTGAGTTTATATCCCAGCCCACCAACTGTAATAAAACATGAAATCTGTCCCTCTGCCTCCTGACACCCCAGTGCTAGAGTTTTTATACTAGCATGTCTAGACATTGCACAGGTCTCAGAACAGTGCTCTATTTTAATTATAAACTCCCAGTTCTCCCACTCCCATTCTCTTCACCTCTGCTTAACTCCATTCCTGTCTGTCCTTACCCTCTCCTCCCCTGCACTGCTCCCCTCACTCCCACTTCCCTTGGCTTTCCATTTAACTGATCCCCTCCTAAGTACTCCACCCCCAAAAACAGTGGAACTAACATACCATTTATCACCATTACATTGCTCACTCAGCTAGTGTGTTTTACACCTTCCCCCACCCCATGGCCATCTTGAATGTTTAGACAATATTGTCTCGTTTCATTGTACTCTCCCATCTCTCTGTATCCATCTGTTGTCTCTTGTCTTTTACTTGGATTGTAAGCTCTTTGGGGCAAGGACTGTATTTTTGTTCTACTGTGTGGGTACAGAGCTGAGCTCAAAGGGGTCTTGGTCCATGAGTAGGAGTCCTCGGTGCTACTGTAATATGACTACTACTGACGACAATGATAATAAAACGCTTCGTTTCCTTGTGTCCATCATAATTTTATTTCCTTTTATAACTGGGGAAGAGTGGAAGGGACATCTGCCCATTTTACAGATGGGAAACTGAAGCTCAGGGAAAAGAAGGGCCTGATCCAAATTCCACCAAAGACTAAGGATATATCTACACAATGATTAAACAGCCGCAGCTGGCCCAGGTCAGCTGACTCGGGCTTGTGGGGCTCGGGCTGTAGGTCTGTAAAATTGAAGTGTAGATGTTTGGGCTCAGACTTCAGCCCAAGCCCCGCAAACCAAAGTCAGCTGACCCAGGCCTGCCACGGGTGTGTAATTGCTACGTAGACATATGCTAATTCAGTGGCTCTCAACCTTTCCAGAGTACTATACACCTTTCAGGAGTCTGATTTGTCTTGTGTACATGCAAGTATCACCTCACTTAAAAACTAACTGCTTACAAAAACCAGACATTTAAAATACAAGTGTGTCAGCAAACTATTACTGAAAAATTGCTTAACTTTCTTATTTTTACCATATCAATTATAAAATAAATAGACTGGAATATAAATATTGTACTTACATTTCAGTGTATAGTATACAGAGCAGTATAAACAAGTCATTGTCTGTATGAAATTTTAGTTTGTACTGACTTGGCTAGTGCTTTTTATGTAGCGTGTTGTAAAACTAGGCAAAAATATCTAGATGCATTGATGTACCTCCTGGGAGACCTCTGCGTACCCCCAGGGGTATGTATACCCTTGTTTGAGAACCACTGCCCTAGTTGACTTCGGTGGCCTTTAGATCAGGCCCTAAAGCCCCGACTCAGCAAAACATTTAAGCACAAGTTCAAGTCAAAACTACACTCTATTCAGAAGTTATTTCCAGAATATTTTGATTGAGAGGACTGCACTAGACTTCTGTGAACTTTTGAACATTTCCAAGGCCTCCTCGGTATTTGGAAATATTCTGTCCTCCCTTTAGCTGTGAAAATGCCCCAAAAAACTGGAGCCTACCAGGGGATTCACTAAGACTGTAGTTTTTCCTCAGGATGAGAGCTCTAGAAAAGTAAAATGGGGCTTTTTCCTTTCTTTCTCCTTTTAACTGCTCAACTAAAATCTTTGCATTCAAATATTTAGTTGTACCTGGATAGCTTTTCTTTAAATGAGTATCCAGGAGTCAGAATGTGTAATATTAGCTTTATTTCCTGAAGACACTATTTAAAACAACAAAACTGAATAAAAGTGACAATGACACTAAATCCAGGAAGATAAGTAAATGGATGGTTTGCAAGCTACCAGATACAAGCATGATGACATATTTTAGATGTTAAAATATACAGTAAGCCATCCAATGTATTTGCCTATCTTGCTGCAGCATCATGAAGTTTTTGTAGTTTTTTTTTTAAATACCGTGCAACAAGATGAGAACATTCTCAAACACCAAACCAGTAAGCTGCTGCCAAGATTAAATCAAGAAGAGAGTGAGCATAACATTAAGTAGCATGTTCTAATAGCAAATGTCTTATTGTTGCTCAATGACTTAAGATTTTTTGTTTTGTTTTTAAAGGAATCCAAGCCTTCAGCACATTGGGATACACCTGATCCAGCTGTCTATGCATAAAGGACAGAGAGACAAGTGCTCATTTTCATGTCTCACATCTAAAGAACAGGAAACTGTTAAGAGGACATTCCTTTAAGCTTCTGCTGCATAAAATGCGCATGTTGTGGTATTAGTTTAGCTGTTTGGATGGTTTCCAAATTAATACTTAAATGATGAAAGGAAATATTATATAGCACCATAAATATGCATTGCACATTACAAAACAGAGCTGCAAAAAACCGTGAACTATAAGGCCTTAGCTAAAAACTACACTGTAGACATCTATGTAGCTATGCAAGTATAATTGCTCCGTTACAAATCCCTAGTATAGATGCACTGCACAAATATAAGCCATGATGAACTAGTGCATGGCAGCCACACTAGGGACTGTCACTGGTGCAACTACATCTGTACAGCTACACCAGTGGTGACTAAAGCCTCCTGTGTAGACAAGCCCCAAATAATTAAGCATATGCATAACTGAATTCATGTGAATATTTCCAGTGAACTGAATTGAACTACTCACACAAGCAAATAAAGCCTGTGCATAAGAAGTGTTCGCAGAATTAGTGCCTCAAGAAGGCAAGAAGAGAAGGAGGTGGTGCCAAACAAGGATTTTACATTTTAAGAGTGGAAAAACGAGGGAAAAAACCAACATCTGTAAAGTGCATGAAATGGATTTTAAAATTCTGTATGTGTATTTAGAAAGTAACAGACTATTGGTCACTAAAGCATTATAAACCAAATTGTGAACCTTTCTAGAAAGAATACAGAAATGCAACTACAGAACTATAGTAAAGTCTGTGCCAGTAGCTAGAATTCAACTCTGATCCGGAAGGTCCAAATCACTGCTGTGAAGTTTGTACACGTATATGCCACATCTTCCCACAGCACTACACTGTACAAAAAGACACTTTGCTGCCCTAAAGTGCTATTCCACCGATAAATATGATTATTTTGTGGAATCGCATAGTAATAGCCACATACCATCCTCCTAATTGGTTATCCCACTTCTAAACCTCAAGGATATAAAGATGAAAGGATCTCTTTGAGAATGAAAATTCTGACTTGGCCAAATGGTTGCCTATATTTTAATTTTTTTGTGAGAATTACAAGTCTGCACATCCAGCCATATTTACAAAAAAGAGTTACCTGACTGTAATTTTGACTTTCAGAGCACTTTATGATTCATTAATCTGCAAGTCTGTATAAAACTTGTATGGAGAGGGTGAATGACTTACCTAATATTACACTCAGTGGCCAAGCTAGGAGAAGCCAGACCTCCTGACTCCCAGTCCTGTATTCAGACCACCCTTCCCTATAGCCATAGAACACATTTACACACATTTTAGTCCCCAGCATGTGAAAGAGCAAGCTACTGTATCATCACTTCTCTTTGAAATTATGAGGAGTCTGAGATGTGACATTCATATTTGCTTAAGTTTAAGAGCATACCAGCCATCTGATCACTTTAATTACTAGACTTGTATGTTACTGTCTAGATAAGGTTTGAGAGAGGGAACTTACCAGGACTCTCCACTCGTTTGTAGTGGTAGGGATTGATGCAAACCTCCTTCTGTTTTGAACCAAAGGGAAACTCACAGCATTCCAGTGGTTTCAGTTCATGATGGCTTTGGAGGTCTGGCCAGCGCCACACTCTACAGTAAATTACATGTGGTAGCCCTTTCCGGTGCGAAACCTGAAGCCTGCCATCCAGGGAACGAGGAATTGTAACACAGTTGCTGGGCTGACCTGGACAGCTTAATGCTTTTTCCAGTTCCTCCATAGCACCTTTTTTCTTCTTTAATTTTTTGACTAATGCATCAACAGCTTTCTCTGCCCATTTTTCTTCTTCATCTCCCTGCTTCCATCCCAGCAGCCTCTTAACTGCTGGGCTTGTGAAGGAGAATAAGCTTGTCACATTCATGGTGATCAACTCAGTCACACTGGATACTGAAGAAACAGAAAAGATTGCCCCCTGAAAAATGGACACAGCAGATCCTGTATGTAAATGGACACCAAAGGTTTGCCTAATTTATACTGTTCCCTTTGGCTTTCTGATTCTGAAGTCTTGAGAAACTGAAACTAACATTCCAGCTTGACAGAAGTGATCTTTGTGTTCCAAACTGAAGTCCAGCACCTAGAGGGAAGGGGAGAGGGGGAAGGAGGGGAAGAGAAGAGAAACAATTTGTTTTTAGTAAGTGACAACAAATAAACATGTCTAGATGTGAAAGTGGAATGATAAAACACAAACAAAAAACCCCACATATCTAAGTGCTGACAGCTTTCAGAATCTGACTAAACTGGCAGCATCCAAATTATTACAGAACATAGATCCATCGATTTGTACACATGATGCTGGAAGAGGGGTTCTCAAATACTTCAGCGTGAACCACATCTTGACAGGGAGTGAGTTTCACAGACCACTTCTCTTACCATTTACAATTGCACACGTTTCCCTTTTTAAAATAAATCTAAATAAAATTAAATCTGAAATTATGACAACTTGTGTTAAGGCCTAAACTCACTATGATTATCAGTTACATTAAATTTGATACTGCACTGTACATGTGTGCTGCTGACGTTTTTTAGAAAGTCAAATCACTGAACCAGTAGGAGTCACTGGATAAGCACTAGGACCCAGAGTTTGTTGAAGTTCTAAACCAGCTTAAAAATTATTATTAATAGCAGCAGCCACCTGTTTTGCAGGTCCAAAAGAATATTTTCTTCATTTTAGTTTATTCAACTAGTTCAGTTCAATGACTACTTCATTCAAAAATTAAGAAAATCAAATGGGAGTTGGAGAAAGCAGGAAAGTTTTTCTTCTTCTTATGTCGAAGGAAAAAAAAACAACAACCTGGTGTGCACTGATGAGATTTACTAGTTCTAAAAAATCTTGAAGGACATAGTAACCAGAAACAATCAGTTCAATTCACTACCTCCAGATAATATCTCCTCCGTTTATTAAAATCAGTTTTAAATAAAAAAACGTTTTGATTAGCTTTTGCCCCCTTTTGTGTATCCAGCATATTTAAAGTGATTTTACTGAATACAAAAAATAAAAAACGTTGCATTTTAGTGCATTTTAAAAGAATTCCTATTTCCACCCAAACAGCTTGTTGCAAATCAAATCACAAGTAAAAAATTAATCTAGTAAATTAATCATTCACCATTTTCTAACATAGTAAAAATATAAACGATAAGAACCTGAATAAATCTGTTAAACTATATAACTGCTTAAATAAATGTGTATAGATACAGTATCTCTTCCTGGTTAGCAAAAAAGTACCAAATTTAGTGTAAAGGCTATGTTTAGTTGCAAATCAATGTTTTAATGTTACCAGCCAATGAGAATCAACCTTTCTTTATAAAACAAAAAAAGTGAAAATGCAAAACACAACTACAATACATTATTTAAATCAAGGTTTCCTTCTTGCTGATTTACATCATGATTAAAATGATTTAAATCAACCCAGCCTGCCTTCCATTCACAAATTTAACAGCCCTATGGAATTTATAGCAAATGGTTAGGTGGAAAAAGTATTTTTAGCGGTCTTCAGTTTAGCAGCTGATAACAAGGAGAGTCAGTAGCACATGACCATCCAGCATTCTGCAGACCACCAGCAACACAGGGACCAGTTTGAAAACCATTGCAACTAGAGTTTGTGAATACTGTGACCTGAAATAATTTAGGTCAGCTTGTTCATCTCAATAAGTTATTTTTCGTTTAAAAAACTGACTAAAAACTTAACAAAAGATTTAAAACCAAGGATCTCTTTGTCAATACCCATGTCACATTAAAAAAAAAAAATGCAAGCCACACACGCAGGCTATAGGAAGTAGCCATCATGACTTCATATGGACCCCCTCCCAGGGGCCACATGACAGTTTCAGGTTCTTATTTTAAATCATGAAGTTCAGCAGAAAAGTTATGATGAAAAGACAATTTTAGATAACTGGGGTAAACTGTTGTGATCCAGAAAAAAAAAAAATTAAAAGCAACAAGATGTAATCACATGCAGTTTGGAACAGAATCATACACCAAGTCTTCAACATTAATTTGTAGTATCTAACAAGAGATATCTTTAAAGTGACAGAAGCGATGTGTTACCAGATATATTTTTACATTTATTTTCTGGACTCCGTCAGAATGAGGATTTGTCACCAGTTTATTCAGTGGCTTTGCCATATCTATCAACATACCTGGAGTACTTTCAATTAAAATGAAACACCGTAAAGTATTTTGTCATGAAAATGTTATCAGATAACAATGTTGCTCTTGAAGTTATCTGAAATACAAAAAATGGAAAAATAAATGTCAACACCGTTTATAACTAATCCATGCCTGTTTACACTTGGTGCTAGTTTATCCCACTCTTAAGAAAACTTTAAGAATTCAAGTAATCAAATTTTGTACAATATTGTCAATGAAATAGAAGATTTTCATGAGCCTGGAGCAAATTTAAGAATATATTCAGTTACCTGGACATTTGCTGTATTATTTCATGAACTCAAACTCAATTACCACCACTGAATGCGCTCTGGATATGATTTATCCTTATGTGTACTGTGAAGTGCTCCATCAAGTGCTGTGGTGAGTTAAGAACCTCATCAGTAGAGCGCCACGTGTGGTTAGAGTATAACGGGCAAGTCATGGAAGTCAGTCTTGACTCTCAGAATACTCTCCAATATGTAAAAATAAGTGTTATATTGCTCTGATCAGATTTCCAAAACTCCACAGACTAAAGCTTTCCTTAAAAAAAGAAACGTAACAGGTTAAAAGTTTCAATTTAAAAAAAGCCTTCTCCATGTTACTACAAGCTTAGTTTATTCCTCATGAAATAATTTTAAAAGTTAATATTCCACTCTTTGTGTCAATCCTTCCAGATTGGACAATGAAAACACACATAGTTTCACTTTTATTTATAGTCTGCTTTCAGAGTCACATCCACTAGCACAATACTACAAGTTTCAAATGGCTAAATAAATAAAAATAAAAGAAATTGTTTTTATTGATTTATTTAGGTAACTGTTTCCATTAGAATGGAAAGATTTTAAGCTATACAATTTTATTTTTACAAGCCCTAAATCTTGGGCCTACATGTAAGCGGGGGAATAGTCTGCTATTGTGGGCTTCTGCACTATCCTGTCTTCTGCACTACCCCGGTGAAGTGGGCTAGTGGAATTGGGAGCGAGGACTCAGATCCTTTGTTTACCCAGTGGCCTCCCTGCCCTTGAGGACTCCCCGTCCACTTTCCTGTCTGGCAGAGTCCTCATAACCCCAACAAGGCTGGGTCCAGGATTCCTGGAGGGCTCAACCCCCAACTCTGCTGGGGTCACCTAGGACAGGGGCTAGGGTGTCCCCGCTCCGGGGTACTCTCTCTGCACTGGGCAATTCTCTGACCCACTGACCATTACATACAAGTTAAAGCAAATGCAAGTTATTTAATCAACAATTAATTTTAAAAAGAATAAGGAAAAATGGGAAAGGTTAAAGGAAACACATCAACCCGCTCTGTGGCAGGGAACATCACAAATAGTGTCTCTGGAATGTCAGGGCAGTTCACAGTCTGTTCCTTGTAAGTCCCAGGCCGCCTTCTCAGGCCCTGGCTGTGCTGTAGGGATGCTGTTGTGCTCTGATGGTGGCCACACGCTCTCAGGCTCTAAGTGGTAGGACCCTTCTTCCCAGCGTCACCCCCACCCTGTCAGGGTTATGATCCAAGCCTGACCTGCAGAGCCTCTTGGCTGAGGTGTCTCCCTGTGCTGGGCCTGCTGCCCAGGGTCCCCCTTGGTCTCCCCAGCTGCTCACCGCACCCAGCTCCGGACTGCTCCAGCCCCAGCTCCACCACTCTGTCTCAGCACTGCTGCTGCTGCTCTGCCTTCAGCTCCCTGGGCTGCTTCTTTGCCCCTCTGGCTCTGGTTGCTGCAGATCTGCTCCCAGGGCAAGTCTGCTCTCTCTGGGCTGTGCCTCTGGCTTTGGGGCTGCAGCTCTGCTCCCAGGACAGGGTCTGCTCTCTCTGGATCTGGCACAGCTCTGCTCCCCAGCTTAGCCTGGGCCCCTGCTTTCTCCTTAGTTCAGCCCCACTCTGTCTGACCCAGGCAAATCCAGCCCACACGGAGGATGGGACCTCCCTGGCCTCCTGACTCCCTGATTAACCTGCCCGCCCTGTCATTCAGGCTGACCTGGAGCATTGGCCTCTCCCCATTGTTCCTGGGGACTGTCAGTCTCAGCGTCCTGATTCCCCATCGACCCTTCCCCCTTTTTAGTACTGGGAGCTAGTAACTAAAACACCCCCACTGAATGTTAGTAAGGGGGCAACAGTACCCTTATATACATAATGGTGTCCTTTTAATGTCAGTTGCTGAACATTAACTAGCTGTGGGTATCTTTTCATTTGGGCTTCATTTATTGTTATTGAACTGCTTTAACACAATAGGTCAAATCCTGCTTGCCTTTCACAAACTAGTAGTCTCATTGATTCTAATGGGACTAATGTGGAAGGTGAACAAGATTTGCAATTTTTTCCTGTTTTCAAAAATAACTCCATCATGGTTTTAAAAGGTAAGTGTCATATCAAGGTATTCTGTAC
Source organism: Eretmochelys imbricata (assembly GCF_965152235.1). Taxonomy (NCBI): domain Eukaryota; kingdom Metazoa; phylum Chordata; order Testudines; family Cheloniidae; genus Eretmochelys; species Eretmochelys imbricata. Next base: position 57,786,938 of record NC_135575.1, on the reverse strand, counting down.
ATTTAGTTGTGGCTAAAGACAAATACTCTATAGAAGTAAGGACTTATACACTAGTTCTACAAGACTCAACAGGACTTTCAAAAACATCCAGATGTGGCCTAGCCCAGCACCATGCGCAGAAATAGGTTAGTGCTAAGAACTCTTGAAAATCCCACATTTATATTTCACCCATCTATGCTACATTGCATAACAGCACAGTCTAGGGCAGGGTTTTATGAACCACATTTCTACCCCTTCAAAATTCCTTTACGTCCCTGTGGCAACTGCACAGAAAAATATTAGAAAAGCCTGTATTTTTAGCCATCATTGAAGTGCATGAAATTTAGCAGCTGGAAATGCCAGCATCATATGACTAGCCAGCTCTCTATGGACATGCACCATAGTTGGCTTTAGTATTGCTTTTTTTAAGTTACTTACATTTTGCTATGCTGGATAATCTATTCAAAATAAATGGGACAAAGACAACACACATTTCTAAATTAATTGTGTTGAAACTGCTATACACCAAAGTCTGCTATGAACTGCTCTAACGCAGAATTCCAATGTCAAGACAGTATTAAACTAAAAAAAAAAGATAGCGTAGGTGGAGTTTTTTCATTTCCAAGAATTATAAAGTGTATCCATGGTTCTGAGCTTTTGCCAGTACATTCCGTTTTCCTTTCTGCCACTTTTGGTTTTTGCAATGCATCATTTCCTGTATTGCTTTTACACAAAGTGGTCTTATCAGTTTAAAGTGCAAAATAAAGATTAACACATGAGTCAGCAGATGACAGATTTTCTCCTCTCTTCCGCAGAAAATACACATGCCCTTCTGGGGGGGGGGGGGGGAAAGGTATGTGCTCCTAATAGCTAAGTCACTACTAGTCCTTGAAGATAAATATGTTTATCCACAAGGTATTGTACAATCAGAAAAATAAGATGATCTCCATGTGATCTTGACCCTGGTTTAAAGGAAATCTAGTTGCTGGCCAGTTAGCAACCACTCCTTATGTCAAACCACACATTCCTTTATTGTGTATTCTGAAGCTGAAATCAAACTTATTTCAAATGCAACTACCTCTTTGTATTTTTTTTCTTCACTTTAGCTAGCTTTAGTGTTCAGTCTTTGGACCTTACAGAAATACTTAAAAAACAAACAGTTTAAAACAAAACTGCCACAAAAAGCTGTGTTACTTGCTTTGTATTTAAACAAAACTCAGCTAGGCAGCTTCCCGAACAGTGAGATTATTTTTCTTTCTAGCCTCCAATGAAGAGACAGTTATAACTAAGAATCTGTCAGCAACACTGAGTGGCTAGTCTGATGGTGAATATTTTACTGCCTTCAAATGCCCACAAGACAGTCTGTAGGAATCTATCCTCATTTGGATAAGAAGTTGTTTTTTGGCAGGTGGGGAGAGGGGTCAGGACAATCAAATTACCACCACTGATGGAGGAAGGGAACCAACTCCTAGCCCCAGGTTCAAACAAACAAGGAGGTAGCTTTGACTCATGTACTGACTTTAGTGTTTACTTTAATGCTCAGTGGGGCAGACAAAATAAAGAATTCCAGTAAAAAGGTTTTAAAATGTGTACAACTCAATAAAAAAAAAAAATTCAGGCATAAAAATTGTGAGAGTGCCAAGGGGGAATGGAAATCAAGAGAATCCACACAACTCCTAAGAGAGGTTTTTTCCCATTCATTTTTCCACACTTAGTTCCATGGTTCTTTTCTCAATCTTCATTAGTTATTAATGGCATAAAGAAATAATAGGACAAGGGATTTTAATTTGCTCCTTAGAAAATAGTCATTTGATTCACTTCTCTGAAAGAAGCTCACATCTTCACAGCAATTCATTTCTTTCAATACAATATTTAGCGCTTGCAACAGAAATCAGAGTGGCTCCTCCCTGCTTTTGGTTCCCACTTTGCTCCCTGCAAAAATATTTTCCCACACAAGACTATGCCCTGGTCTACTTTTAAAATTTAGAGCAACCTAGTTACAGCACTCAAGGGGGTGAAAAATTCATACACCACGCTAAGTGCTGTAGTTAAGTAGACCGAACCCCAGGTAACGTAGACCTGGCTAGATCAACAAAAGAATTTTTCTTTTGCCCCCCATTCTTGCAGCAACCAGTGAAAAGATTTGTTTTTTCATGTTGGAACTAGGTCATGGGAGAATTGAATGTCACTGATTCAATTATAAACTGTAGTATAGATGGGGTATGAACTATTATTACAAGTACCACGGATCAGAGTATTGCACTGCAATGGACCACAGAATTTCTCTCAATAAGTTTTACCAATTTGTATATTAATTTTTGTTTGGAACCTTATAGAAAACAGACCAATTTTCACACCTTTAAGTGTGACCAACTATGCATATCCAATCTTCTTTCAGTGGGAGCTGAGAGAAGTCCTCAAAGTGGGCAACAAGAGATTTTATTGTTGGTAACACCAGCTTACCCTTCTGAGCTACAGATTCTGATAACTTTACTTACACTAAAGAGCAACTTCACCAGTGCTCCTGGTGAAGTCACTGAGATTACTCAGGGAGTGAAGTACCATCCAATGGGCTCAAATTAATAGCAAACACAAGCTAAGTCCTGAAAGAACAGAAAAGCCTCTAAACCAAATAATTTGGACTACAGCCTACCATTTTTACATAGTTCAGATAAACTCCATTTATGACCATTTTATAATTTAAAAAAAAAAAAGTCAGCTTGTAACAAGCTTGTAAATCACAAGATAAGCATTTTAGATGCCAAATTCAGTACTAAAAAAATTTAAAAAATCAAGAGGTAAAAAGGGGGAAATGTGTCTTTCCTTTTTATCATAAAGCCCCGATGTGATTTTTTTAAGTAAACACAGAGCATTCCCTTTCCTGACAGTATGAACTGTCTTTAAAAAACAGGTGTTGTTTACAACAAACACCACCACCACACACACACACACACACACGTGTGGGGTGTGTTAATAGACACAAAGGCAGGATAGCTGAAACCTCTTCCTATATTTAGATCTGTCTGGTCAGCTGTAATTGCATAATTTAATCAGGACCCTCTACAGCGGAAATACATCCATATTCATCACAGGCATCAAAGGAAACATCTTTACAACTATATCCTTTTACAAACCAACGCATGGTCCCACGCCATTCTCCCAATTGTTGAATTCCTCCTTTGGGAAGAGCATGGAATTTTATTTCTTTTGATCAGTTGAAAAAAATCACTTCCCTCTAATTCTGCACAGTAGGGCAGGAGGGGTTTCCTTCACAGGTGAGCTGTTGATTTGTCTCTTTCAGGAATTTTTATTTTTTAATGGTTAAAATGCACATTTAAAATGCAAAGGAAAATTTGAGAAGCTAGATCATCATATGTTAAAATCAAGTTTGTAAGACACACAATTTATTTTGTCTTTTATTCCGGAAGGCAGCAAAGTCCAGTGCATATGACATGGGACTGGGAGATAGAATAGAACCATAGTCTGCTGGTCTATTTTAGGATTTGCCCACAATGAGGTATTTTGCATCAGAATAGCTATATCAAATGCAAACCAGGTGAAGCTACAATGACACAAGTATCTTCAGGAAGGGTTTGCACTCATGCCTCTATACAGGTAGCAAAAACAAAGAGAGTGTAGAAAAGCCCTAGAACTAAAGTCTGATCCTGATCTCATGTATCTGAGATTAAGTCATTTATCTCTGCATCTCAGCCTCCTCATCTCTAAAATGTGGATAGACAATGCTTTACCAAATTACACAAGACAAAATCTGAAGGAAAAAAATAAAATTTATACAGTAAGATATGTTTTAATCAAAGCTCAGCAACACAGAAACTGGCTCCTCAAAACCAAGCCAATATTATTTTTAAAATATCTGCTTTTAATAATTATCTTTACAAACTCTTGAAATAGCTCCTTCCCTTTCATTTTACTACTTAAAAAAAAAAAAAAAACTTTCCACAGCTACATGCATAACATTTACCTCCAAAGCATTTCTTGGCAAGAAAATTCTCTAATTTTTTTTTCAATTTATAGAATCAATTTTATAAAACTTTAAATCACCTTTATATTAAATACAATATAGACCAATCATTACTCTATCTCCTCAGCTACTTCATTTTAAAGAAAGATCTGAGTTTTATTAAATTCTTCGGTTAAAATTGTCCAGCAGTCCCTTTAAGTGTTGTAATAAGAACCCATCTGACCCACAAATGTAGCATTCTGAACAAAGAAAGTGTTTAAAGACAATATAGCTTCAAAAGCCAAGTTTATACAATCACTGAAATAAACATCAAGATCTGCCAGATTTCCACCCTCCAATGAAAAGTCTGTTTAACTACTGCATGCCATTAGTGGTCTCTTGAAAACCAGGACTGGACCTCCACATTACATTAGACCAGCTCAGTCTGGGCTTACAGAATAATCAGTGACCAGCAGCTACACTTTCAAATTGCAGGAAGTGCTCTTTGGCGCTCTCTTTTATTCAATATTTGTCAACCCACCTGAGTATGCCATACTCTTAACAAGCAAAAGAGGCAAAGATGGGAAAGTCTGGAATTTCTTTATAGCTCATAAACTGAAGATTTTTTTTTAATTGGAGATTTACAGGAGAAAGAGCATATCCATGTATCCTACAGTGGTTGGTAGACTCAGGGAAGACCAGATCAGAAAGCTTAGCTATTCATATTCAGATTGTTTATAAACAAACAAAATCTCAAAAAAACAAAAACAAAAAACTAATAATCACAAAACCAAACAAACCAGCCTACTCGATCCCAGGTGGTAGTGACCAAAACTCATGTTGTGTGATGTGAGAACAAACACGGGGCTTGTCTATACTAGAAAGTTATATCGTTTTAACTATACCAGCATAATCCCCCTAATATAGATGTTGTTTGTCAGTATAAAGTGCCTTACACCATGTGGAAGGGGAAATAATTATACTCGATATAAGCCACCTTTATACCAGTATAAATGCAGAAACACTAGGGCTTTTACCAGTATAAATACTGGTTTCACACACACAACCTGAACCAAAACAGTTATACTGGTTAAACTGAAGTATAGACCACTGTTATCAGTTTATCCCCAAACTGGCAAATGACCCCTGGACACAAAGACACCATTTGAGACTGGTACCCTTGTTGATAGCAAGGACAAAGACTGAATAGGTGGGAAAAATCAAGACAGTCTCATTCCTTGAGGTGGTCCCTCCACATAAGTTTAATGCCTTAACTCTCAGGTCTGGTCTATACTTAACTGTTTTACTAGCATAGTTATGCAGGTTAGGAAAACAATTTTTTTTACATTTACATAGTTATGCCAGTAAAAGCCATAGACTAGATGCAGTGATAGAGGCAGTGTTACCTAATGGCTAAGAACTTGGAAGACCTGGGTTCTATTCCCAGCTCTGCCACAGACCTGCTGGGTGACCTTCGGCAAATTATTTCACCCGTGCCTCAGTTTACCCACCTTTAAAATAGCGATAGTGATACTTTAGCGTTTTTCATCAGTAGATCTCATAGCACTTTATATACAAAAGCTAGATATTATTATACCTTATGCTGGTGCCCTGAAATGGCATAAGCTATCCCTGCATAAACACTTGCATACTGCTATAATTGCATCCACACTAGATGCTTCTATCAGTAGAGCTATACAAGTAAAATTACACCAGCAAAACCCTTACTATTGCCCCAACCAACTGTCCCACACCATGCAGGGGAGTGGCAACACAGCTATAGGCAATTTGGCATGGACAAGACTCATGCTGCTCTTGCTGCAGGGCCCAAGGGCAAGCACTCTCAGGCTGAAACCTGCAGCACAAGCCCATACCACTCTCACTGATCTCAACGAGTCCTATGACAAATGGAGACTTCGTAATCACTACCTCCAAGGAATGATACAGCAAGGATCCAGGAACCTTGGATGTGCGCCTCCTTTTTAAAAATCACAAAAAGAAAGACATGGGCCTAAATTTGAGGAATAAAATAAAGCTAGAAAATTGATGAATGAAGCAAAAATAGCTAGCACACCTTGAAATCAAGGTATTTATACACAATTGCATGCCTACTGTTTTCTTCTGTCCCGAACACTAAGGCCTTGGAGGATTTTGCTCCAAGGGTTGGAGGCACTGAAATACAGACAGTAGCGAACAGATCACACAGCACACAACAGGATAATTTTAAAGGAAGTGAAAAAACATGACCCTACTATGTTTACAGGAAATACAGAGGTTTTACAATAAAAGGAAACTGTTACAGTATATTCTCCTTGTCTTCTGGTTGCTTCTGTGGGTTATTTTGTTTATGCCCTAGGAACAGAAATCAAGACAAGTAAAAGTCACTAGGTATCATTTTCTTATCTGAGCTTCTCCATTATTAATGTGCCCTACATTATTCTAAACCAAGAAATATTACTTGGGGTGCTGGGTGCATTTGCACCTTTTTCACACTAATTGACTGAGAGCAGATAATCAGTTCTCCAGGATAACTGCAGAACTTCAGTGACCTCCACTAACATGTAATTAGTTACTGACATTTTCTAACTTAGCTAGGAATAATCACATGCCAAATCAGGTCCTCTCTCCTTTGCAGATAGACCATATAAAGCTAAGGACAAGAACTGAACTGCATGAGTTTTTGGTAATTGGTCATGCCAATATCTTTTCTGCGCCACCACCACCACACATGCTGACAACTTGTGCTTAAAAAATAAATAAATGAACAAAACAAACACACTTTTATAGTAACAGGTGGTGTTCAAGAGGATGTACTCTGTGCGCATCCCAGTGTAGGTGTACATACACCCCGCGTGCGCAAGATCACAGACTTATGACCAGCAGTCTCTGTTGAGGCCATGCAATGCCCCCTCATTCTCCTCTCTCATACAAGGGCACAAAGGACGGGGCAGTTGCAACAATCTCTCAGGGTAGTTAAGAACTGCAAAATAAACAAGTGTGGCGATAGTCTGGTCCTATCTACACAAGAAAGCAACCTCCTGAAGCACGTGTAGTAGCTTCTTCTTCTGGTGGTGGTTTCAGCAAGAGGACAGGAAGCTTGATCGACAGTTTAGATAAAAACTGAGAACACTTTAAGAAAGAACTTCAGGTGAGGTCTCGGCACTACCTTGTTCCTGTGGAGAGTTGTAATTGAGATTTAGCCATAAGCATTTGAAGCTCGCTCACTCACTCGGCTGAAGTCAGAGCCCACCAATAAAACCAAGCTTCAGAGCGAGGTCGTGTGTGGAACATTCTGAGAAGGACCACACTGAAGTCCCAGATTCTCTGACTGGTGATGTAAAAGTTCCTTGATAAACTTTAATACCATGGAGTGAGACACAACCAAACAACTATACAGACCGGTGGCAAGGTGAAATTGCCGTGAGGTAGCCCAAATAGAGCTGAGTGGAAGCGCAGCCTGTTTCAAGCATAAGAGGTAGTCATGGGTCTTAGGTACTAAGTTCTGAGCAGGGTTCAGACCATGCTTGGCCACCTGTATGGAGAATCTCTTCCATGACTATGTCCATCTGATAAATATTTCCCTATTCTGAACAATTTTCTGGACCTGGAGGGAGCAGACAGTACCTGTGGTACTCAGACAACCAACAGCTGTACTGTCAGATGCAGTGACCCCGGGTCTGGATACAGTATCAGGCAGTGGTGCTGTGAGATCAGGTCCAGATGGCCCAGAAGCTGGCTTGGTGACTTAAATAATAATGGATATTTAATAATGGATATTTTAAGAGATCTGTCAGCCAAAATTGTCTTGGCCAGTAGAGAGGCAATCAGAATGACTATGACCTTATCTCTGCTGATGTTGGAGATCACCCTGGGAATTAGGTGAACAGGTAGAAAGGCGTGGAGCAAACCTCCATCCCACTGTGGGAATGGGCTTATTCCACCTATGGAACAAAATTTCTAATATATGACATTGTACTTGCTGGCAAACAAGTCTATCAGGAAAATCCTCAAAGACAGAATATCAGCTCCACTATCATTCTGTGCAAGGACCATTCATGTTTGGTCACAGATTGACTGCTCAGGACATCCACTAGGTTGTTGTTGACTCTCAGGAGGTGAAGGGCCATTGGTATCACCTTGTTCTGGTGACATCAAGTCCGAAACTAGATGGCCTCCCAGACCACAGGGGTGAGAAGAAGGTGCCTTTTTTTGTATGCAGTGCATATCTGTGTTGTCCATGAAGATCTGCACTACCAAATTCCAGAAGACATGCTGGAGCTCCACACAGGCCAGCCTGATAGCTCTGTGCTCCAGGACAGTCATCTGTCTCCAGAAAAGTCTACGGATCAGGTCCTTTGAATTTGTAGATGGTCCAATGAGCTCCCCAGCCTGCCCCAACACCTCTGTGATCAGGATCTTTGTCAGGGAGGCGACTGAAAAGGATACTTCTCTTAGTATGTTTGTTGGGTCCACCCGCCAAGCCAGCTCTGCAATGACATGCTGGGAGCACTGAAACCATCCTGTCTAATATCTTGCTGGGGAACAGACTGACCTGGAGGGGCCACAGATGAAGTCCAGTAAGCCGTGGTGTCATGTACGTGCATGCTGACATGTGGCTAACATTGCGAGACAAGTCCATGCTGTTGTAGTCTGTTTTAATGTCAGCTGAAGATTGAATGGCTGTAATGTCTGGAACCTGTCCTCCTAAGGCAGATATGCATTTTCAGATCTGGAGTTCATCATGGCTCCTATGAGGGAGCAAGAGATGATTTTCGTTATTCACTAGTAGGCCCAACTGAGCGAACAGACATATAGTGCATTCCAAACTCGCTGTAGTCTCCTGCTGTGATCTCCCTCTGAGCAGCTGGTCATTCGGATGGGGGTAAAAGTGGGCCTTCTCAGGTGGGCCACTATCACCAGTAGGCATTTTGTGAAGATTCTTGGTGCTTTGGAGAGCTTGAATGACAGTATCTTGTACAGGTAATGAGTTTGGTTCCTCCACAATGTGGTTCCCCAGTGATCTCAGGGTGGTCCTAGCATCCTTTAAGGAGTGGAGCGATCATCAGTTCTTTTATTAAAGATCTTCACCTCCCTCAAATGGGAGGTCTTGTATGGTGTCCTGGATCTTTTCTAATATTCCTGATGCTAAAAGCCAGGAGACCCGCCTCATGGGTATAGCCAGTGCCATCAGTCTGACCACCACATCAGCAGCATCGATGGCTGCCTGTAAGGCTGTTCTGGCAAGCATCTGGCTTTCTCTAATGATCTCCTTTAAACTCCTCCCCAGCATCCTGCGGCACTTGCTCCAAGAAAAGAGGGATCTCTGGCAAGCTCTAGGGTAACTCAAAGGATAGCGAGGAAGTATCCCTGCTTGATGATGGGAGGAAGGTATAGTGTGGTGGTGGTGGGGAGGAGGAGTATTCTTTAAACATTGGGGCTGAGGGGCGATTTCTCTGCTTCAGAGCCCAGTGCTGTTAAGGTGCCAATGATGCCCCCATATGGGATCTTGATGACTCTTGGGGGGGTGGACCTTGGTCCCATAATTATCACCACAGTAAATATTTCATCGGTGCCACCCTCCAGGCACAGATTTAGGCATCCTGTCCTTGGAAGAGTGATTTATTTTCTCCTTTCTCTGGGCAGTGCCTCTCTATGCTGGGAGCTGTGTCTGGCTCCGCTTGGCCCTTCTTTTCAGCCTTACCTTTGTGTTGAGGCACCAGTGCAAGGTCCAACAGTAACCGTGCTGTTGACTGAGGAGCCAGTGCAGAGGCCAAGGCCAGTGCTGAGTTATTGGCACTGATGTCAGAATGGTAACAGTTTTGGGGTTGAGATAGCAGCAGTTGGTAGAGAACCACTGGCATAGGCTATGCCCATTGACATGGGATATGAGTCCATAGCAGGTAAGAAAGGGCTTCAATCTTTGAAAGCTGAGAGTCCAACATGGCAGTTGGCTCAAAACACGTCACCCAGTTGTACTGGAGGGAATGGGAAAAATCCTCCTGTTTCTTGGGTGGTTTTTGTTTGTTTTGTTCTTTGTTTTTTGTCAGACGTTTCCAAACAATACAGTTAATCAGAGATAAGGGTGAATAAGTATTTCTTCAAACTATGCATAAAAGAGGAGTCTGAAGTAAAAGAAGGGTAGCAGGTCAAACAGTCACCAGGTTCCATCTTGCTGCCATGGGCAGTAAGGGGGAACTGCAGTAGGGTCGAGGCTGCTCTACCCTTTATCCCCTTGCACAGGAGCATGAGGTGGCACAGGTCACATTCATGGTGCTGACAGTAACATCTAGTAAAAAAAAAAAAAAAATCTTTGGGCACCTAAATACTCAAAGAGCCACCTAAGCTTTCTTTTACACAAAACAAATAACTCCCTCACCCAACAGTTCAGTCCTCATATGCACAAAAATGGCTTTAGATAATAAATCAAAGGTTTGGTCTACATTAGATAACTAGTTTGTTCCCCCTCAATCACTTGCAATAAATGCACTTCACATTCATACAAAGTGCTTCTTCCTGCAATAATCGGGGCTCTAAGCAGTGATGAGCTGCCAAAATCTTAACAACCGGTTCCCTCCTCACCCCACAAGAGGGTCGTGGCCCGCCCCCAGCCCGCCTCATCCAACCCCCTCCCCTGTTCCCTGACTGCTCCTGGAACCGGGCAGGAGGGTCTCATGGGCCACTATGTTACCCCGCCCCAAGAGAGGTGGGGAGTCCCGGTGGTGCTTACCTGGGGCTCCTGGGAAGCATCCGGCAGGTCCCTTTGGCTTCTAGGGGTGGGATAGCATAGCGGCCACTCCCCCCACTGATCACATCAAAAGCGGAGACTTAGGCGCAGACTCCGTGGGGGCTCGGGACTGGAACACCCATGGGAAAAATTTGGTGGTTGCAGAGCACCCACCAGCAGCTACCCGCCCCATGCCCGGCCCCAGCTCACCTCCACTCTGCCTCCGCCTCCTCCCCACTCTGCTTCTCTGCCCCCCACCCCCAGCTTCCCACGAATCATTTGTTTGTGAGGGAAGCCTGGGAGGGCTGAGAAGCTGGTGGTGGCGGCTTCACATTCAGGCCCAGGGAGGCAGAGGTGAGCTGGGGCAGGGAGCGGTTCCCCTGCGCGCCTCCTGCCCTCCCCCCACCCACCTGCTGTGGTGTAGGTGGCCCTCCTCGTGCCCCCCGCCCCAGCTCGCCTCCGCCTCCTGGGCCTGAGCGCAAAGCCGCTGCCTGCTTCTCAGCCCTCCCTGGCTTCCCGCGCGAACACCTGATTCGCAGGAAGCTGGGGGGGAGGGGGGCCGGGCGTGGAGAAACAGAGTGGGGCAGAGCATAACTCAGGGGCAAAGGTGAGCTGGGGCCAGCGCAGGGAGCTGCCGGTGGGTGCTCTGCACCCACCAAATTTTCCCCGTTGGTGCTCCAACCCCAGAGCACCCACAGAGTCAGTGCCTAAGGCGCCACTTTTGGCCGGTTCTAAAAGGGCGTCTAAATTTAACAATCAGTTCCAGTGAACTGGCTCCAGTTCACCACTGGCTCTAAGGGATGTTCCAAACAGGCCTTGATTTTTAGGGTTAAACATAGGTCTCTTCACCTTTTCCTCCAACCCCCAAACTCGTGTTCACAGCTGTTCAGCCACCTGTGGTTTGGTGACTGCAAGCCCCATTCTGACGGTTCACTTGGGGTTGATCAAATTGTGACCTGTAGTTACTAAGCCAGGGGTAGTCTATTTTTTTTGTCAATGTCCAAGATCTCTTGATCAAGGTATAGTCAAGGTCCAGACTCCAGAGAAAAATAAAACAACAACAAAAATAATAAATAAGTAAATAAAAAGATTTTGGGGTCCATTCAAAAACAACTGGCAGTCTGGATTTGGCCCCCAGTCTGCCTATTGACTACCCCTGTACTAAGTCAACTGTGGTTTGCCAGCTGGTGAGAGCACTAGCATGATGATAAAGGTCAATTCTAGGAGATCTCAGTCCAAGATGGCTCCACTGTCTCTTGCCCCATTACTGACTCCCAGCCTCAGGAAGGTGCCCACTCTCCCTGCTACAGCTCTGTTCTATTAAAGAGGGCAAGCACTAATTGAACTACATCCTGCCACCCAAAAAAAGGCAGAGACCCCAGTATTCCCACCTGCCAGTTAGCCAGGAGATTGAGAAGGGGGAACGCTGGTGGAGAACATTATGAGGGGCTTAGGTGCTCCTCCCCTCACCTTCCCCCACTACTCTGCTCTCAGTCCACATGCCACAGGTCATCTGCCAGATGAGGACACAAATGGGTAGCATTTCTGGTTGGGAGAATGGGAAGAAGTGGAAGTAGGTGAATGGTCAGGAAGGGACTCTCAGCCAGTAAGCTATGGGAAATACACTGGCAGATTTGTCTGAGGTTTTAGGACAGTTACATCAAGGCTAGGTTCTAGGTGCGCTACAAATGTTAATGATGGTGTGTCCAACTATGTCACGTACCCAATTACATCTGACAGGGCTTTATGCAGTTCTATATACACAGCAGGATATGTAAGCCAGGGACATACTTATGAACCATCTGTTAACAATAAGAACGGATTGGAAGGAAAAAAAACTGAAAATTTTCAAAAGTCAATACTTTTTCCATTGGAAATAAAGGACATATTTTCCAGTCAGCTCAACTGACTGTTACATGGAAAATAGCTGTGTGTGGATTCAGCCATATTATTACCTTCTTACAAAGAATTCAATAAGAAAAAAAGTGGTTCAGCCATTTTACAGCTACTTGTGAACAAAAGCAGTTAATTCAACTGTTTTTCTCAAAACTATCTTGAACAAGTTATTCCCCTCAAACAAACAAGTCAATAGGTCTGAAACCGAACTGATAGGGGACTAGAGAAGTTCTGTGATGCTTCTAAGACTGTCTAGTCCAACAATTCAATTTATCAGGATAGTAACTGTACTGGTTACCCTAAAACTACATCCAAACAAAACACACATAGCCAGTTTAAAATACAAGTAGACGTTTTTCCTAATCACTGACACAATTACCTTTTGCAACACTTAAATGGCAGGCACTTGTAGAATGAGTATTACAATAAGACAGCACTGCAATACAATTGTGTATTTATATACAAAAACGTTTCAGTCATCAAAATACATGGTCCACATCCATATTTTAATAATAATTATAGGCGAACATGATTTCTCTGATATGATACAGGGTTTGCCACTACTAGTCCCTCTGACATATAAAGATGGCTTCACTGTGTATACAGAAAAATGGGGGGGTTTTCACACCTTTCTGGGGGGTTTTTTGTTTGTTTTGTGTTTTTATTTATTTTAATATCTAATCTCAGGTTCTCCCTTCTCTCTCTCTCAGCTAGAAACTCTGGCATATTCGGGACTGTAACAAAGATCTCCCTTCCAGCAAATAGAGGTATAAAAAGTATTCTTTTCAAACCGGCGGTTCATTCAAATGCCCCAATCAGGATCAGGATCCTGTGTTAGGAGAGGTGCAAATACACGGGATGACACTACACCTGGCCTAAAGAGTTTACAATTGCAAATTATTAGACAAAAATTTCAAGGAAGCAGAAAATATATTTAAATAAATTTGAGGCCATTTTCACATATAACAAGTGGCATAAAAGTGTTACTTTAAAGGTGGCCTAAAAAGCAAGAGCGATTGCTTCCTAAATTTCCTTATGAGAAAAATCTAAAAGGCCTTGAAAAAGGCAGGAGGTGATTTATCAATTCCCTGGACTCTGCAGTACTTGATAGTCATTAGCTTACAGTGGTATATCATCATCAAATGTCTTACTCCTCCCTCTTTCCTTCATTAGCAGATGTTTGTAGTAAAGCCAGCCTTTGTTTCTAAGAGGACTCTGAAATGGATTCTTAAAAGTTCTGCCAGCAACTTTAAAATTAATTTGCCCTTTCTTTTAAGTAGCAAGAGAAAAGCTTTTCTACCAATCACAAGTCATCAAATAAATGTAACAGTATTATTTTGAAAAGAGTAAATATGTTCTACTTTAGTCTAGGTCCACACATGGAAGCTTCTTGTAGCAAAACCGCACTTTTACCAGTACAGTTATATCAGTTCCATTTAGGCTATGTCTACACTGCGCTTTCATCACTATAAGTTTTGTTGCTCAAGGGTGTGAAAAAACCACCCCCCCCCCCGAACAACAAAAGTTGACACAAAAAGCACCGGTGTGGACAGCGCTTTGTGGGCGGGAGACACTCTCCCGGTGACGAAGCTACCGCCTCTCATTCAGGGTGGTCTTATTTTGTCACCGGGAGAGCACAGCTGCACCATTGTAAGGTGCGTAGTATAGACATAGCCCTATACCTTGTCATATCTCGGATCAACGTAGCTATGCCAGCAGAAGTCTGCAGTATTGACCTGGCCTCAGTAGAAGTCTGCAGTATTGACCTGGCCTCAGTAGATGTTTTAAGGAGCTGCAGTACTCCTGACTGAAATATTCATCTCTGACTAGATAATTCCCGTAGCTGTCTTGGGTCAGTAACTTAAGTGATATCCAAATATGACAGAGTGCTAGCAGCAGAACCCTGATCACCCTGATGGTGCTGCAGCATGAAGTAGGCTGCAGGCTCAGCTATGAACAATTAAATACTTTCTACTGCAGGAATGAGAGCACCTGGGTGGTAATTACTGGGCTCATGATGAAATCAGGAGGATATAGGTAGAAGGAAGAGGCAGCAAGGGGGAGCTTTCTACAGCGTTAAATCTGTCCGCAGAAATGATATTCTTAACAAAAATATTACGGCTAGCCACAGAACTTGTGCAATTGGCTATAGCTACTGTAATAGCAGGGATGCTGCTACATATAGATAGCAGGCAACAAACTGGCAGACAAAGGCAAAAAGTAACATTAATCATGAACAAGTTGACCTAGTAATCCCCTTAGGGAACTAGAATTTAAACATCTAATCAAAAATGAGCTAAGGAAGGAATGGCAAAAACTGTGGGCAAATTAAACAAAAAGGGATAAATTCCGAGAAGTATGTCCTACATTTGACAATGTTGACATAATCAAAGGCCCTGAGAGGAAGAACAAAGTGGTTCTATTTAGAATTATATCAGGGCATTGTAGTAATTTATTTCTAATTAACATGCACAAAAATAAATTATGTATGACATGTAAAGGTCCAGGAAACAATAGATCCTTTTGGACTGTAAAGACCACACCAATGATAGGAGGTGTTTATATAAAAAATAAGAAGCCTTAAAGTAAAAACATTTTCCTTGCAACATTTACAAAAAATACAAGGAAAATGGGGCTCAATAGTAAAAGCTTTTCTGCAATTCTTTAAGAACACCAGGAAAGGCATGAGAACTAAGTCATGAAAAAGATATAAAAGTACAGTGCATTCGGGGATCGAGAACGAAGTCTGCTACTCCATAAAACAAAAGTAGCAGCTCAGACAGGAAGCTTAGGGCTTGTCTACATTACCAGCCGGATCACGGGCAGCGATCAATCCAGTGGGGGTCAATTTATCGTGATAAATCGACCGCTGCGCACTCTCCCGTCGACTCCGGAACTCCACCGGAGCGAGGGGCACAGGTGGAGTACACGGGGGAGCGTCAGCTGTCAACTTACCGCAGTGAAGACACCACAGTAAATAGATCTAAGTACGATTGATTGATTCCCCTCCCCGTGTAGGCCAGGCCTCAGAAAGTGAGTTGTACTGAAGAGGGAGGCTGCATGGAAAAAAGCTCTTCCTCCAAGATGCTTGTGTTATGTTTGGTTTCAGAGTAGCAGCCGTGTTAGTCTGTATTCGCAAAACGAAAAGGAGTACTTGTGGCACCTTAGAGACTAACAAATTTATTTGAATATAAGCTTTCGTGAGCTACAGCTCACTTCATCGGATGCATGTTTAGCAAACAGTTTAGCAAACACTTCAGCCCTCCTAAGCTACTATTGTTTTTTGCTCTGGGTTACTAAAGGTTAAACTTTTGTTTTTGTAAGTGATCTCTCACCTATCTGTCCAGAAAGCATGCTTCAAGACTTGAAACTAATATCGGTTTTAAATGTTTCAAAAGAGACTTCTCTAGATTAAGTCTAATGCTAGAAGTTACACAAACTATAACTTACATGTTTCAGGTAATACAGACAAAAGACTTTTCCTCTGCCTCCTACATCCCATATGGAAGCACTGAACACACCAACACCAACAGGAATAATAAAGGGCCTATTAAGGATGCTATGCTGCAAAACCAGCAATGGGCAAAATTCAAAACAAGAAGCTGTAATCACTGAGACAGTAATCTACACATAACTAGGATTTCCTGAGGCATTCAATAAAGTCAAAATTTACATCTTTTAGAAAAAAGTACAGTTCTTCATTGTATTCACCAAGTCTTCATTCTACGTAGTTCTACTAAACAGGTCACTGATATAGTAATATCTTCTATGAACCAACGTAGGTCCCATCCTCACTAGCACAAAGCTAATGGAGTTAGATGTCTAGAGATCAGAGAAGGAGACCGCAAACCAGGAAACCCTCATCCAATGTAAATCGACATCAACTTCAATGGCATTCATCTATGCAAGCTGAAGAGCTGGTTATACAACTCTGATTTTAAAGTTGATTTAGCTAAACTGTTGGTCTTGAATCCAGTGAGAAAGTTTCTCCAGCATAGATAATGCCTAGGGCCTGTCTTTCCATCTAGGAGAACAGAAGCACAATATAGAAAACCAAAGAAATACAACGACTTCAGGCTCATTGTATATCAAAAACAGTAAGACCCAAAGACCTTAGAAGAATATGGTGTTTTCACAAGTGAGACAAACCCCATAGTTCACAGAGATTTTGTACTGTTAATCATTTAAGAATTCAAACTGCTTTACAAGAACAGGTTCTCTCTCTGTTTCCTAGTTTTGATCAAGTCAAAAAATATCATTAAAATGGCCCTTCACCTTACTCGGCTTCTTGCCAAAAATGAGAAGGAGCACAAAAAATAACCAAAACTTCTTAAGGCTGTAAAAGTTGAATGGGCTTGCTCATCCCATCTCTTCACTCCTTATGTTCTTGACGTTTCTCTGAGATGTCCGTGCTTAAGGGAACAAAGCTGTCATTTGCCATCATTTTCCCTCCTTGCATCATATACATCCCTGTGAGGAAACCCTCATTGTCTAACTGTCCTACCGCTTTGGTGAGTGACTGAAGGACAGATAAGAAGAGAGAGACTATTACACTGTACCTGTAATTGTACTATCTTAGAAAGAGAAAGTATTAAAAAAAAATCTACCAGCTCTCCACACTAGACTACATTCCCGTTCAAAAAAAAAAAAAAAAGCTACAGAAGTGACAAACAACGTATACAAACTTTGCAACAAAAAATGTAGTCTTTAGTCTCAAAAGACAAAAAAAACCACTGTTTATGCATTTGTCTTATCTGCTTTGGTGTACAACTCCACACACCCCATAATAGTAGGAATGGGGCCAGAATCTTCCTTAATTTAAGATAATGGTCTAGCAGAAGACTAGCTAACACCTTTCTTGTCTCTCATAAAACTGCTCAGCATCTTTAAAAGCACAATTGAGCAAAGAATAAGCAAAAAATTGTTTTGCAAGCCATTTTTCTTTGTAAAGAAACATGAATGCAAATGTGTTTTGTGATTCTCTGGTATGCGGGGGACAGTGGCGGATTAAAGGTTTTGCCGCCCCTAGGCCCTGAAATAATTGCATCCTCCCACCCCAACTCACCTCCGCTCCGCCTCCTCCCCTGAGCACGCCGCCAGGTCCTGCTTCTCCCCACTCCCTGCCAGTGCTTGTGTGCGAAACAGCTTCATGACGGATGGGGGAAGAAGGGGTAACCCGGCATGCTCAGGAGAGGAGGCGGGGCCAGGGCAGGGATTTGGGGAAGGGGTGGAGTTGGGGCGGGGCCGGGGGCCATGAACCAGCACCAGGGGACGCAGCCTCTGGCTGCTATTATAAATTTGTCGGCCTAGGCATTAATACGCCGCTGGCTGGGGATGGCCAGTGGAAAGGGGAGTGAGAAAAAGCCTTTAACTCTTCACTACTTTGTGTGTCATACCTAGTGAGACTGATAGGAACTCAGTCTTGCCCCCAAGTTTACAGAAAATTACTAAAAAAAAAAGAACAGCAAGAGATTTAACAGTTTCAGCCAGTCCTAGATTCACTTCTTGCTCACCTATGCTTTGGAAACAAATATGAGAGCCTCCTTTCCACTGTATCTAGGAAATAAGCAAGTTGTAACCTGTATATTTTTTTATCCATTAATCAAAGCTGCTTTACATGAGAGTCTTTAGCCATGGGTGCATGCAAGGTAGGAAGCTTTCAATTTTAACTACTTTCCACCTCAAGCCACACTGAAACCTAATTACATAAAGAGTGCAATGTATTGGTAGAATAAAGATAAATATGCAGTTCATTAACACATGAATGTGAACAAACAGCAAATGTTTCTCCTCCTCCCCCAAACACGTTTACATGTGGAAACCACAACAGGATTCTTCAGACATTTCACATCTAAGCGAACTTTTCTGCTTAAAAAAAAAAAAAATGGCTAGGTACTACAGTTAGTTTACTTTGATTCCTTTATCTATAATGACTCTCTACCTAAATAATTTCATTGAGTCACCTTTCTATTTGACCCAATTAATTGCAGCAGGTTTAACATTGAACACTGCAGATTTTAAGCAGACAATTCATGTACATGCACACTAACATGGCATATTTAAGAAGTACAAGAAACTCAAAGATTTACTATAACCTAACGTAGTGAATTTAAAATAAGCCTCTACTGTAGAATATGCTACATATGCAATGTACTGCAAATACTGCTTATTTAATGTCTTATATAAAATGTATAATATGAATATTTTAAACAAGTTTGAAATGACATTAGTATTTGATTCTTCAATGTGCCTAATTGTGTGTCCATAAATAAGACTATCATCACATAACGGTAGCTAGTACCAGCTCTATTTGTCCCTCCCCAATTTATCTATATTTTTTCCTATAATTAAAATGGCCACAGTAGTCCTAACAATACACTGTGGCCTCATCCACACACAGAAATTGCATTGCTTTAATGAGTTAAAAAAACCCAATTCAGCTAAATCAGTGCAAAGCCCATATATTAGTGTAAGCTAACCTGATATAACCCAGTTGAAAAGTATGCCTATGCAGGGCTTGCACTGGTTTAACTAAATAAGTTTCTAAACAGATTTTAGTTAAATTGGTTCAATTTATAGGATTAGACAATGCATTACAAAAGTTGGCTATAAATTCTGAAACTCAATTTATACTTTTATCTGTTAAAAAAATAAAAAACATCAAATGCTGCATTTGGACTTTCCCTATCACAAACGTTTTGTACCCAGAGGTAAGGTCTGTCAGCTTGAAGCTGTTCACAATCACTCCCCTATTCAACCACATTATTGAGTGAGGAGCGGGAAAACAAATGAGGCACTATCAAATTATCAAGATAAATGTTTTTAAACGCATACCCATTTCTAAATTATGCAATACTATTCTGATCACTTTGGTGTAACATTTTTAATAATTTCAATGACAAAACTTGCAAGTTAAATAAATATTTTAATTTATAATTTAGACTGTGTTAGACAGTTCTAATTAAGACTGTCTGCATTAACATATTTAGATAATCACATCTGTTGCCATGTACGAAAAAAGTCCCTCTTCTAAGCATAAAAATATGAAATAATGCTTTAGAAATTACTGGTGAACCACATTAATGATTTACTCATATGCCAAGTCAGCAGTAACACTTGCCTTTGGATAATACTGCTCTGAACAGTACCTAAATATAATTTTATAAAGGCATGTTTAAAAATAATTTTCTTTTCTCCTTGTATGCCAGACAAGGCCATGTCTATATGAGGAAATGGACCAGAACAGCTCCAGTATAATTTAGGGGTTCTGGAATAACTCCCCATGTGGACACTCGATTCCTGAATAAAAGCAATTTTATTCTGTAATAGTAACTTCACTTCCAAGATGAAGTAGTTATTCCACAATAAAGTCACTTTTATTTCAGAATAGAGCATCCACATGGCGGACAGGGGTCATTCTGGAATAGCTAAATAAGAATAGGTTTCAGAGTAGCAGCCGTGTTAGTCTGTATTCGCAAAAAGAAAAGGAGTACTCGTGGCACCTTAGAGACTAACAAATTTGTGCCACAAGTACTCCTTTAAATAAGAATAGCTATTCTAGAATAAATGCCAGTCAATTTTCCCTTAAATCTACAAAAGAAATTTAACTGAACAAATAAACACTTTCCTACCACTGATCTAGAATCTTAATTATCTTGCAACTGTTTACCATGTTAGGTATTTCATGCACAATATTGCTACACTAGGCAGCCCGGGAGTCATATCACCACAATGTTAAACTGTCATTTCAATGGAAGACAAGTACAGAGGTGATGCACCAGTGGCCACATTGTTAATATTAAAAGATCCCAGGCACAAAAGGCATGGCTGTGCAACTAAGTATGTAGTTCAATGCTCTGTACTATGAGCAAAGGCTAAAGGAAGTGGTAATGTTTAGTTTGGAAAAGAGGAGATGGGGGGGGATGATATCCATCTTGAAAGGCTGCCATTAAAAAAAAATGGAGAAAAGTCGTTCTCTTTTGCCACAAAGGACAGGACAAGAGGCAATGGGTTCAAACTACAGCATAGCAGATTTAGATTAAATCTCAGAAGAAACTTCCTAACTGTAAGAACAGTAGGACAATGGAGCAGACTGCCTAGGGAGATTGTGGAAGCTTCTTCACTGGAGGTTTTCAAAAGGAGACTGGATCTGTCTTGGATGGTTTAGACAAAACAAATCCTACATCTTGGCAGGGGGTTAGACTAGACCAGTGGTTCTCAACTGGGGCACTCCAAGCAGGTTTTACGGGGTCCGCCAAGCAGGACCAGCTTTAGACTCGCTGGAACCCAGGGCAGAAAGCAACAGCCCCACTGCAGGGGGCTGAAGCCCAGGGCCTTGAGCTGCAACACCTGAGGTGGAAACAGAAGCCTGAGCAACTTCGGTTTGCGGTGCCCCGTGGCGTGGAGCCCCTGGCAATTGTCCTGCTTGCTACCCCTTAACGCAAGCCATGGCTTTTATATGCAGAAAGCCAGTTATGGTGGCACAGCTGGGCTGTGAAGTTTTTAGAGCATGTCTGGGGGACCTCAGAAAGAAAAAGGTCGAGAACCCCGGGACTAAACGACCATTGCAGTCCCTTCTAATCCTTTGTTCCCCTCAAAGACTAGTTATGAGAACCACACTTCATCATCTGCCTTTGATCCAATTCCACTACGCGGCACATTTTAGAGCAAACAGAAATGTGCAAAAACCTGAAGTCACACTGTGTAAGTCTACACTGCATCTGGGAGTGCATCTCCCAGCCCAGCTCCACAGACTTGTGCTAGTAAGGCTCACACTAGCAAATTAACAATTGCTGTGCAGCTGGGGCTGGAGCTCAGGTTCTCAAGCCTGGAGTTGGGACCACTGCCTGAGCGACTACATCAAAGCAACATCTGTCTACACAGCTATTTTTAGGGTGCTAGCACAAGCCCCAGTACCACATGTCTGTGGATCCAGTCTGTGAGGCTCATTCCCAGATGCTGTGTAGACGTACCCTTAAATTCTGTTAATCTGGGCTCTTTTGCATTCCTTGGAATTGGACTGTTTATTTTATGAAGCGTTTGGCTTTTCTTCCCTAAAAGACAGCTTCCTTTATGCAAATGAACATTTGTTCTCCATTGAGATTGTAAAAAGAATAAGGTGCCACAAGTACTCCTTGAGACTCACTTCATCGGAGCTGTAGCTCACGAAAGCTCATGCTCAAATTGGTTAGTCTCTAAGGTGCCACAAGTACTCCTTTTCTTTTTGCGAATACAGACTAACACGGCTCTTACTCTGAAACCTGTCACTGAGATTGTATATCTCTGTAGTCAGCCATTACCAGTAAAATTCTCAAAAAGAAAAGGAGTACTTGTGGCACCTTAGAGACTAAACCAGTAAAATTCTGTCCCTCTTCCCCCTCCATGGGAGTATTATCTTTAAAACCAGAGGCCTGTTCTACACACAGTTCTTGCGCTGGTATAACTATTTCAGTTTGGGATGTAATTTTTTTTACTAAGGTATTTATAACAATGCAACCCTTTATGTAGGTAAGTTATATCAATACAAAGGTGCCTTATACCCATGTAGCTTATGCCCCTTCCCATATACTGTCATAACTGTGTCCACACCAGGGAGGTTACACTGCTTTAACTAGAGTGGTTGCAACTTGTGTGTAGATGAGCTCTAAGACACTGACAACTTAACAAATCAACAAAGTTTTTGTTTTAAAATGTACTTTTGTTTGGCTTTAAAAAAAAAAGCCCAACACATTTAGAAACTCAAGAACAGGAATCAGAAAATCTTTATAAAGAACTGGGTGGTTCCAATTATTTCAGATATCCTTACACACACACAGAGAGAGAAAGTAAAAGGGCTATCTGAATATTAATATTAAGAATAGTTCTTCAGGAACTGGAATGGAAAAAGACAGTATAACTGGGCAAGTTAGTCATAAAAAAATAAACCACAAATAAAAAGAACATTAGAAGAGTCACTTCATTAACCACAAGGCAGTCTTTGTGACCTCATGTCCATTTTCACAGGTTTTACAGTTCTCCTTTCAATAAGGTTATTTCATTAGTCTGTTTCACCACAGCACAAGAGAGCTCCTTATCCACATTTTACAAATATTTCTCTGAAAAATGGGCTTCAATGCTTTACTTCCAGCTCAGAAAGTAGCTTACCTAAAAGGGCATCTTGTTTTGATCGGACTGAACCTGTAGTCTAGTCTCTTCAATCTTCCCGTAATATTCTATTGATTTTCTAGTGCTTTCTATAGCCTCTCACAAATCCATTTTAATCTGTAGTTATCACAGATAAATATAGATGGATGCAAAAATACCTAGTTTCTCCCAATTAGAGATCATATATGATTCAATGATGTTCACACAAGTCAAACCAGACAGCATTTAAGTCTACCACCACGAAAATACCAAACCAAAGGACACAGATAAGAGCCACAAGCAGGATTTGCCATGTGTGCATTGTGAAGCTTTTACTATCAGTACAAATAGCAAGAAGATTTAAGATGCTTAACATACAAAACAGTTAGTTTATGCCATTAGAAACTAGTATGCCACAGATAAAACAGATTTTTTTCCTGTAAATAGTTTAAAAATCACAGTTGCCTTAACTAAGGAAAGTAGTGAGCTATTGACAAGCAGGATTTAAAATCAATTAGTTTTAAAATAGGTTTGGTCATATAATTCAACATATACCACTCAGTTCTACAGAAGCATTTCAACAGAGATACATTCAGAGTCACTGTAGAAAGAAAAGGAGTACTAGTGGCATCTTAGAGACTAACCAATTTATTTGAGCCTAAGCTTTCGTGAGCTACAACTCACTTCATCGGATGCATCCGATGAAGTGAGCTGTAGCTCACGAAAGCTTAGGCTCAAATAAATTGGTTAGTCTCTAAGATGCCACTAGTACTCCTTTTCTTTTTGCGAATACAGACTAATATGGCTGCTACTCTGAAACCTACTTCTAGTAGGATAAAGATCACTAGTAGACTGGACAGAGTGTTAAACCATTTGCCCGCTTTCACCACTTCGCTGTTGGATTGTGTAGTCAGCTAGTAAAGCCTGATCATTTTTGAACCTCGAGAACTGTATAAAATTCAGCTTTTCCCCCACCCAATAAGAGAGATATGGTCATTCTCTATTTCAATTGTTAATGACTGGGAGAAGGAGGTTAATAGGGTACCTCTGCTCACATATTGCTCTTCATAATTTCAAATTCTCTTTATATAAAATGTTTTAAGTTATACACATGGTGCTCTCTGCATCCCCATTTTTGAAGCATAACAGGCCATGCCACACATGCTTGCTTTGGTGCCCCCATAATGTGGTTTAATTATGATGACTGAACTAATAGGCTCATATCACAGACTTTTACAGGTTGACCCCATGTCATTCTGATGTATCATTTTGCACCAGTTCAGTGCTGTAAATCAATTTAAGATCTCCAGCAGGCTGAAAAGGCTGGTAATGATGCTTTCTCTGCAGCCTCTGGGGACTCCACATTATACACAACTTACATTATTTATAAAGCTGAGGAGATGCCTCCATTAGCCTTATAAGACTACAGAAATGAAGGCTTTTGTGTACACACAACTTGGACTGGGTAGTGCACACTATTGTATTTTAAATATGGTAACATTCAAACTTATTATTTCCTATTTTTTTTAAAAAAAACAAAACAAACAAACAAAACAAACATGGCTTCAGTCTTTAACTTGCACCCATAAAGTGGCTCAGAATTTAAGGAGGGTCTGTAAAAATCACTCCAGTATACACAAAAAAGGCATAGCAATGTTATTAACCACTGTATCACTTTTCTTTACATTTCATCCCTTTAGGTACTAGTTTGAACTCAAAACTATATTTATCAACTTCCAAACACTTGAATTGGTAGACACTGCTTATACAGAAACTGAAGGATCTCAAGCTGTTTATCTAGTCTTTTTCCTACACTGTACTGGATCAAAGAGTACACAAAATGAAAAGTAGACAGGATAGCATAAGGAAAAAAGTGTATTTGATTACATACCAAGGGAATGGAAGGGTCAAAACTAAAGCAAGGACAAATCCCTACCTTTAGGGTAACCTGATCTTGCCTTGAACTGATCCTTTCTGGAGACCGTGTAAGGGTCCTGGATCACCCAACTCCAGCAAAATCTTTGTCAAGCCCCAAGTTACAGTGTGAAATGAATTACAAGAGGAGAGTCTGAACAACAGCACAGGATTATCAAATATATGGGTTAAGTGTTATTCATCTTAACATTAAAAAACCCTAAAGACAGCCACTGTAAAGGAGTCACAAAAATTAAGTATTTAATATTTAAACAAGGAGCAATGAGAATCTTCTACCAACTGCCCTGCACAGAACTCCTGTCCAGACTGATATATTTTACCTTGTGAGTTGCAACTGGAAGCAAGTCGCCAATAAATTTAATGTAGTACTTAGAGACAAGATTAAAATCAGTTTTAACACAGCAAGTTCCTTTACAGGATTCATTCACTGTTTGACACACTGAGGTGTGGGCACGTGACCACATGAAGCCTAGCAGAATTTTAGGTGTCTGCTTATAAAGAAAAATAATCTCTGTGGGTTCTTAGCCTCAGTTTTGAGCTTCATGTTGTGTAATGTACAAAATCACAAACAAGCTAAGTCTTACAGGGAAGGAGAAGTCAGAAGAGGCAAGAGTTGACAGTTTTTATGTAAAAAGAACAGGAGTACTTGTGGCACCTTGGAGACTAACGAATTTATTAGAGCATAAGCTTTCATGAGCTACAGCTCACTTCACTTAGTCTCTAAGGTGCCACAAGTACTCGTTTTCTTTTTGCAGATCCAGAGTAACAGGGTTGCTGCTCTGAAACCGGTTTTTATGTATAGAGCGGTCTGAAACATAACCTTTTACCTAAAATGCTAATTTCTAGAAACACAATATCCTACTATGTCTGCCATAAACTGAGGATAGGCATATATTTGCTTCTATATGAAATGTACACCAATGAAAAAAAAAAAGAATTTGATGTTTCTGACAATCCAATATTCCACCCAAGAGAAGGGTTGCGCCCATTCTTAGATGCAATGAACATCAGTTCTTTTTCCCTAAATATATCTTCCAAAAACTAAACTACAAATAAGCATATGCTCTACAAGCAAACTGCAAAACCGGCCTGTACATCTTCTGTAATTTTATAAACTGCTAACAAAGGGATAAATATTGTGCTTCTTACTCCATCAAAGCTCCCACTGGCTTCATTAAAAATGATAGGGTCTGGCCCAGCTACTTTAGAAAGCATGATTGAACACTTGCGCATGGACATATCTTAATAAAATTTAAAGGTACATCTCAAGCTGGATAATCTCATTCTGTACAGCAGAAGTAAATTGAAAATCACATTGAGAGAAGGAAAATCACGTGCATCCAAACCTCCTAATAAACAGAAGAATTTTAAGTGAACTTTCCTTGACCTCTAAACAAATCTTGTTGCAAAAAGCAAATCCATTCGGAGGGACAAAGATTTGGAGTAGCCAAGTCATTAGAGAAATGCTTTTCCCAAATAAAAACAAAAGGGCATTTGCCTTGTGCTAGCCAGAGCTTTACAGGAACCGTTGCAAGTTTCTCCCACTTGGCTGTGAACACAATGGGGCCAGGACAAGAGTCTGAGGCAGCAAAAGCCCCAGGAATAGGGTTTTCTCATGAGAAAGGGAGAAAGGAAGAGGGAAGGAGAGCGCTCTTGGCGGCTCTATTTTTAATTCCTCCAGCCCAACAAAGAAATCTGCCCAGAAACTTTAAACCAAAGAAGGCAGCAACGCTGAAAGCACAGAAGTCACAGGTTTCTCTCCGGGCACCCGCAGAGACGCCATCATGCTGGAGAAAAACCCTGTCCCCCTCCAAAAAAATAAAAATAAAAAAAAATCCGTCCCTCCTTACCCCAAACGGTGGTGAAAAGAAGAAGGCCGGACCCGAGCCCGAGGTTGGAAATAACCGGGGGAAGGGGGAGCAACAAGGCAAAGCGCAGCCACCATTCAAACCACTTCCCCGGCGGCAGCAAGCCCTGCCCGGCCCCGGCCAGCCTGCAAGCCCCAGCACGCGGAGGGTGGGGGCTTGGAGGGCCCCGGGCCAGGCACAGGAGCCGGCTGGGGAGAGGGCAAAGAAGCGCAAAGTTGTTACCGGCTGCTGGGCGGCGAAGCGGGCAGAGGAGGCACCGAACGCCGCGGCCGCTCGCTCGCTGGCTCCCTCCGTCCTCCCCTGGCTGCTGCTGTTGCGGCTCCAGCCGCCAGGCAGCCCCGCACTCGCTCTGCCTCTGCGCCTGGATTGATCTGGTCTCACTGGCGTCAGGCAGTCGGAGCCGCCCAGCCTCCACTTACCCCACTGCCAATATAACACACACACCAGGCCGGCGAGGGATCCTCTCCAAATTCCCACCCCCGCCAGCAGCTGCAGCTGCCTTGGGGCCCCTCTACAAAGTCCTGGGTCGTGCTCCCCTTGCATTGCCGGCTTACTTTGGTTTGTTAGCGCCAGCCTCCGGCGTTCAAAAATCACGAAAGTGACTTAAAAAGCACGGTTTAAAAAAAAACCCAGGAATATATTTGGGCTACTTTTTATTTTCCATCTGGTTTCGCAGTCTATAGGGTACACTTGCCTCACGTTTTCAAATGTGTCCCTGCAAACATGAGGGCTAGTAAAAAATGTATAGCTTTAATAAAATTAATTATTATTGCAGCTGATATTCTCACAACAATCTCGTGTTTCCAGGAGTTGTGGCCCTGATTCTGCAGTGTAGTCCATGCCTGGGCAGAGAT
Source organism: Eretmochelys imbricata (assembly GCF_965152235.1). NCBI lineage: Eukaryota > Metazoa > Chordata > Testudines > Cheloniidae > Eretmochelys > Eretmochelys imbricata. The sequence goes on along the minus strand of NC_135575.1, from coordinate 57,759,599 downwards.
TCACCACCACGGAGCTCGTGCTGGGCGCAGAACAAAGTTGGTGAGGAAGGAGACTGAGAGCTTGTCTATACAGTGAAATTGCCTGGCATAACTTAACCTGTATAATTATATTGCTATGGTAAAGCCAGTAAATTTCTCCATGGGCAGCACAGCATGGGGAGGAGGTGACCAGCCCTTTGTGAAGAAAGAAGTGGTTCGGGACTATTTAGAAAAGCTGGACGAGCACAAGTCCATGGGGCTGGATGCGCTGCATCCAAGAGTGCTAAAGGAGTTGGCGGATGTGATTGCAGAGCCATTGGCCATTATCTTTGAAAACTCATGGCGATCGGGGGAAGTCCCGGACAACTGGAAAAAGGCTAATGTAGTGCCCATCTTTAAAAAAGGGAAGGAGGAGGATCCTGGGAACTACAGGCCAGTCAGCCTCACCTCAGTCCCTGGAAAAATTATGGAGCGGGTCCTCAAGGAATCAATTCTGAAGCACTTAGAGGAGAGGAAAGTGATCAGGAACAGTCAGCATGGATTCACCAAGGGCAAGTCATGCCTGACTAATCTAATTGCCTTCTATGAGGAGATAACTGGCTCTGTGGATGAGGGGAAAGCAGTGGACGCGGTGTTCCTTGACGTTAGCAAAGCTTTTGACACGGTCTCCCACAGTATTCTTGCCAGCAAGTTAAAGAAGTATGGGCTGGATGAATGGACGATAAGGTGGATAGAAAGTTGGCTAGATTGTCGGGCTCAATGGATAGTGATCAATGGCTCCATGTCTAGTTGGCAGCCGGTATCAAGTGGAGTGCCCAAAGGGTCGGTCCTGGGCCGGTTTTGTTCAATATCTTCATTAATGATCTGGAGGATAGTGTGGGATTGCACCCTCAGCAAGTTTGCATATGACACTAAACTGGGAGGAGAGGTAGATACGCTGGAGGGTAGGGATAGGATACAGAGGGCTCTAGACAAATTAGAAGATTGGGCCAAAAGAAATCTGATGAGGTTCAACAAGGACAAGTGCAGAGTCCTGCACTTAGGATGGAAGAATCCCATGCACCGCTACAGACTAAGGACCGCATGGCTCGGCAGCAGTTCTGCAGAAAAGGACCTAGGGGTTACAGTGGACGAGAAGCTAGATATGAGTCAACAGTGTGCTGTTGTTGCCAAGAAGGCCAATGGCATTTTGGGATGTATAAGTAGGGGCATTGCCAGCAGATCGAGGGACGTGATTGTTCCCCTCTATTCGACATTGGTGAGGCCTCATCTGGAGTACTGTGTCCAGTTTTGGGAACCACACTACAAGAAGAACGTGGAAAAATTGGAAAACATCCAGCGGAGGGCAACAAAAACGATTAGGGGACTGGAACACATGACTTATGAGGAGAGGCTGAGGGAACTGGGATTATTTAGTCTGCAGAAGAGAAGAATGAGGGGGGATTTGATAGCTGCTTTCAACTACCTGAAAGGAGGTTCCAAAGAGGATGGATCTAGATTGTTTTCAGTGGTAGTAGATGACAGAACAAGGAGTAATGGTCTCAAGTTGCAGTGGGGGAGGTTTAGGTTGGATATTAAGAAAAACTTTTTCACTAGGAGGGTGGTGAAACACTGGAATGCATTACCTAGGGAGGTGGTGGAATCTCCTTCCTTAGAAGTTTTTAAGGTCAGGCTTGACAAAGCCCTGTCTGGGATGATTTAGTTGGGGATTGGTCCTGCTTTGAGCAGGGGGTTGGACTAGATGACCTCCGGAGGTCCCTTCCAACCCTGATATTCTATGATCTAAGTATTATATTAACCTAATTTTAAAAGACAAAGAAATTGAAACACAGAGAGGTTACAAGGCCCTGATGCTGCTAACACTTTTGCACAGGAGTAATTTTATACATGTGAGTAGTAGTCCTGGATTACTCACACATATAAAGTTACTCATGGGCATCAGGCCATGTCTACATTTTGGGCGCTAAAGTGCCATAGCTACACTACTGTAAGCCCACAGTATAGACACAGCCTACAGCAAGGGAAGGGATTTTTCCTTCACTGTAGGAACACCACCTCCCTGAGCAAGAGTAGTTAGGTTGACAGAAACATTCTTACATCCTTCTACACCAGGAATTATGTCAGCATTGCTACCAATGGTCAGGTGTATGTAGATTTTTCACACCTCTGAGTGCTGTAGCTATGTCAACCTAAATTTTGAGACCAAGCCTCAGTATCTGCAGGAACCTCACCTAAATGACTTGCCCAAGATGACAAAAGAAACCTGTGGGAGTAGAACCTAAATTGTCTGGCTCTCAGGCCTCTGCCACAAGATCACCTTCACTCCCATACAGATTAATAATGGAAATTCAGTTACCTGTCTGGTAAACAGACATACAACCAGTGTAATAAACACAACATTGGCAGACGTGGGAACTTTGGTAAAGGACATTGGGGTGCCCCTCCCCGCAATGCAAGAAAAGTATCATGGGTTCTTTAAGGTCCACACAAAGCGGCCAGGACCTTCCTTTTAAAAAAACGGATCATCTTGGATTAAATTTTGTATTTTAAATAAACAAGTCCCTATACCTGTTACCACTTGCACCTTCTATTATTAAAGATGAATGGATTCTAATAATCCAGTTTACTCTGACCCATTTATGCTGTGTTTACTTTTTATACTTTATTCAATTTTGACAATTAAATTAAACCCCTCAGGTTTCCCTTTCTGGTCTTCATGCATCAGCAGAATGCTGCAATGTATGAGTTGAAAATACTACTGTGAAATGCTTACATCCAAACAAAATAAAATGTTTCAAATTATTTTTCAGTGTAATGAAAACATTTATGAGTAGAGAAGTGCAGAAGAAGGATAAGCTAATTACTCTATATTATTTGCATTGTGGTAAAACCTATAGAACCAGACGGGGTCAGGACCCTATTGTGCTAGGCATATACGCACAGTGATAAGATAGTCCCTACCTCAAAGGTTTAACAATCTAAGAACACCATGACCAGATCCTTGAACCCAGGTGTTGTCCCACTGACTTCAGTGGGCCCCAATGGGCAGAAGAATCTGCCCATACAGTCCTCACTGTAGGACTGGACCCAAAGGAGATGTGACAAGAAGCTAATTAGGGACTAAGCAGCGCAGTTTGTCAGGTGTCTTGTTAAAACCACAATTTTTGCTATTTTGTGAGGGGGAAGCTTGGGGTTTGTTTGTTTTTTGTGAGGGGGAGGCGTGTGGTGTGATGCAAAGGCGTTATAGTGCTTTCTATTATTTAGTTAACACTTCTTTGAGGGATAGGGAAGGTCTAGGTCGGGGTGGCCAACCTGATCCTCAGAAGGAGCCAGAATTTACCAATGTACATTGCCAAAGAGCCACAGTAATACGTCAGCAGCCCCTCCTCCCCCTAGCTCGGCCCCCCTCCCGTCGCCCCAGCTCCCAGTGCCTTCTGCTCACCAGCAGCCCCGCCAATCAGCGCCTCTCCATCCCTCCCTGCACCTCGATCAGCTGTTTTGTGGCATGCAGGAGGCTTGGGGGGGGAGGGGGAGGAGCGAGGGCATGGCAGGCTCAGGGGAGGGGGCGGGAACGGGTGGAGTGGGGGCACGGCCTGGGGCAGAGCAAGGGGTTGAGAAGTGAGCATCCCCGGCACATGGATACGGTAGATACGCTGGAGGGCAGGGATAGGATACAGAGGGACCTAGACAAATTGGAGGATTGGGCCAAAAGAAATCTGATGAGGTTCAATAAGGATAAGTGCAGAGTCCTGCACTTAGGACGGAAGAACCCAATGCACAGCTACAGAATAGGGACCGAATGGCTAGGCAGCAGTTCTGCGGAAAAGGACCTAGGGGTGACAGTGGACGAGAAGCTGGATATGAGTCATCAGTGTGCCCTTGTTGCCAAGAAGGCCAATGGCATTTTGGGATGGATAAGTAGGGGCATAGTGAGCAGATCGAGGGATGTGATCGTCCCCCCTCTATTTGACATTGGTGAGGCCTCATCTGGAGTACTGTGTCCAGTTTTGGGCCCCACACTGCAAGAAGGATGTGGATAAATTGGAAAGAGTCCAGCGAAGGGCAACAAAAATGATTAGGGGTCTGGAACACATGACTTATGAGGAGAGGCTGAGGGAACTGGGATTGTTTAGTCTGCAGAAGAGAAGAATGAGGGGGGATTTGATAGCTGCTTTCAACTACCTGAGAGGTGGTTCCAGAGAGGATGGTTCTAGACTATTCTTAGTGGTAGAAGAGGACAGGACAAGGAGTAATGGTCTCAAGTTGCAGTGGAGGAGGTTTAGGTTGGATATTAGGAAAAACTTTTTCACTAGGAGGGTGGTGAAACACTGGAATGCGTTGCCTAGGGAGGTGGTGGAATCTCCTTCCTTAGAAGTTTTTAAGGTCAGGCTTGACAAAGCCCTCTCTGGGATGATTTAATTGGGGATGGGTCCTGCTTTTGAGCAGGGGGTTGGACTAGATGACCTCCTGAGGTCCCTTCCAACCCTGATATTCTATGATTCTATGATTGGAAAGTTGGCACCTGTAGCTCCAGCCCCGAAGTCGGTGCCTATACAAGGAGCCGCATATTAACTTCTGAAGAGCCGCATGTGGCTCTGGAGCCACAGGTTGGCCACCCGTGGTCTAGGTTTTATAGGCTACCTATCCCTAAAAAGTGTGTTGTAAAGAGGTAATTAATTGGAGGAGGAGTGTGTAGAGGTATGGGAAAAGTCAGTCATATGGCATAGGGCCAGATTTTTAAAGGTAAAGACAGATAGGTATCCAGTGGGATTTTCAAAAGTGATTTTAATTTCTTTGGTGCTTTTGAAAATCCCACTAGGTGCCCATCTGCATCTTTAGGCACCTAAATAACTTTGAAAATCTAGCCCAAAGAGGCTGCATGCAAGAAGGCAAAATGAGAATTTATGTAGGCAGAATTTACTTAATTGTTTCTTCTTTACCATTCAAATTAAAAACATCCACGCCAGTATTATGATTCAGTGTTATCTTGTCTTATTTAATACACAGAATAACGAATGTAACAAATACCTAAAGAAATGCCACTCTCTGAACAGGGTAATTGCTCTCAGTCTGTGGGATTCTTACTCTGAGATGTGAGATCAGAATTTACATGCAGATTATGACAGATGATTTCTAGTTAAAATCAGCCTGGCAGCAGAAGTTTAATTTGGCTTGTTCCCTGGGCTTCTGTTACAGATAATGGCTTCTGTTGGTGACAATGCTGTGCTGAACTCCCTAGTTTTGCTTCATGTTATGTTCACCAAATTTTTGCCAGGCGGATAGCCAATAATCCAATAAAGCCAGTATTTTCATGAAGTGTTGTTCAATATTGATCAAAGTGCAACTTTTTACCTTTCAAAGCTGGGGGGGGTGTGTGTGGCAACAAAGGGTTCTCTCTATCTGTGCGTGTGTTGCTTTTGCCAGGACCAGAGCAGGAATGCAGGTCAGAACTCCTGTAAAAAGTCAGTTAGCAATCTAGTTAGAGATGCGTTAGCTTCTGTTTTGTTTAAATGGCTGTTAAAATAAGTTGTGCTGAATGAGATGTATATTCCTGTTTTTGTGTCTTTTTATAACTTAAGGTTTTGCCTAGAGGGATTCTCTGTGTTTTGAATCTAATTACCTTGTAAGGTATTTACCATGCTGATTTTACAGAGGTGATTCTTTTACTTTTTCTTCAATTAAAATTCTTCTTTTAAGAACCTGATTGCTTTTTCATTGTTCTTAAGATCCAAGGGTTTGGGTCTGTGTTCACCTATGCAAATTGGTGAGGATTTTTATCAAGACTTCCCCAGGAAAGAGGGTGTAGGGCTTGGGGGGATTCTAGGGGGAAAAGACGTTTCCAAGTGGGCTCTTTCACTGTTATATTTGTTAGATGCTTGGTGGTGGCAGCAATAAAGTCCAGGGACAAAAAGGTAAAATAGTTTGTACCTTGGGGAAATTTTAACCTAAGCTGGTAAAAATAAGCTTAGGGGGGTTTTCATACAGGTTCCCACATCTGTACCCTAGAGTTCAGAGTGGGGAAGGAAACTTGACAGCTTGTAAGATGCTACCATAACTGGGAGAGCTAAAGGCCAGAAGAGACTGGTTAAGAAAAGTGGAGCTAAACTATGAAGAGCCTTGAAAGTAAGGACCATATATGGTCCTAAGACTGACCAACTTCCACCAGAAAACTTTTGATCATAGTATGGAAGTCCATCTGCACGGATCCGATTGCATAATAGGGACCTATCTTTGTTGCCATATTTGCTACCATACACAAAAAAAGACAAGGACCCTAAAGAAGCCCATTTAATTTCTTAACATACAATTTCTTCCTGAATTAGCCCACCATGATTAAGATTTATACAGAATAAACATTAAACTGATAACTTTATAAGATTATTAAACACATTTCTCTGTTATATTAAATAATACTTCTGTAGCAAATCTGTCTTTGATCAGGTTGCATAATCATTCTTCTTTTCTACTGATGGGATTTGGACCAAAATTCATTACTTGGATAAGATTAATGTACCCAACTACAGCAGCCAAGATCCTTATTAATGGTTATGATTCCAAAAGCCTGCAGCTGAAACATAGTACTACACAGAGCTCAGCCTTATCTCTCTTACTGTTTACATTTATTATGGAATCTCTAATACAAAGAATTCATTCCAGCAACGATATTTTTGGAGTAGGAATAAGCAATATTGAACAGCAGATTGCATTACATATGTTGAGGATACAATAATTTTTGCCAGTAACCCTATAGTGCCCCTAGACAATATATTGAAGCAATGTAACATTTTTGGAGAACTTTCTAGATTCAAAATGAATTACAATAAATCAGAGCCTCTCCCTCTAGACTTTGCCCAGAGCCATTCAGAGGCCTTTGAAGATAATTTAACTTTGTCTTGTACACCACTTTAATTAGGGATATTGGAGTCCATGTAGCCAAAAATTCTTTGGACCTTTTTAAATTAAATGATCTCCCTTTAGCCACTTAACTTAAAAGATTTACATAACTGGAATAATCTCAGCCTATTATTGGTTTCTTAGAAGACACCACTAGGATTAAACTTCACTCCATCTTAATTACCATTTTCAAGTTTTTACAGTCCCTGGCCAATTTAAATCTCATTAAAAAACTACAGAGCAGTATATTAAAATGTATGTACACAGGTGTCAAATACAAAATTAGAGCTTATTTTCTTTATCAGAAAAAAAATCAACAGTGATTTGACATTTTCAAACCTAGCTCTTTACTGTTTGGCAACACAGTTAGGTCCACCAGCTGACAGGTATAGAAATGGCTCCCAATGTATCCCATATCAATATATCTCTTTCCTTCTACAGTTTATTTATATCTTCACTAATATAATTAACCTATTTGTCAACTGATGAAGAGCACTGTGTAAGAGCTAGGTGTTATTATTTATTACTATTAATATTACTCACCATGCAGTGGTTATTGGTTTTCTAAGCAAAAGATTTTTTCATTTTGGAATGTATGTATGAATTATATTTATACATCAGGCATAAGAGCAGAATTACATGTTTAGTAGTGGAAGGCTAACTGAAAGAGTTCTAAAGTGGAATGTGGAGATTAGTAAAATTATTCTGAGCATTGGATAAAGGAGGCTGCTCCAGGCATAGGGTACTACATAGAAAAAAAGCAACAAATGGGACATTTCTCTCTTGTAGGGCAAGAGACCAGGAAAGACATTGTGCTTCTGTTGTTCATGGCCCAACTGGATGTACATAATTATGAGTGCTTTGCCAGGAATCCTAAGTTTTTCAAAGATAAATTGTGCCTAATGGACATAGAACAGCTTTATGCCAATGCAAATAGCATGTCCACTCATTATTGTGATAAAGTGATCTGTAAATTTGTTAGTCTCTAAGGTGCCACAAGTCCTCCTTTTCTTTTTGCGGATACAGACTAACACGGCTGCTACTCTGAAACTCTATACTGTGTTCACCAGTTATAGAAGGCTTCTTGGCTCTGTCCTTAAAACATGTAGGCAGCCAAACCTTAAACAGCAGGTAAAATCGGCAGAGCCATGCAAAACAATTTTTGCGGATTGGATGCAGATACAAGTTTTGTATCCACACAGGGGTGTAAAAAGTTGGGCTGCCTACCTTGATGGCCTGGGGCAATGTGTTCTTGTCTAGTACTTGACAAGAGATGGTCTTGAAACAAATGTATATATATATCATTTTCCATTTGCACTTCCTGGCACAAATTATGTTGCAGGTCTCAAACATCCTGGCTGTAACACATGATTATACAAGTTGTTGAAAACATGTACATATAACAGGAATCATAGAAATGTAGGACTGAAAGGAACCTCAGTAGGTCATCTAGTCCAGTCCCCTGCACTGAGGCAGGACTAAGGGTATGTCCACACTTACAGCGCTGCGAGAGAGAGCTCCTAATGGCATATAAAAAAACACCCGTGCTCTCCGCCAACATAGTGCTATGCACACTAGTGCTTATGCCGGCATAATTTATGTCTTTCAGGGGGGTGGAATATTCACATCACTGAGAGACATAAGTTTTGCTGATATAAGTGGTAGTGTAGACATAGCCTAAGTATTATCTAAACTGTCCCTCACACGTATTTGTCTAACCTGTTGTAGAAGGAAAGCCCTAAAAGAATGAAACTAAATTTCAAACTCCATGCCTCTTCCACTCAAGTTTTTTTTTCCCCTCTGAGATAAAATAGCCAAACTGTTGCCAGGCAAGTAGAGTAATACTAAATATAAAATCTCATCTATACATTATGTACTATTATACATACACACACAAAAACACAACTATGATTAAATAACTTCATTAAGGTTACAAGGTCAACCACTCAACAGTTAAAAAAATGCTAGAGCAGCCTTAATTGGGGAGCCCTTGCATAGATGCACTATAATACAATCTTTAATGACATGATTACATACTATATTTTCCACAGGACCCTTGCCTCAGGCAGTGCACAGGATGGATAGAACTCAAATAATGAGCAGCTATTCAATATTTTGCTTTCTTCTTGTTCAATGTGTGGCCCTCATCCTTATTTATTACATACTATTCAAACCCTGCTCTGAAAACAGAATTATTCATTTCTTCATAGGTTTTCTATGGCACTCATCACTGTAGTATCTGAGTGGTTTCATAAACATTGATTAATTTATCTTTGCAAAACCCCAGTGAGGGGGCGAGATGCTATTATCCCCATTTTACAGTTGGGGAGCTGGGGCACAGATAGATTATGGTCCAAAGTTTCCACAAATTTTGGGAGCCCAATCTGAGACACTTAAAAGAGATACATAATGCCGGTCTTAAGTGCTCAGAGGTCAGCTCCCATTCATTTCAGTTGCAGCTGAGAATGTAGCACTTCTGCAAATCAGACTCCAGGGTCTCAAGTCAGGTACCCAGAAAATGAGGGAACACACAATTAGTGACCACCTACAGAAAGTATGGGGGAAGCGACTTATCTAGCATCACACAGGAACTCTGTGGCAGAGGCAGGGATAGAATTCAATTCCCCAAGGCAGCATTCACCTGCTTAACTGTGAGACCATCCTTCCTCATCCTATAATCCGTGGCCTCATTCCCAGTGAATCTGTGGCTCTGTGGGCAGGACTTGCTATTGCTGTCGCTGCTGCTGGAAGAAGTGGCTGCTACTGCACTACCCCTGCTTTGCTGCCTGCTGGGGAGGGGGGAATAGCATGGAGCCTTCCCTTGTCGCTCCTGCTGCTGACGACCATCTGCTGACCTGCCTGCCTCCACTTACCCACCCTGGGACTAGTGCAGCAGAGACTATGATCACATGCCCCCCTTGAAATTTTCCTTCCCCACAGTTTGCATTGGGCTGGTGGGCCTTCTCTTCCCCATGCCTGCCCATCAGCTCCTCCCCCTCACAGTATCCCACCCTCCCCACTGTCTCCTGTGGTCCTCCTCCCTTGTAGTTCACTGCTCCCCACATCTTGTGTGGTCCCCTTCTGCTTGCAGTTTGCTCCCCGCCCGTGTATGCTCTCTCTCTCTCCTTGTAGTTCATTGCTCCCTCCCCACCTCCCTCCCTTTGTTACCTGCCTTCCCTGCCCTGCCCTGCCCAGCCCACCTCATCCCTTGTTATTTTGTTATCTGTCCTGCCCAGAGCTCCCAGCTCCTATTGCTGTTTGGTATCTGCTCCACCCCAGAGCCCCTCCCCCTTCACTGGTACTTGACTTCCCAACCCAGTCCCACCTTCACTCTTTGTTCCTCTCTAGGCCCCTTCCCTATCCCCTTACTGTATATTTCCCTGTCCCCCCTGTCCTGCCCAGGGGCTTACAGAGCTTGCTTAGAAACCAGATGTGTCCATCATAAGATCCTTTAATGCTCTGCCAGGTCTGGTAAAAGTTCATTTAAAAAAAAAAAAGGTATTTTATACATGGTGCCACCTAGTGGCTGAACAATACAATTTAGCATTCCACTACATCTCCCCCTTTACCTTCTACATTCCTAAGACCATCACTAAGGTGACCAGATGTCCCATTTTTAAAGGGACAGTTCCATTTTTGGGGACTTCTTATATAGGCGCCTATTACTCCCCACCCCCTGTCCTGTTTTTTCCCCACAGTTGCTATCTGGTCACCCTAACTATCACGCTATCTTTGAAGTTCAGTATGGATCAGTCCGTTATGCATCTCTGAATTGCACTGGTTTTCTAATTACACAACCCCAATTTGTTATAACTTGGTCATCTGGCTGTCCATTAGTTGCAATGGCTGTGGTTTGTTTGGAATCCTTGAGTCTTCTTATTCTGCATCTGCCATCTGTCGCGTTTGTTCTGTTGATAGCTTGTTCCTCAGAAATAACAAGCTATAGATGAAGACCGTTTCTCTTGAACTCTCCACTGTTGGTCTCAATCACATGTGATTGAGAGCTGAATTATTTTTCCTTATGATTGCTGGAGTTGTCCATCTTTTTTCTCCATCCAATTTGACGTGAACACGGACACCACTTTCTATACCTGGCAGTTCTCTGAGTGATGTCTGTTGTAAAAGGGTTCATAGGCTCTTTTAGCCTTTTTATCTAAGTTGGCTACTCTTCATGTCTGGCCACTTTGGAGATAGATTCTTTTCCAAAGCTGGAACAGTAGTTTGATTTGTCTTCCCATCAGGAGTTGTCCTGGATTACATCCAGTAGTTGCTATTGGTGTTGATCTGTAACTCAGGAAAGCAAGGAATGGATTTTCCTGCTGTAGGATTTTCTTGGCTGTCTGTACAGCTCTTAGCCGCTCAATTTGCTTCTGCGACGGCCATTGAATGTGGGCTGCTAGCAATAGGATCAAAATCATATTTTGTTTGAAAGGTTTTTAATTCTGCTGCAGTGAATTATGGTCCGTTGTCCTTCACTAGTTGTTCTGGAATACTGAAGTGAGCAAAAGTGCACTTCATTTTCTCAACACCACTGACATGTTATGGCTTTCAACTACATTATTTCTAAATACCTGGAAAAATAGTCCACAATGATCAGGTAATGATGTTCTATGAATTCACATAAATCTGCAGCTTGTCTCTTCCAAGGTCTGTCTGGTAGAGGTGTTATTGAAGGTTCTTTGTGTTATGTTGGTCTGTTAGTTCTGCAATGTTCACACGCTGATACTTTATTCTTTATGTTTTTGCTGATGGCTGGCCACCCCACTGGCTTGTTGGCCCATTCATGGCATTTAGTTAATCCTTGATGTCCTTCATGGATGAGGTTTAGGATTTCTCCTTTCATTTAGTTTGGAATGGCAATTCAGTCACCTTTATTCATGAGTCCACTGGACTTGCTTAGTTATCATCCACACACCACAAAGTAGTCTCTTGTCACTTCCTTAGGATCCTTTAGGCATTTGGGCCAGCCAGCCCTAATGTAATTTAGAACTTCCTGAAGTTGGAGTCTGTTGAGGTTGCTTTTTCTAGCTTGTGTAGTCTCTTTTCGGACACTGATCTGTATGTGTCCACAGCATCCACATATGCCTTTACACAGTGATGAGCTGCCAAAATTGTAACAACCGGTTCCCTCCTCACCCCACGAGGGTGTCATGGACTGCTCCTGCCACCCGGGACCCCTGCCCCATCCAACCCCCCATGTGCCTTGACGCCCCCCTGGGACCCCTGCCCCATCCACCCTTGTCCCCTGACTGCCCCCAGAACCAGGCAGGAGGGTCTCGTGGGCCACCGTAGTGGGTGCCCACCATGCCCCGCCCCTAAGAGCCAGAGGGCCCTGCTGGGGGGGCGAGGTGAGGAGTCCTGGCAGTGCTTACCTGGGACAGCTCCCAGGAAGCATCTGGCCAGTCCCTCTGGCTCCTAGAGGTGGGGTAGCATAGCTGGGGGGGAGCAGGGGGAGCGCCTGCTCCCCACACCGATCCCATCAAAAGTGGCGCCTTAGGCACCAACTCCCTGGGTGCTCCGGGAATGGAGCACCCACAGGAAAAATTTGGTGGGTGCAAAGCCACCACTGGCAGCTCCCCGCCCCACACCCAGCCCCAGCTCACCTCCGCTCAGCCTCTGCCTCCTCCCCTGAATGTGCTGCCCCACTCTGCTTCTCCGCCCCCCACCCTGGCTTCCCGCGAATCAGCTGTTCACGCGGGAAGCCTGGGAGGGCTGAGAAGCAGGCGGCAGCTTCACGCTCAGGCCCTGGGAGGCGGAGGTGAGCTGGGGAGCGGTTCCCCTGCGCACCCCTCCCCCCACCCGGGTTACCTGCTGTGGCAGGGGCAGCCCTCCTAGCGCACCCACCACCCCAGCTCACCTCTGCTCTGCCTCCAAGGGCCTGAGCGTGAAGCCGCCACCTGCTTCAACCCTCCCAGGCTTCCCGCGTGAACAGCTGATTTGTGGGAAGCTGGGGGGTGGAAAAGCAGAGCAGGGCGGTGTGTTCAGGGGCGGAGGCGGGGTGGAGGTGAGGTGAGCTGGGGCTGGGTGAGGAGCTGCCTGTAAGTACTCTGCACCCACCAAATTTTCCCTGTGGGTGCTCCAGCCCTGGAGCACCCACGGAGTTGGCGCCTAGGGTGCTACTTTTGGCCAGTTAAGTTTAGAAGCCCTTTTAGAACCAGTTGTCCCTCGTGGGACAACTGGTTCTAAAAAGGTCTTCTAAATTTAACAACCGGTTCCAGTGAACCGGTGCGAACCGGCTCCAGCTCACCACTGCCTTTACATCTTCATGCTCATGGGTAGTTGAGTGCAATGCTGGGCTCTGTGACAGTGTTTGCTGCTACCAGATTTTTCCCAGAACATATTTAGCAATTGAATTAAATCAAATTAACCTTAGCAATAGATATTGGCATCTCAGCAGTGCTTGATCCAGGTCTTTTCTGTTGATGAGAGTTACAGCGATTTATGGTCTGTTATCCGTGTAAGTGAATCCACTCCATATAGATATTTGTAAAAGTCCTCACATTCCCATATACTTGCCAGATACTCCTTTTCAATTTATCCATATAGGTTCTGTTTCTGTGAGGGTGTGAGAGCAAAATTCAACTGGCTTCCACTCAGAGCCATGTTGTTGCAACAGTATAGTACCTATGCCATATCTGCTTGTATCCACACTGAACATTATGGGTTTGTTCACACCCTAGTACTTGAAAACTGGAACTGTTGAGATAATGTCTTTTACCATTTTTTGAAGGCACTTTTTTGATTTGGCCTCCGTAGCCAAGATGTGTTGGACATTGATAGTTCCTTCAGAGGTTCAGTTATTATAGGAAGGTCTTGTGGGTATCAAAGTAATTTACCATCCCCAGTATGTGTCTCAGTTCTGGTACATTAGTTGGTGCATTCAATTCTCAAATTGCTTTTACCTTCTCAGGACTAGGACTGATTCCATCTTTGTTTATTGTCTGTCCCAAAAACTTGATTTGAGGTGGTGAAAAAAAACAAAACAAACCACATTTTTCCTTGTTTAGCTTTTTTCTGAACTGACTGATTAGGTTTAGCATTGTTAGGGTTTTGTTGTGTTTGTCCATCAAAGAGCCATGTATCAGAATACTGCCCAGGAAAATGACAACTCCATTTGTGTTGGTTTAACAGTTCTCAGAGTAACAGCCGTGTTAGTCTGTATTCGCAAAAAGAAAAGGAGGACTTGTGGCACCTTAGAGATTAACCTAGTCTCTAAGGTGCCACAAGTACTCCTTTTCTTTTAACAGTTCTGACATCTTTCTTTGGAAAATTTCAGGTGCACTGGTAATTCCAAAAATTAATCTTCAAAAGCAAAGTCTCCCAAAGGATGTGATAAATGTAGTCAGTTTAGCACTTTCTGTGGGTAAAGGAATTTGCCAGAATCTGCTTGAGGCATCCTGCTTTGTGAATGTTGAAGCTTCTTTCACTTTGGGGAGGAAGTTATCCAGTGATGAGAGGATATATTTTTATCTCACAACTGCTGCATTAAGTCTTTTAAGATCCACACAGATTTGTATTTTTCCATGTTTTCTTTATAACTGGTACCAAGGGGGCACACCGTGCTGATGGCTCAGAGATTTTTCTGGATTATGCCAATCTATTCCATTCTCTTTAACTCAGTTTCCACTTTATGAAGTAATGGGATAGGAATCCTGCAAGGCACAGGTACACTATATGGGTCAGCATGATCTCTTACGGTTATTTGTACTGCATCTTCACAATTCCACTATCACCAAATGGTCCATCAAATTCTTCCACCTTTCTCACTAGGCCCATCATAGCTGCTATGCTGCACTTGAGAAGGCTGTTGGTCTGTGGTCCTTTGACCACAAGCACTCTGGATACATAGCTTTTGTCTCTTTCTCTGTAAGTTGTTTTTGTGGTGAACTGGCCCATGCAGTTCAGAGCACTTCTGGGGCTAATTAGAGCTTTGCCGGGTGACTTCAGCTCTGGGAAGTGTTGAAGGTGATTGTCGGTTCCTTCTGAGATGGACTGTGACATCAGCTCTTCAGTCAATTGTAAAGTCAATAGTCACTCCATTAATATTCAATTTCATTCGCTAGGCAGGCTCTATGTCATCACATGTAATAGATCCCAGAAGCAATCTATCTTGATTATCTGTCATATGAGTCAACACCCTGACTGCTTTGGAGCAGAAAACAGTTGCAAAATGTCCATATTTCATGCATTTATTACACTGGGTACTTCTAGCTGGACACAATCTCCTGGAATATCACTTTTCCCACATATTGTGCATGCAGGCTGGAATTTGTCCCTCTCAGCCTGGTAGTTCACTCTCCTTGCCTCAGGGGTTTTATGATAATGAAGTCTTACTCTCAAGTGTCTGTTCATAGCTTCAAAGCTAATTTCAGGTTTTTCAAGTTGCTCCTGCCTTTTATTCTTTTTGATTAATTCTGACTATTTTGCTATCTATATACCTGTGGCAGGGGTTCAATCTCTCTTCAATTGTAGCTGCTGTGAAAGGTTTTTATCTGTTAATCCAATAACTAGCCTGTCTGATATTTTTATGTTTTACATTCCCAAAATCAGTTTTCAGGCAATGTTTGTAGAGCTCTTATAAAACATTCAACATTTCCCCCTAGTTCTTGAATTGTCTGGTGGAAACATGCTCATAAATCATATTTCACTGAGGTATAAAGTATGTATCAAACATAGCCAGAACCCTTTCATGGTCAGCTTTGTGAGCGTCTTAAGGAAAGTCAAAGGATTTAAAGATATGCTCTGCCTGCTTCCCCATAGCATAAATTAAAGATGATAGCAGTATCTCCAATTTCTTTGTGCAACTTGGTAGCAATGCACAATCTTGCAAAATATTGTTTCCAGTCTGTCCATGCTGAAGCTCTCTGGGGAATTGAAGAGTGGCATGTTGATGCAACTTTTGTAGCTTTCAGAGTAGCAGCCGTGTTAGTCTGTATTTGCAAAAAGAAAAGGAGTACTTGTGGCACCTTAGAGACTAACCAATTTATTTGAGCATAAGCTTTCGTGAGCTACAGCTCACTTCATCAGATGTTTTATGCATCCGATGAAGTGAGCTGTAGCTCACAGAAGCTTATGCTCAAATAAATTGTTTAGTCTCTAAGGTGCCACAAGTACCCCTTTTCTTTTTGTAGCTTTGTTCCTTCAATTTGCCTTTGAGGAGCAGTGGGCACTATCAGGGGTTCTCCGCTTGATTTTCCCTTCTAGTTTCCTGATTTTTAACCTCTTTCTTCACTTGTTGTCCCCAGTATTTATGAGGGGGAGGGCTTATAGCTTTGGGCAGGCTTAGGCTCACCATCTCCCAGCAACCACAATAGATACACACCTTCCAACTTCCACAACAAATGAAGCAGGATCCTATAGACAGTCTCATTCACTACTTATCCCTGATTCTTCCACAAAGCAGATCCATGCCATGCACTGGGTGAGATGGGAAAAATAGCATGTGGTCATATAATTAAGGGCTGTATCATATTGCATAAACATAAGAGGGCCAAATTAAGGTTGCAGAGACAATCTTACTTCTGCTGTCTCCTAACTTTGGGTGCTAGACTTTGCAATCTTAATAATGTTCTTTTAACGTAATTCTTCTCCGCATAGTTTCCTAGGTTTTTTTTTAAAAAGCAAACTGAAAAAACAAATTCCATTATGTGGCATCACAATGATACCCACCTGGGACATCAGCTGGGTTGGAATCTTTAGATCCATCACAACATACCTCTGCACTTGAGCTAATGGAGTAACTGACAGCAGTTGTTTGTCATCCCTCTGTGGGCCAGCAGTAGAGGGCGATGAGATATTGTGCCAGTGGGTTTCTCAGCTATTTTCTGACAGCTAAGGAATGGTGAAACACAGGAACTTTGAATTCCATCCCAGGCTTTGTTCTCTAGTGGTCATAGACCCTTCTTCCCATTCTCCCCAAGCTTGACCCTGTTCACTGCATCCTGTTCTTGCCCCATACCTGTCTTTTCCCACCCCATCTTCTCCGCCCAGTCCTGTTCTCCTCACCCAGCCAGTCCAACTCTTCAATTCATGCCAAATTTCAAGTCCCTCCGCCAAAGTATGCACAGTGCAAGAGCTTATCAAAGAAAAGGTTGCCAGAATTCAACATGAGCAAAACATTTTTTTCTAACCTTGTTCCTTAGAAATGACTGAACTATTCTGGTTGAAATTTAAAATCAGTCAGTTCAGATTTAGGCAAACAACTTGCCTAGAAAATTTCAGCTCGAATGGTTTATGTCTGGCAAAGTTACAACCAACTGAAAAATGGTCTTATAATGGGAAGTGTTATGCAACCTTACTAATAGGTGGCACTACCAGCCCTGCCTGTAATAGTTTGAAGGGTCAGAGCACGATAAACATGTGCAGATCATGCTTTTGGTGGAAGTGAGAGGGAAAGAATGTGCTACGCAGCTGATCAACACCTACGAAATCATCTTTCCTTCATACCTCTATCAAGAATCCCTGAATATGGCAAAATGTCAAATACAAAAACATAAAACATTTGCCTCCTTAAGCAGTTTGGACTGAAGTAGTTTACTATGTAATGCATGAAGGACACTTGTGATAGCTATAATATTGCCTAAATGAACATATATTAATCATTCTATATGGAAACAAAGGACAACATGTGATAAAGTATAGCAATAGAGTACCTCAGCACTCATGAAATACAATATACCGTTGTCAGAGAGCAACCAGCTAAAGGGGCATAACTCAGATTTATGACCTGCGCTTATACCATCTTACACTGTGATCTCATCAAATCTCAAGTTAAGCAGGTCAGGCCTGGTCAGTGCTTGGCTGGGATATGCTTAAAGAAAAACACAGCTATTGCAGGAAATGGTGATGATTCAGCTGCTGATTCTTCCTGCTGAGTCACTTTTGAAACTTTGCCCTGCCACCGATCAGATCCTTTGGTGTCCAAATTACACGAGCAGAGAATCCGACCCAATGTGTCGGAGGGAGGAGCGATCTTTCAGATGGAAAATGAAATAAAAATTCTGGCTTGTGATTAACTAACGGTCTCAATGGTTTTTATGCTGGAGTACAGGAGTCATAGGAAAATTCCAATGTAGGCAATACGTTTTGCCTCTCTGCATTCCTCTCCCCCTTTCCCCACAGCATAGATGCCACATTTTATTTTTAAATGGATGTTGTACACTTACTTCAAGATATTCACCTGACAGGCTTTGTAAAACAAGTATGGTTTCAGAGGGAATTTCAATGAAGTAAGGAAGGTTGTTTGATCCTTCCCTTCTTTTGTTCAAATTCCTCCACAACACAAAGTTTTCCATGTAACCTTTCTACTGTAATGCATCACAAAGAAGAAAATGAAATTGTTTAAAAACTGTAATAATCATAAAATGTATTTAATAGCTATCTATTCTTTGTAGGGGGAAAAACAATGCCCTTAGAGAGAAGTATTCCCTTTCTTTTCATCCCAACCACATCCCATAAGTCATGTTCACCAATATCTTTTGTCACATAAGATATGTTTTACATTTAATTTTGATAAGTTTCTTGGTGCAAATACCATATCTTTATATTTGACTTCAAGGCATTATACACACCCATTGCATCATATACAATTGTCATGTTTAAAAAAAAATGAGCATTACATAAAAATATTAAAGAAAGTGACATTTACACTTCTGGGAAAATTTAAGTAGGTAGAATGTAATTACCCTAACTAGAATTTGGTCAAGACGTTAGATTAACACCACTAAGCTCACATGAAAAGTGCTTGTGGAATCTTTGGCAACAAAGCGGTGAAAACATTGATTTCAGATCTCTTTCAAAAAACATAGCATCTTCAGCTCATTAAAGAATAAAATAATTCACAAACGGATAACACTATGCATATCTCCATAGGATTTGAATATACATTGGTCTATCTAGTCTATAGATACGTACATGCATACATTTCTGGATTCTTCAGGATGAAAAGCACTCAAATACATGTTATTTCAGCTGTGTGTCCTTTTATCTTTGGCAAAAGCAAATCAGAGAGGCAGTACCTGTTTGTTCTGTCAGAGGAATAACTTTGATTTGTGGGGTATAATCACATTAAAGATAGCTCATCGGTCTCCTAGGTACTGCAGTGCCATTTATAACAGACAATTATCCCCGCTTGGAGCAGCTCTCCTGATCTGGTGATTGTAAGTGTCTGTTATCAAAGGAAAGCTAGCTAAACGCTACATGTTTCTCTTTAAAGCTGATTTGATCCTCTGGTGCTGTCCGTCATCCTCAGAGTTTTCCCTAGAGTCTGGATATCAGTTTTCAGTGTAGTCATGCTCAGTGCTAACTTTTTGATGTGATCTATCTGGGCCAGTTTCAGAGTAAGTACATGGCTTACTGTTCCACTCTTCTGTGGGCAGGGACTAGACAGTATTGTACAGAGAACAAGCAGAGCAACATCCCTGTGTCAACACTAGCATACTTCAGGAAATCTTCCACTATTGCACTACCGCAGATGCAGCTCCACTTGAGGCAGCAATGGCTAGAGGCTAGAGTAGACATAGCAAATGTGTTTTTCACACTGTGGCCTGGTCTACACAGGGCAAGATAGCCAAAACATTCAAATTGGTTTTAAAATGAGTTGGAGCTGCAGAGAATACAAGGCTCCAGGAGCAAAAGCTGCTCTCATAATTGATTTAGTTAAACTTCCTGAATAAAATAAAAACAGTTAGTTGAACTGATATTAGCAATGTTTAGAACCCTAGTATAGACAGCCCACCAGATGTTCAGACCGTTTTCAGCACTACTTCATCTAACTGCTGGGGGTAAGTAATTGACTCAGTGCTGAAGACAATGCTGGCAGCTGGCAGGCTGTCTACGCTCCTGCTCTTAACATCAGAAATGTCCCTATTAAAACAATTTTGTCCCATCTATACAAATACACTGTCAGCGACAGGTCATTTTCCTAGCATAGAGGACTAAGGCCCTGAGATTTGAGCAGGCAGTGTATGGGCCCACTGATGTCAGTGCAGCAGGGATCTCATTACAAGACTGGACCCTTCAATTGACCGTTTCTGGTCCAATCCTCCAATCGTTACCACGCATAGCGCTGGCTAACATGAATAGACTCAATGCAGGTTTGGACCTTTTGTTAGTGAATTGTACAGCACCAGTAACATCATTGGCGCTTAAATATATTTTTAACAACATTCGTTATAAATTGAGTGTTTTATCACTAATTCTTATGAATGGGCTTTACTATAAATATCCTTCAAGAAGCTTGAAAATAATTTCTAATTTTGCTTATTTTCATCTGACACATTGTTTATTCCCTTATATTACCAATAAAGCTAATGACATTGTTTCCTTGTTCGCATATTGGCATCAGCAAATGGTTTGACATTGTTCTGGTCACCATGTTTGTTCACTTTTGCTGCACAAGCAACAGGAATAATTAATGGGTGAAATACTGGCCTCTCTCAAGTCAATAGCAAGACTCCCATTGAATTCAAAAGGGCTAGGGTTTCACCCCATATGTTCTGGAAGAAACCTACAAAAAATTGTGGCTGTTTTTCATTTATAAAAATACCAAAAACAACCACAATCCAAATGACAATATTTTGATAAAACATTAGATTTTATTTTAAAAAGTTCATATTCACCCTAAACTCCTTTAGAAGGATTTTTTCCTGACAAATCAATCAATTGTAGTTAAAAATTCAGTTTTATTATCTAAATAATTTAAATGCTCAAGAGAAACAGGACACAAAAATGTTTGACAGCTTTCACTTGCCTTTTAGAAGCTTGTGGAGTTCCACAGCTGTTTGTTTCTTGTTATCCTTCCAGTGCTATAAGTCTGGTCTATACTAGGACATTTATCTGTTCATGACTATCAATGTCAGTAATTGGTGTGCTGAACCAAAGCTGAAAATAGTTTAACTTCCAGTCTAGATGATGTTGCCAGCTCTTGTGATTTTTATCATGAGTTTTGTGATATCTAGTGTTTTTCTCAAAGCCCCATCTCCTGGAGTCCTGGGATTACATGAGAACTTCAACTTTCATTACAAAAGTAAGGTTCTAGCCCTCATGGTTGCAAGACAAAGCTTGAAAACATGACCTAGGCATACCCTAAAGACTCAAAAAACAGAAGGCAAAGAAAAAGAACCTCAAATATATTGTTATTAAATAATTGGGCTCTATAAGTTTTATGCCACTAGAGATCTACTTAAAAATAATTTTGGAACAACTGAAAGACTTCTTGGATGTTCACATATTGGATAACTCATGATGCCTCACTTCTGGTTAATTTCCATCTTATTTATTTCAGACCATTTTTCCAGTTTTCAAGATAATTTTGAATTCTAACTCTGTCCTCCAAAGCGCTTGCAGCCCCTCCCAGCTTGGTATTGTCTGCAAACTTTATAAGTGTACTCTCTCTGCTATTATCCCAATCATTTATGAAGATAGCTAGGACAGATCCCTTCAGGACCCACTCAATATGCCCTTGCAGCTTGACTGTGAACCATGGATAACTACTCTAGGAGTACACTTTTCCAACCAGTTGTGCACTTACATTACAGTAGGTTCACGTAGGCTAGATTTCCCTAGTTTGCTTATAAAAAGGTTATGTGAGACAGTTTCAAAAGCCTACTAAAGTCAAGATATATCACATCTACCCTTATCCACAAGGCTTGTCAAAGAAGGATATTATATTGGTTTAACACGATTTGTTCTTGACAGATCCATGATGACTGTTACTTATCACTTTATCTTTTAGGTACTTACAAACTGATTGTTTGATTATTTGCTCCGTTATCTTTAGGATACTAAAGCTAACGTGACTGGTTTATAATTCCCTGGGTTGTTCTTATTCCCTTTTTATACATAGGTACTATGTTTGCCCCTTTTCTAGTCCTCTGAGTTCTCTCCACGAGTTCTCAAAGATAATTGCTATTGGCTCAGTGATCTCATCAGCCAGTTCCTTAAGTAAATTTTTTCAGCCCCTACCAACTTGAAGTCATCTAATTTGTCTAAGGGTATGTCTGCACTGTAATTAGACACCCGTGCCTGGCCCTTGTCAGCTGACTCAGGCTCTCAGGGCTTGGGCTGGGAGGTTGTAAAATTGTAGCTCTAGCTGGAGCCTGGGCTCTGGCATCCTCCCCCCTCATCTCTTCCACTCTGCAAACACACATTATAAGCAATATCCTCACCAGCAATTATTAATTTATGCAAGTGCTCAAAACAATCATACCTGCCAGGTACACAGGTGTTGTTTATCCAGAGGTAGGGCACAGCCCCACAATAATATTTAGAAGGGACTTCAAAGCTTTTAGTGGAACCATGCTCTTCTAAATAAAGAAGCAAAAACAATTTTTATACAATAATTTGGGGGTTTTCCAATATATTTGTGACTAGGTTGGTCATAAATAGGTATGCTGCAGGATCTTTCTGAGTTCACACGACCATTCTGTATTTCTTTCACAATAAGTACTATAATTGTAGTTCTAGGATGGGCTAAAACAAAAGAAATACAGCTTAATTTTTTGGAATGTGGTGTCACAGAGTCCACTCACTGCTAGCCATGCCTCATGCTGGCTATCCTGGGAATTAGCTCCGCCAGGCTTGCACACTCCCTCCAGTGGTGTCTCCCACCATCCTGTCTTGCTCTGTGGCCAGGCTCACTCTCAGATCTGCAGTCTCCTTTTTGTGGCTTGGCCCTCCAGCCAGGTCACTAAGATTCTCCCCTTCTGGGGAATTCAAAGTCCTTCCAGACCCACTGTCTGTCTGGCATCTCCAATGCCTTTGCCACTTCCCAACAGGGAACCCAGGCCCACCCTCTAAACTGGGTTCCAATCCAGGCACCCTATAACAAGCAGCCAAGGTCTCTTTACAGTCTGGCCCCTTGCCATAGTTTCCCTGAGCTTCTTTCTACTCATCTGCCTTCCCAACTCCCTCTACTCAGGGCAGCCTACTTCCCTGCCTTCCTGCAGCCCTCTTGCTGCTCACTGCTCCTGAGCTTTATACAGGCCCCACCTGTTCCTGCCCAGCTGAGCCTACTTCTAATTAGTGCCATGCTTCCTGGTTCCTCCTCCAGGTGCACCCAGTGGAGTTGATTGGCCTGCCAGGCCAGCTTAGCTCCTTTCAACCCTGTGTGGGGCGGACACCACATCACACGTGGTCTCCATAGTCAATAGCTTGACAGTAGGAACTGCTTCCTCTTTGCTGTACCCAGAGAGAGGGGAGCCTTCTCGTCCTCTCAGGTAAAACACAGTTCCTGGTTGGTCTCGTGAGCAACCTGGAACACTTTCAACAAAGTGGAAATAGAAGAATTAAAATCTCTCTTCAATAACTTTATGAATAATTTAGGAATTCCCCCCTCCTCCTGTTTTTTTCTTGTCTCCATTGATTATTAGACAATACTCTTTACATCTAGACGAGGGATCGGCAACCTTTGGCACGTGGCCCATCAGGGAAATCCGCTGGCAGGTCGGGACGGTTTGTTTACCTGCAGTGTCCGCAGGTTCGCCGATTGCAGCTCCCACTGGCTGTGGTTCGCCGTTCCAGGCCAATGGGGGCTGCGGGAAGCAGCTGTTATGTAAAGCCTGTGCTCAAATGCAATTGTAAGATCTGTAATTTGTATCATTAAGTTCTGCAACCTTTTTGGAGACTTTGTAATTTCAGTTATTGTTAGCATAGCCTTTTAAGTTTTGTAACATTTTCAGTTACACTCCTCCCCTCTTTTTTTGTCTCCTCTCCCTCTTTGAATACCTGTGAAGTGGCTTTCCCTCTCCCCCTCCCTCCTGGAATGCTTGTGGGATGAATGGGCTGGTTGAACAGCTGGAAGATCAGAAGAGCTCCCAGGTAGACAAGGTATCTAGGACTCTAATTAGGCAGGAGTCAGACACCCAATGCATGGACCCTGCATGGACACTGGCCGAGGTGGAGTGTGACCAACCAGATGCGGCCAAGTCATCTGTAGTCGCAGATCATGACTCTCTGATTAGGCAGTGCTCGCGCCCCCCAGTGCATGGGCACTGCATGGACACTGTCTGAGGTGGAGTGTGACCAACCAGATGCAGCCAAGTCATCTCTAGGCCATGAGGAGCAGGTCCTTAAAAGGGGAAGGGGCCATGTGCTCAGGAGTGCACTCACAAGCTTGTACCTCCCGTGAAGGCCCTTCGCCCAGACTGCCTGGCCAGTGGTTCGCCGCGTTGCATTCCATCGTGCATCGGGAAGACTTCCCTTCATCACACCATCCATCGCTGCGCTGTGGAACACTTACCTTGAAGAATCCTGACATCGCCAGTGCCGTGCCTGTCCTGGGAGCGTGAGTATGCGAGTGTGAGTGTGACCCCCCCCCAACAGTGGCATTGTAATAAAACAATCTAAGTGTAACCCTGGGTTGGTTTCTAGGGAAATTCAGGTAACAGCAGCGGCCAGCACATCCCTCGGCCCACACTGCTTCCCGCTACCTGTGTGCTAATCTAGCCCTTAATCCCGTAAGGATAACCAAGGTCAAATTTTATTCACTTTAGTCATATGTCCAGGCCCATTGACTTCACTGGGTCCTAATAAGCAAAATCTGACCCAAAAAATGAGGTGGTTGGGTAGATTTGAAAATTGTTTTGTTCAGGGATATTGCCCTTGCCCTGATACTGCCCATTAGATCCAAGGTACAGGACATTTATATACCGCATACAAGATAACCAAAGCATGGTGTTCTAGCACCTAGAAAGCACTGCTGCGGGATTGTCTATTCCTGACCCTGTACTAGTATTTTGTTGTATCATTCCTGAAGTTATGACCCTGTATCTAGACAAGGAAACAGTAGACTCCACTTTAGCTTTCTTTTTTTTGAAGCAGGTATATGACTCCACAACTGGAAAAATATGGCAAGTATTTATTAAGTGGACTCACTATTAAACACAGAATAAAACATTTAATGGATCATTCTGAAACTTTACTGGAATTTTCTCACCATTTCTGAGAGATGATCTGCACATTACTTCAGACTGGTATTATATCTATACTGTAGGTAAAAAACAAGAGTGATTTTTAGGGGACCATGAAAATGTACCCAGTGACATCTCTAAGAATGGAATTCCAACCCTAGTGTAAAGAACAGAGCCACATTATAAAAACTCAACAGGAGCTAGGGAATATCTTAAAAGCATTTTTAAAAGCAAACTTCCAAAAATTTGAACAATGAAGTCTCAAATAATGGCACAAGAACATTAAATACAACTCAATTAACTTGGAAGTCTACTGAATCTAAAGGTCACCACTTTGCTTAAATAACCTGAATCTATTATCTGTTCAATACATCAAAAAGTGTTGAGGGGAAGGGGGGATATTTACATTGTTGCTAAATTAGGCTTTTCCTTATAGGCCTGATCCAAAGCTCATGGAAGTCAATGAGTCTTTTTATTGACTACTATGAGCTTTGGATCAGGGCTTGTGGCATTTTTTGGATAACAAACACTGTTCAGTAGTTAAAGTTACATACAGACTTTCATTATAAAGTGGGGAGGATGTGAGGAAGGCAGTGGTTCAGATGAAATCAGGTCAATGTATAGTGGAAAAAAAATGGCTTTTTAAACTTCCAGCTGTACTTGGGATCCTCAAGCATCTGCAAAAAGTTGAAAGCATTATGCAAGGACATGGAACCCCATAGTGAATGAGCACACACCATACCCAGGGAACTACCAAGCAACACTACTGTGTGTGCATTTTACGCTATCTGTTTATGTTACACAGAGCTGGTCTTTGGGCTCTGCAAAACCTGTGGTCATAGGACAAGAAAAATCTGGTCAGAGTTTCAAGCAGAACAGGGACAGATGGTGTGGAGAAGAAGAGGAAAGGTCTTGGGGCTTTTGTGAAAACAGAATCTGGCCAACAACAGGAGCTAAATGGAATATTTTTCAAATGAACAGCAGAGCACTGTGTTATTTCTTCCTAGAAAGGCATTAAGAGGATGGGACAGAAGATAAAAGTTGCCTTCCAGCCATGTGCTTTGTGGATCCCTAAAGTTTGGCTTTATTAATACATTTAGTGATTCGCTGTTGCTTCTGCACCTACATGGAGATCTGCTAGCATGTGCCGCTCCTCCAGGAAAGGCTACGCTTGAAATCTGAATGCCTTATGTCTTTGTGGTGGAAGAGGCCACAAATGGGGATGAAGTTTGATCAAAGTGCATGGAATCAGCCCAAAATAACACTAAGATGTATTCTATCATCAGAAAATGCAGGTCTGGAAGGAAAGGTCTGAGCATAAATTAATGCTGACCTTAGCCAGGGTAACTTGCTCTCTTCAGTGTCTGCAGCTGTGTAGTTACTAGGGAGTTCTCTGGCTCCATGTGCTTTTTCACATCTGTCAGCTCAATCAGAGATACAATTTACTGCAAAAATCTAGCACTCAGGGACATTGTGTGGATTTGTGACACTCCCTGAAGGACTTAGAATCTTTAAACTAACAGATTACAGCAAAACACAATATAATATTCTATGATAGTTGTAATATTGCTCCAAAACTCTGCATGTCACAGAATGTAATGGAAAATGATATCCATTTTCCTTTGGTCAGCTCCCTGAAAATCCAAAACATGGGTAAACAGAGCTACAGCGTATATGAGACAATAAGTTTGGCACACATTTTTGAAACTTCATACTTATGGGATGAGCAAAATGAGTAAACTTTTGTTTTAATTGCCTTACAACACCATGTGCAAGCAAACACAATGGAAAGGGAACAGATTGCAAAGGGGTTATAAGAGACTTTTCCAGATGTTGCTTATACAGCAGTCTAGTGACTCTTCATCATTTTCAACATCAGATGGATAGGTCGCTTCCACACACTGAATTTTATAGCCTAGCAATACGCTATTCTTGACAAGCATGCATGTTAAGGTTATGCAACAGGAGTGTAAACATTTTGTAGCATGTGGCATGCATGTCAGTGAAGTGAGAGACATGTCACATTTGGTTTTGTCTGCACTTAAGATGTGCATTGCCACAAGTTAGCATGTGTCATGGTATAGTCTAGATCAGCGGTTCTCAACCAGGGGCACATGTACCCCTGGGGGCGGGGAAGAGGTCTTCCGGGGGTACATCAACTTATCTAGCTATTTGCCTAGTTTTACAACAGGCTACATAAAAAGCACCAGTGAAGTCAGTACAAACTAAAATTTCATACAGACAATGACTTGTTTATTCTGCTCTATATACTATACACTGAAATGTAAGTACAATATTTATATTCTAACGGATTTATTTAATAATTATGTGGTAAAAATGAGAAAGCAAGCAATTTATCAGTAATCGCGTGCTGTCACACTTCTGTATTTTTATGTCTGATTTTGTAAGCAAGTAGTTTTTAAGTGAGGTGAAACCTGGGAGTATGCAAGACAAATCAGACCCTGAAAGGGGTTCAGTAGTCTGGAAAGGTTGAGAGCCACTGGTCTAGATGGCAGGGTGACTATAGCCTCAATGTGGTGTGTGACATGCTTCTACTTCAACGGTACGCATGCTCAAAAATGCTGCCATCCTTAATGTATAATATTGCCTTGTGCAATGCTGTTCTTAATTTTATGCAGCCTTTGGTAGAGTGTGATATATTGTTGGTCCATAATTGTGGAAGATACCTTCAAAATTATATACTGAGATTTCTGTAAAAAAACAACTTACTTGCTCCCCTTCTTTCCCCCTCCAAATGTGATCCTGCTATGTGAACTTTTAATTAAAATAAGAAATTGCATAGGAACTTCTTCTCAAACTATATTTTAGGTAAAAAAAATACAGATGGAGTTACAAAGGTAATTGCAAGCAAACAAAATTTTAATTAATCTAGAATGACTAAGAACATCATGTCCACAGGCAATAAAATAGCTTATTGTCATTTGCACACTAGTATCTCTGTATGTTCATTGTTGTGACTTGATGTATTACTTAAAGTAACTAAAATTTAAGTAAGAGGTGCGAGAGGAGATAGAGTAATGGAAGAAGACAAGCAGAGGGCAGAAACAGGGTAAGCAGAGGTATAGATGTCTGGTGTGAGAAGTGATGTTAATACTCCTGGGTACGTTAGGTCAGATAATGTACAATATCCATACCTCCTTGACTGCCATCTCCCAAAGGCGGTGGTACTCACTGTACTACCCCACAAGCCTACAAGCTCCAGGTGGTCTGATTATAGCTCAGGGGTAGGCTGGTGACGCTCCACCTTGCCAAGCGTATGGATAGTGAATGTGCACTACAGAGTGAAGAAGACCATAGCACTTGCCCCTCACAATGCATGAATCCTCATGCATGACAGGACCGTTCAAGGGAGGCAATGGAACAAATCAAATACTGTATCTGAAGAGGCGCTAATAAGATTTTATATACCTTCGACATGATGGCAACTACTTCAGGGAGTTGTAGTATCTGTAAGGAGTGTTGCGGTGTGGATATGGTATAATATGTGAACCCAAAAGAGGATTGCTACTGTGGGCACACTGGTACAAACTGTAATGGTACAGTTGAGTTCTCTAATGTAGACTGGGCTTTACTTTAGTTTAGCAGCCGGGAGGCAATTAGCTGGTTTTTCCATTTTGATTGAAGATGTGCTCTCCAAATGGTTGTAATATCTGGTAATAGGGGAGATGGGAGTCTGAGACTTGATATTTCCTTCATTTGTGAGGAAGCTCCTCGCTCTCCTCTCTTCTTGCTTCACTCTTGCTTATTATTATACAGTGGTCTCCTTACCTAAAGTTGAGTGGATGTTTTTGTTTCTTATTTTTCAAAGTGCTTTGAAACCCATATACACAGTCAGATTGGACTGAAAATTGCCATGATGGTTGAGGGCCTGGGCTATAATTAGCAATGCAAATTTTGGGTCATTTGGCCAAAGGGTCTGAGGCACAGTACCCCCCAAAATGCTCTGCCTGCTATGATTTTTTGCACAACTCTAGAGGTAAATCTATGACTGTTCTCCATATAAAACATATATCAGTGGGATGTCCTGTGCTCATCTAGTCAGTGGTGCCAGGGATCAGGTTGGAAATCTAATATTTCAAAAGTCTATCTTTAGTAAGGCAGGTAACTTAATTTAAGTCAGATCAGAAGTAGGTGAATATGGGAACAAAAATAAAACAAACATGCAACGCCACCTACAACAATTAAAGAAAACCTATTAATATTAATTAAGATTCTTAAAGTTTATTCATCCTTGTTCATGCCCCTTTTGTGTTTGTTTTCCAGGAACATATCCATTAAAGTTGTTCTTGCACAGATGTTCAAAAAATAAATTCCAGTCATTTGCATGAATATTCACAGAAATTGAATTTTATTTCCGCACTCAAAAGTATTTGTGACATAGAAGTGATGGCATGTTCATTGAATCAGAACACAAACTATAACACATGACTTATCTGTAGGGCCATGAAAAACACGCCAAGGACTGTGAAATCTGGTCTTTTGTCTGCTTTTACCCTATACTATACAGATTTCACGGGAGAGACCAACATTTCACAAATTAGAATTCCTGACCCAAAAGGAAGTTGCAGGGGGATCACAAGGTTATTTTAGGGGTGGTCACGGTATTGCCACCCTTACTTCTGTGCTGCCTTCAGAACTGGGTGGCTGAAGAGCAGCGGCTGTTAGCCGGGCGCCCAGCTCTGAAGGCAGGACCCCTCCAGCAGTAGCACAGAAGGGTGGCAATGCCAGACCAAGTCACCCTTACTTCTGCACTGCTGCCTTCAGAGCTGGGTGGCCAGAGAGTGGCAGCTGCTGACTGAGGGTCTAGCTCTGCAGGCAGCAGCACAGAAGTAAGGGTGGCAATAGCATACCGTGCCCTCCTTACTTCTGCTCTGCTGCTGGCGGCGGCTCTGCCTTCAGAGCTGGGCTCTTGGCCAGCAACTGCTGCTCTCCAGCTGCCCAGCAACACCCCCCCCCCACTCCTTTTTGAGTCAGGGCCCCTACAATTACAACACTGTGAAATTTCAGATTTAAATAGCTGAAATCATGAAATTTATGATTATAAAAATACTATGACCATGAAATTGACCATAAAGGACCATGAATTTGGTAGGGCCCTAAGTATAGGGAAGGATCTTCAAACTGTTTCTCACATGATTTGTCTGCTCAGTACGGATAAGGCCAAACCACTGTTAAACTGAGCTCCAGACTAGGTCCCTGACTTTTTTGTTACATTGTATAGGAAGGAAGTGACTTTTTCATCCTTGGAATTCTCTACTGGCAGAAGAACTGAGGTGGATTTATCATAGCTGCATCTTATCTCTGGCAATGTGGCAGTACTTTCGTAATGGCTTTCTGTACAGGGCTTGCATTTTGGAACCACGTTTAAAGTGACATGACAAGAACAGCTCACACACCACACTTGTGCTGCAACCCCTTTTTTCCAGACAGATATCTGTATCCCGCAACTCTACAGTTCCTCCACTCCAGGCATGTCTCTCTTAGCAGCTCCCTGTTGGCTGTTATGCCACTCTTCAGCTCGGCACAGATGATAGGCAGCTGTAGTTTCTTTTCTAAGCTGATATTACTGCAGCTGTTAAATATATGTTGTCTGGTTATCCAGTCCTCAGGGTCCTCCTGCCCACCTGGTTCCCTTTGCTGCCATAGTCTTTGCTCTCCTGGCTGCATCTGCAAAATGGTGTTCCTCTAATTGTGGTGGCATCTGAGTCTCTGAGGTTGGGCAACCAAAGACTGAGGCATCTAAAATAAAGAGACACTTTAAAAAATATAGGCTATGAAATCCAGTCCACAGGTGAAATCCTGGCCCCACTGAAGTCTTTGGGAGTTTGGCCAATGACTTCAGAAGAGACCAGGATTTCACCACAAGCCTTCTTACCAACCACAACGGCTCTTGCAGGGCTCCTAGCTTATCCCAGCCCAGCTATTTTGTGCTGTTGGCAATTTCCCCTTCCTGGCCATTTCTTGTTATTTATTTGATGTATGTCATTATGGATCATTTTGGTTGTGGCTCTGTCAGTCACTCTTGGTGAAGCCATTTTACTGTTAATATGGCAGTCGGATGTGTATTGCTGCCTGCCTTAGGATCCGAGAGATACAGCAACATGGAGTTCCAGCTGAACATCTGCTCTGCTGGTGACTGACTGACATTAACCAGAGCAGCAGCAATGGTACTGCCTGTGTGAAATAAATATTTTAAAACTACTAATGGAGGCTGCACTGAAGGCATCATCTGGGGCCTGACTTAAAGCCCACTGAAGGCAATTGCAGGGAGGAAGTGCAGCAGGTGAATAGGCCTCCTGCATCGAAGACAACAGCTGCATGTATGGCATATCTGTAAAGGGAGTGGGGTGCTGGGGGACAGAGGATCATGTGCGGGGTGGGGCACCATAATTACTGACAATTGTGATTTATATTAAAAATCGTGTAAAAGTCAGTTGGGTATGCACACAACCCTCTGGCCACTAGGAGCTCGGATCCCAGTTTTTTGTTGGGGGGTAGGGAAGGTTGGGAGAATTGTGCCTTGAAAACGTTGTAAATGCCAGCAACTACAGCATACTGTTCAGTGAGCCAAAAACAGCTAGCCAAAGTGATGCATCACTGACAATGTACTCAGCAGATCAGCTAAACTCCATGGGCCCTATTTGCCCACTGCAAGGGTATGAGTAATACTAAAAAACTGGTCTACACTGGGAAAAATTTCCCTGTGGATTCTAAGCATTGATGAACCTGTTTGACTGAAAGGATTTTAAAGCTAACTGGAGCTGCAGTTTTGAGCAGACTCCAGAGGCCTGGACCCACAGTATGGGTCCAACTGCTTTTAAAAACTGATTCAGTTTTTTTGGAGATATTTCCCTAGTTTAGAAAATGCACTATTTCCCCCACTCATTCGCTGCCTGTGTTTACAGTAGGGTTTTCTTTAGGCAACAGTTGCAAAGACTTAACTCAATCTGAGCCTTGTCTACATTACAGCTTCCACAGGTACTACCATGAGTATAGCTGTACTCATTTGGAATTATGGGTCCAAAAAACCTCTGTGTGGACAAAGTCTTATTGACTTCAATGTGAGTTACTCATATTCCACAGAGGAAAATAGGATTAAGGATTCAGTTTCAATATGAATTTATACAAATCAGGAGTTATATTTTTAACAATATTTTTCCTCACCGGTTCTAGAGAGATCTGTATGGCAATGAAAGGAGAAGTCAGAAGAAATTTTGTGATTTACTGCCACTAATATGTTGATCAGATTGGCAAAACAGTACAGTTTACCACCCAAGTTTCTTTCTTCCTTTGATACCTTTGAAATAAACTCAGTGCAGGTTTCCTTTGCACTCCTTGTAAATTGATTAGCCATTGTTCATTGTTTGCAGATTTATAGTTTCCACTTCCTGAAAGGCACCTAATGTAAGGCACCTGTATAGTGCTGGAGATTTGTATTTACGTGCAAAAGCCACAAGGATTACTGTTACACTTACATGTGAAAAGTCACCTTCTATGCAAAATGTTCAGCCCTCTGTCTTTGTTCTGATGCAGGTGTGGGTTAAGTATTTAACAAATAGGTGTAAATAAAATTTCACACTATTCAGTGCTTTTGTGAAGACTGGTCAAATCCAGTTTAAATACAAGCTATCAAATAAAAATAAGTTCCGGTTTAGTCCTTCTTACTATGTTTAATTAAGCTTATATTGGCATGTCATTATATAAATCACTGGAATCCTACGTTCAGTTCTTCTGCTCACCCTATGTCAGAAGAGCCGTAGCAGAAATAGGAGGGGTATGGAGAGACTTCTGTATGAGAAACTGAAAAGACTGGGGCCTGGTCTATATTTAAAATTTAGATTGACCTAGCTATGTCGCTCAGGGGTGTGAAAAATTCAATCCCCTAAGCGTTATAGTTAAGATGACCTAACCCCTAGTGTAGATGCAGCTAACTTCCATTGAGCTAGCTACCACCTCTTGGAGAGGTTCCTGAACTACAGTGACAGAAAAAACCCTTCCATCACTGTAGGAAGTGTCTACACTATGGCACTACAGCAGCATAGCTGCAGTGCCATAGACGTGTTGCTGTACCACCCATATTGTAGACAAGGTCTAGGACAGTTTAGTTTAAAGAGGGAATGAATGCATGACAGAGGTATACAACGTACTGAATGACATAGAGAAGGTAAACTGAAAAGGCCTACTTACCATATCTCATCATGACAGAAAAAGGGGACACTCAATGAAATGGAAAAGCAACAAATTAAAATATTTTCTGTTCTGGAACAAACCCTTGTTCCAAAGTCCTTAATCCTTTGTTGGGCAAATCACATTTTCTTTTATGCCCATACTTTGAGCATGTTTCCTTAGGCTTGGAATCACACCCTCAGCTCAAAGTGTAGACATATTCTGTGTCTGTTTCCCCATCTGTAAAATAGGAATAGTATATCTCCAGGGGCTGTGTGCAAGAGTTAATGTTTGTACAGTTCTTTGAAGTTTTAAACCAGTACTTGAGTGACAATGTGGAATGTACTAGTTTTCAGTGTCTGTCCTAAGGTCTCAGGTGGTGCTTTGTGCTGATTTTTCTAAACTCCTCTAGGGGAATATGAGTATGTCACAAAGGGAAGACTGTTTCTGTGGGAGAAGGGAGAGAGAGGGCTGGGAGTGAACGGGGAAATTTACTCTAAAAATTCTGACCAGTTTAAAAAGCAGTTCAGCTAAAC
Source organism: Eretmochelys imbricata (assembly GCF_965152235.1). Taxonomy (NCBI): domain Eukaryota; kingdom Metazoa; phylum Chordata; order Testudines; family Cheloniidae; genus Eretmochelys; species Eretmochelys imbricata. The sequence continues at coordinate 57,726,094 of NC_135575.1, read as the reverse complement.
TAATTTAACACTGATTGGACTTCTAGTGTAGGCCAGGCTCCAGGTCACCAGAACTGGTTTTACTGAACCAGTTTCAGAACCACTTTAAGAACATTTTACATTTACTTTGCACAGGTATAAATAGTAAGCAAGATAAACAGCAGGGAACCAGGCTCTTCCTCTTTCTGCCACACTCAAATCCCTCTTCTCATACCTAGGTCTGGTCTATACCATGAAAATGCCTCCTGCCAATTCTAACCCGCTCAGCTAAACTGAGTTCAGAACCATTTGGAACAGTACTGCAGACCAGGCTCCAGCTTCCCTGAACATTTTTACTACCATCCACCCTTTTTTAAACAAAGCACGTTTCCTCTCTGTTCTCCCAAAAAGTCCTCCCAATCAATGTATTTCAGTGGAGGTTAAAGGTAAATCCTTATTTTTCATCTAAAATGTCCTTGTCTATTATTACACATGTGGACAGGCATGAGTATGGAGGAATAGCTGCCACATCTTGTCCTGGTCTTAGGAAAATAGGCATAGAAGGGATATTCAAAAAGAACTCATGCAGCTTGTACAGGGCTTGTAAATGAACTGTATAGCTTACCCCCAGAGGTTGTCCATGCCAGCCAGTGTCTGCTCAGCACAATGTCTGTCTGGCTCCTGACCTGCTAGGTTCCGAGTTCTTGCAATAAATAGTCTCGGGGGAACACTGCACCATTGCGCAATGCAGAATTTTGCAGAAATTAACATGGTGCATGGAGAATTTGCGTTCCCCCCACAGAAATGGACTGCAGTGCTGTGGCTGCTGGACCTGGCAGAGCCCAGCTCGCACATAGAAGACGCTGCTGAGGGAAGGGGAGGGAGCTAGAGGGTTTCTAGCATGCCCTGAGGGAAGGAGATGGCACCATGCAGGAAACTCCACACAAGCCTGGGACCAAGCATCAGGCTGTTTTTCCCTCTGGATTCCTGGATTTTGGGGGAAGAAGGGGGTGGGTGGCTGTTCTGGGAAGCCACGGCTGGGCTTGGGGGGTGGGGAGGGGGAGCGGGAATCTGGGCTGAGGGGGGCCCCCTGTGGCTGGGCTCTGGGGAAGAGGGGTTTGGGTGTATTGGCTGGGGGCCTCTACGGCTGGGCTCTGGGGGAAAGTGGTTGTGAGTGTCTGCTCCCTCCCTACCCTCACCTGGGATCTGGGGAGGGGAAGGAGTCAGAGAAACATGAACTGGGTTGTCATAGGGGTTTCTTTAACTTTCTACTCCTGGGGGAATTTTTGTGTGTGTCTGTATTGTTACAGACATACTTGCTGATAGGTATTTTGAAATTATGAAAATAATTGAAATTGGTGTGATTATATAGTGTTATTTTGACAAATAAAATTTGCAGAATGTTGCAGAATTTTAAAATATTGTGTGCAGAATGTTTAATGTTTTGGAACAGAATTTTTAATTTTTTGGTGCAGAATGCCCCCAGGAGTAAATAAAGCCTAATATTGCGTCAGCTGCATCTGAGTCTGTTGGGTGCGTTATCTTGTTCCATGGCACAGAGTTGAAGTTCATGTCAGGTAACTGTCACAAGTAAGTTGCTGTGGGTCAGTTGTGAACCTTTAAATAAATGGGACTACTCCTGCAAGTAACTGTTCACCAATGAGAGTAATGAGATTACAGTCTAGCTCTATTTTTTAAAAGGAAGTCAATGAGGGCCAAATTGTGCTATCCTATTTGATGTCAATGAGACCAATGACTTGTATGAATAAGGGAAGCAAGATTTGGCCCTGAGAGGATAATTTTCAGTAGGATGCATGGGCATTCAGTCACATAGTTTCCATAAATGCTAGTGGCAGTCCTCCTGATAAATTTCAGAGTAACAGCCGTGTTAGTCTGTATTCGCAAAAAGAAAAGGAGTACTTGTGGCACCTTAGAGACTAACCAGTTTATTTGAGCATGAGCTTTCGTGAGCTACAGCTCCGATGCATCCGATGAAGTGAGCTGTAGCTCACGAAAGCTCATGCTCAAATAAACTGGTTAGTCTCTAAGGTGCCACAAGTACTCCTTTTCTTTTTGCGAATACAGACTGTCATTATGCAAGGCACTGCATTTAGCCGTATGGAGTGGAAATCTATCAACTTTTTCGGTATGCATCCGATGAAGTGAGCTGTAGCTCACGAAAGCTCATGCTCAAATAAATTGGTTAGTCTCTAAGGTGCCACAAGTACTCCTTTTCTTTCTCCTGATAAATGTTAAACATAGAAAATATACCCCTGAGGCATATATGAGCATTTTGATTCAGAGGGATTTATGCAGTTAATACCATCCACACTCTTCTATGCATAATTCTTCTGCATTTAGAGTCAAATATTCCCCATTTCCCCTATTGATTTATGCAGGTTTTACATATTTACCATGCTAATCCTATACCCTTTAATTACACGCCCTCTCCATTGCAACTAGCATACCCTGTGGTTTTTAAAATGTTTTAGTTAATCCTAGTTAAGGCAAACACTCAAGCCATCTCCTAATTATTATGAATAACTATCTTTTAACAGTGTTCTCAGGGAAAGTGGGACTCTTTATTAATGTTCTACAGGAAAATGTAACTGAAATCAGGGAAAAAGTTTGCCAGAGACATCTACACATACAAAGGTAGCTACCTCAGACTGTGAGGGGATGAGGTAAAACGCATGAAATGAGATTAAATACTGGTAAACATAAAGATAAGGTGGACAAACGTCTGTTGGTGAGGGAGAGAAGCTTTTGAGCTAACAGAGCTCTTCTGCAGGCCTGGGAAAAGTAGGGTGGGTCTACACTTAAAATGCTGCAGCAGTGCAGCTGCGCTGCTGTAGAGCTTCAGTGAAGATGCTGCTAGGTTAATCCTTCTCTGCGAGAGGCAGTAGGTACATGGACAGAAGGAGCCCCCCCCCATGAACATAGGGCTGTCTACACCGAGTGTTAGGTCAGCAGGATACTGTCGCTCAGGGGTGTGGATTTTTCACAGCCCTGAGCAGTGTAGTTACACCAAATTAAATTTATAGTGTATACCTGACTGTACACAGTGTCAGAGCTACATCCAAGTCAGAACAGCTTGTTTGGCATAAGTAGTTAACACCTATTTCAAGGGACCTTTCAAGGTGAAGTGGTCCATTAACACCCCTCCAGTCAGAGGGAGGGGGGGGGGAAGGACAGCGGGGAGGGGGTGGTTAGCAGGTTATAGATTGTTGTAGTAAGCCATAAAACCAGTATCTTTATTCAGTACATGATTTTTAGTGTCTAGCAAAGTAATGAATTTAAGCTCTCAGGCTCATCTTTTCAAAGTGTTGTGCAGGTTTCCTTTGAGGACAAGGACTGATAGGTCAGATAGAGTGATTGCTGTGCTTTGCTAGACACTAAAAATGTCTAGCAAAAATGAAATATACCTTAAGAGAAATGTACAGTATGAAAAGGGACTATGAAAGCTAACTAGATATAGTTTATATAGAAACTAGACTATAGGTGCACTACAACTGCATGCTGCACAAGCTTCAGCCTACTTAAATCTCCTGCATTCAACACCAGCTAGCGCAAAAGTTGCAGTAGTCTAAGGGCTTGTCTACACTGGCAACTTTCTGCGCAGTAAAGCAGCTTTTTGCGCTCAAACTGCAGACATGTACACACTGCCAAGACACTGTGTGCAGAAACTCCTCAGTTGCAGTGCTTCAAAGAAAACCACCTCGACGAGAGTCGTACGGCTATTCCCGCAGAGGCTCCAGCACTCTATTGCCAGTGTAGACACTTGATTGCTTTCTGCGCTGCCGTTGGCCTCCAGAGCTGGCCCATAATGCCTCAAGTGACCGCTCTGCTCATTGTTCTGAGCTCAGCTGCCCTGGAGACATGCGCCCCTCCCCTTTAAAAGCACCATTTCTGACAGCCGCTGCGTTGATCTGCTCCGGGACACAAAGCAAAACATTAATGTGGAATGCTCGTGCTATTGAACACAGAGGCAGGTGTCTGTGTGAGAGAGAGAAAAAGATTGCTATGCAGAGAGCCCAGGAAGGGAGGCGGGGGCTGATGTTGGGGTTTTCCCCTACCCCAGGGCTGGTTGCTTCCTTCTGCTGTCTGAACTTAGAAGACAGCATGCTGACACATTCTCTGTCCCGCAAAACATACTGTCTCTCCCACCCTCCATACACACTCTCCTGTCACACACTCTTCCCCCCACACACTTCAGTTGAAAAGCAGCTGGCAATGTTGTAGGATGCTCAGGGAAGAATGGGATTGGGAAACCTGCATCATGTGCTGCTGTGCCTGCCCCATGAGGCACTGCAAACCCTTCCCAAAGCACCCTGTGGCCAGTTGCACAGTGGGATAGCTACCACAATGCACTGCTGTCTTTGCATTTGCAAGAGCTGCTAATGTGGATGGGCTCCAGTGTCACAAGGAGCAGTGTGGACACAAAGCAAGGGTTTAATCCAGCATTAATAAAAGTGGTATAACTTGTGGCACAGAAACTTGCCAGTGTACACATACTGTAACAGGGCACAGACTCACCACTATGGCACCTCCTGCTGGTTGCTCCAGGAATTCACTCTGTCCTAGCTGTGGAGCACCCTCCGAGGGTGGTGTCCCACCCATTGCCTGCTCTGCTGTCCAGGACCCACATTGCTCCTGGCTTGCAGTATCCTCTTCCAGCCACAGCCCTCTGGCTGTACCCCACTCAGTTCTCTCCCCTTCCACGGGGGAGGGGGTGGTGGTAATGGCAGTCCTTTAGCTTGCACCTGCCTCAGTGGCCAACCACAACCCAAAGTCTAGCCCCTCACCTCAGGACAAGTTGCAGTCTGTATCAGCCACACTCCTCCTCAGCCAGGTGCAGTGCAAGGGGGGGCAGACCCAGGCCCATCCACTACTCTGGGTCCCAACCCAGGGACCCTCTAGCAGCAGCCTCTCTCTGCCCTCCTTCTCTTCCCTTGTCCGCATCTCTTCCCTAGGCTACTTCCCCTTTGGCCCCTTGTACCTTCTCAGCCCTTCTAGTCAGGGACTGCAGCCTAGCAGGTCACAGGCAGGAGCCTTCTCTCTGCTCCCCTGAGCCTGCCAAGCACTGCTCTGTCTAGGGTGTTACCTCCTTACCTCAAGAGCCAGTCCTTCTCCCTTGCTAGCCAGGGAGAGATTCCTGTCTCCTTTGGTAGGCAACCTTTATATAGGGCTCAGCCTGGCCCTGATTGGCTGCCTCTTTCTTTGCCCTGATTGGCTCTCCACAGGCCTTTGCTGACTGGCTGCCAGACTGCACAACCTCTCTGGCCTGTTCCAGCCTTTTTTCTCATGGAGTGGGGCAGCCACCCCACTACACATACCCTAAGATGGAAGTGGTGAAGGTGTTGAACACAATGGCTAACTCCTCATCTGAATGTTTTCTGGGTAGTTAAGAATGGAAGAAAGCATTCTCTGTATCTCAGATTCTCCAGATGGAAAAAGATGCATAGCCACCTCTAAAGGTGCTTTCGGAGCTATATTTGAAAAATGCTAATTAAGTATTTTTAATACTATATATTAATTAATATTCCCTATTGCAACCTGCCCAAGAGCAATAAGGAATCTGGCATAATTCACAGTCAAGCTAGAAGGGCAAATTGAGTGAGTTCCTAAAGGGATCTGTCCTGAGTCCAGTTCTATTCAATATCTTCAAATATGATTTGAATTATGGCAGAGAGGGTACACTTATAAAGTTTGCGGACGATACCAAGCTTGTAAGGGTTGCAAACGCGTTGGAGGACAGAGTTAGAATTCAAAATGACCTTGAAAAACTGGAATAAAACTGGTCTGAAATAAATAGGATAAAATTCAATAAGGACAAATGGAAAGAACTACACTTAAGAAGGAATAACCAACTGCACAAATACAAAATGGGAAATGACTGCCTAGGAAGGAATACTGCAGAAAATAATCTGGAGGTTATAGTGGACCACAAACTAAATATGAGTCAACAATGTAACACTGTTGCAAAAAAAGCGAACATCATTCTGGGATGTATTAGCAGAAGTGTTGTAAGCAAGACAAGAAATAATTCTTCCACTCTACTCAGCACTGATAAAGCCTCAACTGGAGTACTGTGTCCAGTTCTGGGCACCACGCTTCAGGAAAGATGTGGACAAATTGGAGGAAGAGCAACAAAAATGATTAAAGGTCTAGAAAACATGACCTATGAGGGAAGATTGAAAAAAAATGGATTTGTTTAGTCTGGAGAAGAGAAGCCTGGGGGTGGGGAAGAGGCATGGCGATAACAGTCTTCCAGTACATAAAAGGTTGTTATAAAGAGGAAGGTGATAAACTGTTCTCTGTATCCACTGAGGACAGGACAAGAAGCAATGGGCTTAAATTGCATCAAGAGAGGTTTAGGTTAGACATTAGGAAAAACTTCCTTCCTGTCAGGGTAGTTAAGCACTCGAACAATTTACCTAGGGAGGTTGTGGAATCTCCATCGTTGGAGGTTTTTAAGAACAGGTTAGACAAACACCTGTCAGGGATGGTTTAGACAATACTTTGTTCTGCCTCAGTTCAGGGGACTGGACTAGATGACCCCTCAAGGTCCCTTCTTGTCCTACATTTCTATGATTCTCTGATTTTAAGACTCTGCACTACCTTGACAATTTAAGTTTTGATGCCTTTCATCAGTGGTTAGGTTAGAGTATTTGCAAGTTCCTCAAAGTATTTCCCTTATCTTGCTAATATAATCCCGTATCTTTCTTTTTTGAGTTTGAGCCAATTGCTCTTCTTGCTGCTGACCTCTTTCAAGTACTGGGATATCTTGCTATCTAACATCTTATTTCTATAATGGTGACACACACAGAGGACCAGCACAAGGATGCTTGAGTCCCATTTAACCCCTTCTATTATAGGGTTTTATACTGCTTTCCATCACCATAGTAACTGAGTGCCTATCTGTTCCCCACATATGGTGCCAACTGGCAGCAAACTGCCTTCTATTCTTTTGTTATTCCCCAAAGTGGGAAAATGTAAAACAGTTCTAAACTATTGTTCCATTATGTAGAACTACTTTGAGGCAGCTTGGTCTGTGTTAGCTTTGATGTTACTGAACAAAACATGTTCTGTTACCTAACTCTCTTCTACAATAGAAGAAAATCCATCAGCTATCCAGGCCTGTAGCCAGGTGTAACTGTGTTTGGGACAAGGAAGTTTTGCTAGTGTAGAGATGGTCAATATTAATTAACCAAACACATGAGAGAAAGAAAAATACTTTTCCAGCAATGTCTTGTCTGCTGAAGGAAAATATAAAACCAGGCGATCCTGTTCTTGCCCCGCAGCTGTTTCTGCCTCTCTCTCTGAAGGCTCCTTATTTACATTGAATACTGCTGTACTGCACTGGATGTAGGTGCCTAACTTTAGAGACCCAATTTTAAAAGTTCTGGCCTGTGTGACTTGGCACAAGCCAGAGAGGGAGTTTCTGTCAGAGCTCCTTACTTCCTTGGTTACTCCACTAGGCCATACTGCCTTGCATGCAGCTGAGATGTCTCTTCTTGCTGGCCAAAGGTTCCACGGGCTGCTCACTCGGGAGCCTGTGGTAACCTAGTGCTATCAGTGGTAGCCTGTGGCCTTGGCTACACTTGCGAGTTACAGCGCAATAAAGCCGCCCAGAGCGCTGTACCTCACTCCCCGTCCACACTGGCAAGGCACGTACAGCGCTGTGTCTCTGCGGCGACCGCACTGCTGGTACTCCACCTCCCCCAGAGGAATAAACTTTGTGCGCTGCCGCTGGTGCCCTGCGGCACCAGTGTAACTGCCCGATGTGCTCCGATTGGCCTCCAGAATATCCCACAGTGCCTGTTCTAGCCACTCTGGTCATCAGTTCGAACTCTACTGCCCTGGCCTCAGGTGACCAACCATCAGACCCGCCCTTTAAATTCTCTGGGAATTTTGAAAATCACCTTCCTGTTTGCTCAGCCAGGCGCCGAGTGCTCTCAGCGAATCTTTCCAGGTGACCATGCCTCCACGCGCCAGGCGAGCCCCAGGATGGAGCAATGGGAAGGTGCTGGACCTCATCAGTGTTTGGGGGAGGAAGCTGTCCAGTCCCAGCTGCGCTCCAGCCTAGGAATTATGATACCTTCGGGCAGATATCAAGGGGCATGAGGGAAAGGGGCCATGACCGGGATGCACAGCAGTGCAGAATTAAAGTGAAGGAGCTGCGGAATGCCTACCGCAAAGCCCGCGAGGCAGACGGCCACTTGGGTGCTTCCCCCGTGACCTGCCGATTCTACAAAGAGCTGGACGCGATACTTGGGGGCGACCCCACCTCCACTCCAAGCACCACCATGGACACTTCAGAGCGGGAGGAGGAGGAGCAGGAAAGCGGGAGTGAGGGTGCTGGGGCAGGGAGAGACACCCTGGAATCCCTGGAGGCATGCAGCCAGGAGCTCTTCTCGAGCCAGCAGGCAGGTAGCCAGTCGCAGCGGCCGGTACTTGGTGGAGGACAAACAGAAGAGCAGGTTCCCAGTAAGCGGCTTTTTTTTTTGGAAAGGAATTTTTTTGGTGAGGGCTCTTTGGGTGAGGAGGGTTAGGGCTGCATGCATGCCTATATGCAAAATAGCACATTGATGTGGTCTATCACATCGCGGTAATCGACCTTGGTAATCTCTTCGAAAGTCTCATCCAGAACGTGGGCAATGCACTTGCACAGGTTTATTGGGAGAACCACTGTGGTCCTTGCCCCAGTTAGGCTAATGTGTCCACGCCACTGTGCCGCGAGGGGCAGGAGGACCATTGCTGCACACAGGCAAGCTGCATATGGGCCAGGGAGGAAGCCGCATTGCAGTAGAAGATCCTCCCTTGCTTCCCAGATCACCCTCAGCAGCGAGATATCTTCCAGGATGGATTCCTGTGGAAAATGTTGGGACAGTGTTCAGTGTAGATGCCCCCTGCAGCTGTTGGCTCTCCCCACGGCACAGAAACCCAGAGGACAGTACAGCTGTGAAACAATCAGTTTCCCTTGACCCTGTGCTTACTCACCATTTTGGGGCTCCCATGGGTTATGTGTGCTCTCTTTGGGACGGGAAAATTATGCTATTGTGTAGACTGTGTGTGCCCTCCTTAATTTCAGGGGAATCATTACTCTGTCTCATATAAACAATGCTGCCTCTATTAAGTGTTGCATTTTGCCTTTACAGATGCAACCTTGAGATCTCAGCAATCCATGTTACCACCGGCCGAGAGACTGCAAAGACTCAGGAAGAGGCCACGAAAAAGCGAAGGAGACATGCTGCAAGAAGTGATGCAGCAATCTCCTAAAGAGAATCAAAAAGCGCAGGAAAACGCAGTGCACCGGAAGCAAAGCATGGCGCTCCGGCAGCAAAGCGCCAATCGGCTGATAAGCATCATGGAGCGCCAAGCGGACACTATCCAGGCGCTCATAGCCATGCAGGCGGAGCACTACTGCACCCACTCCCCTGCAGCCATTGTCCCAAAACTCTTTCCCTTGTGCCCCCATGTCACCTCCAACCCACTTTCCCCAACATCTGGGTTCTTATCGCCAGCAGCTGCCTCCAACACCTGTAGCTTCACCACCCAGCCCTGAAAACTATGACCCTTGCCCACTGCACTCAACCCCCATCCTGAATTATAGCCATCCTGAAGTGCAGCACTCATTGCACAGCACTCCAAACAGGAAGGCTGAGTATGAGAACAGGACATACGCAAATCTATGATTGAACCGTTCCCCAACCCACCCCACCCCTTGCCCTTTCTGTTTCCCAAGCAGTTGTGTTTCTTTTCAATAAATGAATTTTCTTTTCAATAAATGGATTTTTTGGCTTTGAAAACATTCTTTATTATTGCACAAAGTAAAAGATACCTTAGCCCACGAAAGAAACAGGCACTGCAAGTCAGCTTAGCAAACACAGATTCCCTACTAACATTGGAACTACTGCACTTCACTCCCATGCAGGGCACCAGACATTACTGGTGGTTTTCAGCCTCAAATTGCTCCCTCAAGGCATCCCTAATCCTTGCAGCTCCGCACTGGGCCCCTCTAATAGCCCTGCTCTCTGCTGCAGCCTCCAGGTGTTGAACCTTGGAGGTCCATGCCTGAGTGAAGATTTCACCCTTCCCTTCACAAATATTATGGAGAGTACAGCATGCGGATATAACTGTAGGGATGCTGTGTTCGGCCAAGTCCAGCTGCCATACAGAGATCGCCAGTGGCCCTTTAAACAGCCAAAAGCACACTCCACAGTCATTTGGCACTGGCTCAGCCTGTAGTTGAACCATTCCTTGCTGCTGTCAAGGCTCCCTGTGTAGGGTTTTCTTGAGCCATGGCATTAACGGGTAAGCGAGGTCTGCAAGGATCACAATGGGCATTTCAACTTCCCCTACTGTGATCTTCCGCTCTGGGGAAAAAGTCCCAGCCTGCAGCTTCCTGAACAGGGCAGCGTTCCGAAAGATGCATGCGTCATGCACCTTTCCGGGCCAGCCTGCGTTAATGTCAATGAAATGCCCATGGTAATCCATAAGCGCCTGGAGAACCGTAGAGAAACACCCCTTCCGATTAAGTACTCAGAGGCTAGGTGGGGTGGTGCCAGAATAGGAATATGCATCCCATCTATCACCCCTCCACAGTTAGGGAAACCCATTTGTGCAAAGCCATCCACAATGCCCTGTACGTTATCCAGAATCATGGTTCTTCTGAGCAGGATGTGATTAATGGCCCTGCAAACTTGCATCAACACGAGTCCAATGGTCAACTTTCCCACTCCAAACTGGTTTGCGACCGATCGGTAGCTGTCAGCTTCCAGATTGCAATAGCCACCCGCTTCTCCACCGTCAGGGCAACTCTCAATCTTGTGTCCTTGTGCCGCAAGGTGGGGGTGAGCTCCTCACACAGTCCCATGAAAGTGGCTTTACTCATCCAAAAGTTCTGCAGCCACTGCTCGTCATCCCAGACTTGCATGACAATGTGATCCCACCACTCAGTGCTTGTTTCCCGAGCCCAAAAGCGGCGTTCCAGGGTGCTGAGCATGTCCGTGAATGCCACAAGCAATCTCGTGTCGTACGCATTACGCGACTCAGTATCATCGTCAGACTCCTCACTGTCACTTTGGATCTTAAGGAATAGTTCGACTGCCAAATACGACGTGCTGGCGAAACTCGTCAGCATACTCCTCAGCAGTTCGGGCTTCATTTCCCGCAGACCGAAACGGAACACAGATCGCGCTGCACAGAAACCGTTGAAAGGTGTTGCCAAATGTGGACGGAAACACAGGGATTGCTGGGATGCGAAGCGATGCATCACGGGGCATTGGGACAGGACCCAGAATGCCCTGCACCCAATGCCCCCTTCCCACACCCCACCACAACAGAATGGGAAGAGGTGCTCTGTGGGATACCTGCCCATAATGCACCACTCCCAATGCCACTGCAAGTGCCGCAAATGCGGCCACAACAGTGCGCTGGCAGCTGCAAATGTGGACAGACTGCAGCGCTTTCCCTACTCAGCTGTACGAAGGCAGGTTTAACTCACAGCGCTGTACATCTGCAAGTGTAGCCAAGGCCTGAGTACAAAATATGAACTGGATCTGTAGTCTTTGCAATAATCAAATGATATGTAGCTGGGTTGTTTTTTTTTCAGCCAAGAGACCAATCCTGGATGTCAGAGAGAGAACTATAAATAACCCATTAGCTATTGGAAAAATCAGTGACAAGCTTTCAACCTTAGTGATAGGCTTGCATCATGCTGTATTTTCAAGGTCCTTTTTCACAAGGAAAAGGGTTAGAAACATTCTAAAATTCTCTTTTATATTTCTTGGCCCCACATATTAGAGAACAGCTGTGTAGCCATGGGCTTTCGGAAACTTCAAAGGCTGGCTCTGGGAACATCTCTAGGGGTTCAGCCTCTGTTTCCAGCCAATATTTTCTCTCTCTGCTACAACTACCAACAAAGGCATTAACTGTGATGGTAGTTTTTGTGGCTGGCAGAGTGTTACTGACAGTATGTCACTGTAACACTTGAAGTCTCCAAAAGCAGCACATACAACCAGAGTTATAGATTAGTGCAATCAATATAAAATGAAAAAAATATTTACATGTCTCAGAAGAAGAATAAACAAATTAGTGTGGGAGACTGGGTATAATTTGAGTCTTACTTCAATGGAACTAACTGGATACATATTTGGTGGAGCTATGCCAGATCACCAAGCAGCTGGCCTCTGCTGTCTCTCACTTCAGCAATAATATGTATTTAATTTGCTAAATTGAATTTGTATTTAATTTGCTTGTGATGACAGAGCCCAAGGCATGGACTGAGAATCTGATCTTCTTTTACCTCACTGATGGAACTCCAGTTCTGAGGCTGTGTCACCACCATATTGCCACAGCGGCCATTTTAGAGTGGCTAAGAGTGGGAAATGTGTCGGTATGTAATATTCTCTAACAAATTATGCTTAGATATTTCTGTACCATTATGAGTTAGAGAAAGCTGGGGAGTTAATGAAGTTAATAAACATTGGTAATAGAGTCTCCTTATTTGTGTCTCACATCTGTGTCTATTCATAACAGAGAGAGAAGGTGGGAACAACACAGCTACAGCAACACTGCGAACAACAATGGATTGGACGATATCTATTCGTAATAGACCAAGTTTATAGTTTGCTTCTGCACTGACTCAGCATGTGAGGTTTTCATTTTTCATTAACTTTTTCATTCATGCATTTGGCTTGAATAGTCTAGTAGTTCTTTTTTTGACCTTTGGCATGGAATGGTCAGATTTATCTGACTGGGTTCCCCTCTGCCCTGGCTCTCCAGTTTTCTGACCTGAATCTCCAAAGTCAATATGTAATGATTCTGTTTGTACTGGCACATCAGATGATGACTTATGACTTGAATGCAGCAACACTGCTGAAATATTCAGAACTCTCTACCATAGTATTGCAAGGAAGGGTCACCCGAGGTTCCAGTCTGTTTTTCATTTATCATAGAGGATTCTTAACTTAAAGAGTATTCTATAGGTCTTCATCAGCGTGGAACTTTAGTAGAGACATCAGGAGTCTGTGCCATATGCTTCCCCTGGAGGTTTTATGTAGTGATGGCCTCCTCAAGTACTTCTCCGTCAATATGTAAAAAGCAGACTTTATATACTGAGGTAAACTGTCATGGAGTGCTGAGAGTTTTAAAAACATGAAATAATTTTTATAGCTTTTTGCCAGGATTTTTTGATTGAAGTAAATCCTGTCTGTCTAGCTTGTGGAATGTCTTCTTTCTTCGGTTCACTGAATATGCAACCTGAGATGCATAATTGGTAAATATTAGAAAATTATATATGTTGGGTAGGTTCACCACGTTGAATCACAGAGATTAGGAGATATCTAATAGAAAGTATTTCAGAATGATAATCATATTTTAGTAAACTAGCTAATGTTAGAGAGCTTATTCCTTCACCCTCTCACTTCTCTGGTCCTTCTTGCATGAACAGAGAGCAACAATACCCGAAGCCCGGAGGTGCAAACAATTCAATGTTTATTGGGGTGAACTTCCAGCAAGCTTAAATTCAAGTACCTTCTTCCTTATTTTCGAATCCCAACTTCCTTCCTGTTTGCCCCTAATTTATATAGTAATATTCTTAGCTATACCTTAACCAATCATTCTACTGAAATTTACCTAACCAATCCTAACATATTGTAACATGATTAGCTAACCAATTATATCCCACCACCTTAATTAGTTTACATCCAGCAAAATTAATTATACAGCAGACAGAAACAATCACAGAACCAGACAGAGACCATGCAAATAAACAATAGCAAAGTGGGACAAAACAATACAGAAGTGAGGATTTCTGGCAGTCTGAGCATACTGAGTCAAACTGGCCAATATGTTTTGTTGAAATGTTGATATAATTTATCAAAATGTCAAAATATTGATATTAAAAAAGGGAAAGAAAATTGCAAAAATTTTCCCTTTATATTTTAGCTAGCTATAGACCAGATGACATTTTTGATATAAAATTTATCAAAATTTCACATTAAAAAAAAGGGTGTGTTGGGGAGGAATTTTCACAATAACTTCATGAATTTCCCCTCTGTTTTTCAACCAGCTCTTTTAATAGGCACAGAGACTAAAGTATGTTCTCTACTTTAGGGATGATCTCTTTATGTCAAGTATGAAGTCCGTGGGCAGGACTTCATGGAGAAGTTTGCTTATGTAGTACTATTTGTGTTCAATCTGAATTCTAATGATGACGATGTAAATTTCAATATTGTTAATTAGTTGATCATGAAAACAGTTACCTAATTCACTGCTGGATCATTTGAACACAAATATATTACTTATATGCTTATGTAGTACAATTGGACAGTATAGCATTTAATTTAAAGGACTTAACCCAAACATCAATGTCATATGATTTTTTAAAAAAATAGGCAGCTAGCTCAGCAAAGGGACAGAATAGGGCAAATAATAATAAAACAAATTATCAACATCTCCTACTCAGAGACCACAACTGTATTTCTACCTGAATATATACTAAGAAAAACTAAAGGATTTCACCTCTTTTACAGGTTTCTCTTAATCAAAGAATATCAGGGTTGGAAGGGACCCCAGGAGATCATCTAGTCCAACCCTGTGCTCAAACCAAGACCAATCTGCAATTTTTGCCCCAAATCCCTAAATGGCCTCCTCAAGGATTGAGCTCACTATCCTGGGTTTAGCAGGCTAATGCTCAAACCACTGAGCTATACCTCCTCCCCAAGTCAGGAAAATAAATTAAGCAGATAGAAAAAGTAATTTTGAAATATCTAATGCTTAAGGTGAGAAAGCAGTAGCTAGCTATAAGCCCTCCTACAAGCGGGAACAAGTTCAAAGTGGTAAGTCTCAATTTTCTGCATATAGTACATATACCTCTTCCAATCCCAGCAACACACAGCTAAACCTCAATAGTAAGGCTGGAATTCCGAATGCAAAGTAAAAATCCCAGTATTTTTATGTGCACAAATGCATTCAAAGAAGAGTCTGAACAAGTTTCCAAACCCAAGCCAAAAGAAAACAAAAACAAACTCAAAGAGAAATGAGAGGGCTAAAGATAGCTGTTGGCTGCGCAAGATTAAATGTGCCCAGAAAGCATACTAGGGGAAACCAGTTTAGTTCTAATGCAGCTGAGAACTCTGGCCTTCATTCAGCAAAGCACTTAAGTGGATGTTTAAGATCCATTGTAGTCAACAGGACTTAAGTAAGTAAACACATACTGAAGTGCTTTGCTGAATGGGGTCCTTGATAGCAAAGGAGCCTGCTACAGGAAGGGAAAGAAAGACACAATTCATACCATTCATGTGCATGCAGATCCAGTCTGCAGTTTACCTCTGATTAATCCATGTGGAATAAATCATAGCATAACCTGACTTTGATTCATACATTCACATGGTGTGGACTCTGGTAGTAAGATATGTTATAACAGAAATTTATAGACAGAAATATCTATCAGGGCATTTAGTCCAGTCATGCAGAACCCATGACCACTGAAGTTATACTAATCTAATCTTACCTGGAGCCAGTTTATGGCATCTCAGTCACTATGGAGCAGGGGGGATAAAAACCAATAATTTAAAAACAAAAAAAAAATCTGATTTTTGTTTATTTAAATTGGACTTTTTTGATAAAATGATTTTTGTGGAAAAAACCTATCTAAAGATGGTTTTAATTAAAATACATTATAGCTGAAAGATATCTCATCATGGAATAGGGATTATAAAATCCAGTTCTATAGTGTGAGACAATATATTCATGTAATGTTTAAGAAAAGTTTTGTAAATGAGTTCCAATAGTTCATGGGTAAGGGACCCAATTTTATGGAGTTCCAGGGGGTTCAGTATAGATTATTTAGGTTAATCTTTCTATCTACCCAATGGGACTCAGTGCTCAGTCTAGAAGAGACCATCAGAGACGCTTAGTTTTGTAGTTCTCAAACTGTGAATTTGTGTCTCCAAAGATAACATGCTTGTTAACAGCAAAAATGTTTAGAAAGAAAGAAAGAAAGAAAGAAAGAAAGAAAGAAAGAAAGAAAGAAAGAAAGAAAGAAAGAAAGAATAAAGGTGAGACATAACAGACCTCAACCCTACTGTCCCTCTGCAAATTTGTGTACACAGAGTCAACCCCTTACCTCTATCTAAAAGTGCAAAGTTTCAAAAAGTTCAATGAATAGAAGATTGTTGGGGGCAGAATAGATCTGGACAAAGAGAAGAAATCTGGAAATAAATGTGAAAACGGAGGGACAGGCAGTAGAAACAAAAGTGAAACTGTTTGAGCAGCATATTCCAGAAGTTTTGAGGTCTTTCTGTGTGTAGCTGTCACTGATTTGAGATCTATCATACCATTCTCTCACTGGAAGGGAAACCCTATAATTGCAGCAGGCTATAAAAGAGACCCAGTTTGGGAATATTTTAACAAAGTTCCTCTACCTGTTTATAAGACAGGCATGCGTGAAAAATGCAAACAGTGCAACAAAGAAATGCAAGGCCTGGTTGCCCGAATGAAACAACATCATGAGAAGTGATCCTTCTCAGGAGGAAGCTGCGTTGAAGATGATGAAAGGAACATGTCTGAACATGCAGGACCTTCAGGTTAGTAAACGTTTTTCTTTCATATGTCTTTCTTAAGGACTGCCTGTCTTCATTCTGGACCATTCTTGAATTCTCAAATTTGACCAAAAAAAATATAGTTGTTACTCTATGATACTATCATTTTAGATACAGTTGTGATAAAAAATAAATAGCTGAAATAGGCAGATCTTCCTTTTACAATTTCACCTTTAAAGTAGTACTGAGTGCCAGGGAATGCAATGAGTAATACTAAATGAGCAGTATGGTAAGAATAATTAAAAGAATTGCATTGACTTATTTTGTTTAGGAGAATCCATCCTCAACATACAGGATTCTGAAGTCTATCCACCTTCAAGATCACCATCATTTTCTATAGTTTCAGAGTTATCTGCCAATGATAGTGTATCAATCACATCATGTATGTCACATAGCCCCAGTGTATCTCCTGTAGCAAAAAGAAAAAAAATTCTCCATCATCCAGAAACAATCACAAATAAATTTGTGATAAGACCAGCAGATTACAAAAAGAGGTAGTTGATGAAAAAATTGCCTGGTTTCTTTATGCAACAAATTTTCCTTTCTGTATGATTGAGAACCCACACTTCATTAACGTGGTTCGGTCATTAAGATCAGGATGCAGTCCACCCAACAGAGCAGATGTTGCAGGCAAATTACCGGATAAAGTGTATGAAAGAGAAATTGAGCAGTGTGCAAAATGTCTAGACTCTAGAAGGTGAAATTGTTAACCTGAGTCTTGATGGGTGGAGCAATGTCCACAATGATCCTGTTGTATGTGCTTGTGTGACAACAGAAGAAGGGAATGTCCTCCTTACAGAAACAATTGATACATCAGGAAATGCACACACAACAGAATACTTACAAGAAGTAGCAGTAAAAGCTATCACAAACTGTGAAAAAAAATTCAAATATCTAGTATGCAGCTTGGTTGCAGACAATGCTGCAAATGTATCCAAGATGAGAAGAAATTTAGAAGAGAGTCCCAAGCTAATAACATACGGTTGCAGTGCTCATTTGATGCACCTCCTAGCCAAAGATTTCAGTGTTCCAGAAATAAAGGCTAATGTTGTTGAAACTGCAAAATACTTCTGTAACAACCACTTTTCAGCAGCTGCTCCGAAAAAAGTGGGAGGAACCAAGCTAACTATCCCACAAGACATGCAATAGAACTCAGCAGTGGACTGGTTTGAGCACTATGTCAATAACTGGCCTAATCTGATGACAGTTTGTGAACAAAATTGTGAAAAAATAGATGGCACTGTCACAGCCAAAGTTCTCAACATTGGGCTTAAGATAAATGTTGAACACATGCTGAGTACCCTGAAGCCTATTTCTGTAGCCTTGAACAAAATGCAGGGAAATAGCTGTTTTATTGCTGACACTGTTGAAGGTTTGGAAGGAACTGAGTGAGAACTTAAAAAGAGAAATATGCAATGACAGAGACTGTTGAAGTGATAATCTCGCTTTTAACAGCAGTAGCCTCTTCTGCCGGTGTAGAAACAATATTTTCTTCCTTTGGACTAATTCATTCCAACTTGAGAAATTGTTTGGGACCTGAAAAAGCGGGAAAGCTTGTTTTTCTTTTCCAGATTACGAACAAATGGGAAAATGAAGGTGAAGATGACTGAGTTGGCTGAAGAAGCCAATATTTTAAGTTTCTCATGTTGATCTGGCTGACACAGTTGATTTAATTTTTGTTTTTGTTTTTTAAACATTTAATTTAACTATTTTAGTTAAAAACAATTTTAACAAAAACAAACCTGATTTTAAAAAACTCTAATGTTTAACGAAATTCAAAAATTCATATGCTTGTTTTGTTAAAATATTATATGTTTGCTTTGAAGAAAAAATCCAGAATACATAACATTGTTGTTTTAGTTAAATTAAACAATTTAAATGTCTGTCTGGTGATGTTCTCCTCCTAATACAGCATGGCAAGAAAATCCTCCAAATATTAAAGATTAATCTGTTGAATTGGAGATAGTTCACCTCCCAATGACTTCATAAATATCTGCTTCAATTACCTTTGGTAAATGAAATAACTAAACAATCATTCATTTTCTGATATAGCTGTAAAACTAATCTGAAAAGTTTTCAAAATAAATAATTTAAAAATGTATAGTGTGTACCTTCTATAAATGAAACCTATATCTATCTCTGAGTTGTAAAGAATATGTATTAAGGTTATAACAACCAACAAGAATGCACTTTTATGTAGAAATCCATGATTAAATTGAGTCTTCCTGACTAGTGATTTAAGTCATGATTTAAATCAATTTGATTTAAATCAAATCCACCCTGCTGTGGAGTTAAAACTTCATTGTTAGAAAAATTTCTAGCCATTATTATTGTTAAGAAAAATATTTGAATATGAATTAATGTCTTTTGTATCTTCTGGACCTCCCAGTGTATACGGTCTGCTCTGTGTCTTTCTTATTAGACTATAAACACTTCAGGTCCTGGACTGTCTTTATTTTGTGCCAAACACATTATTGATGTTTAAACACTTAAATAAAATTATTGGTTATTATTAACTATGTGGACAGAGCTGGAAAGAGTAGCTCTTGGAGAAGTGTGAACTCTCTCCAATTAATCTCAGTTAGAGTGTTCACTATAAAGTGTAATAACAACATCAATGTCAATATTATTATAAGTTTTATTATTCATCGCTGACCATTAAAATTGTTGCTTACTCCACTTCTGACCATTTTAACTGAAATATCCAGTTAATCTGTTTATTTAGTACAGTTAGACTTCACTGGAAGTAGAACTAGAAAAGACCTATGTCTCTGTTCTACAACCCACATGCCTCAGGCTACCCCCAAGTTGAATATATCTCTGGAGCTGCAGAATACTGGCGAAAGCCAGTCCCATGAAAAGAGTAGAGAACTCATGTGTATGGTAGAGGAACTGAGCAGAAGTGGGGTTTCAACAGTAGCCTGCTGGGAAATGTGGAACTCTGCAAATCTCTTCACTCATAGCAATACTCCACTCTCAGCAAGTCTGAAGTTACTGTTTGACTCTCGACAGCTAGCAAAATATTAATTTTCAGATACTTAAAACTCTTAAACTTGGCAGGGGACCGAATATCTTTGTTTGAATCTTCAGAGGAAGTAGAGATGAGCAGAGGCCTTTGTTTGCCACTGGCAGGGAACCAAAGGCCTTTGTTTGCAGCTGGAAGCTTTTTCCATGGATAGCTTCAGTGGAATGACCTTTCCCATTTTCCAACTGGCCAGCAAATGCTCAATAAATATGACTGTGACCGCCATCCCTACACTGAATGGATCAAGAGCTTCAAGACTTGTTTGATCAACCATTCGTAGACTTTCAAAGGTACAAAAAAGATCCAGGATCTTTACAGATTCCTTTTCACCATAACCCAGAGAAAGTGAGGCCAAAGTTCAGCCAGAATTGATGGACTTTCAGTGC
This sequence comes from Eretmochelys imbricata, assembly GCF_965152235.1. Classification (NCBI taxonomy): domain Eukaryota; kingdom Metazoa; phylum Chordata; order Testudines; family Cheloniidae; genus Eretmochelys; species Eretmochelys imbricata. The sequence continues at coordinate 57,706,115 of NC_135575.1, read as the reverse complement.
TCCAATCCACGTCTAATGAGGGCAATTTATTCACCTGAGTGAAGAAACCTACACAAGAAACCTATCTGTGCCAATCTTTTCTGAAGTATTTATTCACAGAATTTTTCTATCAGGAATGTGAATACATCAAAATGCTGCAGTTGCGTAACAGACTCAGACCTGTGCTCCATAAAATGTGTAGCCCCCTCAAAGATAAAACTGCACAGCAAGGAGTCAGAGTCATGGAACCAGTGCCTGTCTTTCCATTGATAGCCCTGTTCCCCTGCAGTCCTCAAAGACGTATAACTAGTGCAGATTAGAAAACACACTCATAGCGTTGTACTTTTTTAAAATCAGTATGTATATGTATATTTTCCATTGTAACCTTTAAACAAAGTGTGCATATTTGCTTCTGCCTAGGTACATTTAAATGCAAATTATGTGCAGTTCTTGGACTCCTGTTAAACTGGCAATTTGGGCCTCTGTGCTGCAAAGATTGCCCATGACTAGTCTATATCTTGCTGGAATCAGATTGTCCTCTACAAATACATTATTTAGTGATTTGTTCATGCAAATACTCATTTTGGGCCTTATTGCGATCCCCTTGCTTATCTCGAATAGAATCTTACACCACTGAAGGCATAAAGTTATGTATGCGCTTGATGAAAGGGGCCAGTATGAAAAGGGGAATCATATTCCAACCCTATTTTTCTCAGGCATATTTGTTGGTTTGCTAAACCATGGCATGGGCTAAACCAGTTCCAAGTCAAGCCTCAAAGATGATTCAGAGTTAGATAATATTAAACAATCCATTCTACAGAGTCCAATAGAAACTATTTTTTAAAAAGTCCTGGTAAGAAAACATAACCCAGCAGTAACATGCAACTTTGTCTTTTTCAGAGAGCTCTGATTACCTTATTATAGTAACAATTATGCTACCAAAGTAACTTTTACATTCTTAGATAGACTAGACATAGGTCTATGGAAGCTGAAAACATCACTGAGGTTGCCGGTGCTATCTTTACAAAATAAAGAAGTTTAGCAGCAAATTAGTATCTGAAGAGATGCAGGTTACCAAAAAAATCAAAGTAGAGTGACAGAACATGTTTCTATTCTGGGCATGCAAAAGAATGGCAGATTTTAAGTTGGCAAATAACGTTTAATAAACATGATTTTCTTAATCACAGTTGTATCCAGGATTTCTGTCAGGGGCACGGTGGATGCGTGGAGCTGATCAAAGGTTTGTAGCATCAAAGTCTGTGATATCCATGACAGATGCTATGGAAGCTGACAGAACCATGGAATATTCAGAGGTTATTGTATAAATGTTATATGTATCTTTATGAGCTTGCTCATGATTTTATTCCTGGCTAAATGGATCAGAAACTGAAAACAATGGGGGTTAATTAATGCAATTCCCCAATACTAAAATAATACAGTTAATAAGTCTATTGAAGGTTCATTACCCTTGGGGAATATCATAGACTGGTTTGACCTTGGTTCAAGAGGCCTAAGAAGATAAAGGACTTGGAATTGTATAAAATATCAGCCTTTACTAGAGAAAATCACACACACTCTATTCAATAACTGAGCAGCATGAGGTTGTGACCGAGAGACAGGCCCTGCTAAGGACCTGATATACTTTAAACCTGCCAGGTCTCCACGTGGAAGATAGGCGACCACCTGGTAAGCCAGGCATATGTATAAAATATTTGATTTTAAGTTATGTTTTCTCTGAAATGCTTTTGTTTTGAATAAATAATAGTTTGCTTGATGAGAGTTGGCTAGTCACCAAAACATTTAGAGAACAGGATTGTAAGTGCTAAATTGAAATCAGCCCTGCTGAGGTAATCACAGGTTTCAGAGTAGCAGCAGTGTTAGTCTGTAGCCACAAAAAGAAAAGGAGTACTTGTGGCACCTTAGAGACTAACAAATTTATTTGCTCAAATAAATTTGTTAGTCTCTAAGGTGCCACAAGTACTCCTTTTCTTTTTACAGTGAATCACATGACTCTAAAGCCATTGAAGAAAGTGAATCATGGGATTCTGCCATGAGAAATACGATGGCTAGAGACCTGATACTTAAGTGGGAGGCCGCAAAGGGTCAGAGGTACAGTTAACTAGAGATTTGTAACAATATCCGCTATGACAGTTAAGTGTGAAAGTCATAGGACAGAGATGATGTTACCCCTTTTGACCCACTTAGCCAAAGTTTGGGATCTTGTGGGTTGTACCTGTGAGGAGGAGAAATTGACACGATCAGGTGGGATTTTTGGTTTTGTTTCAGATCCTGTTTATTTACAAAAAATGTATATAGGGACCTGTTTTCCTGAACACAGGCGGAATCAACCACCAAGAGACAGTTTTTTAGTCACAGTTCCAAGTCTTCTGCTAGCACTTTACCCAAACAAACTCTCTCTTTTAGGTTTTTCTCAGGGTCATACCTACAGGTGCATCCCTGGATGTCTGTGGGGCTTCTTTGCTGCCTTCCCTGGGTGCTTCTCTGGTATTTTTCTCCTGCCTGTCCCTCACATACACAGACACAACTGCAATCAACCCAATCCCCCACTACTCTGTTTGTTATCAGGCACCCAGTAAAACTCTTGTACCATATGGTCCAGCTACTGTCCAGGTTGCATGCAGTCCAGTTCCTGGGTGGTGGTTTTCCATTGTTTTGGCTATCACTAAATGAAGGGGTATTTAATTGTTTGGCCTGAATGGAAGGTGGCTGGCATGCCTAGCAGCCAACCCACAGCCAAACAATGCATATTGGAGTCATTGTGCAGAGCATTCTCATGGCTAACACACCACATGTTTCAAAAATAATTCAGAAGCTTTGGGATAAAACATTCAGAAGACATCAAGAGTTACATTTGGGTTTTCCAACCGCTCCAAAATTCTTTATCCCTGCCTTTTATTCTCTTATGTGCCTCAGGCCATGTTACCATGTCCACACTACAGGCACTATACCGACATAGTGATGGCACCATAGTTATGATGATGTGGCTCTGTAGTGTAGACATAGGCTACAGTGACAGTTTTTCCCAGTACTGTAGGATTACCGCCTCCCCTACTGGTGGTAGCTAGTTCAACAGAAGCATTCTTCCAGCCATCTAGCTGTGTCTACATAGCTAAAGCACTCAGGGGTGTGGATTCTTCAAATCCCTGAATGAAGTAGCTGTGTCAACCTAAATTTTACACTTAGACCAGTCCTATATATCTTACTTAATTCCTGCCCACATGGCAGTTTTCGAAATATGTAGCACTTCCTTCCCTCCGCCCCACCCCCCGTTAATTCAGAAGACCATACAAAATAAATGGCTCTCTCTTTTTCACTGTCTCTCTCTCATATGCACACACATTCACAGAGAAAGAGTGAACTTCTAAATATATAACCGTAAGATGCTAAGTATGTGTAGCAGTATTTTTGACGACTATGGCTTTTTTGAGTGAGATCAGGGACTTAGTAGGGTGCCTCTATATGGTATAATTTACAGAAATGGAAGCTTTATTTCTCCTTATCCCACAATTTAAAAAGATTATACCTTACATTTGGGCTATGTCTACACCTGGACCTGGGGATGTGATTGCCAGCTTGTGTAGAAGTACCCACGCTAGCTCTGCTCGAGCTAGCATGCTAAAAATACCAGCCAATAGGACTAGCCACCTGAGTATGTACCCACAAAGTTTTGTACCGGGATGGCGAGTTTGAGCAGCCACCTGCCTATGCTGCTATTTTTAGTAAGCTAGTTTGAGCAGAGCTAGCATGATTTGTCCATTTGTCCATGGGACTCACAAACCCAGTTCCAAGTGTAGATCTGCCCCTTCGGTTGTTGCTGGTTTCTTGCAGCAAAAATGTGCTCTCAAACAATAGATCCAAGAAAATATTCATTTCAAAGAATGAGAAAGGCGCATACAAGCCAAATAACTTACATGATTTTAAAATGTATAAAAATCACCATAGAGTAAAAAAAAAATCGAATGTTCAGCAACTTCATGTAAACACTGAAGTCACTAGAATCAAAACTATCTTTGATACAGAATCTTTGACACAGTAAACAAAATAATCTGGTGGTTGGTAATTTCCACTCTATAAATAATATCTAACACAATTAAATTATACAAAATAAATGTTAAAGGACTGAACAACAATATAAGAAGACCACTCTTTGGGCCGTGAAAACCAAGGGTCTGGGTCTGTGTTTTCTACATGTGAACATGCCTCAAGAAGGAACTTAGCAAATATATTAAGGGAAATTGGTTCTACACCCCACAGGTCTCACTTGTCATGTCAAACAAAAGAGGAGTAGTAATCATTATTGCCAAGCACGTACCGTTCTAATTAAAAGATAAACAGATAGACAAGGATGGTAGAATCATGTCAATTAAGGGTTCAGCTGGAGGGAAAACGTTAATTTTGGAAAGCATCTGTGACCCCAACGAAGGTCAACTGCCTTTTTTCAAAAAAACTTTCCTAAACATTGGAAGAGTTTGGTGTAGGAGATGTTGCGATTAGTATGTTCCACAGACGGAGCATAAAAGAGGATCTTCTATATAACATGTAATTAAAGATGATGGAGTGGGCAAAACAGGGATCTGTCCACTGCCCCTGTACCTATGCCTCACAACAGAAGAGTGGTAGATCTGTAAAAGCACACCTGTGCATTGTTCATGTCTAGTTAGCCCATTCAACTCATCAGGAGACACAGTTAGATTCCTCTTGATAGTCACTTTCACTGTTGAAAAAGAACCTTTTTGTCTTGAATGTGTTCTCTATAATCTATTCACTAAGCAGCATTTGAAGTCACTAATGAATAGCCATAAGATTCTTAAACACTGTGGTCATTTTTAGGGCAAACCATGTAAATTAGTCTAAATTAATGTTACATTAATGGGAGGAATCAAAATTCTGACTAATTTTAAGCTACTTAATCAGCATGTGAGTAAATGCTCTTGGAAATTTTAACTGTCACATGGTGTTGCAGATCCTTAATAATAATCTCCTGCTGCATTCATTTGGCTCTGGTAAGGAAGGGTTAAAGCACTCGCGTATTTCTGTGCCTGAGGGAAAGCATTGGAACTCAACATTTCGCAGATTTCTGGGAAGTTAATAAGACGTCTGGGTGATGCTGCATGCCAAGAAATGGGGAAATGGCATCAGAAAATCATTTCAAGTCAATTCAGAATCTTTGTTGAACCATATCAGTTTCAGTGTGTGTGTGAGCATGTCTGTGTGGATTCCACATCAAACTCAAACTACTAGGAAGGATTTTTGCCTGTCTTAAATATTTTTATAGCTAATTTACAACAGCTGACTAAAATACAAAACAAAGTGAAAAGTGGAGACATAAAACTGTGTGTCTGAAAATCTAACATGGCCAATAAATTAATGGAACCAAACCCATTTGCATGAGTGGCACTGCCAACCTGCAATATTTTCCTTATAGATTGTGTGTAAAATGGTGGAACCATCATCAGTACAGACAAGTCAGAATTATTACAGTACACAGTTTCTACTATTTCATTTTTGTTTTGTAACAGAATAACGGAATAATCTGTTATCATCCATGTCTTGTCTGTTTTAGGCCAAGATGGTGGCTTCAGGCATAGCCCTAAGCAAGGAGGGGTATGTATACTGCATTACACCAAGGGTAGGAGTGGGAGGCTCTGTGACTCAGGGATACCACTCTGAGGCACAATTCCATCCTGCCTTTCCGCATGCTCCATGGAAGGAGGTAGTCACTTGCTGCTTGCCTATAGAGCAACAATTACAACACCCCTCTGTCAGCTCAGCTGTGCTGGCTGGCTTTTTAGGGAGACAGACCCAAGTCTTCTCCCTTTCCCTGGTTCTCCTTGTTCACTCTCTACCCACCTGTTAGTGGCGGGGGGGGGGGGGGGGGAGAAAGGAGGGAGAAGGAGTTAATGGGCACACAGCACCCACTGAATCCTGCATGCCTGAATTAAAGGTCCCAATATCCAGTTCAGGGTAAAGGGGTGGGGGCACATTCTGCACCAACATAAGTTTCTGGGTTGATTTCAAGAAGGAGCCCAATGCAAAGTGCATTTCAATAATCTACTCTTGAGATGATAAAGTTAGATAAACAGGTCTGCATCCAAAAGAAACAGTAGCAATCTCCTGACCAGACTCAGATTGAAACTAAGCCTTCCTAGAAACTAGTGCTATATGATTGCCTAACAGCACTGGGGATCTAATAGTTCCAGACTGAGAGTACTAGCCACAAGTGGCAGACACACCTCCTCAATGAGAAGAGTAGATACAATCCTTCCCTGATCTCCTGTTTGCTTCCCCCAACCTACCAGTATTACCTCAATCTTATCAGATTGAGCTATCACTAACTATCCCTCTTCGACACCCTGACCCTAACCCAGACATTTGGCAAGACTTTCAACAGTATTGACTGAGTCAGGAGAAAAAGAGAGAAATACAGGCCTGAGTGTCATCAGCATGCTGAAGCATTGTAACCCAGGCTCCCTTCCCCACCAACAAAAATCCCCTATGCATATGGGACACAAAGGCAGGCAAGATAGAACCATATACAACTTCACAGGACAGCACCTCCAGGGATGGGGAGCCACTGCCCACCATGACTGACTTTTTGGCCACCATGAGCAGCCCTGTCTCTCCTGCTACAGTTGACAGATGGCCTGTATTAGATCTAAGAGTGTAATTTTATAGGGGTACTAGTTGGACACTTTCAACCTCACTTTTTTGTTTATTATTATTAATTATTTAGTATATTTATTTATGAATTTTCCTTTGCTTTAGCAAGTGCCAACAGTTTAAAGTCAGTTTGGCAAATAAACATATTTAGGGGAGGAGAGATCATCCCTGCAGATTTTAAAACATCCACATGAGGGGTAAGTGTGGGTGTTATTGGGGTAGTTGACCGTGAAGAGAAATGGAGGGAGCAAGGAAGAAGCTTTTACCCACATGGAAATTGTTTAATGTTTTTACATCTAGAAAATATTAAGCTGTGCTTGGATGTAGTGGAGAATCAGGACCTGTAATGGGAAGCTCCTCTCAACCTTACCACTCCCATTTTTTTAATATAGTTGAAGGTGGGCCCTAGTTAGGTAGAGTATTTCTCTGGAGGGGTTCATTCTGCCAGAGATTATTTGTGTATCCTTAGCTTATAAAGACACTTAGAATAATGGAATATAAAAGTTATAGATGGAAAGACTTATTAAGTCATTTAATCATTGCTCTGACAATGCAGGAATTATTCCTGTAGTACATTTTGTCCAGTGTAAAGGCTTCCACCCCTTCCCTTGGGAGATTAGTCCACAACCTATAAAACCTCTCAGTCAGAAAGAATTACCCAATACTCTGCCTAAATTTTACCTTTAGCACATTTTCCAAGTTGCCTCTATTAAAGTGCATCACTTCTAAATATCATATTTCCTGTTTGTCATCAATTTTCATATGCTATATATTTATCTCAGGCTCCAGGAGTAATCATTTGGCCCCATTTACACTGCAATACTTTTTGTGTCGGGGATCCAGTTAAAACACAGTTACTCTCTTAAGGTGTGTCCACACTAGGAAAAAAGGTGTGTTCTTACCTGGTATGACTGCGTAACAAAATGGCAGATGAAATTCAATGTTGATAAATGCAAAGTAATGCACATTGCACAAGATAATCCCAACTCTACATATAAAATGATGGGAACTAAATTAGCTGTTACCACTCAAGAAAGAGATCTTGCAGTCATTGTGGAGAGTTCTCTGAAAACATCCACTCATTGTGCAACAGTCAAAAAAGTGAACAGAATGTTGGGAATCATTAGGAAAGGGATAGATAATAAGACAGAAAATATCATATTGTCTCTGTATCAGGAGTGGCCAAACTTATTAACCCTCTGAGACTCATACAATAATTTTCAGACTTTCAAGAGCCTCTAGATATGCACAACCTGCCCAGTAGGGCGGACCTGCTGGGGTGCGGGGCTTCTGCCCCATATCCCTCGCCCCCGCTGGGCTAAAGCTCTTAGACCCCCTTTTCGGCAGTGCAGAAGCCCCTTGTTCCACCACTCTGCCAGGCAAAAGCCCCTAGTCCCACCACCCCATCACAGGGCAGAAGCCCCGAGCTCCCCACGCTCAGTCTTGTAAGCGGAGAATGGGGTGTGTGTGTGCATAGGGGGCTCCAGGAGCTGCACTTTAACTGTAAAAGAGCCACATGCAGCTCACGAGCCACACTTTGGCCACGCCTCATCTATATAAATCCATGGTACGCCCACATCTTGAATACTTTGTGCAGATGTGGTTGCCCCATCTAAAAAAAGATAAATTGGAATTGGAAAAGGTTCAGAAAAGGGCAACAAAAAATGGTTGGGGTATGGAACAGCTTCCATATGAGGAGAGATTAATAAGACTGGGACTTTTCAGCTTGGAAAAGAGATGACAAAAGGGGGATATGATAGAGGTCTACAAAATCATGACTGGTGTGGAGAAAGTAAATAAGGAAGTATTATTTACTACTTCTCATAACACAAGAACTAGGGGTCACCAAATGAAATTAATAGGTTGAAGGTTTAAAACACACAGAAGGAAGTATTTCTTCACACAACACACAGTCAACCTGTGAAACTCTTTGCCAGAGGATGTTGTGAAGGCCAAGACTATAACAGGGTTCAAAAAAGAACTAGATAAATTCATGGAGGATAGGTCCATCAATGCCTATTAGCCAGGATTGGCAGGGATGCAAAACCATGCTCTGAAGTGTCCTTTGTCTCTCTTTGCCAGAAGCTGGGAATGGGTGATAGGGGATGGATCATTCGATGATTATCTGTTCTGTTCATTCCTTCTGAAGCAGCTGGCGTTGGCCACTCTTGGAAGACAGGATACTGGGCTAGATGGACCTTTGGTCTGACCGAGTATGGCAGTTCTTATGTTAGCTAAACATATGATAATTAACATATGGTAAAATCCTAGTGAAGACACAGCAATTTGTAGTTTTCACAAGTGTTAGTCTATCAAGGGAAAAACTATGGGGGAGTCTAGCGTTTAACCATGATTTGCTAACCCATCTTCAAACCACACTGGGTCTTCACTAGCATTTTACTTCTTATTAGTTACCATTTGTTAACTAAAAGATGGGCAGAACATACCCTTTTTCCTTGTGAAAACAAGGCCTAACCGTTAAAATATGATGACATTTTGCGATGTGGGCAGAAATGACCTGTGCTTCCAGGTTGTGCTAGGATAGGAGCTGCATCTCATAAACGTAAAGGGAAAATCAGAGGCTCCTTAAACGTTAGCAGGAGACGAACAAGACTGAACTGTGTTCAACTACCACATTGTTAACAGACCTCCCTGTCATTTCTACTGTGTAGGTAGGACCTTTGTGGGATGCAACACCCATGGAACTTATCTTGAGAAAATTCACAGGAAAGCATTCAACTTTCAGTGTTTTCTTTGTCAATATCCCATAAACTATAATTAGAAGATGATTTTAAAATATTTTCTTGTAAACAAATAATTAATCAAAACCTAACCTTTCATGTCATGTTGTGAGGTTTGCTGCCTAACAATTGCAATCCTGGTCTAGTTCTTACAAGGCAAAGATATATTTTTTCCATTAAAAAGAAGAAAAAGCAAACTCTGCATAGATCAGAGGAATTTTATACAAAACCTTATTCTCAGGTGGATAAAGATGTGTAAAGTCTTCAAAATCAAAGGAAGTTGATACCCAGGAGGGCAAGGCAGCCAAAACAGCCCATCAGCTACTCAACCACATGAAAGACCACAAAGAAACTCCAAAGCCACCCACACAGCTGCCTGAGGAGTCTGCAAGGAATGAGAGGCTGTTGTTTAGCTCATGTTGCTGCTGGAAGTATGTTTGAAGAGTTTGGCAATGGCATCTGGATTTTATGAGTGGCACACAAAGATGAGAAAAAATGAAAAGGGGTGGGATAATGTGCCACAGTGCGTTAGCAGTGTCACATCTGAGTTAACTAGCATACATTGCAAGAAAATTGAATGGTATGTTGCATTTATTCCTTCTATAAATGTCTCAATTACATGTTACCACTTTAAGTAGAAAGTGAATAAGACAGAAATGCAAACAAGAGTACAATCTGGTCATGATACCCCAGCCTGCTACATACATTTTTATTGAGGCATCATGAGAGAGCCTTTTTAGGAGGAATGAGAAGTGAACATTCAGGGCCTGGTTCTCTCCCTTCCACCATTACAAATATAGAGTACGCCATAGATGTCAGTGGAGTTACAGGGGCATAAAACCAGTGTAGCTGAAAGGAGAGCCATGCTCTTCATTTTCATACCTTTCCTGCGGCTTATCTGTGCTTTTGGCCGTGTTGCCATGTCCCCTCTCTCTATTCATCAATGTTTTCTAGCGGTGGAAGACATAGGGAGGTAAAAAGGCTGGCTGCCTTGCCTCCCCACTCACAAATCTAAAATGCTTTGGCTCCCCAAATTAAAAAGGGTATTGACTGTGCAGAGTGTCACATGACACTTCCAGCTTCAGAATATTTGGCAATAAACACTCAAAATGTACCGGGCCAAATTCTGCTCTGCATTACAACATTGCAGACCCCTTCGCCAATGAGATTTTTAGAGTGTTTTGGAAAGCAGGTTTTGACTGATGAGGAGACAATACTTAAAAGTGAGTTTTAAACAAATCTTTTTAGCTGCCTTCAAATATTTTGGGGGGACTGACACATATTTTTATTCGTCTTAAATGCTTATTATATGACTACCTTTTGTTTCGTTTAGTTTGTGAGTCTGAAGTAAAATGCAGAGGATCTTGAGCAAATGATGTATGCTCCTTACTCATTCTCTGTTTAATCTTCAGCAACACTTTGTTTAAATTTGTGAGTGACTCATAGCAGTAGCTTGAGCCAAGCCTAGTGCAGACAGATTCTGTGCATGCCCACACAACTCTGCTGCGGCATCTATTCTCGGTCCTGGCTTGCAAGATTCCTACTACTGTTGTCTTGGGCTTCTTTTGAGTAGAGATTGTTCATTGTGGAGAACTGGGCTGAAGTATGTAGTGTTTTTCTGATATGAATATATGGAGACAAGGGACTGTATAAACTCATTCACATCTAAAATCAGAGATTATTTTTACATTAGAGAAAGCAAAATAGTTGTGCTGTATGTTATGCTCTTCCATCGCTTGATACTGCTGCACTTACACTGAGTAGTACCTTGCTTCACAAGTAGCTTTATGAATTACTTGTGGTGAACACTATTCTGCGTAAAGAAGGCAAAAACAGCCTTCTGTGATTGAAATAATGACAACTGAGGTTTTCTTCTCCATGTATGTTCAAATACTACATTTGTACCAATGGATTCTTCATAAAATGGTAAAAGAGGAAAAGAGAGAGGAAACTGTTTGGAACTGTGTTCAATATGCACATAGCCTTCCAATGCTCTATTTGTTATGAAAGAGGTGCCGGGGCTCAAGCAATTAGATGCTAGGGCTCATGCAATTTCTTTACATTCATAACTGATGCAGCAAGCTCAGAGGTGCCAGGGCGAGGAACTGCCAAGTCTAGAGGTGCCAGGGCTCAAACCTGGCAACCCCTGACACAAATTAAGCACTGCAGCTTTCTCACACAAGGACAGAGAAACCCTTTCTGCCATATGATGATGTCTATAGTGGACTCATATTTCAGTTCTAGTCCTTTTTGGCAATTAGAATTTATAAGAACAGGAGCTCTTAAAGGCCCACATCTTTAGTTTGTGTGTCTGTCACATGAAGATTATCAGGCTTTTGTGTGTGTGTGTGTGTGTGTATTTTTAAAACATTAAATAAAAACAAATTCATGGGGATCAGCTAATTGTTACATTTGTTTATATCCAAACCAAACTCTTTATGTCTTTAATTTGAAAGGCTGAAGATACTGGAGTGATGTCAATGTATACCAGCTGAGGATCTAGCCAATTATCTCCAGTATATGCCAAATCACTATGAGGGGATGTTAGTCTGATTCTGTTCTCAGTTATACAGATGGAAAACTGAAGTGTGAGGAGAATGTGACCCATAAAGTGTAACGGAATTATAGCTCACACCTGTCTGTGCCAACTCAGAGAAAACAACCAATTCTTGAGACTCTCACTAATGACAGTGCAGTGTGAACGACTGCAAACTCACAGATGCACAAGAAAGTGTGCGTGTGAAGTATTTTTCATTTCTGAGACAGCTTTTAATTTATCTGGCAATTTTAGATCATGATCAGGACCACACAATTATATATTTCTTTTGGGGGAGATCACCATTAAATGCTTACACAGAACTTCACAACTAAATGCAGAGGAAGGTGCCCATAATACTTACATATTTTTGACTCCCTCCCCCACGCTTATTGCTCTCCTATTGACAGTTTTAAAGGTGCAGGACCTTTTAGAGAACACAAATGTAGCTAATCAGGATGTTCCCCAAATGAGCATTAGCCACCAGCCCTTAACTTATCAGCCCATTCAACGGGGAAACCATAGTGAGCAGATTGATTTGCTCATCAGCCTCTGCCAGTCCAATGAAGAGCATGAATCTTGTCTCAGACATACATCAATAAGCCTAGAGTGCCCTTCATTGTGCAATTTGCCATCTGGCATTAAAAGATTTATTCTACATGTCTTGCATTATAGTGGCACCTGAAGTTCTTGCAATAATTAAGTCAGAATCATTGTTTCTTTTATAATTCTTATTTTTAAGAGTTCATAATGCAAATGTAAGGCAAGGCCTGACTATCCATTAGGCCTACAAGGCCCATGCCAAAGATCCTAGTGGTCTGATGTGTGTGTTAAAGACTATTCTGCTGTACTCTATTTAAGTCTAACTGCAGTTCCGGCTTGTAGGGTGCTGCTGCTCTTTGTGGAGCTGGATGATTCTTGTCTCAACATCCTTGCTCCTCTGTTCTCCATTTCTGCAAGAGTCTTCCCTATACGTTTTACACTGCAGATGTGATGAGGTGCCACTGTTGAGATCTGTACTGAGACTAGGATTAGGTTGTGGGTAAAATGGAATATTGGGATTTGAGGCCAAATTTGAGGTAAAGTTTGACGATGCTGAAATTTCGTTAAGTGCTTTCTGTGAGGTTTTAACTCAAACCAGTGGATATTCTGATGGATTTCTACCATCCTGAAATGTATCTGAACTGAATCTGATAAACAGGCTCATTCTAGTTCTGAATCTGTGTCAGACTCAAAAACATAGTATGGGTTTGGATTCAGGGGTTGAAATCCAAGCCCTTTCCCCACCCTGTGAAATTCGGTGGAGGCAGGTCAGATTTCAGGTTCCAGATTTCAGCCCTATTCTACTTTGTACTTACGTAGGTAAGCCAAGAATGTTACAAAAGGTGAGGGGGATACCCAAAACATTAATAAAATTGGGTTTCATAAAAATTCATGAAGATTACAATAGTCTAGGACAGTGGTTCTCAAACTGTGGGTTGGGACTCCAAAGTGGGTCGCAACCCCATTTTAAGGGGTTGCCAGGCCTGGCTTAGATTTGCTGGGGCCCAAGGCAAGAGCCGAAGTCTGAGCCCCACCACTGGGGCTGAAGATGAAGCCCAAGCCCCACCACCTGGGGCCAAAGCCCGAGGGCTTCCACCCTGAGTGGTGGGTCTCAGGTTACAGACTCCCTGCTGGGGCTGAAGCACTTGGGCTTCAGCTTTGGCCTCCCGGCCTGGGGCGATGGGGCTCGGGCTTTGGCTTTTGCCCCCCCCCCCCCCCAACTCGGGGTGGCGGGGATCAGGCTTTGTTTCACGCTTTGGTCCCCGCTTCTGGGGTCATGTAATAATTTTTGTTGTCAGAAGGGGGTCGTGGTGCAATGAAGTTTGAGAACTCTGGTCTAGGATGAGGCCTGGGGAACACAGATGAACGTCTAATAAAAGGGAATTTTGAAAAAATTGGATTAAATCATTAAATCAAGGTTTCTCTGCACTGTTTCTTTTCTAAAGATGTCAAAAATCTGTACAAATACAAATCCTCAAAATGCCACGGTCAGGGTGATAAATAATACTACGCACTCTACAGATGGAGACACTGAGACATAGAGCGGATACATCTCTGCGCCTCAGTCACACACACCAACATCATACACAAACAAACAGAACCCAGGAATCCTGACCCTCCCCCCACAGTCCATTTCTCTATTAATTATATGACATTCACTCTGCCATATCTATTTCTATAAGTTTGATTTATTAATTGCACTGGAATTTTTGTTTTTTTATATAAGTAGTTTATATAAGAAACCTAAATTTGATATAAAATAACATTGTACAACATAGCATAGAAGGAGTGACAGTAAGGAAAATATCTGAAAGGCATTCATTTGTTTCACCTCTTTACCATATGTTATATGGAGACACTAACATGTAAAATGAACAAAGCAAAAGACTAAAGTCCCTATGAGTCCAACCAATTATGTCAGTCTTCCTTCTGTCCAGTTTTTGGCATTTTGTTGCCAAAAAAGGTAGATAAAGAGATGTGGTTTTGCTATTTTCCTTCCTGTGTTTTCATTGAATGGTAACTAGGACAATAAATAATAATCGGCCAGTATCTTTCCTGGATAATTTAATTTTATTCCTAAATACACTATCCCATATATGTTTAACCCTACGAAAAAGAATCCAAGGGAAAAGGGAATCTGATTATTGTGTACTGGAAATTTATACTTTTTAATATGAATGCTTCTTTTAATAAAGAATTCATGTGAAAGGGCTTCTGCATATATTCAGCCTGGTTTATAGAAAATGTTTCTTTTTACAAGGTTATTACTGCTAGTTTTTCCTGTATTACCACTTCAGTCCATACCCAGCAGTCAGCTTCATCCTTTACAAACTACTGAGGAGACAGGAAAAAGTACATAAAACTCTTTGTCGGTACTGCTATGCTATCAAATAAGCTTTGGGTTCCACATCAGTAGTACTGCATCATTACAACTATGGTGTTGCATAGTGAAGGGGGAAAGAAAAGGAAAGCATTTTCAAATTTTAGTTGGTTCACATCATCCAAATGTCTACCATATGGGGTTCTAACCAGCCTGGAGGTCCCAGCTAGGGAGTTACAATTCCCCCAGCCTATTAGAGCAGGATCATTTGGATGAATGGATTCTCTGTGTCACCTCTCCCTAGGCTGCAAAATCCAGCTGATCACATCTGATGACAATCTTGTTGGACTATTGGAGGAGAAATAAATGGATAACTCATAGATACAGGGAAAGTGGCTACAATGTTTCCTAAATTCTCTGGTAGTTCCCTAAACCATATCTCTTAGATTACTTATTCATACTCAGAGATTAGAAGGTGAGATTCTGTGTTGGGAGAGGGAAGGATGCTTTCAATAGCTGCATGGATATTAGTGCTTTCCTACCAGCTAATCCACAGGGAAGGCCAAATATTTCCTTCTCACCCAGAGTTCAGGAGTCATAATGGGAAATGAGTACAAAAAGAGTTGTGTGGGAGGTCAAAGTGGAAAGGTTGGCCAAAATGAAAAGGCAATTATCTAGGGAAATGTTACCAGAATTACAAAGCTTTGGTTTTTCACTCATGTAATCAGAGCTGCAGTTATTTTTCCAGTACATATAAGGAGGGGCTGGTGCTTACAGTCAGCAGGTGTACAATTCCTCCAAGTGATCATTAGAGACTAGCAGGCTCAGATTTTAATTCATTCATAGTATAGAGAATGTATTCAAAAATCTGCAAAAACTGTTCTTTGTACTCTCAGAATTCCCCATAAAGTATCTCAAATGTTTTGTCTCTAAACATTTTGAAAACAATAGAACTAAAAATAAAACTTTCAACTTGCTCACACATATGGTTTTGTGTGTGTGAGACCAACTCTTTTGGTTTGTGTTTCATTTAGGACTGAAAGTCTACCTGTGTACAATTAATTCCTGGGAATTTGTTGTGGTTTTTTAGCCCAGGTAAATGCAGTAAAATGAGAGGTGGAAAATGTAGATAATTTTTTGGTAAATAATAAACCCAAATAATAACATCAAAGATGCAGTAAGAGCTCCTGTGCCTGACTGACCTGGATCTGGAACCCAATGGCACCTCTTGTGAACTGAGAGACTGCCTTTAGTATCCTGTCTGTGAGCAGTAACCAGGCAGTCCCTCACTCCAATTACATATAGCTTGAAGTTATACTGCTCTGTGCTCGGATCCAGCTGACAGCTCACCAGCTAAGCAGGGTCAGGCCGGTTCCACATTTGGAAAGGTGGTTTCCCACAACATCTTGGTTACAGGGATGGAGATGTTGATGACGCTCATTAAAAAATAATGCGTTAATTAAATTTGTGACTAAACTCTCCCTTGGAGGAGAATTGTACATCCCCTGCTCTGTTTTACCCACGTTCTGCCATATATTTCATGTTATGGCAGTCTCGGATGATGACCCAGCACATGGTGTTGTTTGTTTTAAGAACACTTTCACTACAGATTTGACAAAATGCAAAGAAGGTACCAATGTGAGATTTGTAAAGATAGCTACAGCACTCAACCCAAGATTTAAGAATCTGAAGTGCCTTCCAAAATCTGAGTGGGATGAGGTAAGAAGCATGCTTTCAGAAGTCTTAAAAGAGCAACACTCCAATGTTGAAACTACAGAACCCAAATCACCGAAAAAGAAAATCAGCCTTCTGCTGGTGGCATCTGACTCAGATAATGAAAATGAACATGCATTGGTCTGCACTGCTTTGGATTGTTATTGAGCAGAACCCCTCATCATCATGGACGTATGTCCTCTGGAATGGTGGTTGAAGCATGAAGGGACATATGAATCTTAAGCGCATCTGGCACATATATATCTTGCGATGCCGGCTACAACAGTGTCGTGAGAATGCCTGTTCTCACTTTCAGGTGACATTATAAACAAGAAGCGGGCAGTATTATCTCCTGCAAATTGTAACCAAACTTGTTTGTCTGAGCTTTTGGCTACACAAAAAAGTAGGACTGAGTGGACTTGCAAGCTCTAAAATTTTACACTGCTTTATTTTTGAATGCAGGTTTTTGTACATAATTCTATATTTGTAAGTTCAGCTTTCATGATACAGAGATTGCACTACAGTACTTGTATTAGGTGAATTGAAAAATACTATTTCTTTTGTCTTTCTACAATGCATACACTTGTAATCAAAAATAAATATAAAGCGAGCACTGTACACTTTGTATTCTGTGCTGTAATAGAAATCAATATATTTGAAAATGTAGAAAACACCCAAAAATATTTAAATAAATGGTATTCTATTATTGTTTAACAGTGTGATTAATCACGATTAATTTTTTTAATCGTGCCATTAATCGCAATTAATATTTTTAATCGCTTGACAGCCCTACTAGAAACTAACTTTTGTTAAAGGAAAGCTGAGACTCTGATGTAATCATAGGATCTTAAAAGCTGGGGCTGTAGGAATGGGCTTATAATGCTGGTGCTTTAATCCATCCCTGGCTGGTTATCTATGAAGTGGCATTCTTCTCTCTGACCAAATCCTGAATTCAGAAAGTTGTGTGAGTCTGGAAGTGTCGTCTTTTGAAGATGATGAAAAACTGGGTTCCTGATCACTTGTGGTCTTTAAAGATTGATGGTACTTTTTGAATGAGTAGGGGTTTATTTCCTGCTAAACCAAACAAATTCATTTGGATAATTACATTCAGTTGATATATTGTTCTTTATTTCTGGTTATAAACTGTTATGTATTACTGATGTGCACTAATAAACATCTACTATATTTAATCCCAGAAATTTGCTGGATTTGTGTTATTAGATTAAAAAATGATTCACGTATCTCTTTTAAACATTGACTGGGAACTGTGCTGAAATACCAAGATAAAGAGTGAATAATTCCAGTGGTAGTTCCAACCCAAATGAAACCAGAATGTACTTGAAATCACACAAGGGTTTGTTGTCTTGAGGTTTCCTCCAGCCTGATTTCCAAATCAGAGGGTTCAGATGCCTGTCAGAGAAGAATTCAAGCTTCTGGATCCTCATTGAAGCTGAACCTGTAAATCTGTTAGGGTTAGAGAGATTTATCTCCTTATTAAAGCAATACCAGAACTGCTGTGATTTAACTTGATATTTGTACTGTCCTTTGTTATATACTCTAAGTAGACAAGAGCAAGAGCAGGCAACCTCTAAAAGTTTATTTATTCCAGTTACTTGTAACTAATAACAAGGATTGTCCTTCAATCACATTAATATGATCAAAATGTATGATCTAGAGACATCTTCTCTGTTGTGTATTCCTTTACTAAGAGTTCAAATCAAGAAGGAACAATTTCCAGGAACTCCTGCAGACCACAGTTAAGCTCTCAGCAGTGGAGTACAGCATGGCAGTAGCTATTAAAATGGGAAAAAGAAAAGGAATACTTGTGGCACCTTAGAGACTAACCAATTTATTTGAGCATAAGCTTTCATGAGCTACAGCTCACTTCATCGGAGTAAGCAGTGCAAGACTGAACTGATCGGTACCTCAGAATCACTTTTCTTTCCTTACTACTGCCTTTACTTTTAGAATTTACTTCCTCCTCCCCTTCTAGTTCACTCTTTTGGTGTCTCAATGTTATTTTTTTCTTTTCCAAGTTGAAACACAATTTAAAAACAAAAATGAGAAGTACTGAGGAAAAGCTTCTGATACCTGGGGCACTTTATGGTAAATATTGTTTCATTTAGACAGAATATTTCTCTGTACTAAGGAGGTTTCTTTTACTATATTTGTTGTTACTCTTATGCTGTGGGAAAATGAACTTCCATTTGTATTATTGTGAAAATTACCGTGGTGCTGTACTCTTTTGTTTTGTTATGTCTGCACCTGTTGCCCAGATTTGCCTATGTTTAGAGACCCCAGGTCCCTCTAAGAAATATCTACTTTGTATTTTGTGGGAATAAAACTTTATTTTATTAAAGTTTTGACTGGTCTGCAATCTGAAAGAGAGAATAGAACCTAGTTGTTCATAGGTTTGTCAGTTAGGGGCTGGCAATACACTTGGTGCTGTACAAGATGCAATTAAATGGTCCTGCTCAAGGAATTTACAATCCAAAAGGCAGATACAGACACAATAGGATGCACTGAAAAACACTAGTTATCAGTGAATCTACATAGAGGAGGTTAATGTATTTCTAATTTTCAATTTTCCATGTATAGACAAAAATGCACATGTTGATTTATTTGGCTGGTATTCATTTAACAAAATTCCTGTCGCCTGCTTTTTTGATAAACATGAAGCATCTTTAAGCAAACTGAGTGCTAAACTGAGCAATTCAATGACTAACAATGATGAGGGATGTAATGACTTGCTCCTACACCTGGATCACATCAGTAGGCTGAGTGAATCATTATGGGTTAAGTTCTTGGAATGTGCAGGAATTAAAGAGCCCATGAAATGGGGAGCCGTAAAAATGTTGGCACTTCTCAAAGGAAAAGATACAGTGCATGGCTTGAAAAAAAGCACAAAGCTGACAAAAACAGAACAAAAACTTTCATGCCCTTTTATTAGGACAGGTGTTCCGTGCCTCATTTAATACACCTGGAAGAATTGTATGTATCCTAATAATTACTGATGAAAACGTATTCAGATGGGGATGGGAGAAAGCTGCTAGGTTAAAGGTGAGGTTAGAAGGCAAAGTTTCACTGCATCTAATGAGTGCAAGTCAAACTTTTACAAACAGCAATCAGGGGAAAAATCTCTAACTGAAGGCATTCTTAGAATCTCTATTGCTGGTGATTTTAATTGCCAGAAACCGTCTCTGGGCTAGATTCAGTGCTGTGCCTCTCAGGAAGTGCAAGACAAAAGGCATGTCTCAAAAGGAAGGTAGCAAAGATGGCTTTATGCCACTTTTTATGTCTCCCAGGTTCTGGGCTATCTAAGGTATTTACATGTTGCCCATTGCCATAGTATCTGAGAGCCTCACAATCTGTAATGTATTTATTCTCACAACACCCCGAGAGGTAGAGAAGTCCCGTATTCCCCATTTTACAGATGGGGAATGCAGATGGAGAGAGACTATGGGTCAGGTTTTCAAAGGTATTTATTTAGGAATCTAAAGATGCAGAGGGATGCCTAATGGGATTTTCAAAAGCGCCTAACTTGCTTAGGCACCTATCTACATCTTTAGGCACCTAAATACATCTGAAAATCCGGTTGTGACTTACTCAAGGTCACACAGGGAGTTTGTGGCACAGCAGGGAACTGAGCTCAGGTTAATGCCCTGACCACTGGACTATCAATTCCTCTCTTCCAGCTACTGGGGCTAGTCCAGCCGTCAGGATAAGTGAGAATAGGCACACAGGCTGCTCTCGCAGCAGCCTTTCTACAGGTAGCAATGCGGTTTTCAGGCCAGAATAATTGGATCATAGCATTCCTGTCCCTCACCCTCCCACACTCAGCACATCCATATGACAAGGACTCCTCCCACTGTGGTCACTTTATGGCCCCAGCTTACCGCCAGAATGGCATACAGGGGACAGACTCTGGCCCACTTATTATAAGAAACCAAATGACAGTGACCTGCCACATAAAATCATCTACTCATTCCTTATTTACATAGGTATGTGTAACTTAAAAATATCTCAAAATGTTACAAGCAAGGAAGAAGGCAGAGTTCTTAGAGGATTGTGACAATGAAACAGCTATTTATATTATTGCTATTCAAAAGAAACAATGAGAGGAACTTCTGGACATAACAAGTGAGTTGTAGCCCATTTTTAAAATAAAAGAAACCTAGGCTCAGGGGGAAGATCTCAGCGTGAACAGCAAGTCGTCTGGAATAGCCAGCTGGCTAACCAAAGAAATGCAAATCATGGCTCAGAAGAAGCTGGAAAGGCATAGGGAGCTAGGATGGATATGGACTTAGATCTCAGCTTATCCCTGCATCTCAGCTTATCTCCCTGCCTCTTGAGGACTAAGGGTGAAGGGGGTCTTTGTGAGAAGCAGAATAGAGGAAGTAGGAAGGCTGGCTAGACAGTGTAAGAGAAGAGGAATAGATAGTGGATATACATATATCCATTGGTTTTTCTTCGCTCGCATGAAAAAGTTTGATGAATACAAAGGATTCACTTTTTCCTAACGAACATTGGAAAAATATCCTGCATCTGGGATGGGATGATAACAGATGTGTGGACTTTGGCTTTGTGGTGACTAAGAGGTGAGAGGAAACATAACTTTAGCTATGGAGTCTCTACCGCTACTCCATCTACAGATATATTTCAGTATGGAAAGAATCTTTTTATATGTTAGTTATATGTTATGCAGTAGGGCCCTGATTCAGGAAAGCACATGCTTAAGTCCTTTCCTGAATCAGGGCCCTAATTACTAGCAATGAAAATGATGAGCAGGAAGGACATGCCATATTGGTATCAACAAGGTAATGTTCCCATTCTAACTGAATGCCTCTCCTTTGAAAGAGAAAGACACACACACACACACACACTCTCTCTCTGGTTATTCATGCTTAAATAATATTAATACAAGCTTGTATATTCAAGACATCCATAATACTGTATTAGCAAAATTTAGCCAATGACCTACGTTATGTCTTTAATCCCAAATTGACTCCCAGTCTTATTCATTAGCAGGTTTAAATAAGCTTATGATTCAACATTTACAGAAAATGTATTAGAAAAGTTATAAGGCCAGTTTCACAACTGTCTATACGGAATGCCTGCCTGGAAGCTGTGAATAGGAACAGAGATAGAGCATGTGAGCTCTAGCTGAAGTGAGGGTAGAAATATTTATCACATTTCAGATGTTCCAAACTAATAATAGTCTATGACTGGCTTTCAGAGAGAGATATAGCTGTGCTTAGAAAGGGTGAGAGTCCTGTGTATAATTACTGCAAATAAAAGCTATGGTTTCTTTCATTCTATTGCATTCATCACCCAGACAAAATTACTTCACATGTAGTACATAATAATTTGGCAAATCTAACGAAAACTGTTAGCTATAGGCTGACTGTAGAGCACCAAACCATTAGTATAGTCAGCAGTGTACTGTGGCTTACAGATGTGATTCCTATAATAGTAAGTGAGCTCATCCACAGTGTAGAAGATTATTCATTAGGGAGAGAATAATGTAAGTGATATGATCATTACATCACCTTTTCCTGTACATTATTCTCACTACAGTTGACAGGGAAAACATCTCCCAGTTTTAAGTTACATCATTTTCAAATTTTGTAGAATAATGAGTCTAGATACAGACTGCTTTGAAAGCACATCATTTTTTAAAAAGTCTCATTTGATAACTTTTAGACAATGAAAAGCTAATGCTAAAATGTTGGACTATTTGCCTTTATCTGTTTTCTTAGATAATTTGTTCACAGTATTATAGCAGACTTGGTTTTCCTTTAGCACCCTTTTCTTAACAACTGTCATTTTTATTCTCAGATGACCATTTTGGAGAAAACATTTGAGTTGTGTATAATGAAGGCTAGTGGCTAAAGAGCTATATATTTTAAAAAGCACTGTGAAGGGATCAAGCCTTTCAGATTAAAGTGAAATAGATCTTCATAATAAGTTTTTAAAAGAGAAAATAGTACTATTTTCCATTCTAGGAAAATCTGTTTGGATTAAACCAAGTGCAGGTTTTATTATTTTAAAAGGTGTCTATGGAGCCAATGAAGGAGAATAAGTGGAAGCTCATCTTTCCTTTCTCCTTGCTTTTAGAAATGGAAATTTACATCCCTATACTCAGGGATAGGAAGGAAAGCATCCATTAGGAGCATAAGAGGGGGTTGATCACGATAAAGGGTGTGGCGGACCTGAAACCACCATATAAAGAGGTGAATAATGTCAGGTAATGGATATCCTCCTGGTTTTCAGATTGCCTGGCTCTTCAATTTTTGATTTCGCTACTGTTTCTTCTATTCAGGCCCCTAGTGCCCAGTGTACTAAGCACCTCTTAAAACTCCCATCAGAGCAGGAATCATTAACAACCTATTTTAAACACTTGTTGCCTATGGAAGGGATGTGTATACATAGATGTATATTCATGCAAACAGCTTAACTGTCAGAAGCTCTCACTAATTCTAAGTGCTGTGTTTATTTTGGGGTGCCCAACTAGAGATGTCTAGTGCCAGATTTTCAGAAGTTGGACCCTCAGCTCCCACAAACTTTTCATTTATTCAATATTTGGAAAAGAAACAACAAATCCAGAAGATTCATAAGCACAAACATTAAGCATGTTTGATGTAGGCAGCTAACAAAGAAAAGCCTTTACATGAACATGTTTAATATAACTGATAACCCTCTATGGCTCAATCTCATATTTTTATCCTGTTATTTTCTTTTTCAGATAACTCAGGATTTAATTCTGCTGCTTGCACCTGTATGTCTATTTAGTACTTCTTTGCATGACCCTTTATCATCATTAACATTTTTTTAAAAAATTGCTCACCTTTTGGCTTATCATTGGAAAGTGAAATTAATCCAAATATTCAATTAAGGGAAACCATCACTAAATATTTGTCTTCTTTTCGTCTCCCTGGCTGCATACTTATGTACCTGGTGTATTATCTTTTCCATCACCTCCAATACTTTTGTGAACCAAGATGTTCTAGTAGATGGGGCCTTTTGTTTCCAGTACCATGCTGTTACTACCATGTAAACTGCTATCAGCCAGTGCAGTATCAACTCACTTTGCTAGCTAACTGCCATAGCATCATTGGCAATCCACCAAACAGGACTAAGTGGTGATCCAAATTGTATGTGGATGTCAAAGTCT
Source organism: Eretmochelys imbricata (assembly GCF_965152235.1). Taxonomy (NCBI): domain Eukaryota; kingdom Metazoa; phylum Chordata; order Testudines; family Cheloniidae; genus Eretmochelys; species Eretmochelys imbricata. Next base: position 57,682,428 of record NC_135575.1, on the reverse strand, counting down.
AATTATTATCGTATCACTAACCACAATTCCCAGATGCATGGAATAGGCAGGGTTTCGTTTTTTTAAAATGCAGACAAAGCAGGCACTACTGTACAATCACCCTTGATGACTACTGTCAGTTGTCTTTCAAGCTGTATGTTAAATGGATGTAAGATACTCATTAACTGAAGATATTATTACGATGTACGAGGTCTATGGTTATAGAGTTGATATTCTCTAAATGTAGGTTTACATGATAGGCCAGTGGTTCTCAAAGTACCCGTGGAAGGAACAAAAATAGAAAATATGGTGGGAAAGGTTGTGAGCATAGGTGATTCATGAAATTCTCTCCTCCCTTAAAAGGGATTTTCCAACTACTGAGATAGATGGAGTGCACCCCCCCATTAAAAAAATCAAACAATTGGGATCAATTTTGTCAAATTAGAGCCTAGACTAAAACAGATCATCCAGATCATGTATATTCCAAAAAAATTCTAGATATTTGTATTTATATAATAGACCAACAGTTAAAAATACAGGGCCAAATTCTATTCTGCAAAGCATCCAAAGGCAGAATTTGGCCCATAGCGTGAAAAAAATTGCTCATGACTCATGTATTTTTATGAGCAGTAGTTTTATACATACTCTGACATTATCAATGTATATATGGAAATAAAAAAAACCATGCACCAAAATATCAATCCTATATGCTACATATCCCCAGTATCCAGCCTGAAAACAAAATTCAGCACATTAACCCATTTCTTCATCTCCTTGTGTTTTTAAAATTTGTTTTGCAGTCCTGCTTGCTGGCTATATTTTGACACCCCAGAATTAATCAAATTGTGATTAAATGGCTTCTAGAATTCTCTGAAGGAACATACAGTCAGTCCACAAGAAATTAGGTAAATTCATCTTTAATATAGAAATAAAATGCAATTTTCATTTTTTTTTATTAGTAGGACATACAATAGACAGACTAGTGAGTGAAATCAATAGACACCAAGTGAGAACAAACAAAACATACAAAGTAGATTTATCATCCCATTTTAAGACTCTGACAGTTTAATTTAGTGGAATTTAAATCTGTGATAGCATATAAACAAATAAAATATTACTTTTCAAAATGCACCATTAAAATTACAGGGATGGCAGAAAGGATGTGGTACAAAATATGCAGAACCTAATTTAAGATAAGATTGCAAGACCTAGAAATACCAGGTGAACTGGTAGGGCCCACCTTTGGGGCTCACCCTGAATTGTGTGTCCCTTTGCAGTGTCAGTGCTGATCAGAATTTCCCTTTTCACAGGGAAGTTTGATTTATACTTTGAAGGCTATCACTAGGATTGAAAGTTTGTCATTGGAATTTTTCCTTAAAAATCATTGGTTATTTACAGAGCAGTCCCCCAAGGTTGTTTTTTGGAGTCACAAAGCCACATTGCCATATGTCTTTGGGGGTTTTATTGGTGTGGGGAATTTGTAGGGACGCTTCAGTTAGGCTTGTTCTGGCAGTGTTAGGGCCTTCGGTTATCTGAAAACTCTCAGTTACCAACATGGTCTACAGCCATCGAGATGGGAGGATAGTGGAGGTGATGGCTTATCTTCAGGTTACTGGTAAATGGGGTGATGATGTAGCATGAACCATAGTAAAAAAAGGCTGGAAAGAAAGAGTAGGTTGACAGTCACACACAGATCTTTCCTTTACCCTTTTTTATTTAAAATGCACCAGTTAATTTGAGAGGATCCCAAAATGTATCTTGCAAGGCAGGCCCAATAGTATTTGGGGTCCTTTTAGCATCAGTGATAAAACATGAAATAATGTAATTGTGGAACAAAATTTAGTTTGTAGAGCACTTTCAAAATGAAGAGCTAACAATGATAACGACTTTGTTTTTTGCACTGTGAAAAATTCTGAAATGTGCAGGGTTCTGTGGTTTGTGTGGGAAAGTTGGTTACTTTCCTCAGCCCTGAATTGAGCAATTGTTCCAGAATTATGCTGGAGTAAAAGTGTGACATACAGGAGTACTAGTAAGAAACTGATTTTCACGAGCTGGCCCCAGTCATATGGGTCAGGATTACAAAAGGTTATGGCAAAGATTACTATCCACTCACTCCAATGGTTACTGTGACAGATACTAGAGAGGAAAGGCATTGTGTATGAGAAAGTTGTACCCATTTTTCTAAATTTGTTTAGAAACTGTTTTAAATAGGTACAACTCTGTTGTTTGGCACACTTATTTCAATTTAAGAGTGTCATATCAATATAGTTTAGGTTTTCAGTTTCAGGAATTTGGGCCTTTTAAAGCACCTAGGTATACTGGACTGATCCACACTTTAACCGCTCAGGTGGGCTACCATTTAAAATTAGGTTGGGAACCTAGTTATATCTACAGGGCAGAGAGAATTTAAAACTGAAAACTTCTGGAAAATATTGTAAATAAAATAGCAGCTTGCAAGGGTGGTTAACCAGTGGGTGATCCAAGTACTAAAGGAAGTGATGGATTCACCATCTCCTGCTGTCTTCAAATCAAGGTTTTTACGTGTTCTATAGTAATACAAATAAATAAGAAGACTAGATACCTCGCTGGAAGAGATCAAACCATTGAACTCAGTATAGGAGTAACTGGGGGAAATTTAATGGTTTGTGATATATAGCAATGGTTCTCTAAGCCGGCTGTGGGAAGGGCGGCCAGCATGTCCCTTGGCCTGCGCCGCTTCCTGCAGCCCCCATTGCCCTGGAGCAGCGAACCATGGCCAGTGGGAGCCGTGATCGGCCGAACCTGCAGACGTGGCAGGTAAACAAACCGGTCTGGCCCGCCAGGGGCTTTTCCTGAACAAGCAGCGGACTGGCTTTGAGAACCACTGATATATAGGAAATCAAACTAGATGATTCAATGACTCCTTCTGGTCTTAAAATCTCTCATCTATCATAATAGATCTGTGTAAAATTGACACTTCTGATTTTCAGTGGATTAAAACATCCATTTACTTTGCTTATTTCCATCTGCATGGGTTTGCATCCCAGAGAGCCCCAAATGATACAAACACTTAGCTAGATAGAATCCAAAAAGTAACATATACATCATTGTGGTATAAAAAATATTCAAGGCAAAACTTAGATACACCCGTAATATGCCTCGTTTGGGACTGAAACCATGAAAAACCAAAGGGCTGGGGGGTGGGGGTGGGAAGAGAGGAAATACAGATTGATGAAGGAGATATAAAGAAAGTTAATCACGTCATCTGTTGGGTCTTTCATAGGTCTTCATGGTAAGAAGAATCTAAGCAGATGTATGCTTATTTTTATTTCCGTGACAAAAAGTAACTAGATTACTGCTAACCCCATATGTCCAAAAATCATGAATCAGGTCCCAAAATAATCATAACATTCATGTAAAAATAATGATTGAAAAAATATTTGGCATTCTTTTCCCTTGTCTTTTAGCCCTCAGGGTTCACATTTTCAAGCTTTTCTCCACAGCCATGAGAGCCAGAATCTTACTTTTATTTTTTAAATGAAAGCTGAGATTCTCTTGTAATCACCTGACACCAGGATCTTGGCTTTAAGAAAAACATCAAAAATTTTGAGGCTCATGATAAAAATCACAAGAGCTGACAACAGGGAAACTACTCACAAAAATATTTTACAAAATAAATTGTTGGTCATCTTGATATCTGGGTTGAAATACATTAAATCCTATGTTTGTAACCAATCATGTAAATCTTCACTCATGTGAGTAATGCCACTGAATTCAACGGTCTTCAGGATTGGGCCTATTATCTAAATAAAAAAGAGTGTATTCAATCAATCCCCTTTTGTCTGTTTAGTGTTTAATAATGTGTACTAAGGCACTTATAGGGCTTCCTTTATTGTAGCAGCTGAGGACCTCCTAATCTTTAATGCATTAATTCCTGTGACACCCTTGTAAGATAGAGAAGTATTATTATCTCCATTTTATAGATAGGAACTGGAGGCACAGAAAGACTAAGTGACTTGTTCAAGATTCTAGCCTGGAACCCATGGTCTCGTGGTCACTTTAGCCACTGGACCATCCTTCCTCCCTCATTCATTTAGCCCTGGTCTACATTGGGGGGGAAGGGGGGAAATTGATCTAAGTTACGCAACTTCAGCTATGTGAATAATATAGCTGAAGTCGACATACTTAGATCGACTTACCGTGGTGTCTTCACCATGGTGAGTCGACTGCTGCTGCTCCCCCGTCCACCCTGCCTGCGCCTCTCGCGGTGCTGGAATACAGGAGTAGACTAGACGCAATAAATCAATCCCCGCTGGATCAATCGCTGCCCACTGATCCAGCGGGTAATGAAGACATACCCTTAGTGAGCTGTACACACACACACACCCCCATCATTCTGACTAGTTATATCTATTTTGTTAGTTCAATAATAATATTAACAGTAAAATTACTGGGAAACCAAATATTGATTTAAGCCCCAGCACAAAGATTTTTAGTTGCATCTGTATATTAAAAATAGTTGGATTAGAAATCGATTTGGATGTGCACATTGCTTCCATAGAGCTTACCTGTCTCTTAACTTCCTTTCCAATTTTCCCACCTTCTTTTTGCCAGAGACTTAAAATGTTTCTTCCGTTCCTCCGAGACAAAAGGCAGTGATCAGCATTAATTAGCCACCTGCACCCACAGCAGAAAACTAAAACTTGTTTGTCTTACATGGTTTGTTGAACCCCAGGGGCTCCACCACATGTGTTGTTTTAACACTTCAACTCCAGTTCCTCCAAGAGATGTTTAATATCTTATGCAATGTTTTGCACTATTAGAAGAAAAAGTCTCTTCTTACTTCTATATACAAGTAATAAGAAGGAGGATATACTCTATGGATTCCATGGAAGAATGAATAAATACCCTACCTCTTATCCCCCCCCCCTTTTTTTTTAACGTTTCCCTTCGATTTTCTCTTTTCCTATTGTCTATCTGTGTTTATAATGCTAAGTGACATATGCCATGAAGGTTATTAGCTGCACCACTCTTCCTTTAATTAGAACTGTTGCCATGAAAATATGGGCCTTTTGCAGATAAAACTTAACATTTATGTAGCTCTTTCCCTCTTCAAAGAGCTTTATTTATGTTAATCGGATGTAAACACCGCACTTTGTTTTCATTGAAAATATTAAAAACAATAAGAAATAATAAAACAAGTGTCCTTTTAAATCTTTAACAGTGACATTTAACCAAGTTCTTTACTGTCAAATAATACAATTATTCTTTAAAAAGGTATAACAAAGATTATTGTTGGAATATTTATAAACATTTTTCACCTGGTTTGCCATTTCTCATTACTGCAGCAGGTTAAGAATGATAAAAACACATTATTCTGCTGGGTTTCTCTCTTAAGGACCTGATCCAAAACCCACTGAAGTCAATTGGAGTCTTTTCAATTACTTCAACAGACACTGAATCTGACCTGAATTACAACAATTTACTTGAATCTGGGGCAAAAGCTACAGACATAAAAACAAATTATTTGTGTGTTACTGGATTACTGGAAGTGCAATTTATGATGTCAGCATGACGCTGGCAGACCAGGTGTCAGCTCTTGCCAAGGCTTTAGACCTCAGCCAAACACTGACAAATTCATTGCTGGAACCCAGTCCAGTCAGTCTTCACCTGTGTGGTAGTATGGTTAAGGTGGGTATTGAACTTATAACTATGTTTAGACTTTATGAAATGCTTGAAAGTTGCTACATGTATTAATCCTACTTATAATATCTGTATCCCACGCTATAAGGGAATACTTAAGTGTTTGCTATATAGCTGTAAAATTAATGATGTAACTCACCAAACAAGAAAAAAACATTACCTATACAAAATGCTAAATCCCTTTGGGCAGGTCTACACTATGGGACTATGTCAACCTAAGTTACGCAACACCAGCTACGTGAATAATGTAGCTGGCGTCGACGTACTTTAGGTAGACTTATTGCAGCGTCTACACCGCGCTGGGTCAATGGGAGAAACTCTCCCGTCAACTTACCTTATGCTTCTCATTCCGGTGACTGGAGTCGACAGGAGAGCAATCGATGATAGACCCACTAAATAGACCCCCAAGTGGATTGATCGCAGCGCATCGATCCCCCAGTAAGTGGAGACAAACTCCAAGAAAGGTATAACCTCTTGCCCATCAGGAAGGGCTACCAAAAACTCAATAGCCATTGTGGAACACCACAATACCAAGATTTTGCTACTTGCCCCTGAACACCTATGAAGAGGCTATGTGCAAAAGTGCTTGTCCGATCAGCTTGAATTCTGGAAGAAGGAAATAAAGATAGTTGATAAGAAAATTTTTCTTCTGTTTGCTGTAAAGGACACCAACAGGACCAGAACCATGAAACAGAAACAGAGATCCCCAGGGTCAACCCGAGTTAGCCCTAAAAGACATTCAGAGCTGACAGATTATTACAACTCTGTTACCTTTTAAAACCATAGACTGTGACTCATTTGTGTATATACATTTGCTAGCTGTAACCTTGTTATAGCTCTCTCATTTATTTTTTCTAATTCAGTGGTTCCCATCCCACGGCCCAATTAGCACACAGCTGCAGCTCAGCTGTGTGCTAAAGGCCGTTGGGCCTATGGGGTCAGGAGTGCGGGCTGCCCCACCACTTGGCACAGCGGGGTCCATGGCCCCAGCTGCCCTGCCTGGCAGGGTCTGGTGTTGGGGCTGCCTTGCTCCATGCCCCAGGGTCCGAGCTCAGGGCTGCCTTGCCCCATGGTGCGGTCTGGGGTCAGGGCTGCTGAGCAGCCCTGCACCTGGGGTCTGCTCCTGGCCCCACTCTGTGAAGGGATCTGTGGGCGGGGGCCGGGGCATTGGGGTTCTTAACCTACAACCCAGTTAACATATTGTGGGCTGCATAGAGAGTAGGGGATCATTTTCCAGGATAGGTTGTAGATTGCTGATGATGCGCTGGAGAGGTTTTAGCTGGGGGGCTGTATGTGATGGCCAGTGGTGTTCTGTTATTTTCCTTGTTGGGCCTGTCCTGTAGTAGGTGACTTCTGGGTACCCATCTCGCTCTGTCAATCTGTTTCCTCACTTCCCCAGGTGAGTATTGTAGTTTTAAGAATGCTTGATAGAGATCTTGTAGGTGTTTGTCTCTGTCTGAGGGATTAGAGCAAATGTGGTTGTATCTTAGCGCTTGACTGTAGACAATGGATCGTGTGATGTGTCCTGGATGGAAGCTGGAGGCATGTAGGTAAGGATGGCAGTCAGTAGGTTTCCGTTATAGGGTGGTGTTTATGTGACCATCACTTATTTGCACTGTAGTGTCCAGGAAATGGATCTCTTGTGAGACAGGTTGATGGTGGGGTGGAAATTGTTGAAATCCAGGTAGAATTCTTCAAGGGCCTCCTTCCCGTGGGTCCACATGATGAAGATGTTGTCAATGTAGTGCAAGTAGAGGAGGGATGCTAGGGGATGAGAGCTGAGGAAGCATTGTTCTAAGTCATAAAAATGTTGGCATACGGTGGGGCCATGTGGGTACCCATAGCAGTGCCACTGACTTGAAGGTATAAATTATCCCCAAATCTGAAATGGCTGTGGGTAAGGACAAAGTCACAAAGCTCAGCCACCAGGTGTGCCATGGCCACATCAGGGATAGTGTTCCTGACAGCTTGTAGTCCATCCTCCTGTGGAATATTGGTGTAAAGAGCTTCTACATCCATGGTGGCCAGGATGGTGTTTTCAGGAAGATCACCAATGCATTGTAGTTTTCTCAGGAAGTCACTGGTGTCTCGAAGATAGCTAGGAGTGCTGGTAGCGTAGGGTCTGAGGAGAGAGTCCAAATAGCCAGATAATCCTGCTATAAGAGTGCCGATGCCTGAGATGATAGGGCGTCCAAGATTTCCAGGTTTATGGATCTTGGGTAGCAGACAGAAAACCCTTGGTCGGGGCTCTAGGGGTGTGTTCGTGTAGATTTGTTCCTGTGCTGTAGCAGGGAGTTTCTTGAGTCAATGGTGTAGTTTCTTGTGGTACTCCTCAGTGGGATCGGAGGATTAGTGGCCTGTAGAATGTGGTGTTGGAGAGTTGTCTGGCAGCCTCCTTACAAATTATATCACTGTAGATATATTGCTCAGAACAGTGAAGAATTCTGTACCCTGAGCACTATAGTTAGATTGGCCTAACCTTCAGGGTAGATATGGCTAGGTTGACAGAAGGATTCTTCCATTGACCTAGCTACTGCCTCTCCAAGAGGTGGATTAACTATGGTGACGGAAAAACCCCCTCTGTTAATATAAGAGACGTCTGCACTATGGTGCTGTAGCAGCATAGCTGCAGCGCCGCAGCTGTACCACTGTAGCATAGACATACACTTAATCCAGGAGCTGGTGGAGGGAAGTTGAGTAATTTGACAGACAATTAAGTGATTAATCTAGCAGTGAGAAGATACTGGCTGTCTCACTTAGCCACCACGCTTCTGCCTCAGACTAGCCACTGGGATGAGCTAATTGTCCCTATGATGTCAGCAGAAAGCTGTCACTGCAGTCTAGGAGAGGATGCCCCTCTGGAAATGCTAAGAATTCCAGTGACCTGAGCTGAGTGCAAAGACGAAAACAGATTCTAGGTGCGGTTGCTGCCAGAAGGATAAGGTGTTAAAGTGGTAAAGAGAATTAGATAGGAAAGGGACTTAAAAATCAAGCTAAAATAATATAAAAAATGAGTGTGGTTTTTTTTAAACTGAATATCCGGAGCCCTATTTACCTAAAGGATGTACTGTCTGTATGGACATGTTAACCAATAAACAACGAACTAAGGATTTGTTGGAATCCCAGCTAACCCAGGCTTGCTAAAATCTGTACATCTCAAAATCTGAATTTGGCTCTGTCTACAAAGAGGAAACCGAGCAGCATAACTATTCTGGAATAACTCCCTCATGTGGACACTTATTCTAGAATAATAGAGACTTTATTCTGGAATAATTACCTCTGCTTTGTGAGAACAGGTTTCAGAGTAGCAGCCGTGTTAGTTTGTATTTGCAAAAAGAAAAGGAGTACTTGTGGCACCTTAGAGACTAACAAATTTATTTCAGCATAAGCTTTCGTGAGCTACAGCTCACTTCACAAAAGCTTATGCTGAAATAAATTTGTTAGTCTTTAAGGTGCCACAAGTACTCCTTTTCTTTTTGTGAGCACAGTAATTATTCCAGAATAAAGTCACTTTTATTCCTGAATTAAGTGTCCACAAGGGATACGGTTTTGATTCAAGCTGCTCTCTACAATACACATATTTCTGTATATTTCAAATATGCTGTTTAACTGTCTACAACATTCAAAAACCAACAAAGTATTAGTATTTATGTTTACACAAGATATTTTGTAAGTACTAAAAAAAGTTAATTTGAGGGATCGAATGGGAATTTAATGCAGATAAAGTAGCATTATATCAGAGAGAAATATTACAGCATATACTATGTAACTAAAAGACAAAAATATTTTGTTTTCATAAGCACAGGAAAGATTTTCAAATAGTAAAAATCATATTTTAAAAATCAGAATGATGCACATTGAACTTTTCAAAATAATTCTATGGGTCCAAATTTATGCCTTGCATAACTTCAGTTAACTGATTTCTTTCTGATTGATTTCAGTGGAGTTATAGCAAGGATGAATTTAGTCTGGGATTTTTATTTTTTGTAACTAGAGCTGGTAGAAATTTTCAAGTGACTTTTTGGACATAAAATGGCCTCTCTGAGTCAACATTTTTTGTGAATTTTTTTTTTTTTTTTTACTCAACTGGAAAAGAAAAATCTGTGTCTGTTTTTACTTTCCTCCTTTCTCTATTTTTCCACCCGTCCCCTGCTTTTTTTCCAGTGACGAAAAAGGAAGTAGAGGGAAATGGTATAAAAGGAAATAAGGAGAAAAAAAAAGAGGAAAAAAGAAAAAATAAACCCCGCAAATTTTCAAAAATGAAAGTTATTTCCTTTTGAAATCCGTGAACAAAAAAGACTTCAAGAATTTTTTTTTAAGGGGAGGGGGGATTTTTCCTCAATTTCTCTACCACCTGTCGTTGTAACCTCCTCTTACTCACCTAGCCTCCCATTATCTGTTCTATCAGACATGCTGTTATAGCTTATATAGGGTTCGATTCTGGGAGGTACTGAGCACTCTGGCTCTGATCCAATAAAGCATGTGCTTAAGCACATATATAATACTATTGAATTGAAGCCACCAGACTGTAAACTGTTTGATGCTGGGGCTTTTCTTATCATTTTGTATAGAACTATAGAAATATTTTTTGTAGAAATTCCATGCAGGACTTGTGAAGAGACATCTTCCCAAATAGAAGTGATTTATTATATGGAATGAAAGTTCTGTCAAAGACTCAATAAAGGTTTAGTTAAATTTGGGAGCCAATGTGATCTAGATAAAAAGACAAGGAGGCAGAAGAGTAGAGCATTTTCATGCAGGGTGAGCCATTGACTAAGTGACTTTGGGCTAATTACTTAACTGCTATGTTCCTTAGTGAAACCAGATGTAATACTGGGTCAAAACATACATCCACACAAAATGTCATTGAGAAACAGATGCTGAAGTCTTGTTCAATTTTCCAGAGTAAATAAATTACCCTGCAACCCCCCCAAAATAAAAATAAAAGAGAGTTAAACATGGCATTAGAACAAGACATTCCTTTAACAGCCTTACTAAGCCAAACTCAGATGTAACTGCAAAGAAAGCCAACACAACTGCAGTGTTTTATATCAGAGAGCCAAAAGCCAGCCAGAGATACACACTTCTCATTTGTACTTTAGTTCTAAACTGAGTCTTTCATAATAAAGGGCCAAATTCAGACTGGTGTAAGCAGATGCAACCTCACTGACTTCATGAATCCCAACGAAACCCATGGAGTAGCATCTGATTACATGGAGTCTGAATTTTCCCAAAGCGACACAAAGATAAAAGAAGAAATGAATGTTGACAATGTTGCATAGATTCTTTCTGTGTGCGTTTCAATGCTGTTAGGTCATTTCGGACCTTTAAAATATTGTAAAGGCCTTTTTTTCCAATCTGGACCTAGAAATAGGAGAGAGAATTTCTTAACACTGCAGAGGACTCCTCCACTGCACTGAACAACTGCAGCAGTACGTAAAGACCCACGTTAAATGGAGAATTAGCCTGGCAGTTAAAGCACAGGACTAGGAATTGGGAAAATACATAGGCTCTAAATTCAAATCTGACACAGACTTTCTGTGTGACACTGAACCTGCCAATCCATCTCTTGGTGCTTCAGTTTCCACATCTGTGAAGTGGGGATAACACTTCAACAATGTGCTTCAGTTTTACAGATCTTTGAAGAAGGGCACATTCCTAACTATCATAGTCGGAGTCCTATTCCCCAACTTTAAGGCATGCACAATAGCATATTGTTAAAACAGATTCTGTGTTCAAGGGAGTAGAAAGGTGTACAGCATTAAGATCCCTTAAGTGCTCCATCAACTGAATGTATGATGCAATTTACATAAAATGAACACTTGAGCTCTATGCTTAGAAAACATGCACGAGTCCAAAATTAAATAGAAATCTCATATACTGGGAAAATAGTTTAAAACTCAATTTTCTAGAAGTGGTTCATAAAAGATCATGTGCAGATGCACAACTGTATTTTCAACAAAAGTGTTTTGGGTGTTACACTTCTTTTTGCCATCTTAATCTTGGATCCTACCTTGTGCACCCACTTTACACACCAACAGCAGATCTGGACCTACCACGGCATAACCAGCCATTGAAGCATCACTCTGGCATACAAGGAAACTCTGATGGTATAGATCCAGCATAACAGCTCAATCTTATGCCTCCCTGCAGCAGACACAGGGAGAATGGCAGGGAAAAAAACAGGGTATAGATGGGTCCTCCCTGTACTCTGGCAATCCCCAGCTGCTCTATTTGCCCCTTGGGATAGTTAACAATTGGTGCAATGCCTAGGACTGACCTGGACCAGGATTGTCTCCTCTGAACCCTACACTCCTGAATTGTGCTGCCTCTTCCTTGCCTGCAACCAAGGATCTAGGCCTTTATTTAATACTTATGGTTTCCTGTCAACAAGTATTGGCTGCATTCCTTCCAGCAAAGTTACTGTTGTGCTCATTTACCTGATCTCACACTTCAATGTGGTGAGTGTTGTTATTTTTCTAACATGTTCAAGGATCTAATGCCATCTAAAGGATCATGTATTGAACTGCAAAAATACAGTGCTATTAAGGACTATCAGAACCACATGACCCTAAGGAAGAATATACATCTGCAACCTGCCTACCTGGAACTAGAGATTGTTACTGTGGCAGAGAACAGGAGGAGTGCCAAGAGACTTGACTCTGGGTGTCAACGGGATGAAAAGTACAGTTCTTGTTAGCTAATGAGATTGCCTCATTGGAGTGTTATTTTACTCAGACATCAGGCAACCCTAGAGCTTTATCAGCAACCCGAAATTTCTCCACACTCATTTTAAAAGGTATTAGTGAATTTTACTGAATTCCCACTTAATTCAGCCAAGTCTGTGTTAGCACTAACTGCTGCCCATTTAAATACTAAAAGGAAACAACATCTACACAGACCATATACATTATTTAAAAAAAGCGTATGTGCTGTAGCTGTGAGAGGACAGATATAGGAACACAGCAGTCAGAACACAAACATGGGAATCAGAAGATCTGGGTACTATGTGCGTTCTGGCGCAGGCTTCCTGCATGAGCACTGGCAAATTGACTAATATCTCTCCCTCAGTTTCCCCACCTGTAAAATAAGGACAACAATTCTTAGCTGCCTCTTAAAGGTGCTGTGATCCTTAATTAGTTTGCAGAGTGCTTTGAAATCCTCAGAAGAAGAAGTGCCTAAATCATTTTCTGTATGTCTCACTAATAGGATACAAGCCTGTCAAGGTTCCTCCCCCACTCTGAACTCTAGGGTACAGATGTGGGGACCTGCATGAAAAACCTCCTAAGCTTATCTTTACCAGCTTAGGTCAAAACTTCCCCAAGGTACAAAATATTCCACCCGTTGTCCTTGGACTGGCCGCTACCACCACCAAACTAATACTGGTTACTGGGGAAGAGCTGTTTGGACGCGTCTTTCCCCCCAAAATACTTCCCAAAACCTCGCACCCCACTTCCTGGACAAGGTTTGGTAAAAAGCCTCACCAATTTGCCTAGGTGACTACAGACCCAGACCCTTGGATCTTAAGAACAGTGAACAATCCTCCCAACACTTGCACCCCCCCTTTCCTGGGAAATGTTGGATAAAAAGCCTCACCAATTTGCATAGGTGACCACAGACCCAAACCCTTGGATCTGAGAACAATGAAAAAGCATTCAGTTTCTTACAAGAAGACTTTTAATAAAAATAGAAGTAAATAGAAATAAAGAAATCCCCCCTGTAAAATCAGGATGGTAGATATCTTACAGGGTAATTAGATTCAAAAACATAGAGAACCCCTCTAGGCAAAACCTTAAGTTACAAAAAAGATACACAGACAGAAATAGTCATTCTATTCAGCACAATTCTTTTCTCAGCCATTTAAAGAAATCATAATCTAACACATACCTAGCTAGATTACTTACTAAAAGTTCCAAGACTCCATTCTTGGTCTATCCCCGACAAAGACCAGCATATAGACAGACTATAGACAGACACACAGACTCTTTGTTTCTCTCCCTCCTCCCAGCTTTTGAAAGTATCTTGTCTCCTCATTGGTCATTTTGGTCAGGTGCCAGCGAGGTTACCTTTAGCTTCTTAACCCTTTACAGGTGAGAGGAGCTTTCCCCTGGCCAGGAGGGATTTCAAAGGGGTTTACCCTTCCCTTTATATTTATGACAAAGCCTATAAGTTTTTAAAATTTTCTTTGAATCTTGTTCAATTACATTACAAGGCAAACAATAAATATTCTGTAGTGGCATTAGACACAAATATATTTGAATCCATTTTTGCGCCTTTCCAAGTAGAAAGTCTCCTCTAGTCATCTACAGCCTTAGTCTGTGGATAGTCTTAGTCTGTCCATATCTAGTCTGTGGAGAAAAGCAACTTCTCTCTCTTAGCTCTCTACATACATTACCACAATTGTCAATTCTCAGGTAACTTCCCGCTCTATAAAATAGGTCCCTGTCCACAAACTTTGGGTACATGGGGGAAGAAACACTCTCCCCTTGACCTCAACACTAACTACTACAGATTTCTCACCTTCTGTTTCTTATCACAGTACTTGAAAAAAATAACCATCTTCTATCTTATGATCTTACACATCATAATATCCTAGACTGATTCGAGCTGGATTTTTTTCTGAACAGGAACAGAAATAGTTTTTCTCCACATAATTAAGATCATACATTTTGCTGAAGATAAACTCCCTTTTCTCCTCTCATTTTCTTTGGCCTCAATATAGCCTACACACTGTGGAGCATTCAAAACTCTTGGGCTTTCACCATTGCCTTTATAAACATCCCCCCGCCCACTACATGTTAATGTTGTCTTTACTCATTGTATTTGTATAGATTATAAACACCCCTGGGCAGAAAACTTGTCTTCTTTTATGTTTAAAGTGCCACTGATACCTCTAGCACTATATAAATATAAGCATTTCTATCTTGAAATGGCTCTAGAATCTGGTCATAAATAAAGTTTACAGACATAAGCATGAACTTCTCATATCCCATAAATGCCTAGCTAGGTTTTTTAAAAATTAATATATTCCATTTTATAATGGCAGTAGGACAACTTTACACAGGATTATTGCTGTTATAAAGTTGTATTAAAAAGATCACTGAGCTTCTAGACAGGTGCATTACAATGAATCTGTAATTTTTTTTAGAAATACATGGCGTGTAGTTTCTTAATGATTAATGTATATTAAAACATAAATAGTACTTACTCCACCTACAAGAAAGTACCACTCATCATATGCCCCAATCAAAACCAAAATAGTTAAGTCTAACCAAATGCTGCTGTGTTTTAATTTATTAGGGATTGTGAAAGGTTAAATAGCCACAAATGTGCATATTTGAAATTATTTCCTATTCTTCTGTGAGAAATAATGGCTTAAGACTAGTAGTAAATAGTTATTGATTTTACTTCAGCCTTATACTACATGCTCTTTTCCTCTTTATTAGCCAATATAACATCAGCAAAGGAAAAACCAGAGGAAGTGAGATAACCACAAACAGCAGAAGTGCCAAACAAAACCTTTGTCACTTTAGATTTAGGACATGCACAAAAGTTCAGATCTATGCTAAGTTTGGACTCCTCTGATGCTCTACAAGGTAAAAGGCAGTGTTTTTCCTGGCCAATGGTGTACACGTATTCCTCAAACTCTAAAGTAAAAAATTTTCCATGAGAAAAAATGAAATTAGAGTGTCTTTAAGGAATTATCTGGTTTCTTTTTAGTTTTCAGAGAGCTGAATGTATCACTTTTCTAAACTTCAAATACTAAAACTCAAGACATGGTTTCTGATCCTTCCCTTTATTAATACTCTGAACATAGACACATTATTGATTACCAGATGCTTCTGATTTTGATAAGATGAGAAAAGTAAGTTTGCCTTTGACAATTCAAATACAAGAAAATTACTTTCCCCAAATTAGGGACTGATCATGAAATGGGATCAGACCCTGCTATTCTATTCAGATTCTTACTCTTCACCCCTCACTGTGGTATCAGAGCGAATAAAATTCTGTGACTAGCATGTCACATGTAGTTCTTTTCTTCTCTCTTTTCCTGTCTACTTGGATGATGTTTGTCGTGGTTCTTAGCTCTAACAGGAATTTATTGTAGAGTCTTGGCCCTTATAGTACAGTTTCATTGTGCCCGAGGAATAGAGCTGTTGACTGCAGTGTTTGTCCCAGAGCATTAAGTAATCCTTTAAATATTGCCCAGATCATTAAGCTCCTTAAAAATAAAAACTGAGACCTTGAATTTGATTTTGATATTCTATAGGGAGCCAATGTAGTGAGATGAGAATAGGTCAGAAGTGAACTCCTGCAGGTTATAGAATTAGTAGTTTTCTGAAGGCTGACGGTTTCATATCCAGGTAGAATGCATTGCTGTTGTCCATCTGGGAAGTAACTAAGGCATGCAAAACTGAGAGTACTGTAGGTATTTTTTACCTGGATGGGATACTGACCCCGCAGACAGTAGAATTATTCTTAGATCCTCTGTTATCTATTATTATCAGTAATATGCGGTTTTCCTCAATGTAAGCAAGAAATCCAGGCCCTTTATCAAGGGCCTGCCTTCCTCTCTGACAGAATTACAGAAGATGTCAGTGAACACAAAGGCTCATAAATTCTCTACACTGATTGCTTTGCTCATCTCTCATGTTTTAAGCCTGATCCAACACCCTCTGAAGGCAATGGGAATCTTCCCATTGAATTCAATGGGTGTCAGAATTAACCACTTGTTCTACTTTAGAGGGTTATGGTAGGGATTTAATATTTTCTATCAGTTATGTTTACAGTTAATAGCCAGTTAAGAATGGTTTGAGTGTGTGTATGCCAAGGCTTATTCCCCACTCTGGCACTTCAAGTACAGAAGGTGGGGGTCCGCAAGGATTTTAAAAATTAATACTTTCCTCTCCAGGCTTGTATTAAACTCCCAAGGATACAGCTTTTCTCTGACCTTGGCTTGATAAACCACTCAAATGCAAAACCCCTTTTGGAACCCAGGAAGATGCACTTGGGAATTCCTTCCCGCGGGGTACCCTCAAGCCCTTTCACGCCCCCTGCGGGGAAGAGCTGAGAAAGAAAACAAAGGAAATTAGCTGGTGGCAACAGCTAATTAAACAACATGCGCAAACCTCTCAGGACACCAAAAATCTAATCCTGTTCTTAAAAAAAAAGTATAAATTTTATTAAAACCAAAAAAAAAGAAAGAAAATACATTTGGAACTTAGGCTTTTGCTAGATTTTAAAAGAGCAATTCCAAAATTTAAGCACCTAAAATAGCTTTCTTGGGGGTTCAGCTTAAAGGTTACAAGCAAACAAAAGCATCTGGGGTTAGCACAGAGGAGTCCATTAGCCATAATATATAAATAGAAATAACCCTAATTGTATCTTTCTAAACATTTCTGATCTACTTACACATTTGGGAGTTCCAAATAAGTACTGTAGTTCTAGGTATGATCCGATGATTTATGATCATACCTGGCTTAAAGCTTCTCATAGACTAACTGCTCCCTGTTCCCCTCTTTATGGGAGAAAAAAGAACAGACAGGGAAAGTTTTTCCCCCCCATTTAAAAAAGTTCTAGCCTTCCCATTGTCTCTTTTGGTCAGGTGCCCACTCTCTTTCCTTTACCTGCAGGAGTTTGTTAACCCTTTACAGGTAAAGCAAGCAGAGAACCACCACCAAGAGGGACTTTATAGCTAGCTAGCTGGGTGTCCATAAAAGGGAGTTACCACCCCCTCCCCCATTTATCACAGTGTGTGTGTACACCAGTTCAAAGTATTGTATAGGGAGAAAAATACTGCTTTTTTTTTTCCAGTAGAGGATCTCTATGTCATCCTGAGTTCACGCAGAGCAACAAATTTTTGGAATCTGTTGCAGACATTAAAACCAATTAACAGATCCCTCATTCACCAGGATGTATTCTTCTGTTGAGGGTCAGTATTCAAAAGGAAGAATTACAACCAAAATTTAAAATGAACTCTTCAGATTTGGGAGAAAGATTTTGGGAAAACCCTTGCTTGCTATTTGTCACATTCACAACCGCCTAGAAACTTATGACTAGATAGTGATACCCTTACTCACATTGAGAAATACCTTATTCTAAAGCATGAGGATTGATAATCCTATTAACATTTTCCTAGGTAGTTTAAATACTTATATTGGTTTCCACTGCTTTCTTGACTCCTACTAAACTCTTTGGTTCATTAATATTTTGTTGTAGTGAATCCAGAGGTTAAAGACACTTTTAAAAAACAACCAACCTTTTATCAGTTTTAATTTGTTGCTTTTAAAATTAATCGAATAGCCCTTTGTTCTTGTGTTAAGAGACAAGTGTGTCCAATTGACCTTCTCAACACCATTCATTATTTTATATATTCTATTACTTATTTGTCTCCTCTCAGCTAAACAGACTGGTCTTTTAGATTCTCTTTATAAAGGAAGCCTTTTCACATCTCTAATCATATTTATTGCCTTTCTCTGGATCTTTCCTATTATTTTTTGTCATACAACAAAGATAAAGATTCACAAAGAATCATCTAAAGAAAAAAACCCACAACTATTAGCACACTAAAGCTATTCCCTTGATCTCCTGTCTAGGACTTCCCCTAGTTCCATTTCTCCCAGTCTTCCTAATACATTTAAAGAAACTGTACATATATTCTCACATTCTTACTAAGAAAGGGCAACCAAAATTAGACAGAGTGCTCAGGATAAGAAGGTACCATCTATTTGTGCAATTACACTTAAAATGAGAAAAGAAAGTTAAGGTTGCAAAGTCAGGTACTCAAAAGTAAGAAATGCCAGATTTAAGGCTATCCATACAACCTTAATTTGATTCCTCATTGTTACATTAATTACATAATTGCATACTATCCCCTACCTCCTCATACAATCTCAGTCTCCAACAAGCATCCTTGCCCCAGTGTGTCTCGGTATTCCCATATCTCCCGCTCCTTCTACGATCTCAGTCCTAGGCTCCTTGCCCAGCCAGTCCCAGTCTTTCTCACCTCACTGTGATGTGCATAATAATACCCAGGTCTTTTTCCTGTGTGAAAATTTTTTTTGGCATATATCAATATGTATAAATCGTTAAAATAGTTCTTTCCAAGACACGTTACTTGCACATCTACATTGAATTTCATCTGCAGTTGCCTTGTCATCAAAACAAACAAAAACAAAAATTTGGTACCTAATGACATTTGTAAATCATCAAATTGTTCACTCTGCTTGTAGGTCATATCACTTCCCCACAACCCTTTGTCTTCAGCAGGGACTCTCTCTTTCTGTATGTTTGTACCACGCCTAGACAAAGGGGCCCTGATTTCAGCTGGAATCCTTAGGTACTGCTGTAACACAAATAAGTAACAATAAATAGCTTTGTTCCATCCCTCTGGAAAGATACACACTCTTCTGTAGCCTTGATTAACCTAAATAATGTTTTCTTGCTGCTTTTCACTAATGGCTTGTCTACATAGGAAAGTCATACCATGTAAGCTAAGGTGTGAATTGAAATCAAGTTAGGCTTGGAAGGATTAGATTTTTGCTAGTAAACATGAATTCCACTGTATCCATATAAACAAAAAATATATTTCTATAAATAAATATTTAAATGTAGGCAAAGCAAGAGAACTGCTGCTGGAGAACTTATTATTTTCATGTAAGGCTATTTACTTAGTATGTTTTGACATGTGATGTTGACAAATTGTGTTTTAATAGTTACAAAGCTTTTACTTTTTGAATCTCAAGATCTACTGTCATTAAGTAATTATTGTCTGACCACCCATAATGTCCCAGGGAAAGGAAGTCAGACAATTTAAATATTTTTAAAAAATGTTTAAAATAAACATAATTATTAGCAGTCAAAGTTATTAAAAAAAATCAAATTCTGCCAAGCCTAAATATAGCAACAACAGAATAAAGCCTTAGGCAGACACCCTCCTGGGATCGCTCCGGCTGCTCCCCGCTCCAGCTGAACCCCTCGCCCGACACTCCGCATTAACTGGAGCGCTCAGCGATACCCTGCGGGAGCGAAGTAGTCTCCGGATGGTACCATTAGCGGCTTCCGCGGGGGTGCGTATAAGACACCCGCTTCCCGACGCTTACGGGGAACAACTCGACTTGTCACCACACCCCGGAGAGCCATGGTGCAGGCCACAGCCACCAGCACAGGTGCGGCCGGTGGAACAAACCAACAGCAAGCGACGGGGGTGGCGGCAGCATCATAGGAAGGCGACGCGGGAGATTGAAGTGTCTGCGCCGCCGCCGCTAGCCAGGGGCCTCGCGAGGGGGGGGGGGGAGGAGGAGGAGGAGGAGGAGGCGACGACGACGACGACGGCAGCAGCAGCAGCAGCAGCGGCCGGGGAGGAGGAAGGGAGAGTCCGAGCCTGCTGCGCCCGCCCCTCCCTCGGTAAGTACCAGTCACTGCGCAGGGGCAATTCAGGGGGCTGGAGCCAGCGCCTCGTCCGGCGGCTCCCCGCAGGCGGGTCCGCCGCCCCCCCGCCACAGGCGGGTCCTGCTCCTGCTGAGTGAGCGAGGCCAGGGCCCCGCAGTGACACACACACGGCACCCGGGGGCTGCGGGGATACCCCCGGCTAGCCCGGCCGCCGCGGCTCCTGCGCTCCGGCTGTGCCCCAGGCCTAGCACACCTGCCCCTCCCCAAAGCGGTGCGAAGCCCTCGCCCAAGCCTGCGGCTGCGCTGGTTGCACCGCTTCAACCTCCGCGGCCGCTGCAGGCAGAGCTGGGCGCTGCTCTAGGGCGGGCCGGGCCCGGCCCGCCCCGCCAGGGAGCTTCTCTGACCAATAAAGCAGAATGTATTCGTGTGTGTCCTCCTTTTTTGGGGGGCGGGGGAGAAGGTGTCACGGTGTTTCAGTTGGTGTTGTCTCTTCCCCCCGGCTGAGTTGTACGTGTGTGCGGACTTGGGTACTCCAGCGTTAAGCTATTTCTAAGTTCATAGGTCTCCCGCTGTAGGGAGACTGGGCTGCAGCTTGCATGGTCCCGCAGCAGACAGGGTTTATTGGCCTTGGTGCCTAGTTCGAGAAGTTTACAAGACAAAATGAGCAAACCTTAGTCAAACGGAAACTTGGTCTGGCTCTGCTGGGAAAGTGCGTCTACTTATCCCCACTGAATTTATACTTCGCCACGTTTGTGACTCCAGCCCTCCTTCTGTCTCCTGTGATCGCCCCTCAGTGTTCTCAGATATTTTTATTGGTCTCTACGGTGCTATGCTGACTGGGATTTGCCTTTCCTTTAGGCAAAACTCGAATGTGAGTGAAAACACTTAGGGGAATGAAAAAGGAAGAAAGGTCCTGAAGAATGCCAAATGAAATGCAAGAAGCTTCTAAGGAACTTTATGGGTGGTTATTTGTAATTTGCTAGGCCTCAAACCAGTTAAAATTTAAGAGTACAATACAGCAAAAATGCAACGTACCCTTTTGGTAGAGGACTGACTGACTGTTTTGCATTGCTTTTTGAGAGCACAGTACTTGGAATATCACTAATTATTGACCGAGGTTAACTGGTATAATACTTACTTTCTAACTATATGAGTTATAGAACTGAAAAGAAAATTGACCTTTCCAGTTCTCTTGCTTCTGTTTTTTATTTTTAAATAAAAGACTTGTGAAATGCCACATGAAATTTAAGCCACTTAATTTGTAATGGGAGTTTAGCTGAGGAACTATACCCAGCTTGTAGGACAACCCCAGAAACGCATATAGCATTTCTGATTGATCCAAAGACATGATTATCAGAAGTCCCAGCAGCGTTTTGCTGTAAAAAGCAAGGCAGGATCTAGGCAAGGAAAAAGTCTGTGCTACAAGCTACATGCCTGTCCTCTTCTTGTTTCCAGCTATAGACAATACTAATGTGGGAGGAGTAACAGAAAGAATCGAAACTTCAAGTGCACTGGGCAGGTTGCTAGACCAGATAGTGAAACTAGAGTCCTAAACTGTTAAGTATTTAGAAAGAGGGCGGTAATAGTTTGATATGAAAAATTTAGTTCACTTCGTGGTGTAAGCGTTTTGCATCGGAAAAGGGGATTGTCTCTTCACGTCATGCCAGGGCTGCTGTGGTGACCTGCTTGTACAAAGCACGTCGGTCCTCTCCCCCTTCCTACAGGAGCCTTTCTGGCTCGGGGAGGCATTCCCCTCCTCAACCCCTGTGCTTCTACTTCCTGCTTCTGTAGAACTACAACTCCCAGTAACATCTCCGGCAGCGGTTTGAAAGTGAAAACAAACTGTAGGTTACCATTTCTTGGCAGTAGTAGTAGCAGCACATGTCCTTTCTCTTTTGTTTTCCGCCTTGTAGCTTGGGTGTGTACAAGAGGAGCCAGCAGTAATCGTCGGATCTGGACCCCTCGAGTTACTTTCCAGGAGCAGCTGTCGGGCCCTCTAGGGAGGCCAGAAAGCGACTCTCTTTAAGGAGCTTTAGGCAGTAAGAATCTGCCTATGAGTCCCACATGCAATTTGACAACGTAAGGCCAGCTGCTGTTTCTGCTGCTGCCGTCCCGATTGCTGAGGAGGGAAGCACTCTTCACCTCCACCTGCTGTGGCCGTTTCCATTACCTGCCTGTGGGGCAGTCTTGCCATGTGGGGCTAGGAGAGCTGCAGCGATTTTCTGCAGTATTAAGCAGTAAATATGGAGGCTGCTTGCAAAACAGATGGCGGGGAGCAGAGTCATCCCAGCAGCGGCGTGGAGGCTCCTGGGGACGCTTCTATGGACAGTTACTTGCGATCTCAGGGTTTATATAGAAAGCGGGTTGCCAAGGATGGATCCTGTCTTTTCAGGGCTGTAGCCGAGCAGGTAAGTAGTTATTTAATTTAAGTAACCAGAAGCACTTTGCACTTCAACGCTGGCGATACCTGGAGGAAATGGATCCCATTAGTGGGTGTTAATGATGAGGGTGAAAAACGAGAGAGTGGGGATTAAAGGAACGCTAGCTGTGCAAAGGGAAAGCACCACATCTCAGGGAGGGAAGAGTTTGACATATTGGTATGTGTGCACAATCTTCCTGTTCCACTTAGGGAATTTAGGTTCAGGTTTTGAACACCCCTTCTGCCCAGTCCCAGCAGTGCATTTTTAGTGTAAAATTAGCGCAAACTGGGATTTGCCACTTTTGTATAAAAAACAATCCAGGAAAGATCTTGAAAGCCCTTCCCTGCTTTATATTGTGTGAATGACTTTGCTGAAGTTTTGGAGTAAGATCATCATTATCTTCATGTCACGCTTTCCCCCTCACTTCTGTGAAACAGCATTTTGAAAAAATAGTGTCTTAAATACAAATAGTAGTGGGAGGACTAGTGCTTCAGATTCTGAGCCAGTTATCCTGCTCATTTTGAGTGTTGATAATTATGTGAGTAATGTTTTCTTCCACTAAACTAAAATTTGGACTCTAATTCTTTAAAGTTATTCTGATGGTGGGAGTTTTCTTTTAAGGTGATGATACAGGAGAAGGGGGAAACAAAGTCTGATGGACAGCTAGTACTCTGTCAATAAATATTCATTTCATATTAAATTTCTAAATTTACTGTAAATTTTGACTTGTCATTTAATTTTCAATAAGTAACTGATTTAATTTTGTACAGTTGTCAGTTTTGAAATAAATATTCATCAAAATTAATTTAAAAAAACTGATTCTTTCCAAGCTTACATTTAACCTATATTCATTACATCATCCAATCATTAACTTTCATCAAGAGTCTTAAGAAACTGCAGCTTCTCTCTTCCTTCCTCCCCTCCCCGTAGGTGTTACACTCACAATCTCTGCATATTGATGTTCGGAACGCCTGTATAAATTATCTTCGGAAAAACAGAGAAAAATTTGAAGCAGTAAGTAAATGCCATTTTTCTTCCTAAGTATTTTCTTGCTCTTTTCCTAGCTCTGCTCTACTGTTTTGTAGCAGGGTTTCTAACAACTAGATTCTACCTAGGTAGGTGTTTAAAGCAAGTGCTTTTAAAAGGAATTGCTGCTTGTTCACTACGTTGGGTGAAAAGCACAGTCCACACCAATTACTAAGCTTAACTAGTAAGAAAGTTTTAGGGAAGTATACTACCACCTTAATGAAGCATAAAGCAAAAATAAAACAGAGCAGGATAGAGCAGTGATCAGTTACCCAGTCTTGGGGGGCAGGCAGGCTGTTTCTGTCATCATCAGATCGGATCTGGTGAATGTTCTGCATTTATCTCTCCTCCCACCCCTTGTGCCTGAATGATGTTACAAGATATAAAGGATGTGTACATAACAAATTATTAGAGCTACTATATCTTTAAATGTTGTCATACGTATATCATAACTGACCCCAAATCCTTCTAATACATTATTACTTATTCTGATAAAACTCTAATTGGCCTTTTCTTATCTATCTTTTTTTTCCCCCCTGTGCTACCCTCCTCCTTACTCAATCCAATCATTTTTTCAATGCTTTAATGTGTTCCATTATTTCTTAAAACAGTTGTCTTATTCTTATGTATCTGTTTCTTGTGGCCTTGGAGTTGTTGTTTGGTTATTTTTCTCCAGTCAGTATCCATCCTCCCTAGTCTGTCTTACTATGGAGATCCACACCTGGCTAGTAAATCACACATTTGTCTGGTTTGCTTTGCCTCATTATCTACACAGACCAAGAATCCACTGAAGATAAGGCACAAACCATCTTCAGGAGATTTGATTTTTTTTTTTTTTTTGCAACCTTTGAAGTTTTTTTTTAGCAGATTCTAGAGCTGTGTCATAAAACATATACAGAAAGCAGAAAAAATTTGCTTTTACATTTTCTCATAACACTGTTAACTATATATCTACTTTTCTAACACCGTTCATTATACATTTCTTTACAACTAATAACTAGACCCCATGAGCTTATTGGAAGATATACATTTCTTGGAATGCGCTCTCCCCCTTCCCCCCCCCTTTTAAAAATGTGTACACAACCATACACTAACCAAAATAAAAAGCTATTCAGCTGTAGGTTTCCTGTGGTATTGCTCCAGATTATTAATAGATTGCTGAAGAATGTTCCCACTTACTTTATAGCAGTCATAATATAATTGTGTAAGTAAATTCTCACATTTTGATGAGTATTATATTTTTAGCATGACTAAGACTGAGATTTGACTAATAAGGTGTCATTGATACTAATGGATTTTTAAAGTGACTTTTTTTATTTTATTATGTGGTGTGATCATGTTACATGGAGTTTTTCAAACATGTAAGAAACAAAGTTCCCCAGTAAGGGGCCTATAGTCTAATTCTTACAAGCAATTTATAGTTTTATAAGGAATACCATGTCTGTAGATGTAAATTCTGTAATTGCAAACCTCTGAAAAAAATCATGGACGTGATTTTTACATCCTATAATAATCCTATAGCATCATTTGATGATTGTAATCAAAGGTGGTATCCGCAGCATTTAGAGTTTGTTTACATTTGATAATTTAAGGTAACTTATGATGATAGGTCAGTGCAGGAAGGAGTACACTGTTCATGCTCTTATTTATGTGTAAAGGTCACCATAGGTAACACACAAAAACAAAGGTTCCATTGCCCACTCCATAAATTTTCAAATAAGTACCTTTATGCTTTCTCCCATGCTGCTCCATGTGCTTGAGAGGTACTCCTTGCAGACCTTCACAGATTCTTCTTAAAACCTCCTTTACCAAGATGCTTACAAAAAACTTGACAACAGTTAAGCTTTGGTGTGCTGAAACCTCTACCTATCCTGCTGACCAATATTGTCTCATTGTTTCTTTGTATTCCCACGTCTGTCTCTCAGAATCATGCTTAGACTGTAAGATCTTTGGGGTGGGGACCATCTTTATGTTCTGGTGTTTGTATAGCACCTCGCATAGTGGGGTCCTGGTCCAGGACTAGGGCTCCTGGGTATTATGGTAATTAATAATCTAATAAGCCATTTTCGATCATATTTTTACAGTTTATAGAGGGGCCATTTGAAGAGTATTTAAAATGTTTGGAAAACCCACAGGTATGTATTACTTAATTAAACTTGCATTATAGAATATAATATCTATTTATTTTGGCTGACTGAAATTAGCTTAAGATATCTCAGTGCATTATATGTAGAACGTGTACAGACACATTTGATGTATGCATACACTGTTTTGGAGTTTCAATTTATCTGAAAAAAATTCTCTTTCAAAAATGACAATTTTGAAAGATCTTAAAATTACAGGTGGGCAGATGCTTGCTTCTGTATTTGTTTTGTTTTTGTGTGGTATGACAACAGTGTATGTAAGAAGAGGACTATGGTTTTTTAAGCAGTTTTTGTTCAGTCTCTGGCTGCATTTCCTTTTTTAATTATGTAATAGTCTTTGTCACCATCACCAGCAGTGGCACCATAGTTGGCACCGGTGGTAGGCCTCTGCTTCCCACATGACTATATCTCTCTTGTTGGTATGTGAAATCTCTGGAGTGATAGGGACTGGTGTTCCAGGGAGTATTAACTTACCTACAGTACCATTGTTATGTTACTCTGAAAGGGAAACACATTTTTAAAAAATGAACCAAAACAGTTGTGGTTTTTTGTTTTGTTTTTTTTAAATTTTAAATATTCTTTTAAAACCCAAATGTCGCTCCCTTGTGCTAGTGGACAAGCATCAGAAAATGAAACTGACCAGTTTTCTTTATACAAGCTTAAGGAAGTACAAATGGTAAATAAAAACCTAAATGGAAATTCTCTCAGTTTGTTATCTAAGGTGCTAACAAAGGTGAGGAGATTTGGCTTTTGAAAATATGATGTTTAACTCTCCAGAGTATAGGAAAAACAAAATAAAAAGAAAGTGATGCAGTAACTAGAATTAACTAACATTACTAGATCTAGCTAATAAAATATTTTTTAAGAGCGAGACATTTTTAATAACGTGTACATGCACCCATTCTCAAAGGTCCTACCATGACCTTTCTGCCATTCCAAAAAGGTCATGAGACTATATGGCCACCCAAGTGAACTTTTGTTCTCAGCTTCTACAAATGATCTGCAAAGGAAAAAAAATGGATTTGTGTCTTTTACTTCTTTATGGCCTTATCTGCGTAGGGGTGTCTAGTCACTGGTGAAACTATAGTGATGTAGCTGCATAGCACAAACTCCTAGTCTAGATACTGTGCACTGATGTAATCCATGACTTTCTCCCATAAACTAATTTAAATTGTGGTTTACAGCAGGGCAGCATGTTTACAGTAGAGGTTGCATTGATGCAGCTACATTGGTGGCAAAACCCCTTGGCATAGACATGCCCTATCATGTGTACAAAAGTCCAGGAAAGCTCTACCTGTATAATGTAAAATGAGCTGTTTTGCTTTTTATTTTTAAAGAAGCCAAAGAGGACACACGGGTGTTACTTTTACTCCTCTCTTAACTACATTTCAGAAAATAGGCAACTAGAAATTCACCTTTCAGCTCTGTGCTAAATGAATTACAGTTGATTTAGTTTAGTATGAAATTAACAAACTTTTAAAAAAAACCCTGAAGAATAAAAACTAAAGGTCCAGTCACATCTTAAATAAGAGTTGTTGGACAATGCATTAGGGTGGTAATGAATACAGCAACTTTCACTTCTTAGGGCTTGTTTACAGTAGGAGTTTATTATGCCTTGTTAGTCTGTGTACATTAGAAAGACGTGTATCCACACAACACAACTCTGAAAGCATACTAACCAGTTAGTTAATACGTATTCTTTAATGCACTTTGAAAATGTATTAAGTTAATTGCATATTGAGTTAGAGGTTTGAATCTGGCTATGTTAGTGTTGACCATAGCTCTTTATCATCTGTCAGCTGTTTGATCTTTGAGAAGCAAGGTGTTAGCCTCATTCTAGATACTAGTGGATAGGTGTGCACATAAAAATAACACCACCAGAACCATGATGTTGTTTTTTGTTGGCAATCTCTGCAGAACTACATGGTTATCTCTGAAGTGGTCCCTCCAGTTAAGCATTAAGGCACTCCACCAGTCATTGTGAAGAAGCTTGTGTTTGTTTTCTGTGTCTGTCTTGGAATTTGATTAAACAGAAGACTTGAATTCCAGGATACTCATTCCAGTACCTTTTTGTACCTACATTAAGGAACAGAATTTAAAATGTAGGTTTTGAGTGCCAAGTTGCTTTGATATTACTTCTCTAAAGGAGAATCTTGACAACCCGTTCAGATTTGTTGAAGGAACAATCGAGAATGGATTAAAGAGAGCCATTAGAATTAATTTGGACTTTCAAAAAGTCTTTGATAAAGTTCTCACTGGAAAATATTAGTGTCAGAATTGCTTCTCTGCTTTACTCTTGCACTGGGTGGGGAATTGCAGAAGTTGGTAACTTACTGAAGTCCATATGTGCCCCCTCTCTGTCCTGTTTGTGGCAGGGAAGTAATGGCTGCACAGAATCTACTGTCCCTCTTGCACATGGACCCAAGGTCCAGGGATGCTGTACAGGGGATTGTAGGTGGAGAGTATGATTTAATCCTCTTTATAGCCTGTGTGGCTGTGGTAAGATCACTCACAAGCTGCAGTTACACTAGATAGGAACAAATTTTACAAGGCATGTCAACTATTGTACTTCAGGACAGTGGGCCCCTAAATGCCTGATCCAGCACTCCCTGAAGTCCATGTTAGTCTTTTCATTGATTTTTAATGGGACGTGGATTGTGTCCTAACTGCCTGGAGTTTGGAAGACTCTTCCCTCCCTATATAGGCAGCAATATTGTGTAATTGTCTAGTATGGGTGATTTATACTTACAAACAAGGTACCAGACTGGATTGGCATATGGTTTATAGGTGGAGAGTACAATTTAATTCTTTTACATCCATGTGGCTACGGTAAGATTGCCCACAATCTGCTGTCACACTACAGAGGAACAAATTTAATAAAGGGATGTTATGTGAATTCCTATTACATTATGCTTTATAAAGCATAATCATATGATATTGAGTTTAGAACATCTATTAAAAAAAGAAAAAAGGCATAGCAGGGAAAAAAATGAACACTGATAGAAATGATTTTCTTATCTTCAGGGTAATAACCATTTACTTTCTTCTTGCTGATTAACTTAAGGGGCAGGGAGGGAAGACAGCAGATTCTTATCTCACTATGATACTTATAGGTGAATGTAGGCAGCAACAGCAAGTGGGCAATAACTGGCTGATATAGACAATAAGTTGTCTGTCCTGTCTGGTTATGAAACAAAAGATCTTTCAGGGTAAAAGGCAAGATTTTTGCACTGCCTAGGCCGTAGTATCTTAGTTCCCCAATGTATTTAGAAATAGAAATAATAGTATGACACCTCTCGGAATGGGTGCTTATTTAGGCCTGTTTCTCTTTATTTAATTTAAGATCTGCAAGGACAGTTTTAAAGGTATTGGGTAAAATTTTCAAAAGCACCTAATAGACTTAGGAGTGGTGACTTTTAGTGGGAGGTAGGCTTCAAAGGGTATGTCTACACTACGGAATAAGGTCGAATTTATAGAAGTCGTTTTTTTAGAAATTGGTTTTGTATATTCGAGTGTGTGTGTCCCCACAGAAAATGCTCTAAGTGCATTAATTCGGCGGAGTGCTTCCACAGTACCGAGGATAGAGTCGACTTTCGGAGCGTTGCACTGTGGATAGCTATCCCACAGTTCCCGCAGTCTCCGCTGCCCATTGGAATCCTGGGTTGAGATCCCAATGCCTGATGGGGCTAAAACATTGTCGTGGGTGGTTCTGGGTACATATTGTCAGGCCCCCCCTTCCCTCCCTCCCTCCGTGAAAGCAAGGGCAGACAATCATTTCGCGCCTTTTTTCCTGAGTTACCTGTGCAGACGCCATACCATGGCAAGCATGGAGCCCGCTCAGGTAACCGTCACCGTATGTCTCCTGGGTGCTGGCAGACGCGGTACGGCATTGCTACACAGTAGCAGCAACCCATTGCCTTGTGGCAGCAGATGGTACAGTACGACTGGTAGCCGTCCTCGTCACGTCCGAGGTGCTCCTGGCCACGTCGGCTGGGAGCGTCTGGGCAGACGTGCGCAGGGACTAAATTTGGAGTGACTTGACCAGGTCATTCTCTTTAGTCCTGCAGTCAGTCCTATTGAACCGTCTTATGGTGAGCAGGCAGGCGATAAGGATTGCTAGCAGTCCTATTGCATCATCTTCTGCCGGGCAGGCAAGAGATGAGGATGGCTAGCAGTCGTACTGCACCATCTTCTGCTGAGCAGCCATGAGATGTGGATGGCATGCAGTCCTTCTGCACCGTCTGCTGTGAGCCAAAGATCTAAAAGATAGATGGAGTGGATCAAAACAAGAAATAGACCAGATTTGTTTTGTACTCATTTGCCTCCTCCCCCGTCTAGGGGACTCGTTCCTCTAGGTCACACTGCAGTCACTCACAGAGAAGGTGCAGCGAGGTAAATCTAGCCAAGAATCAATCAGAGGCCAGACTAACCTCCTTGGTGCACCTAAGTTATTGTTCTTATTGGAACATTTCTTATTGGAACCCTCCGTGAAGTCCTGCCTGAAATACTCCTTGATGTAAAGCCACCCCCTTTGTTGATTTTAGCTCCCTGAAGCCAACCCTGTAAGCTGTGTCGCCAGTTGCCCCTCCCTCCGTCAGAGCAATGGCAGACAGTCGTTCCGCGCCTTTTTTCTGTGCAGACGCCATACCAAGGCAAGCATGGAGGCCGCTCAGATCACTTTGGCAATTAGGAGCACATTAAACACCACACGCATTATCCAGCAGTATATGCAGCACCAGAACCTGGCAAAGAGATACCGGGCGAGGAGGCGACGTCAGCACGGTCACGTGAGCGATCAGGACATGGACACAGATTTCTCTGAAAGCATGGGCCCTGCCAATGCATGCATCATGGTGCTAATGGGGCAGGTTCATGCTGTGGAACGCCGATTCTGGGCTCGGGGAAACAAGCACAGACTGGTGGGACCGCATAGTGTTGCAGGTCTGGGACGATTCCCAGTGGCTGCGAAACTTTTGCATGCATGAGGGCACTTTCATGGAACGTTGTGACTTGCTTTCCCCTGCTCTGAAGCGCATGAATACCAAGATGAGAGCAGCCCTCACAGTTGAGAAGCGAGTGGCGATAGCCCTGTGGAAGCTTGCAACGCCAGAGAGCTACCAGTCAGTTGGGAATCAATTTGGAGTGGGCAAATCTACTGTTGGGGCTGCTGTGATGCAAGTAGCCCACGCAATCAAAGATCTGCTGATATCAAGGGTAGTGACCCTGGGAAATGTGCAGGTCATAGTGGATGGTTTTGCTGCAATGGGATTCCCTAACTGTGGTGGGGCCATAGACGGAACCCGGAGCACCAAGCCGCCGAGTACGTAAACCGCAAGGGGTACTTTTCAGTAGTGCTGCAAGCTCTGGTGGATCACAAGGCACGTTTCACCAACATCAACGTGGGATGGCGGGGAAAGGTACATGACGCTCACATCTTCAGGAACTCTGGTCTGTTTCAAAAGCTGCAGGAAGGGACTTTATTCCCAGACCAGAAAATAACTGTTGGGGATGTTGAAATGCCTATTTGTATCCTTGGGGACCCAGCCTACCCCTTAATGCCATGGCTCATGAAGCTGTACACAGGCAGCCTGGACAGTAGTCAGGAGCTGTTCAACTACAGGCTGAGCAAGTGCAGAATGGTGGTAGAATGGTGCATTTGGACGTTTAAAAGCGCGCTGGCGCAGTTTACTGACTCGGTTAGACCTCAGCGAAACCAATATTCCCACTGTTATTACTGCTTGCTGTGCGCTCCACAATATCTGTGAGAGTAAGGGGGGACGTTTATGGCGGGGTGGGAGGTTGAGGCAAATCGCCTGGCTGCTGGTTACGCTCAGCCAGACACCAGGGCGGTTAGAAGAGCACAGGAGGGCGCGGTACACATCAGAGAAGCTTTGAAAACCAGTTTTATGACTGGCCAGGCTACGGTGTGAAAGTTCTGTTTTTCTCCTTGATGAAACCCCCCGCCCCTTGGTTCACTCTACTTCCCTTTAAGCTAACCAGCCTCCCCTCCTCCCTTTGATCACCGCTTGCAGAGGCAATAAAGTCATTGTTGCTTCACATTCATGCATTCTTTATTCATTCATCACACAAATAGGGGGATGACTACCAAGGTAGCCCAGGATGGGTGGTGGAGGAGGGAAGGAAAATGCCACAGAGCACTTTAAAAGTTTACAACTTTAAAATTTATTGAATGCCAGCCTTCTTTTTTTTTTTTTTTGGGCAATCCTCTGTGACGGAGTGGCTGGTTGGCCGGTGGCCCCCCCCCCACCCCCCACCGCGTTCTTGGGCGTCTGGGTGTGGAGGCTATAGAACTTGGGGAGGAGGGCGGTTGGTTACACAGGGGCTGTAGTGGCAGTCTGTGCTCCAGCTGCCTTTGCTGCAGCTCAACCATACACTGGAGCATACTGGTTTGGTCCTCCAGCAGTCTCAGCATTGAATCCTGCCTCCTTCATCACACTGCCGCCACATTTGAGCTTCAGCCCTGTCTTCAGCCCGCTACCTCTCCTTCCGGTCATTTTGTGCTTTCCTGCACTCTGACATTATTTGCCTCCACGCATTCGTCTGTGCTCTGTCAGTGTGGGAGGACAGCATGAGCTCAGAGAACATTTCATCTCGAGTGCATTTTTTTTTCTTTCTAATCTTCACTAGCCTCTGGGAAGGAGAAGATCCTGTGATCATTGAAACACATGCAGCTGGTGGAGGAAAAAAAAAGGGACAGCGGTATTTAAAAAGACACATTTTATAAAACAGTGGCTACAGTCTTTCAGGGTAAACCTTGCTGTTAACATTACATACATAGCACATGTGCTTTCGTTACAAGGTCACATTTTGCCTCCCCCCTCACCGCGTGGCTACCCCCTCAACCCTCCCCCCTCCCTGTGGCTAACAGCAGGGAACATTTCTGTTTAGCCACAGGCAAACAGCCCAGCAGGAACAGGCTCCTCTGAGTGTCCCCTGAAGAAAAGCACTCTATTTCAACCAGGTGACCATGAATGATATCTCACTCTCCTGAGGATAACACAGAGAGATAAAGAACGGATGTTGTTTGAATGCCAGCAAACATACACTGCGATGCTTTGTTGTACAATGATTCCCGAGTAAGTGTTACTGGCCTGGAGTGGTAAAGTGTCCTACCATGAAGGACACAATAAGGCTGCCCTCCCCAGAAACCTTTTGCAAAGGCTTTGGGAGTACATCCAGGAGAGCCGCGAATGCCAGGGCAAAGTAATCCTTTCACATGCTTGCTTTTAAACCATGTATAGTATTTTAAAAGGTACACTCACCGGAGATCCCTTCTCTGCCTGCTGGGTCCAGGAGGCAGCCTTGGGTGGGTTCGGGGGGTACTGGCTCCAGGTCCAGGGTGAGAAACAGTTCCTGGCTGTCAGGAAAACTGGTTTCTCCGCTTGCTTGCTGTGAGCTATCTACAACCTCATCATCATCTTCTTGTCCCCAAAACCTGCTTCCGTGTTGCCTCCATCTCCATTGAAGGAGTCAGACAACATGGTTGGAGTAGTGGTGGCTGAACCCCCCTAAAATGGCATGCAGCTCATCATAGAAGCGGCATGTTTGGGGCTCTGACCCGGAGCGGCCGTTCGCCTCTCTGGTTTTCTGGTAGGCTTGCCTCAGCTCCTTCAGTTTCACACGGAACTGCTTCGGGTCCCTGTTATGGCCTCTGTCCTTCATGCCCTGGGAGATTTTGACAAAGGTTTTGGCATTTCAAAAACTGGAACGGAGTTCTGATAGCACGGATTCCTCTCCCCATACAGCAATCAGATCCCGTACCTCCCGTTCGGTCCATGCTGGAGCTCTTTTGCGATTCTGGGACTCCATCATGGTCCCCTCTGCTGATGAGCTCTGCATGGTCACCTGCAGCTTGCCACGCTGGCCAAACAGGAAATGAGATTCAAAAGTTCGCGGTTCTTTTCCTGTCTACCTGGCCAGTGCACCTGAGTTGAGAGTGCTGTCCAGAGCGGTCACAATGGAGCATTCTGGGATAACTCCCGGAGGCCAATACCATCGAATTGTGTCCACAGTACCCCAAATTCGAGCCGGCAAGGCTGATTTAAGCGCTAATCCACTAGTTGGGTGGAGTAAGGAAATCGATTTTAAGAGCCCTTTAATTCAAAATAAAGGGCTTCATCGTGTGGACGGGTGCAGGTTTACATCAATTTAACGCTGCTAAATTCGACCTAAAGTCCTAGTGTAGACCAGGGCAAAGTCAGTTTTCAAAATTTTTTGAAAACCCATTGGTTGCCTAGGTTGACTTACGTACCTTTACAACTTTATTTTCATTACGTTTTGATCCCAGATTACATTTTCTTATGCATAATGATCTTTCATTCTCTAAATCTGTGAAGAGAACAACTATGAAAAACCGTTTCTGTACAGGTTTCAGAGTAACAGCCATGTTAGTCTGTATTCGCAAAAAGAAAAGGAGTACTTGTGGCACCTTAGAGACTAACCAATTTATTTGAGCATAAGCTTTCGTGAGCTACAGCTCACTAGACGATGAAGTGAGCTGTAGCTCATGAAAGCTTATGCTCAAATAAATTGGTTAGTCTCTAAGGTGCCACAAGTACTCCTTTTCTTTTTGCGTTTCTATACACTATTCCAAGTTACAAAGTCTATGACTGATGTTCCATATTCCAAAATGAGCGTGACCACACAAAGTAAAACCTTTGGCTGAAATCCAGGCTTAGAATGTTGTTTATTATCTCATGGAAGTGATTTTTTTGCTTTTTTTTTGTTTGTTTGTTTTGGTTTATCCAAATGTGCAATAAAACTTTAGTTTATTTGAAAGAATTGCTTTGTTTTTCTTTTTCCATATAGGAGTGGGTTGGACAAGTGGAAATAAGTGCCCTTTCTCTTATGTACAAGTAAGCAAAATTTGAATACTATTTAATGTTGTATAATGGGAAAAATGCAACCTATTTCAATTCATCAGGTGTATATATGAAGTATTTGGTTAATTAAACATTATTTGAAAAATTTGGTCTTTAAATAATGGATCATTCATGTTGAAAAACCAAACGATGTCAATGAAATATTACTTTCAAAGTACTAGGTGAGCTTTAGGTGCATGAAGTTGCATGTTACTTTGTATGAGGTTCTATGCGGTTTGCATTTTAGGCAGCCAGTGAGACTCAATTTTAGAGCCATGAACTCTGGACAGATGAAAGATGATAGAACTGCTGGTGAGGACATATTTAATCTCTAAGGACAGGCTGCTGGTGGTCTTGTTGCTTCATTACTTTTTGCTGGATAGTTATGGGCCAGATTTATCCCTAGTGTAGACAGGCGCAACTCCATTGAAGACAGTCATTTCACTTGCTTGCACCAGTACTGAATCTGGATTTATGTCTCTAGACAGAACCACTTACCTGACCTCATAACTGGAGGGGGAAGTCTGGTGGTGAAATAAAAATAGATAAATTGCTCTGAAGGCAGGATATATTTGCATCCAGGACCCCAAGTGTTAAACACCAAGACAGACACACACCAGGGAACCTCCTCTTCTCATTAGCAAGTGGTGGGAGGAGTGTGGTGCTGGTATTTCCCTGCAGAGTGAAAAATGCAAGAATCTTTTCAGCTTCACACCGCTACTGGGAAAGCCGGGGCAGCAGCAGAGGCACTGGCATGTTTAGAGGGGAAACCACCACCTCCTCTTTCTGGAGGAGGTGGGAGGAAAAATCGTGTTTCCCTTCCCCCTTTCTGAGAAAAGAAAGGGAAGCGAGAGGAGGTATACATTTACAGGCATAGGGAGGGATGACCGGCTACTCTTGCCAGACACTAGTCAAGAAAAAAAATGGAAGATCAGACCAGTTTCTGCTCCATCCCAATCGTTGTTACTGGCCTTTTGTTGGCTGATGTCTGGTAATTTTTTCTAGATCTCCTGAAAAAAGATGGCTTCTTTGAAAGATGGAAGAACTTAATGATCAAGGAGATTTAGAATACATTTTTCCTTTCCAAACTATTTCTTCTTGATTTGTTTTTAGAATATTTTTCTCTCTCTCAAAATTTACCTATGAACACACTAATTAATCTTGCAGAGTTTATTAGTGTTTCTGATTAGATTAGGAGACTAAGAAATTGGAAAAAACAATAGTGATTACTGAACAAAGAATTAAAATAGTGGGAATTTTATCCAAAGGATAAATACAAAAGATAATGATGGAGATTGATAGATATTCTCTTTCACTCACACTCTTGTGGAACAGAAAAGGCAAATAAGATAGCATGTGGGATTTAACTGTGAATTTTCCAGTTCTTGTTAGTTTGTATCACTTTTGACATTTTATGTGCTACTTTTTATGGTAATAAAAGAAAAAACTTCTCTTTAAATGCAAATTTGGAATAATATAGTTTAGTTAAGTTATAATATGGAATAGGCTCTTTGTGTGTTTGTGTTGAATCCTTCTAAGTGTGATATGGAAGAGTTATTTCCACTTGAAAAGCCATCACTGCATTTGTGCAACATCTACTTGGCAACACATACCTTTGTACAAGGTGAATCTCAGTGCTGGATTGACAGCTTTGGAGATGGAAATCCTCTAACTGCACAACAGTTCAGTGTGGCAGGGATAGTACAAACTTCCTCATGTTGCCTCACCAATGTTCTTCAACTCTGTTATAGGAATAAGAAACCAGTCTCCATGCCTGTTAATATATTATTAATATTTATATGCAAAGCAACAAATGAGTTTCAGTTGGTTACCATATTACATTAGCCATTTGACAAGAAATGAAACAAAATTAAGAGGCCTCTATACACTGTTGTTTTTACTTCTTGATTATAGTACCTTAACCATTCTAAACTAGTGGAGTGAGAAGTTCTATGAGAATTTTGAATAGTTACTTGGGAGAGAAAGGGAGAAACATCCTGACTTAAACTAAACTACCTTCTGCATTTGTCCAGATTGTTAATGCTTTGGTATTTATAACTCTCAATTTTATGGTCTGATGTTTCCAAGCTTAATTTTTACTGGTTTCATACAGTGAGATTCTACGTTAACTGAGTATAATGGATTTATATATCATGTTATTGTTTAGAGGAATAGTATTGTATTCATCTGCAAGGTTCACTTGTACTTTGGGCTGGTCGAAATTCTCTGAATCTGTTTTTGGGCAGAAAATTGAGGGTTGTGGTTTTTTTTTTTTTTTTTTTTTTTTCTTTAGTGCCTAGTTTCCATGGTGTGTGTGGGTTTGTTTTTAATCAGAAAACTGACATATTTTGACTTAGAAATACTACTGTGGTACTGCATGGAAGTCAGAGTTCAGTTGCCTCATGACCCCATTGTCCTCTATGGACTGGGTTTCCCCAAGACGTACTGTGGCCTAGGATTCCCATGATGCACTGCTTTCCCTCTCCGGGCTGGTGAAGGACCATAGTGCACCATAAGAGATGTAGTCCAATCAGAGAGCTTAGCCTATAGAGGAAAATAAGACGAGGCAACCAAACTATAGCTCCCATGAGGTACTGCACCAGGAGTTCCAAAATATTTTGGTATTTGAATTTCTGCTGAGAAAATCAAAATTTTCTGTGGCAAATAACCCCCCCACCACCACCCCTGCTCTGCTTATACTAATGTTACTCACTATTCTTGATTGGTTGTTTTTTTTTTGTTTTTTTTTTTTAAGCAGTCTTATCCTTAGATAGTCCTTGAATTTTCGCTTGGATTCTCACTCTGAATATATTTTCACTTGAATTCTTGTTTTTTCTAGGAAGGATTTTATAATATATCAGGAACCAAATGCTTCTCCTTCACGTGTAACTGAAAATGGCTTTCCTGACAAGGTAAAACAAAACCATCCAAAAATATTTTTATGACTAATGTAAGATGCAATTATCAAATAACATGTTCTTAAAGTAAATAGGTAATCACAAGTCTCATTACTCAATACACAAGCAATGTATATTTTTAATAGCCTAGGACTTGTGACATTCTCAAACTGTAACAACAGTCTTCTCTAATGAAATATGAAACAACAGTAAAATTCTCAAAACAGTGTGGCCCCTAGTTTTGGACATTTAATGGAACAATAGAATGAAATCATAACTTATGTCTACAGAAATAACTCAAATTGTAATATGTTTGATAGCTATTTGGTTAGGTATTAATATGTAGTTGGCTTATTTAAAAAGGGGTCTTAAATTCCTTAGTATTGTACATGTTTATAATATCAAATTATCTGCTACAAATCAAACCTCTTACATACATTTTTCTGTATTACTAGAATTTTTCTATTTGACTAGATCCAGTGAATATCCATAGAAAATTATAGTATATTTTTTTCTCTCTAGTAATTACGAAGCCCTGAAAATTTTTCAGCACAGTATGTGGGCACATAGCATCTTTTTTTAATGCAGTTCTGTGATCACTTTATAAAATGAACATGAAAAATCACTTGTTTAAATATCCTTTCTTTCCTCTTCTCTAGATACTACTGTGTTTTTCAAATGGAAATCACTATGATATTGTTTATCCTATAGAGTATACAGAAAGAGCTGCTTTGTGCCAATGTAAGTACTATTTTGGCAGGTAAGCTTTGCAGTAAACTATATGGTTTCACCAAAGGCTCCAAAAAGTGATTGCCATTTGTTTTGAGCTATTAATAAATCTTCATGTAGAGCTCTTTTCCTTTGCTTAAAGTATAGTTGTACCTAAACCTACCATTGTAGTGATGTGGTTTTCAACTCGTGTAGAACTACAGTCAACAAAGGCTGCATGATCCTGACCAGAGATTTGGATTATGATCTTGTCATCTTTTGAGACATGATGAAATTGATTGCGTATAGTAAAGGAAAGAGAGAGATCAGTATTTATCATTTGTAAGGCTAAATGCAAAAGAAATAGAAAAGGATAGCCTAGGTTAGTTCCTCTTTATTGGGCCTGGATACTCTATCATTGAGACTTCAACCTCCTAATTCATAGTGAATTGCATTATCACTTGGCCACAATGCCAGTTTTATATCTGTACTCTAAACAATAAGAGAAAATTTGTCAATGTTAATCTTAGAGTCCTTGCATGTCTGAATTTCCACTGAAGTCAGGTGTGTTAATGAGCATGAATGAGAATTTTTATTAGTATTGCAGTAATGCCCAAAGGCCTCTGTCAGGTATTAGGGCCCACTGTGCCAGGTACTCTACCGACATAGGCCTTCATTCTTCAGTGGGGCACAGTGTGCATGCCCATCCAATTGCACGACCCCAAAGAGCTGAGGGCTTAGTTTTTAGTAGTGCTGAGCATCCACAGTTGAAATCAATGGGAACTTCAGGGGCTCTGCACTTGTAAAAATCTGGTGCTTATAATCTGTAAACGGTTATTCCATTTCTTCTTCACCTAACATTTCAAAAAGTTTTCTTGACACTATTTAAAATAACCTCTCAAATGTTGAGTAAAATCTCATTTACAGTCATTAAATCCTAACTGATTTCTCTCCCAGCTCTTCTTTATGAATTGTTGTATGAAAAAGTGTTTTGTACTGATGTGAATAAAATCCTAGTGGAACTTGGTGTGACAGAAGAAAATAATGGTAGCAGTGAAGTGTCTGATTCAGATTCAGAAGACGACAACTGCAAGTAAGGGATATTTTAAAATTAATTATTCAGTTATGGTTGAACAATTCACAGTGATTAGATATTCAGTAGAGCTCCTGGCAGGAAGCAAAATGCTATGTGTCATTCTTTTACTTTCAAGAGGGAGGAAAAAGGTCAAGTGTGAATTGTAATGCTCATGAAAGTATGAAATTTGTACTGTTCACTAGATCTTATATAGGATTTTGTGGTGCCTTCTGCAATCAGAGGGGTGGTTTTGCCTGCATTCCAGGTTTGGCTCACCTGTAGTAGAGGAAGTTCTATCACTGCTGCATGCCCCCTCTTCCTGTCAAACCACAGAAGCAGCTCTGTGGGAAATTTGGCAGTGTTCCAGCTCCATATGGGAGGGAGGGAATGTAATGAGGTATGAGGGTTGTCTGTGTAGGATTCTCCTCCTGCTGAAAACCATTGGAGGAAACCACTTCAGAAAGAAGGTCAAATCCTGATCTTGTTTAAATGTGTGTAAATAGTGAGTAACTCCATAGACTACAGAGGAATTATTCCAGATTTACACTCGTGTAACTGAGAGCAGAATTTAGACAAGAATCTGCTTCAACTTGTGATGCTTCCTTCTCTGTGGAATGCCCACTGGGAGGGGTCCCAGGGCAACTGGGGGAGCCCTTGGCAGCATGGCTTTTGCAATGTATCAGTATTTGAATCCTTATGAGCATATGATGCTAAATAATGTATTTTTGTAACTGAGGGCATATAGTCATTTGAGACTAGACTGAGACCACCAAACTCTTCTTTCTTTTTTACTTTCCAGATTTCCAATGAGAGAAAGCTAGTGCTTGTAACCTTACTCCTGTCTCAACACAAATTACATACAATTTGCTGCTTTCGTTAAGCAGTATTTTAAAATTATTTTTTCTTGTTTTTAGGGAAAAGTTGAGTTTAGTGTGTGTGTTCTTAATTATTTATCTGGAGGGAGTTTTATTTTTTTTTTTTTTTGAGGAAGAGTGAATCTAATTTTCATAGAAATTAAAATTTTTGCCATAGCTGCTATTATGTAATGAAGAAAGCAGTAAACTGTTCAAATGCAGTTCTTAGAAACAAATGATGCTTTTTTCCCTCTGTTCATGGGAAGCAAATTTTCTAATAGCAGCAGGTGTAGAAGATGGGGGGAAAATGAGAAAGTAAATATGAGTTGCTTAAATCGCCTCATTTGTTTCTTCAGATGAGTTGGGTTGTTTTCTCTCAGGCCTGTTTGCTAAAGTCTTAACTAAAGGACTTACATTTCCTGTTTCAAACTTTTACTGGGTGAGTTGCTAATCTGATTTAGAACTGTACAGTCTATACTGAATTTTATTTGTGAATGTAATGAGAGTAGCTTTTATTTTGGGGAACTTCATAATTATGCCTCTAAGAGCAATATATTCACCATTGCATATAGTGTGAAATTTAACTTCATTATGAAGGTTATGGGTAATTTTTGTGTACAATATGGAAGGTATTTCTGACCAGTTTGTGAATCCTAATTTTAACGGTGTCATTTAAAGCATCTTCTTTTTTACAGAAGTAAAACTGCTGCAGTTAATGATATGAATGGATTAAAGTCTTTTTCTGGCAACAAGGTATTTTTACATTAACACTTCTTTCCCTCTTAGTTGTACTTGGCTGTATTTTACAAAGGTTACTGTTTCTCGAGTAACTTGAGTTTCTTCATTTTTAAATATGGTACATTAGGAGAATTATATAGTTGTTAAAATTATATTCAAATCTGCATTTGAAATCTCAGGGGTTAGGGGCTATCCTTACTGTTGCTTAGTGTCTAGTTTTGTTGCTGTATGTTAAAAGGAAATTCCCTTGAATTAAACTTCCATAGCTGTTAATGCTTTTATGAGCACCTAACTGCTTTACATTCCAGTTTGAAGCTTATGTGAGTGATATGATACTAAATGAGCTGCTAGAAATCTCTATGTATTTGATCACTTGCTATTTTGTTCTGTTTTGTACAGCACCTTAGGAACAATGGAAATCCTATCTCATTTTTGCCTAGAAAAGTTCTTAAATCACTCAATCCGTCATTTTACAGAAATGTTGAATATGAAGTTTGGCTACAGTCAAAAGAGGGTAAGTTAGTATTTAAGGCCCCATTGAGAGCCCCTCTCTGTCAAGCTGATCTATAAGGGTGGGCCCTGTGGAGTCCCAAAAATGCTATGAGCAGGTGCAGGGATCTGCCCACATGTGTCAGCTTGCAGATTCAGGGCCTAAATAGTTATTTCAGTCCCAAGATACTAATGGGACAAAAATTTAATTAGATTGTTCTTTGTTGCAGTGCCTAAACTATATTTTTATAACAGGTAGAAAATTACTGTAATCTGACTGCTATATACTGATGTTGTTTACAGATCAGCAAAAACGGGATTTTTCCATTGCTGCTGGCATGCAATATTCAATTGGAGATAAATGTAAAGTAAGTAATTGGTTGAAATAGTAACTTCTATGCCTTGTGGCCTGGAGACCAATTTTTTCCTTGGCTTTTGGTTTAACTGCATTGTTAATATTTTCTATTTAAAATTTTTTGCTTACATTTAAATGAGTATGCTCATTTATTATGTGAATACCCTGAGTTGGAAACTCTGCCAGTAAAGATGCAGTAGGATGTGCTTGGGAAGTATAAAGCGTGATAAAATTTGTTGTGCAAAAGGCCTCAGTCCTGTGGACACTCATGTGCTTAACTTCCCAAGTTACATTCAGTAGGACAGTTGATGTGCTTAAACTGAATCACAAGCATAAGTGTTTGCAGTATCAGGGCCTGAGTCCTCATCCAAAAACTAACATTTGTGCCTGTCTCACAAACTTTTGCACCCAGTCTTAATTTTATGATGTGTTTTAGGCCATTTATTGTAGAATAAAATGGTTTATTTAAAAAAAAATCAGTTTCTAACTAGGAGTAAAGTAGTACTGTTTTGGGCAAGAACGCTGGGGATATCCACAGTGAAACAAGAAGACACTGAAGCAGAGTTAAAAAGATGGAGATTTTGCTATAAGCAGTGTTCCTAAGCATGCCCTGTGGATTCTGTTGCAAGTAATGGAAAGCTTGTTTATCTTCTTATATTCTGTACTAATAATGCCTAACTTAATGGTTGTAATATCCAGGTATCACATTATTGGAAAGGGGAAAAGTGACAGCTGTTCTTCTGAATTTCTTGATGAGAAAAAACAGTGAATCTTGACATAAAACAAAGTGGGAAAACTGTAATACTTAACTGTATTTTCATTATGCATCCAGCATTCTATTGTATTATTGTAATGTCTACGGGACCATTTGGGATTCAGGGCCCCATTGTGATAGGCACTGCGCATGCACATGCGTGCACACTCTCCATGCTCCTGGGATTTCACAATCTCTGTATATGACAGGATAATGATAGCTGCATTTAAACAACAAACCAAAAAACCCTAACAAACAAGTGGGCTGGGGAGAACAGGATAAGGATAAACAGTGAAACATACGTGATTAGTGTGGTGTGAGAAGCCTCAGCACCTAAAATGCCTATAAATGTTTTATTGTTTCTTAACCTTAGGAATGTAAACATTTTGTTTGCAGAAACCAGAGTTAATCATTATCATGACTTATTTTTTTTTTTTTTTTTTTACAGAAAATGAAATATATGTTTTTATTTAAAAAAGAAAAACACTGACAAAATGATTGTTTCAGGAGGGAAACTTTTGAAAGGACTGGTATTAGTGTTCCCCATGAGACTACATTAATAAAGTCCCATCTGTGTCAAAAAATGTTTTATGCTGGAATTTTAACCAAGCTGAGCATTAGGACTCTTTCCAAACAGTATGTTGCTATTCTCTTCTCTAATGTGTCACTTTAAGTTTCAGAGTAGCAGCCGTGTTAGTCTGTATTCACAAAAAGAAAAGGAGTACTTGTGGCACCTTAGAGACTAACCAATTTATTTGAGCATGAGCTGTAGCTCACGGAAGCTTATGCTCAAATAAATTGGTTAGTCTCTAAGGTGCCACAAGTCCTCCTTTTCTTTTTGCTTTTAAGTGTTGTTCTGTGTTGGTTTGAAAGCTGTGATTTCTCCAACACTTCATAGAGTAGTGCTGTTGGGGACACTTTTTTTTTTTTTTTTTTGTATAAGGTCATTCAAATAAGTAGTATGGGTTAAAGTTTACCTTTTATTATTTTGACCACCATCACTGAAGCAACATTTCTTGATGTCTCCCAGGACTTCTGTTATTGCCAAGGGAGCAGTTGCTGACATTGCTGGGTGTTCAAGGGTTAAATCTTCCCTTTTCTTTGTGTTCTTTATGTAATACTCACAACATCTTTTTCCTTATAATTTTTCCACAGGTGCGCTTAGACCACAATGGGAAATTTTATAATGCCCATATCCAAGAGGTTTGCTCTGAGAATGGGCCAGTTATTGTTTTTGTAGAAGAGCTTGGAGAAAAGTAAGTAAACTTTTCATATATAAATTTGTCATATAGAACTTTATTAATGCAGCTTCCCCCTTCTTAGTGTTTTGACACGATCTGCGTGATCATTTTGACATAGCACTACTTCGGATAAAGGGCTGCGTGCATTTCAACAGCAGCTGAAACTGTCTGAACAACAGTTACGTTACTATTATAAAAGGGTGAACTTACTCCCCAACCCTATCTACACACAGCATAAAAATATCTTGTAGCTGTGTACCTCTATAAATTATGGTGTATATATTAGGGCTGTCAAACAATTAAAAGTATCATGTGATTAAAAAATTAATTGCGATTAAACAATAATAGAATACCATTTTCTACATTTTCAAATATATTGATTTCAATTAGAACACAGAATACAAAGTGTACAGTGCTTATTGTATTGGGTTGTAATAAAAAATAAATATAAAAGTACTGTAGTGCAATCTTTTTATAATGAAAGTTGAACTTACAAATGTAGAATTATGTACAAAAAATAACTGCATTCATAAACAAAACAATGTAAAACTTTAGAACCTACAAGTCTACTCAGTCCCACTTCAGCCATTCACTCAAACAAGTTTGGTTACAATTTGCAGGAGAAAGTGCTGTCCACGTCTTGTTTACAATGTCATCTGAAAGTGAGAACAGCCTTTCACATGGCACTGTTGT
Organism: Eretmochelys imbricata; assembly: GCF_965152235.1. NCBI lineage: Eukaryota > Metazoa > Chordata > Testudines > Cheloniidae > Eretmochelys > Eretmochelys imbricata. Next base: position 57,638,100 of record NC_135575.1, on the reverse strand, counting down.
AGCCGGCATCGCAAGGTATTTATGTGGGGACCTGCATGAAAAACCTCCTAAGCTTATCTTTACCAGCTTAGGTCAAAACTTCCCCAAGGTACAAAGTATTCCACCCGTGGTCCTTGGAATGGCCGCTACCACCACCAAACTAATACTGGTTACTGGGGAAGAGCTGTTTGGACGCGTCTTTCCCCCCAAATTACTTCCCAAAACCCTGCACCCCACTTCCTGGACAAGGTTTGGTAAAAAGCCTCACCAATTTGCCTAGGTGACTACAGACCCAGACCCTTGGATCTTAAGAACAATGAACAATCCTCCCAACACTTGCACCCCCCCTTTCCTGGGAAATGTTGGATAAAAAGCCTCACCAATTTGCATAGGTGACCACAGACCCAAACCCTTGGATCTGAGAACAATGAAAAAGCATTCAGTTTTTTACAAGAAGACTTTTAATAGAAAATAGAAGTAAATAGAAATAAAGAAATCCCCCCTGTAAAATCAGGATGGTAGATATCTTACAGGGTAATTAGATTAAAAAACATAGAGAACCCCTCTAGGCAAAACCTTAAGTTACAAAAAAGATACACAGACAGAAATAGTTATTCTATTCAGCACAATTCTTTTCTCAGCCATTTAAAGAAATCATAATCTAACACATACCTAGCTAGATTACTTACTAAAAGTTCTAAGACTCCATTCCTGTTCTGTCCCTGGCAAAAGCAGCATGCAGACAGACACAGACCCTTTGTTTCTCTCCCTCCTCCCAGCTTTTGAAAGTATCTTGTCTCCTCATTGGTCATTTTGGTCAGGTGCCAGCGAGGTTACCTTTAGCTTCTTAACCCTTTACAGGTGAGAGGAGCTTTCCCCTGGCCAGGAGGAATTTCAAAGGGGTTTACCCTTCCCCTTATATTTATGACACGCCCCCCAAATCTCAGCTAGGGTGAAACACTGGCTGGGATTTCTTCCTGGAGCTCTCGGAAAAACAGAGTTAATAAGACACATGCATCTCTAAATATACTACCAAGTACATAAAGACTAACAATATTTTCCACATCTTAAGGACGATTTTAACCAGTTGATTCTGGGAAACTTTCACGGGAGAGTGCATCAGCCACTTTGTTAGAAGCTCCTGAGATGTGTTGGATGTCGAAATCAAAATCTTGGAGAGCTAAACTCCACCGAAGAAGTTTTTTGTTAGTTTCTTTGACGGTGTGAAGCCATTTTAGTGCAGCATGGTCGGTTTGCAGGTGGAAACGCCGTCCCCAAACATATGGGCGTAGCTTTTCCAGAGCGTAGACAATGGCATAACATTCTTTTTCAGTGACTGACCAGTTGCTTTCCCTCTCAGACAGTTTTTTGCTGAGAAACACTACAGGGTGGAATTCTTGATCAGGTCCTTTTTGCATTAAAACTGCTCCCACACCACGCTCGGATGCATCTGTGGTTACTAGGAACGGTTTGTCAAAGTCTGGGGCCCTTAGTACAGGGTCAGACATGAGTGTCGCTTTAAGCTTGTTAAAGGCCTTCTGACACTTTCCAGTCCACTGAACAGCATTTGGCTGTTTCTTTTTGGTTAGGTCTGTCAGTGGGGCAGCGATTTGGCTGTAGTGCGGTACAAATCGTCTGTAATAACCGGCCAAGCCTAAGAAGGATTGAACCTGTTTCTTTGACTTTGGGACAGGCCACTTTTGGATAGCATCCACTTTGGCCTGTAGGGGGTTGATAGTTCCTTGACCCACCTGGTGTCCAAGGTAAGTCACTCTGTTTAGGCCTATTTGACACTTCTTAGCCTTAACAGTTAGTCCTGCCTCCCTTATGCGCTCAAGGACTTTTTGTAGATGTTCCAGGTGGTCTGCCCAGGAATCCGAAAATATGGCCACATCGTCAAGGTAGGCGACTGCATATTCTCCTAATCCCGCTAGGAGACCATCTACAAGTCTTTGGAAAGTGGCGGGTGCATTTCGCAGCCCGAAAGGGAGTACATTAAATTCATACAGCCCGAGATGTGTGATGAAGGCTGACCTTTCCTTGGCAGATTCATCTAGCGGTACCTGCCAGTACCCCTTGGTTAAGTCCAAGGTAGAGATGAACTGGGCCCGTCCCAGTTTCTCTAATAGTTCATCTGTGCGTGGCATTGGATAGTTGTCTGGGCGAGTTACAGCATTTAGCTTACGGTAGTCCACGCAAAAACGTATTTCCCCATCTGGTTTGGGAACTAGAACCACTGGAGATGCCCATGCACTTTCAGAGGGGCGGATTACACCCATCTGTAACATATCCTGGATCTCCCATTCTATAGCAGTTTTAGCTTGAGGAGACACCCGGTAAGGTTGGACCCTAATTGGGTGAGCATTACCTGTGTCAATGGAGTGGTATGCCCGTTCAGTCAGTCCTGGGGTGGCTGAGAACGTTGGCGCGTAGCTAGTGCACAGCTCCTGGATTTGCTGTCGCTGCATACGCCCAAGGGTCATGGAGAGGTTCACCTCTTCCACACCACCAGCACATTTCCCTTCGTAGTAGACACCTTCAGGCCATTCAGCATCATCTTCTCCCTGGGCTGTAAACTGACAAACCTTTAATTCTCTGGAATAAAAGGGCTTTAGAGAATTAATATGGTACACCTTAGGCTTTCGGTTGGAGGTGGGGAATGCTATGAGATAATTAACAGCTCCCAGGCGCTCCTGGACCGTGAATGGCCCTTCCCACGATGCTTCCATTTTATGGGCCTGGAGCGCCCTTAAGACCATGACCTGGTCTCCTACTTTGAAGGAACGCTCTCTGGCATGTTTATCATACCAGGCTTTTTGCTCTTTTTGAGCATCCTGTAAGTTTTCTTTAGCAAGGTCTAAAGAGGTTCGGAGGGTGTTTTGTAGGTTGGTTACAAAGTCCAGAATGTTAGTTCCTGGAGAAGGTGTAAATCCCTCCCATTGCTGCTTCACCAACTGCAATGGCCCCTTAACCTCACGGCCATATACAAGTTCAAATGGGGAAAACCCTAAACTGGGATGTGGTACAGCTCTGTAGGCAAAGAGCAACTGCTGCAACACTAGGTCCCAATCATTGGAGTGCTCATTTACGAATTTACGTATCATGGCCCCCAAAGTTCCATTAAACTTCTCCACCATGCCATTTGTTTGATGGTGGTAAGGAGTGGCAACCAAGTGATTTACCCCAGGAGCTTCCCAAAGGTTTTTCATAGTTCCTGCCAGGAAATTAGTCCCTGCATCTGTGAGGATGTCGGAGGGCCAACCTACCCTGGCAAAAATGTCTGCTAGTGCCTGGCATACACTTTTAGCCCTGGTGTTGCTTAGAGCTACTGCTTCCGGCCATCGGGTGGCAAAATCCATGAAAGTCAGTATGTACTGCTTTCCTCTGGCTGTCTTTTTCGGAAAAGGACCCAGAATATCCACAGCTACTCGCTGAAATGGAACTTCAATGATGGGGAGTGGTTGTAGAGGGGCTTTGACCTGGTCTTGGGGTTTTCCCACTCTTTGGCACACCTCACAAGACTGGACATAGGTAGAAACATCCTTGCCCATTCCCTCCCAGTGGAATGACCCCCCCAAACGGTCTTTGTTCCTGTTCACCCCAGCATGGCCACTAGGGTGATCGTGGGCTAAGCTCAAGAGCTTGGCCCGGTATTTAGTTGGAACTACCAACTGTCTCTGAGGATGCCAGTCTTCCTGGTGTCCACCAGAAAGAGTTTCCTTGTATAAAAGTCCTCTTTCTACAACAAACCTGGATCGATTAGAAGAGCTGAGAGGCGGTGGGTTGCTCCGTGCCGCTGTCCAAGCTCTCTGGAGGCTTTCATCTGCTTCCTGTTCGGTCTGGAACTGTTCCCTTGATGCTGGAGACATCAGTCCCTCATTGGATTGTGGACCTAGGCTTGGTCCCTCTGGAAGCAATATAGGGGATGGAGCTGTTTCTGTTGACTGTGAACCGCTCTCCGCTGGTGCACTATGTTGGGATTCAGGCTCCGGCTGAGCCTCTTGTGTAGGGTTATCGGCTGCTGCCAGTTCAGGTTCAGTGGGGCCCTCTGGTGTTGAGGTTGCAAGTACTGGATTCAGTGCTGACACAGGGTCTGGTGTTGGTTGTTCGGCTGGTTCCGGTTCTGGGACTGGTTCCGTCTGGGTCTCTGGGACTGGATCCACTACTGCTGTTGCAGACATTGGCCTAAGGTCCAGGTCCATCACCTCTGACTGGGTCCTGATAGCAGTTTCCGGAACAGAGCTAGGCCTCACGGCTTGTTTAGCCTGGCTGCGGGTGACCGTTCCCACCCTCTTGGCCTGCTTCACATGATTGGCCAAGTCTTCCCCCAACAGCATGGGGATGGGATAATCATCATAGACTGCAAAAGTCCACATTCCTGACCAGCCCTTGTACTGGACAGGCAACTTGGCTGTAGGCAAATTGAAAGAGTTGGACTTGAAGGGTTGAATCGTCACTTGGATCTCTGGGTTGATTAAATTGGGGTCCACTAAGGAAGCATGGATAGCTGACACTTGTGCTCCGGTGTCCCTCCACGCGGTGACCTTCTTCCCGCCCACACTCACAGTTTCCCTCCGCTCCAAGGGTATCTGGGAAGTATCTGGGCCTGTGGACCTCTGGTGTGATTCCGGTGCAATGAACTGTAATCTGTTGGGGTTCTTGGGGCAGTTGGCCTTTACATGCCCCAGCTCGTTACATTTAAAACATCGTCCAGCTGACGGGTCACTGGGGCGAGGAGGGTTGCTGGAGAACGGGGTGGCAGGACAATAAGGGGTCTGGAGGGTTCTTTGGGAGGTAGGTGGGGCCTTGGGCGGCCCCCGGTAATAGGGTGTGGTCTGGGGTGGTCCCTTCTGGTCTCCGCTCCAACTGCGACCAGTTTTCTTCTTCTCTGCCACCTCCACCCATCTGGCTCCAATCTCTCCTGCCTCGATTACAGTTTTGGGTTTCCCATCTAGGATGTATCTTTCTATTTCCTCAGGAACACCCTCTAAGAATTGTTCCATTTGCATTAGGAAGGGCAAATTTACTGGAGATTCAACACTTGCTCCTGATATCCAGGCATCCCAATGTTTCACAATGTGGTAGGCATGTCGGGTAAATGACATGTCTGGTTTCCACCTTAGGGCTCTGAACCTCCGACGAGACTGCTCGGGTGTTATCCCCATTCTGACTCTCGCCTTGGATTTAAACAGTTCATACTTGTTCATGTGTTCTTTAGGCATTTCAGCTGCCACCTCAGCTAAGGGTCCACTGAGCTGCGGCCTCAGCTCTACCATGTATTGGTCAGTAGAGATGTTGTACCCAAGGCAGGCCCTTTCGAAGTTTTCTAGGAAGGCCTCAGTATCATCGCCTGCCTTGTAGGTGGGGAACTTTCTGGGATGGGAAGTGGTACTTGGAGAAGTATTACTAGGGTTTGTTGGGATATTCTGCTGAGCCTTTATCTTCTCCATCTCCTCCACATACTTCCTCTCTTTTTCTTTCTCCTCCAGTTCTTTGTCCCTCGCTTCCATAGCTCTCCTGTGAGCAGCCGCTTGGTGTTGTTCTGCCTCCCTTTCTTGTTCCTTCTTCAGCTGCATGAGTTCTATCTGTCTTTCATGTTCCCTTTGTCTTTCCTCAGCCTGAAATTTGGCTAATTCGAGCTGTAGTCGAGCCGCGGATTTTGCCATTCTAACCTCTCTGTTTTTAACTAACTTTACACCCGAGGTTTAGAAATAAACAAACAAAACTTGGCTGTAAAATTTTGCTGTGCTGGAATAGAATACCTATTCTCTGATAGTGATTGTCAGCCTACAGAAAAAGACAATTCCCTTGTCTCTGTTCTGGGCCCAACTTAAAGCAAAAAACCTCCAAACTACTTGGAAACCTGCTTACCCAGCCCAAAGAAAAAAAAATTCCCTTTCAAACCTGTGCTCCTTGTAAAACAAAAAAAATCAAAATCCTAAAAAAAACACCCTGCCACTTTTGTCTCCAGGCAAATGGGTAGAGCACACCCCCCCTATTTACTTTTTGGAAGAAAAGAAAAAAAAACAACTCTGGGTTGGAAGACTGTGAATTTCCCTGCAGGAGTTAAGTACCCTGCCTCCAGGCAAAGAAAACCTGCAATTCACAAAGATAATCCCCTTTTGTCTCTGCTTGGCCACAAAGCAGAGAAAAACAATCTGCTTTCAGTTTCAACTGCTTTCTGGACTTCCTTTCCAAAGGAAAAAATAATTTCTTTTTAAAATCTGTATTTCTAGTTCAAAAAATCTCAACTGGATCTCAAAATGATTTCAGGTTAATCCCACCACTATGCCACCATGTCAAGGTTCCTCCCCCACTCTGAACTCTAGGGTACAGATGTGGGGACCTGCATGAAAAACCTCCTAAGCTTATCTTTACCAGCTTAGGTCAAAACTTCCCCAAGGTACAAAGTATTCCACCCGTGGTCCTTGGAATGGCCGCTACCACCACCAAACTAATACTGGTTACTGGGGAAGAGCTGTTTGGACGCGTCTTTCCCCCCAAATTACTTCCCAAAACCCTGCACCCCACTTCCTGGACAAGGTTTGGTAAAAAGCCTCACCAATTTGCCTAGGTGACTACAGACCCAGACCCTTGGATCTTAAGAACAATGAACAATCCTCCCAACACTTGCACCCCCCCTTTCCTGGGAAATGTTGGATAAAAAGCCTCACCAATTTGCATAGGTGACCACAGACCCAAACCCTTGGATCTGAGAACAATGAAAAAGCATTCAGTTTTTTACAAGAAGACTTTTAATAGAAAATAGAAGTAAATAGAAATAAAGAAATCCCCCCTGTAAAATCAGGATGGTAGATATCTTACAGGGTAATTAGATTAAAAAACATAGAGAACCCCTCTAGGCAAAACCTTAAGTTACAAAAAAGATACACAGACAGAAATAGTTATTCTATTCAGCACAATTCTTTTCTCAGCCATTTAAAGAAATCATAATCTAACACATACCTAGCTAGATTACTTACTAAAAGTTCTAAGACTCCATTCCTGTTCTGTCCCTGGCAAAAGCAGCATGCAGACAGACACAGACCCTTTGTTTCTCTCCCTCCTCCCAGCTTTTGAAAGTATCTTGTCTCCTCATTGGTCATTTTGGTCAGGTGCCAGCGAGGTTACCTTTAGCTTCTTAACCCTTTACAGGTGAGAGGAGCTTTCCCCTGGCCAGGAGGAATTTCAAAGGGGTTTACCCTTCCCCTTATATTTATGACAGAGGCGCTAAAGATTCATATGTCCCTTCATGCTTCAACCACCATTCCAGAAGACGTGTCCATGCTGATGATGGGTTCTGATTGATGATAATCCAAAGCAGAGCAGGCTAATACATGTTCATTTTCATTATCTGAGTCAGATGCCACCAGCGGAAGGTAGATTTTCTTTTTTGGTGGTTTGGGTTCTGTAGTGTTGCTCTTTTAAGACTTTTGAAAGCATGCTCCACACCTTGTCCTTTTCAGATTTTGGAAGGCACTTCAGATTCTTAAACCTTGGGTCAAGTGCTGTAGCTGTCCTTAGAAATCTCACATTGGTGCCTTCTTTGCATTTTGTCAAATCTGAAGTGAAAGTGTTCTTAAAAACGAACAACATGTGCTGGGTCATCATCTGAGGCTATAACTTGAAATACATGGCAGAATGTGGGTAAAACAGAACAGGAGACATATAGAAGTACCATCGAGAAGTTCAGTCACAAATTTAATTAATGCTTTTTTTTTAACGAGCATCATCAGCATGGAAGCATGTCCTCTGAAATGGTGGCCGAAGCATGAAGGGGCGTATGAATCTGGCACGTAAATACCTTACAACGGCGGCTACAAAAGCGCCATGCGAACACCTGTTCTCACTTTTCAGGTGACATTGTAAATAAGAAGTAGTCGCCAGTATCTCCCATAAAAGTAAACAAACTTGTTTGTCTGAGTGAGTGGCTGAAATAGGACTAAGTGGACTTGTAGGCTCTAAAGTTTTACATTGTTTTGTTTTTTGAGCGCAGTTATGTAACAAAAAAAACCCCTACATTTGTAAGTTACACTTTCACAATAAAGAGATTGCACCACAGTACTTGTATGAGGTGAATTGAAAAATATTTCTTATCATTTTTACAGTGCAAATATTTGTAATAAAAAATAATAATATAAAGTGAGCACTATACACTTTGTATTCTATGTTGTAATAGAAATCAATTATTTGAAAATGTAGAAAAACATCCAAAATACATTTATTTAATACATTTCAATTGGTATTTTGTTGTTTAACAGTGCAATTAATCACTATTAATTTTTTTGAGTTAATCGCATGACTTAACTGTGATTCATCGACAGCCGTAGTATATTTATTCTTTAATAAACTCAAATTAGAGCATTTTCTGTACAGACTCCCAACCTAGACAGCATGATATTGTCCCACCAGAGAATTACTGGTACTGCTTCTATAATTGGATGCTAGAACTGAGGCTAACTTTTTATGTTAAAAGTGTTGTGAAAGGGAATAGTAGACTCATGTAATAGCTAATTAACTCTTTAGTCTGCCTGATTTCGTACAGAAAGAGCTGTGTGTTGATTGAATTAATAGTCATGTCTTTATCCCCAGATAGCATGACAACATAATGGCTCAGTTATCTGAGCCATCTCCCTTAAGTTCTATTGCAGGTGCTGTAACTTCTTCCTCACACTCTCTCTCACAAAATAACTCCTGATCACATGATAAGGGCTGAGGATAATTACTGAGGGAAATCTCCCCAATGCTAAGGTTTGAGGAGATCAATCCAGACAGGGAACACTTTCTCTTTCATAGCATTGGGAAGGAAGGAGTAAGACACTTGGCAATTGTGATGTCATCTTGCAAGATTGTATTTTATTTTGCAAATTTCCTCGAGTTTTATATTAGAACTACCTTAAATAGGTGCATGGAGTAACAGTCAGTTACAGTTCAAGTTAAACCATTAACTCATCCACTCCCCACCCACCAAACTGAATATCTTCATTTCAGATAATTCAAATGCCACTTTCGGTTCATGCTACCTGCCTAGATAAAAGCAAGCAATACTCACTAATTTAAAGTTAGTTTATATCCCTGTCTATATCCCTAAATCTGTAATGTTCTTGGGGAATTTATCTGCCCAGTTTGCTGCTCTTTGACATTCTGAAAGATTAAGATGGAAAAGCCCTGTAGTTCCCAAATCAGGGATATATGTATGTGTTTGTCCACAAAGCTTTAGAAAGTGCTGATAAATTGTCTGTCTTGACTTGATATTTTCTGTAGTTTGCTTTAAAATGACTACTTAGTGAAGGGAGGAAAGGTAGACATTAATAGAATGTTCTTACTACCCTTCTGCCTTGTCTTTTGTGTCAGGATGTTAAAGTATCTATTTAATATGTAAAAACAGATAAGCTATTCTCCCTCCCTTCTCTATCTAATGAAACTTGTGTTTGGGTTATTTTCATTAGTATCTTTATGAGTTAAAATTGTGTGTGTTCTGTACAAATTGTTGAAAACTGTTTCAGTTTGGAATCCTATTTCTGTTTGAGAACTCAAAACCATAATACTTTTAAACGTACGTGTGTGTGTGTAAAATTTTTTACTGTCCTGGTTAAGCCTCATGCAACAGGTAAAACACAAGAGCAAAGGAAACTTGAATGTAATTCTCCCAGAAACGGAAGAGAGGCTTCTGTCACAGTAAACATCTGGTGTTAATTATACAACCCCAGTCCAGTCTACAGACCTTTTTATCTTTTCTCCCTCTGTTATGCAGGCATTCTGTTTCACTGAAAAGCCTTAAACCACTTCCACAGGCATCTCCTATGGAGGGCTGGAATACTGTGTCAGGGAAGAAGATAAAAAAGTTCTCTACAGCATGTGGGCAAAATGTTCAGCCTGGTAGGATTCTTCCCTCTTCTAATTGTAGAAACTTTGTCTCTAGTAATTGTGAGAAAAATCTTATGAAATGGTTTTTGCATCTATGTCACAGAAGCAGACTGCAGAGGGCCAAAGAATCAAAGCAAGCCAATAAAAACCCAGTCAGTGCTACCTCCTCGACAACAGTATGCTGTGGGAACCAGACAGCATCAGTTCTCACAGTCTCAGCAGACATCTACTGAGCACAAAACTCCAGGCAGGAATCCCTCCCAGTCTGTAAGGTAAAATGAGAAATAAGATCTTCATTATCTTGGACCTTGGCCATTTACAGCTCAAAGGCTTTTGTTTCTTGTGCATCCCAGCTGATGATAAATACCAAATGTGACAGATATGGCAATATCCTTGAAAGACCTTATTGCATTAAGTTTATGTATTATTGTGGGCCAGGATTGTATGCAATCTCTTTAGACAGGAGATGTGAAAGATGTGAGACCTGGGAGTTCAACAGACTATACTGAATTTGTGCCAGGCAAGTATGGACTTTTGGGACAATAAGTGTTAAGTGGATTTTCTGGGGAATCCCTAAGGAGGGGTTAATGCAAATTCCCCAACTCTGGTTATGCAAAAATGTAGCCTTTTGAGGTTACTTCCTGAGGAGAGGGTCATTATCTGCTGATTACCTGTTAGAGAAGGCCAAGATCAAAGGCCTGAGCTGCATAAGGAAATGGCTGATCTGCCCATTGTGGGGTCTGTTTCTGGATCTAAAATAGATGGACTTGTAATCAAGGGGAAAATCTAGTTGTGGGTTTTGAAGGACTAAAATCAACCAGATCCCTGTGTTGGAGCTGGGTGTGATGTCTGGTAAGCTTTTTAGCATGTGTGCAGGTTCTTTTATTGTTTTCTCTGTAATGCTTTAACTCCAGAATAAATTTGCTTAGGAGAAGCAGTGTGGTAACTTAGAACTGCAGGCAATATACTGATCATAGCCCTCATAGAGAAAGCGGAGCACTGGTACTGTCTTTTTTTAAAGGCTGTCTGGCTTGCTGGGTATATCACAGTGTAGGGCAGGGAGCTGTGCAGCCTTAAAATCCCTGGTCAAAGGGAAATGAGATGTGTCTCCACCTTATAGAGGGGATGGCTGGGAGCTGGAAGCCTAAAGTGGCTGCCCTTGGTGGACTATGGGCGGGGGAGGGAATATAGTGTGTCAATTTCAGAACCCATTGCATGAAACTTGTGTTTAATTAAGGCAAAGAATTCGAGAGGATGCTAGTGTTTTGTTGTTTGTTTTTTTGCTGGCACTTTTATTATTATTTTATTAATAGTTTATGGTAGTGCGTAAGGGCCAACCAAGAATGGGGTCCCATTGTGCTAGGTGCTGTACAAACACAGAGCAGTAGACTGTTCCTGCCCCAAAGAGCTTACAATATAAATAGACAAGACTGACACCAGGTAGGGGAAGATATAACACACAATGTGATGGCAGCAAAAGTCATTTTAGTGCCGTGATTTTATTTATTTATTTTATGGCTAAAGGCTGTCTTGAGAGAGCCATTTAAGTTTCCAACATAGCCATTAGGGAAAAGAAGAAATAGAACTTTTTCAAAAGAAAATCCTTAAGTATAAAGTTAATCTCCATCGTAGAGGTCAGGATTTGTATGTGGATAGGAACAGATACGAATACTGGCAGTTACTTTAGAAACAGTAGTAAAATAATTAATGTCATTACATAAGTTGTTTTCAGTTCCCTTTTATATTGTTTGCTGTCCTGGTCTTTTGATTTTGCTATAGTGTGGAGGAGCACATGTACTATCCCCAGATCTGCTTTTGTTTTTGACAGCACATGTCCAAAATCACACTATAGCTATAGATCTAGGTACTTGGCAGATGATTTCTCTTGGGTTATGACGACTCTCTTTTTTCAGATGTTATCCAGGGACAAGATGCACAGATTTTATTTTGTAATTAAATAGCAGTTTCACTTGGTGAATTCAAAGTGCAAAGGATTAAATAATCTTTAGAAAATTTTCTACATTTGTCTATATTGTTTCCGACTAGTACTCTATTACCGAGAAGTAAAAATAAGCTTGTAACTGTCAAACTGTACATGTGTATACTTAAGCAAGGATGCATATAAACGTTAACATATTGAAAGAATTAATAGGAAATGTAGCATTGTTTCCTGAAGTTTGTTTGTTTTTTTTTCTGTTGTGACATTGATTCAGATCTTAATTTGACAGTGTTGTCAAACAGCAAAATACAGAATCTTTTTAGAAGCACTTCTAACTTTTGGTTCTGTACACTATTACTCATCTTTATTAGACTGTGATATTGAAATAAAATTTAAAATACTGAATTAGGTTATGAAATCTTGCTCTAAAACGAATCTTGTGTACAGGTTCATTACAGGACTTTGACATGGTGAAATGTTTGCTTCATTACATTTTTATGTAGTAGGCTGGAAAAGAAGGTTTCTGTATCTTTTATATAGTGAAGAAAAGTACATCACACTAATAAATAGCATTTCCGGTGCTGCCTTTAATCTTAAAGGATAGTGTATGCCTCCACCCTTCTTAAGGGATGTGAAACTAGCATTTCAGCTGCGGTGGACACTCACCAGCAGGCCAGCTCTGAACCATTCTTCTACAGCAGAGTTTCTGCTCACCTTTTTTTTTTCTCACTTGGATATAGTGGGTAGCTTTTAGTTTCAGATGTGGCCCAGAATCCTTTGTTTTTTTTCTCTCTTGGTACCCCCTTTGGAGCACAACTGCAGCCAGAGCAAAGCACTCGGATGAATATTTGGGAATTTATAGGTACCTCTTGCATATGATTGAGTAGAAACAGACATGTTTTTTCAAGGGGAAATGAGTTTGGGGATGAAAGGAGTTATTCAGGCAGTGGAGGGGCATTCATTTCCATCAGTGCCTACGTACCAGTGCATCTAGGACAAATCTTAGGTATTACATCATTTCAGAATAATTTAGAGAATACTTTGAGGCCCTCTTTCTCCACAATTCTTAAGTATTTTCTCCATTTAAAAGTTGGACTTGCGTAGTGTTGTAGTCCAATGACTGTCTCAATTAATTTTATATTTATCCTCACTATCAGAATTTTCAAAGTGCATCTAGTCCTTCATCTTTACTCAATCTGTTTCAGATTTGCTCTGCTTTTGCCAGCAGTCTTATGTAACTTGCATTGGCTGACAGTGTGGGATTCCCAAAAATGCTGGAGGGCAAAAGACAGCTCTGAGTTGACATAGAGATTTTATAAATCTAATCCACCTTTTCAATTTCTAATGTCTGAGATTCTATGGGTTTTGATTTTGGTATCTGAGAGAGGTGTCCTCTTTTCAAAGCATACAGCTCACTTTGGGCAGAAATGTAGCAGGTGGTGGGCATTATTGAAAAACAAATATTCTCTTACTGTTCATGACTATCAAACAAGGGCTTAATATGAAGCTTTTCTCAAATATGGGAATGCTTAGTTGTCCTCAATGTTTTCTGACCAATCTAAAAGTAAAAACATTTAATCAACTCAAATATGAAATAAGTATTTCATTTGTCAGAATGGTGAAAGCTACGGCCCACGTATTAACACAGATACTTTTTCCCCCTATTTTGTGTCCTTGGATGGACAGAGGAAACTGGGCCTGTTGAGCTGGAAGCTGATTGTCAGGATATTCAGGGCTATAGTAATCAGTTTGGATTAGGCAGTTATGACCATCTAAAGTAGCTTATTAGGATTAGCAATAAAATTGTTAATGGGGCCAGTCAAAATTTAGACTCAAATAGCCATGAATTCTTTGCTCTTGGTGGACTTCTTAATCTACTTTACCTGTGTCACTGTACCTCGGTGGGTCACAGCTGAGGATGTCAGTTCAGGACAAACTGTGGAGAAAAAGGGCACACTCTCACCCTAACCTGGTGGTTATTCTATCATTAGATTATACCAAGCCAGTTTAAAAAAAGTAAATTTCTGTCTCACCACAATAGTTAACAAGAAGCTAAAGATGCAGCCTCCTTAGGCCTTCCAGCCCTTGTCTCACCCCCTAGGCATTGGACTTTGGTTAGTTACTGAAAACCAGTGTAATCAAAAATAGGGTTCTTCTAATCCCAAGAGATCAGCCACATAGCCATGTCAATATATAACCCATATTTTATCCAATAATCATGCTGAGGAAAGTTTTAATAATAAAATAGAGTTAAAAACTGTTAATCATATACATACAAATAACTGCAAAGTCCTCATCAGGTTTGTAGCAGTGATTGAATAGACTGCTGACTTGTAAAGTCTCTCTGGTGATTTCCAAAAGATTGGAAGGTCCTCAGTCCATAGTTCAAAATGTTCCTTTTAGTTGTAAATCCACAGTCCAGAGAATCAGGGCAGGAAAAAGGCAAAATGGAGATATATCAGGGGTCTTCTATATCCTCTGCCATGTGCCTGGAAATGTACTGTCCCAAACAAAGCCCACAGCCCCTGCATATGGAAAGTTACTAGCCCAAGATGGAGTCCAAAGTCAAATGAGCATATGATATGTCCTTAAATGCTTTGACTCACAGGGGTAGCCATTGCCCATGTTCTTGCTGAGGCACCCACAAGAATAGCTATCTGGGCAAAAAGTTTCTTTTATGGTCCATAGTGAGAGCTAAGTGTCCTTGATGGGCCATCAATACGTAGCTGTCTGGCCTTAATATAAATTTTACCTGCTGGGTGTTACCTGGGAATACAGCACATGTGTATGCCTGTATGTAGCCAAAATTCTTAACTTCAGATATGAAAATGAAACAGGCATATAAATGGGATAATCATAATTAGAAAATCATAACTTTTCCATTGACACCTTACATGACATATGTTGTACAAGACTTGTAGCTATTGTATAACAGTTGGTAAAATCAATGACCTAAATGGTCATATTCAATCATTCATCATCACAACCTTTATATTTTATGGAGTATTCAAGTTTTTAGCCAAGAACAGGTTTACAGAGCTGTTTACTAGTCACCTTAACTTCCATGTGTTGCACAGTAATAAATGAGTAATATCTATCTCCGTATAAGTGCAGAACCACTACAAGAAAGAACCTAAGCATCCTCTACACACAGCTGTGGTTCTCAACCAAGGGTCTGGGGCAGGTTTCAGGGGGTCCGCCAAGCAGGACCAGTGTTAGACTTGCTGGGGCCCAGGGCAGAATGCTGAAGTCCCACTGCATTGGGCTGAAGCCTGGGACTCTGAGCAACTTAGCTTCACTGTACCCCCAGTGGCATGGGGCCGTGAGCAATTGCTCTGCTTGCTACCCCTTAAAGTCGGCCCTGGCTTTTATATGAAGAAAACCAGTTATGGTGGCACAGGTGGGCCATGGAGTTTTTATAGCATGTTTGGGGGGCCTCAGAAAGAAAAAGGTTGAGCACCCCCTGCTCTACGGTGTCTCTGAAATTGTAGAGGTTCTCGGACAAACGTTCTGCATTCTCCTGTGGATTTGCCATTGTCTTGAGGCACCAACAAATCACATGTTCTTGGCCGTTGTTTGCTATATTGTCGCAGTGACTGTGCAAAATTTGGAAGACTTAGTCAAGAAAGTAAAGTTGTGAGGGTTTTGTGTTTTAAGAGTACTTAGTCTTTTACTAGCTGGCATTTCAGGGAGAGAGGGAATATATTTTGTTTATATTGCTTCATCAGAAGTTCAGAATAACGCAAAATAACTTTAATAGCATTAAGAAGAAAAACATGTTTGTTTTGTGTATTCTTTTATTGAAATGCATTTATTAGCACTTGAATGTATATATTTGCCCTCTGCTAGGATGTATAATACCATGTGAAATAACTAAACAAAGGGAGAACACTCTATAAATTATAGGAGAAAATGCTCATGATCCAAACTTCTGTTTTAGTTTCTTCCCAGGTGGAAATAAAATGGAATATGTTGTAGATGGAACACACTTTTTTCTCTTAATCCTGATATTTGCAGTTACTATTTTACTATAGGCATAATGGGACCTGAATAGCTAGTACATTATGCTGTATTCTTTCAGCTTTCCCCAGTTGTAATTCTGGAGTAGTTGAACTCTCACACTTGGTATCCATTTTACTATTTCTTTGGCAGTTTTTTGGTCATCTTCCCCTACAGAAAACCAGACCGGGAGAGAGCTGAAGATCTAGACTACACTAGCAGAGATTGTAACTACTTTGGCCTGTCTCCAGAGGAACGCAGAACAAAGCAGGCCATAGAAGAATCTCGCTCACTTTATGAGATTCAGCAAAGGGATGAACACGCTTTTCCTGCTCTTTCTGTATGTATGCTTCAGTAATTGTAGGTAATAAGGTATTTTTTTAC
Organism: Eretmochelys imbricata; assembly: GCF_965152235.1. NCBI lineage: Eukaryota > Metazoa > Chordata > Testudines > Cheloniidae > Eretmochelys > Eretmochelys imbricata. The sequence goes on along the minus strand of NC_135575.1, from coordinate 57,621,932 downwards.
AACCTGCCAGTGAATTATTAATTTGAAATTTAGTTCTCCGCACTTGTGAACTTTTCTTATTACTTTTGAGAAGTTAAATGTCTTGTCTTGCATCTCTTCTGTATAAAGTTAAATAAATACAAAAAATAGAACTGTAGATCATAGATCAAGACACTTAGCAGTTTTCCTTAGAGAATTACAGATATAAGCATTGAGATGTAATGACTAGAGTGGTCACTGAGGCCAAAGAGCTCCTTGCTCCATCCATGTAGAAATGGATCATGTTCCAGCAGATCCTTTAGGCTCAGCTAGGTTTCATGCAGGGAATTTGTACATCCCCGGGACAATTACCCAAATGCTGCTTTTCCTTTGTGCAGAACTACTCTAGTTCTGTTGCTGTTGGCCCTCTATACAGACAGAGCTGGGAGCAGGATTTGTTCTGAAGTACAGTTCTACTCTGTCTCAATTTGTCCAGGTGAAATCTGTTTACTTAGAAGTAAAACAATGGCTTTTCTAACTGCCAGTTCTGCAAACTCAATCTGGGATCTGAAAATCAAGCAGTGCTCTAACTTGTTCATGTATCGTCCTCAGTAATGAACATTCCTTAGGTTGAATTCTGTTCTTTCTTACGTGGAACTCAATTATCTTCAGAGGAGTTGAATAGGTTTAACTGAGTGTGGATTTTAGTCCTTCATTTGAAAGTTGGTTGTCCCTTCTGTTGATGTATGAGTCAGGATGGAATTCAGCTTCATCTCCAGTAGCTTGTTGCCTCTGCTGAACTAACAGGAGTATAAAAAACATACTTTGCTTTGTAAAGTAAGCAGATATAACTCTTAATACATGCAGGGAACAGATCTGCTGGATAAGAAGCTGTTGTCTTCACATAATCACGCTTTAGAATTTTTAGTTTGGATTTTTTTTTTTTAATTTGTATTTCAGTCCGGCAGAAAACAGAAGTAGAGGAGACAGGCTGAAATACTAATAGGTGTTAGATTGTGAGGGGAATGGGATTTGAGAGAGACCTTGAGTGTCTTGCTCTTTGAGGATGACAATTTCCAGGCAGAGGGCCTGATTCTGCTTATCTTAAACTTTTCAATGGTGTTACTCCTGACTTCCATTGTTGTTCCTAAGAAGCGAATCAGGTCCAGAAGAGCTTTCTGGAACCTCCTAGTAAGTAAAGAGCAGAACTAGATTGGAGGAGACCACCATCTCGTTGTTGCAGTGTGGGAAATGCTGTGATGCACCTGCTCAAATATGGAAGAATATTGGGATTTTAAAATGGAAGAATTTATAGATTTTTAGAAGTGGAATAGAACCCCCTTAGGACTGTCACCTGATGTGCTGAGGCTACCTCTAAGCCTGTTTTACCTGGCAGCTTGGGACTTCAGTACCCTGCCTGGTTGTGCCAGACACTCTAGCCTGCTACAAACACAGACCCAGGTCTGAACCACGTCCCCTGAAAGCTGCAGGCTTAACTGAAAACAGCTTAAGAAGTGCTCCTGTCTCCGACACCCAGTTCCCAATGGGATCCAAACCCCAAATAAATCTATTTTACTCTGTATAAAGCTTATACAGGGTAAACTCATACATTGTTCACTCTCTAACACTGATAGAGAGAGATGCACAGCTGTTTGCTCCCCCAGGAATTAATTACTTGCTCTGGGTTAATTAATAACTAAAAAGTGATTTTTAGTAAATAACAGAACAAAATAAATTACTAAGCAAAATAAAACAAAAACCTGCAAGTCTAAGCCTAATACAGTAGGAAACTAAATGCAGGTAAATCTCACCCTTAGAGATGTTCCAAGTAAGCTTCTTTGACAGACTAGACTCTTTCCTAGTCTGGGTCCAGCAATCATACCACTGTAGTTACTGTCTTTTGTTCCAGTTTGTTTCAGGCATTTCTCTGGGGTGGAGAGGCTGTCTCTTGAGCCAGCTGAAGACAAAATGAAGGGGTTTCCAGGGGCTTATATAGTCTTTCTCTTGTGGGAAAATCCCCCTCCACAAGATGGAGTTTTGCTGTCACCTGGGCAAGTCACATGTCTATGAATGATTCAGCTTTTTGCAGGCCGATGCCATTGTTTTACATGTTCGTTTGAACATTCCCAGGAAAGCTTAGATGTGGATTGGCGTCTTCCAAGGTCCGTTGTTAGCTAAGCACTCCCAATTACTTGAATAAGCCCCTTCACGCTATGTTGACCAAATCTGCCTTTTGTGCTTCCTACAGCAAACACTTTAAGTACAAGCATAGAGCCAATGCTCATAACTTCAGATATAAAAATGATACATGCATACGAATAGGATGAATACATTCAGTTACAGGCATATTTAGCATAAAACATATTCCAGTTATGTCATATTTGCACTCATAAGCATATTTCTGTAAAGCATTATGGGGTGCAAAGTCACAAGCTTAATAACCTGAGCTCTTGACTCCGAGGTGAGCCACACTCTCTCGGAATGCAACAGTGAATTGGGTGGGTAGAAAATTTGAGATTAGAAGGCTGCTTCTTTTCTCTGCCTCCTGCTGAAAATAAACTTGCATTCATGGAGGCCAAGTGAGGTAATTTTAGATGATGGCACATTGTTTTATACGTTCCTGTGGCCAAGCCTTTTTATATGAAATGCTGAATTTTGCTTCTCTCAATTTCTTTAGAACCATTTAGTTTGTCAGGCTGCTATGCAGACCGCTGATACTTGCGTAAAGATCCGAGCTGTTACTGAGAAAAGAAACAGCAGGTGGAAGGCAAATGTGGAAGAGCGAAAGGATAAAGGTAGTGTCCAGAAAACATTTTCTTTTACTAAACTTTGTTAGCTTTTATATAAAAGTAACCAAGTCTGGGATTTTCAAAGCTGGGGATGTGCCTATATGTGGATTTATGCATCTGACTGGGTACATGAGGGTAATTTTTGTGACAATAGTCAAGTGCAATGTAGTTGTATGCTTTGGGGAGAAGGTGCTTGTTTTTCTTGATTTATGGGTATGGTCTTTGGGTCAAACACCTTTCATAGGAATTTTCAAATTATGTGGGATGGCACACAGCAGGAGCTAAATGCTGAAAAGCTAGGTCTTCTGACCCACATCAAAGTAATTAAGTGCCGGTTTATATTGAAATTAGCGCCAGATTAGAGTTGCAGAAACTGCTGATGGAGAAATGCCAGAGATACTTGCTCAGGTGGAAAGAGGGTTCATCTAAGAAAAAGCAAGTAAAAGGGGTTAGTGCCTAAAGTCTTATCTTATAAAATTGTAAGGGTAGGGGAAGGAATTGAAAGAAGAGTGTGTGAGTGAGAGCTTGAATTGCAAACATATTTTTAAATTTAAATAGTGCTGGAGAAGGGTGAGAGGTGTGAGATTTCCTTCTCCCATATTCCTCAATTCTTTGTGTATTTGTCTTTGTGTATTTGTCTTGGAGGAAAGATAGGGTAACTAAGCTCTCCTACTTCTGGTGGGGTTCATTTTGTGGTGGCGATGGGGAAGAAGGTTGCAGTTGTATAGTGGGAGAGCAGACAATTGTTGTGTCAACACAAAATGCAGCTGCTAATCTGCTTTCTGGCCTTTGTCTTGTTATATATGAACTCTGTGAATCTGTTCCCTGCTTCCCCTTTCTTTACTGCGTCATGTTGAAGCTCCTTGATCTTGATTTCAAGGATCTATCCTTCCCCATGTACCTATTTTTGCCTATTTTCACCTGTCCCCTTTTCTCCTCTGCTCTGATAAAGACAAAAAGGCATTGAAGCTCCTACATCTGATTCACATTTTTTTGAAAGTCCCTGCATCAGGCAGAGCAGGGACCTGAACTTAGGTCTTCCACATCCAAGGTGAGTGACCTAACCACTGGGCTATTGGCTTTTCTAAGATGCGTTGGTCTCTCTCTTTTTTTTGTGAAAATTTTCATAAGGTCTTGGTTTTCATCCCAATGCAGAATGAAAACAAATTCTGAAACCTTGAAAATTTTTGTGAAACAGAAATTTTGTTTTCCAGCCAGCCCTACTTATTTCGGCTTATTCTGCTTTCCACGTTTATGCTATTTTGAAGTAACATATAATTGACCTGAGGTAGAAAGGTCATGATGTATCTGAAGATTTAACTTTGGAAAGACAAGTTGTTATACTGGCTGAAGTAGTCTCTAAGGTGCCACAAGTCCTCCTTTTCTTTTTTTGGCTGAAGTTGTGACTATGATAAATGATTTGATGCTTCATTTACGATGTTATATCTTTTGGTATTACAGATTCAAATTCCAGGCAGGTCCACTTCAGTCAGAAGTTTGAGTCAAATTCATCTGAGGTAATTTAAAGAAAAGACCAAAGCAATTCTTTCTCTCTCTCCCTCCCATAATGTGCATTAAGCAGCACAGCATAAGGTGGCTAGCAGAGAGGTAGCTGTCTTCAGCGCCAAGGCTGCTGCTGCTGCTTTAGTACTTTCTGTAGATTATTGTAGGAAGGAGACTTGTCTTATTTTTGAACTTCCTCAGAACCTTTAAGAGTCTGATTGTGGTCTCTCTCTGCAATGTAAATTCTACAACTTGGGCTATTAAGAGCACTTCTGAACCTGGATCTCTCTTTGCTAGTGTACCCCATATGTTCGCAGTGTGAGTCTCTGTTCCCCTCTAGTGGTTGGACCTCACAGATTTGAGTCTGGCATGGTTTAGGATCTAGAGGTTCTCACTGTGATTCCCTGCGGCCAACAGATCATCAAGAGGCATCACATTAGGCTTGCCATAGTAGCAATTTGATAAACACTCATCTGATGGCCAGCCCACCTTTTTAACAAAGTGTTGTGTGCTTAATATCTTTTATTGGCCTTTTTTTGTAGAAGAAAAATAGAGTAGCATTGACTCTCCATTTTAACTTTTGTAATAGAAGAATGGTGGAGATGACAAGTATCCAAAAGCTTCATCTCCTTTGAAACAAGGAAAGACACAATCTCAATCTCCTGCTGAACAAGTAAGAAATGTTTGTTTAACTTCTGTTTTTTTCAGCCATGAGGCCTCCAGGCATTCTTGCCATCACAGCCATATAGCTATTGAAGACAATTACTTGGTATTGTGGTAGTGCCCAAAGCCCCCAGTTAGGATTGGAAACCCATTATGCTAGGTGCTATATGAAGACCTGGTCCCTATCCAAAAGATCTTGCAATTTAATTGTAAGGGTCATTCCAGGAGTTTGTGAGTAAGGGGTTAATCCACATCCACCTTTTAAGTGAATGCTACTTGGGTTAAACACTTTCTCTTTTTTCCCCCTTCAGCTTTTTCACCTTCTGTGACTTTCCCAGAGACCAATATCATTCCCTCTACAACATTCCCAGCTCCTGCTGGTCTAGGAAATTGTTCAAACAACTTTGGTTATGTTTTGATAGCATCAACAGGCATTGTGGTTGTTACCATCCTCTGATCTGTGGTATTGTAGCACAGTATCATACATGATGAGTATCTGAGCAGGCCCACTGCTTCATTTAATCAGTGGCTTTTCTTTTTGGAAGTGAAAAACAGTAAATAAATTTATTATTGTGAGAGTTGCTGAATTTACTGCCTGGAGATGGGAGCTTGATATTCATTCATGGTATCAACCTTTTCTGGAGGGGTGACCCCTAGGATGAGAGGGTAGTTCAGTCTCCATGCAGTCAATGAACAAGACTAAAGGTGGCTACGCAGTTAGGATTCCTATTTTGTCAGTAGCTTGTTAGCTAATGTTACTAGATGGTGTTTTGCTACTGTGACAGTGGCAGCCTGGTTAAGTCTAGATTGTCAAACCTTTGTGAATGGAATAGAATTTAGGCTCTTATTCTAAGTAAGCATTATCTGTGAGCCCTACTAACTTCTCTTGGTCTCTTTGCTTTATAGAAACTGACAGCATGCTTACCATGTGTAACTCCAACTCCCGCTCCTGCCTTCTCTGAGGTGCATTTGCCTCCTACAGTGCCTTCTATTCCAGCCATTGTGCCAGCTTGGCAAAATGAGCCAACTTATCGACCAACAGGTTAGAAGAAATCTTCTTTGGTCTACTTCAGAGACTTATTGTACCATGTTCAGAATGGTCTGTGTGTAAAAAATGACTTCAAATTGTCTGAGTGGGATTTTGAAAAACAGACATTGAAAGATAATTAGAATACTCAACTCTCCTAGCTGCTTTTGAAAATCCCAGTTAGCTTCAGTTGTCCATATAAATGTCATTGCTAATTAAAATAGTTTACATGACCCTTTGCCTCTTAAGGGAAGAGGGGTTGTGGGAAGTATTACTATTCCATTTCAGCCTGGGTCACTTAGAGATTCAGCTGTAAGATTCAATTCCCTTTTGTCTTTAAGGGTATTTTTAAATAATGCAAGTGATAAGATTTTTGTTACCACTTTTGGATAGACTGTTGTACAGTCCCTTTCTGAAAACTGTTTTTTGAATTGAGCCTTCATTTTCCTTCAAGCTTCATTTCAGGACTCATGCCCCTCTTTATCATCCTAAATAATTAATCTTCCTGATGTTTTAATCCTTCAGTTACTTGCTATCTTATCTCTCATTAATGTACTTTAGCCAAATTCTGTGTACTCATGTCTTTCGCTCTTCCCTCTTTTTCTTAGGTATTCCAACCCAAATACCTGTTTCTTCATTGATGCCGGCCCCGACAACTGGACCTGATTCTGTTGTATCCCAGGCAACATCTGCTCCAGTTGCCGGAGTTCCTGTGTCAATACAAGCAGTTAACCAGCCTTTGATGCCTTTGCCTCAGACACTGAATCCTTATCAGGACCCATTGTTCCCTGGATTCCCTTTTAATGAAAAGGGGGAGAGAGCCATTGCACCACCTTATTCCCTGTGTAATACTGGGGATGATCTACCTAAAGGTAGGAAACCTTTATATCTTACACTCTTTCTAATGGAATGTCTTTGTTTAAAATCTGGATGAAGGAGAATGAAATGTATTCCTTTGTTTTGATAAGTGTTGAAAGATTTAACAGTTGCTGTGCTACCGTTCTTTGTATAAAAATAAGTAAATTGTACTGTTAATGGTAATTTTAAGTGGTGATATTCGTAACTCTATTGTGAACTTTTCATGGCTCATAATCTGATTCATGAATTTATTTTCTTATATCAGAAAAAGTCTGATTTTTGTGTAGCTTACATTTAAAAAAAAAAAAAAAAAAAGATTTCCTTGACCATATTGTAGATATCTGTTGCCTGTTATGGCAGTGAAAAATAGCAGATGGAATCTCATGTTGTTTTAATCAGAAATTTGAACCTTACTCAGCAGTTTTCTTAACTAGTGTGGGAAAAGGCATATTTTAGCATTTTAAAAAGAAAAATACAAGGAGTTCATGTAGAACATACCACACCTGACTGGATGGTGTGTTCATTTTGGTAGCATTCTCTCTTACATTTGTAAACTGAGTTCGGTTCCTTGAGCTATTAAAACTGGAATTTAAAACATGCAGTTGAGTTTCAGATCATCTTATCAGTCCAAGGGGAGTCGAACCAGCAGGCTGAAGTAGCAATATAAAGTGTTGAACTTTTCTCTACTAGAACTGTAGCTGAAAATTTGCGCTGGGTGGGAGGAAAAAGTGCGTGCATGCATGCATTTTTCTTAGTGTTAATTAACTTGATGTTTGTTTGTTTTTCTCTAGATAAAAGTATTCTTCGATTTTTCTTTAATCTTGGTGTGAAGGTAATTATCCAAACTCTCATCAATGAGATTTTTCTACTAAAAAATCTAATGACTAATGTTCAGGTTTCCGCCTCCGTGAGTTGTTTTTGAATTCCAGTATCTCAGAAATGGCTAGCTGAAATCACTTCAAATTTGAGCAAGGTGTTCTCTGCTGGCAGCAGGCTACACGTGCAAAATTTGGAAGTGAAAGGCTTGTTCACTGAGGTTTTTAGTGGTGACTCCAAAATTAGGCATATAATTTAAAGCAAGTCTCAAGTAAGAATAGGCTACCCTCTCTACCATATTTTGAAAACTTTTCTCTTATCTCAAATTTTATATCAAATAGTTTGCTTGAAAGATTTTGTTGAGATCTCATGCACAGCATCACTTTTGAGACTGGAGAAGTCATATTTAGGCAATTAATTCCTGGTCAATTAAATGTGTCAGAATAATCCATTTGGTGCTGAACATGTAAATGGAACCAAAAGACTGAAGACATGAGCTTTCTTTCTCTCTCTTTTCAAAGTCTATCTTTTAGCTAGAGTTAAAGTTGCAAGTATGTGCCAGTAACTTACAAGTAAAAACACCTTATATAAGAACGTTGTTGACTCTTCTTATTGCAGTGGCATGAATCTGAATTGGGGTCCCATTTATCGAAAAGCAATTGTTAGAAACGGAATTTAAACTTTAATTTTAAATTAAAAGAATTTAAAACATTTTGAAAACTTAGGTATGCATAGGTAAGACACCCAAACAAAATTCAGTTCCTGAATTGAGGAACAATCAAAAATTCTGAACTGATCCATCAAAAAACAGATTCATCTTGTTGGTGTCCACAAACACTAGAAAGCTTTGATTTGAACACTGCATTGGTTGAACTTGCTCTAGTTTTTATTGTGGCCATAAACAGTCCACAGAAGACATTCTTTACAAATTCACAGTTACATCAGTATCCTACTGAAGGCAGACATCCCCCATTTTTCATTAAGATTGCATATGCTACCAGTTACATCAGTGTCATTACATGTTAGTGTATCAATATATGCAAACATCATAGGCCCAGATCAGGAAATCAGAATACTTGCAGAAAAGAGCAAAAGTGAGGGTGGTGGTGAAGCATGATATACCAGATATGTATATATACAAAATTAGTGCTCTGTGCTGCGGTACATTCAATAGCTCATCTGCAAGCATTTTAAGTGTAGTGCATCTACAAATTTAAGATGTCTCTAGTTGTCTGCAAAGTACTTTAAGCTATTATGAAAAAGGATGACTAAGGGGAAATGGGAGGATGTTTGACTGTACTGTCACTGTACCAGTACAGTGGCCTTTTCCCAACATCAGACATCTGCAGCGAATGGCTGTGGATTTCCAGAATCCTTTAGAAAAATTCATGGTTCAAAAATAACAAAACTTATGTTTGAAAGAAACAAAGAAGGGAAGATAGGAGACTGGTGTTGCTATGGGGATAGAGTTAACAATGCTGTGTGACCATAACGGATTCTTTCCATACTCTACAATATTTTGGCTTTCTTTCCTATATTACCTTAACAGGTAATTTCTTGGGTTTCTGACTGTGGTTGTTTAACTGGAGCATTCTTATAAGGGCTAGTCTAAATGCTGAAATTTATCAGCGTAATTGTATACCAGTATAACTACCCATCTGAACACACTTGTTCTGGAATAATAATGCCTTTTTCTGTTTTAGCCTTTCACTTTGGAAGTGGTATAAATTAAACCAGAAAAAGGCAATGTTATTCCAGAATAAGTACCCATATGGGAAATTATACAGCTATAATATATATATGTGTGTGTGTGTGTGTGTATACAGTAAATCATCCCCATGCCTGCCTATTCTACCCATCTTAAGTTAATGACATAGTCTCTCAATTTTAAATCCATCTTAAATAAAGATTTTTGTTTATCTAGAGGAGCATCACGTATACCATTGTAGTAAATGCTCTAGCAACACTTCCATTCTGCACTTACAATTTTAAGGGAGGTAATTTTTTCAAGCTTTATTGTAAAAACTACCTCTGGTCTCAGACTTGGTACACCTGACTTCATCTGTGGAGTAAAATCGTTTGTGGTGTTTTTTTAATGACCAAATCTGGAAAAAAGATCTCTTCGGCTATCATAATTTAAAGAATGAAAAGAGAGAGAAGTTAGTGGTTTTGATAACTTTGTATAACTAGTCAAAGTCTCTGGTTTGGTTCACAGAAAATTAGCTGGCCATTAGTCAATGTTGTTGCTATGTATGTTAAAAAAATTTCATAGACCTAAGCTTGAAACTCACTTTGTGGATCATATGATTTCCATTGCTGGCAGTGTGCATTATTTAGGATGTAGTCTGTTATCTTCTGCGTAAGAACTGTCTTCTGGCTGAAGTACACTGACCAAAGAGTAGAATTGCTGACAACCTTGGAGGGCAGTTATGTCTTTTTCTCTCTTATAGAGAATCTCCTGGTCTGGAAACTGGCTGTTGGGTTACCATGCCCACTAATGCCACAGAAATAGCCACTGGTAAAATTCTCGGTGTCCTACAGGCTCTTTCCATATAGGCCTGGGAAATGTCAGCACCTTTAGTGGACATGATAATCCAGCAGCTCCCAGACCAAAGGAGAAGACGTACTTGCAGTAAGTGCAAACTGTCTATCTTCTGTTAGTGCATATTATTAGGTGGTGACAGAAATCCAGTTAATGGGCTGCAGAATGTGACCTTACTCAAATATGGCTTTTGAATTTTGTGGCAATGAGCCTCACTTCAGATGTCCGCAGATCTGTATGTGCATGTTTCAAGATGAGGTAACACTATTTTTTCCTCAGGATTTTGACAGAATGGATATGTGGGTTTAAGTGTCCATTTAACACCTATGATTCAAGAAAGTATCTAGAAAACCTGAACACACTTAAAAAGCATAGCTACAACTTAACTCGCTCTGTTATACTTTCTGTTGGTCTGTGTTTAAGCATTTTGACAGTGTTCTTTCTGTATAGTCAAACTGTTTCCCCTTTCACACAGCAATAGGAACTTAAAAAAAAAAAGATTGTAAAACCGTAAAAATAGGTCAAGGGACTTGCAGGCAGGCAGGCAGATAGATAGATAGATTTTTATATATATATATAAATAAAAACTACTTTTATCTCTTTTTAAAATAAATTGACTGGGTTTCAAGTTGACAAATGACTTTACAGTGTGATATTTTACATCTGTTTGTTTTAATTCCTTAGTAGACTGAAACATCTTTGTTTTGCAGGCATACAGCTGTCCCATGTGGGCACCACATTCTTATTTGTATCCTCTGCATCAGGCTTATGTAGCTTCTTGTAGAATGTACCCAAAAATTTCAGTTCCTGTGTATCCTCACAACCCTTGGTTCCAAGAGGCGCCACCAACTCAGAATGAAGATGAAATGGCACAAACAAACAGACACTTTCCTATGCAGAATGAGGCCAGATCCGATGATCAGAGTCTGCAAGTTGACACTAGGTCTCCATCATTGCCTCTGATTATATCTACAGCTCAGGTGTCAGAAAGTCAAAGACAGGTCTGTGTAGAATCCGAGAACCCGGTGCAAGCTCTTCAGTCAGATCAAGATGAGTCGGTGAGAGGAAAAAACATGTTCCTGCACCCTCCATTTGGACACAATCAATTTTTAGGAGCTGTTCCAATAGCACCTCCTTTTTTCCCTCACTTTTGGTATGGGTGCCCATTTCAGGGTTTTATGGAAAATTCAGTAGTGAGACCTAATGTTATGTCACCTGAGGACAAAGGGGCAGCTGTTAGCCCCTTAGCAAATATATATCTGGCTGAAGAATGCAATTCTCCAGTTCCAGTAACAAGTTGTGTGGAGCATCTTCGGAAGGTAGTGAGTGAAAGTAGCTCCAGTGCCATACCTCTCCCTGTGGCCAGTTTGAGCAGCGAATCTGATGTCCTGGATGAAACCTCAGCCAGGATGCCGAAGATGGAGCAAATATGTACTGCTGTTTCTCCTGCTAAACAAGTGAAGGCTGCACTACAGAATCGTTCTACACAGATGCAGGGGATTGAGAGGCAGACAGTGGTGTCACATGCTTCACCATCAGTAACAGAGCCACCAAAAAATGAAATGAAAAGTAATACTCCCGGTCATAAGGAAAAGCCAGAGAAAGCCAGAGATGCCAAGGCTACTGATAATTTACAGGCCAACTTGGTAGAAAGCAGGACACACAGAACAAGGGAAGAGAGCTCTGAAGATGAAAATGAGGTGTCTGATATGCTGAGAAGTGGTAGATCCAAGCAATTTTATAATCAGACTTATGGCAGTGGCAGAAGGCCAAGAAATGAATGGGGCTACCCTTCTAGTCGGGGAGGATACCAGTACCCAAGAAATGAAGAAGCCTGGAAAGGACCACCGAACAGAAGCAGAGATGAAGGTTACCAATATCACCGAAATTTTAGAGGGAGGCCATATAGAAATGATAGAAGAAGGGCAATCATGGGAGATAATCAGAGGGGGCATCTAGCATAGGCATGTCTTATTGGAAAGTTTCAAATGCCAATACAGATTTCAAGGAGAGACTTCTAAAATCTTCCCAGTTTTTTTTGTTTTGTTTTAAGATAGGGTACACTTGTAACCTCAAAGTAAGGCCTAGGGGGAAACGAACTCCTAGTCCTAGCATTAAGTTTCTTGGCAATTAAATATTAAGTTTGTTGGTTGAGGAATTTTTTCCAATTTCTGGAAGTAGAAAATTAAAATTATTTTAAAGTATAAAAACAATACAGTTCAATATTGAACTTTTTTCCATAGAGGTTTGAGTTTGTGATACAATAAAATGTTTACTGGAATGATACAAAGATAGTATTTGACATGATCTAGGTTCTAAAACTGATGGTAGTGTTGCACCAAATATAAATGTATATTTTATCATACAATGCCTTAGTTCTAAACTGAGCTAAAGGAATTTTCAGCCTACTGCACTGTTGTCTTTGATATGCTTCCAACCCAAAGGCCTTTCATCTCAAAATCTGTCAAACTTGAATGTTTATCTTTAGTATGTTACATCTATGGCAGTCAGCTAATTGTGTCTTAGATATGTTGTATATAGTTCTTTTAATATTCATAGGGTATATTTTTGAATTTTAAAAAGCATTTGTTGAAATCAAAATTGAGACAAGCAGTCAAGAATAGCTGTGTGTGCATTGATAGAAAATTCAGTGGAATGGCTGTTTCCACCAAGAATTCTTAACACTGGTGTGACTATAATGGTGCCTATGCCAATTAAATATTTACAAAGACAATAAAAAATGTAGATGCTATGCATTTCCAAAATATTCTGCATCTGTTATAATAGCAGAAGTTTTTTAATGCCACTTTAACACTAATGCACTGACAAATCCTAAATATTTTGTGAGCAGAAATGCATAAAATACAAGTTACATTTTTTTTTTAAGTTTGTATGATGAGCTACTGTTGACCTTTTTTTGTTGTTGCACTGTTGATGCAAATTGGTTACGCTTTTGCATGTACAATTCATTGCTGGAACTCCTTTTTAAAAACAAGATGTGGTTTTCAAAATATATTCTCTAGAATTCAGAAGAAAGCGGCTTCTGCCTTATATTTTTACACTGTGTGTCAGAGTTCTGATTGCTGTTTCTTCTGACTCTTAAAGATGATCTCTGCAGTGTTCCTGATTATTGCCTTTGCAGTTGGGATATTCAGCTATCCAAACTCGAGAGTGCAGTGTGCACACTATTCACTCAGCTCTGTTGCTTTGTAAAATTAACGGTTGTGTATATTTTTATATCTCTGTATATACCAGTGTAAAAGGTGATGGTGCCCTTTTATTCATGTCTATGAGATTGTATACCTTTGATCAGGAAACTTGAGTGATACTGTTATATATATGACTAAGCAATTCTTTTCAGATGCATGCCATGTATAAAACACCTAATTAAAAATAAATGTTTGTCCTTTCACTTTCTTTTTAAACTATATAAAACCACTCGTAATATCGTCAATCTTCTGGTTCTGTTGATATCTACAAATGGCATATCAGTAGAACTTGGTGAATTGCTACTATATTTGTGGCTACTGACCTGAACTCTCAATCCGCACTGTATAGCAATTAACATTTAGGCACTTAGCAAAATATACATTAGAGTGCATTTTATAAATGGAAATTGTAAAGGCAGTACTGTTTTTACCTGAGAGAGAAAAATATTTAAATCAATTTGAGTGGAAATATATTTAGAAATAAATTAGGTTTAGTCTGCAAGGTTGCTATTAAAAACGAACACTGGAGGAATGTACTAACTAAGCTCTTGCTTCCCTATTCATATTCAGTGATTACAGAAAATAATGGGGTGATGGTTAGCTAATAAAGTTAAGAAAGCTTCTCTTCACAAAGTGTACCTTCCCCCCTGCTCTTTACAATGCTGCTCTTTGAACTCAATCTAATGCTCACTGAATTCTATAGGCATTGGAACAGATGCATAGTCATATATGCCTTTGTATGTATTATGAGGTTTGAGTAACATTTTGATTTCCACAGATTGAGAGAAATTTAAAAGCGCACTTTCTAGAGAGAAAAGGAGTGGCACCTTAGAGACTAACAAATTTATTTGAGCATAAGCTTCCGTGAGCTACAGCTCACTTCATCAGATGCATTCAGTGGAAAATACAGTGGGGAGATTTATATACATAGAGAACATGAAACAGGTATACACACTGTAACGAGAGTGATCACTTAAGGTGAGCTATTACCAGCAGGAGAGTGGCGAGGAGGGGGGGAGTCCCCCCACTCAGCTGGGGTCTCAGCTCCCCCCTTGCTCAGTGCTGCCCTTGCTGTCCCAGTGGGGGCAGTCAGCGAGCTTGCTGCTTTCCTCACTGCATCAGAGCCAGCGTGAGCCCCCTCTCCGGTGTGCAAGGGGGCAGGGAGCATCTTTCTGTCCCATTCGGCCCCAGGGGTCTGGTTACAGGCAGGCAGGTAGCCTAAGCCATCCATCCTACCATCAACCTCAGCCTGGACCAGACCACACAAGAGATCCACTTCCTGGACACTACGGTGCTAATAAGCAATGGTCACATAAACACCACCCTATACCGGAAACCTACTGACCGCTATTCCTACCTACATGCCTCCAGCTTTCATCCAGACCACACCACATGATCCATTGTCTACAGCCAAGCTCTACGATACAACCGCATTTGCTCCAACCACTCAAACACAGACAAACACCTACAAGATCTCTATCAAGCATTCTTACAACTACAATACCCACCTGCTGAAATGAAACAGATTGACAGAGCCAGAAGAGTACCCAGAAGTCACCTACTACAGGACAGGCCTACCAAAGAAAATAACAGAACGCCACTAGCCATCACCTTCAGCCCCCAACTAAAACCTCTCCAACGCATCATCAAGGATCTACAACCTATCCTGAAGGACGACCCATCACTCTCAGGTTTCAGAGTAACAGCCGTGTTAGTCTGTATTCGCAAAAAGAAAAGGAGTACTTGTGGCACCTTAGAGACTAACCAGTTTATTTGAGCATGAGCTTTTCGTGAGTTCTGATGAAGTGAGCTGTAGCTCACGAAAGCTCATGCTCAAATAAACTGGTTAGTCTCTAAGGTGCCACAAGTACTCCTTTTCTTTTTGCCATCACTCTCACAGATCTTGGGAGACAGGCCAGTCCTTGCTTACAGACAGCCCCCCAACCTGAAGCAAATACCAGCAACCACACAACAGAACCACTAACCCAGGAACCTATCCTTGCAACAAAGCTCGTTGCCAACTGTGTCCACATATCTATTCAGGGGACACCATCATAGGGCCTAATCACATCAGCCACACTGTCAGAGGCTCATTCACCTGCACATCTATCAATGTGATATATGCCATCATGTGCCAGCAGTGCCCCAATGCCATGTACATTGGTCAAACTGGACAGTCCCTACGTAAAAGAATAAATGGGCGCAAATCAGACGTCAAGAATTATAACATTTAAAAACCAGTTGGAGAACACTTCAATCTCTCTGGTCACTTGATTACAGACCTAAAAGTGGTAATTCTTCAACAAAAAAACTTCAGAAACAAACTCCAACGAGAGACTGCTGAATTGGAATTAATTTGCAAACTGGATACAATTAACTTAGGCTTGAATAGAGACTGGGAGCGGATGGGTCATTACACAAAGTAAAACTATTTCCCCATGTTTATTCCCCCTTCCACTGTTCCTCAGACTTTCTTGTCAACTGCTGGAAATGGCCCACCTTGATTATCACTACAAAAGGTTCCCCCCTCCGCTGCTCTCCTGCTGGTAATAGCTCACCTTAAGTGATCACTCTCGTTACAGTGTGTATGTTAACACCCACTGTTTCATGTTCTCTTATGTATATAAATCTCCCCACTGTATTTTCCACTGAATGCATCCGATGAAGTGAGCAGTATGTAGCTCACCGAAGCTTATGCTCAAATAAATTTTGTTAATCTCTAAGGTGCCACAAGTACTCCTTTTTCTTTTTGCGAATACAGACTAACAGGGCTGCTACTCTGAAACCTTTCTAGAGAGATTTTCTCAAGGGTTGATGTTAAACAGTGTGATGGCATTGGTAGGAGTGGACTTTTCCTTTGAAAAGTGACTTGCAGGACACAAACATTAAGCTTGTGCCTTGTCTTTCTGCTTTACCATGTATAAAAGAGGCTGAAAAGTTTGGTGTTAAGATTTTTTTGTTTCTGTTTCAGCTTTAGAAATAATGAATGTCAAGCCTGGCCGTGTTTGGTTTTCCTGGTAGACTTGTTGGGGGAAGGGAGGTCTCAGCTTTTTTGGTCAACTCTAAGGCTGTGATTCAGCAAGGTGTTCTTAAGCATGTGAATTCTGTTGAAATCTAGAGGACTGCACGTAAAGTGATGCCCAGGCTTAAGTACCTTGCTGAATGGAGGCCTAGAGTTCTGCACCCCAGCCAGAACCTGAGGGGACCCAAATGTGGTTCCGGTTAGGTTGGAAAATCATCCAGCCTGCTCAGGTGGGTTGCCTCTTAAGAACAACTCCTATCCCTCGGCTCAGCACGGTGGCAGCTGTCTCTCCTGCCCTTGCCTGCCCACCTTGCTGCACTCTGTGTGCTGAGGAGTCCCAGCACCTCTCACTTTGCAGCTCACGCAGTATGCAGCGGGGCAGACCGCTGTTGGTGCGCCATTCCCAAGGGCAGGAGGCAACAATACCACTGATTCAGTTCTGGGAGAAGGGTCGGATCAGGTTGAGTGGACTTGGGTCTGATTTGGGTCCAGGTCTGGCTTAAAAAGTAGTCCTGAGCAGACCCCAATGGAGGTCTACTACCTACAAGCGGCAAAGAGCTGAGTCTTTAATATCTCATCTAAATTATTAATCATTGAAATAAATAGGAATTGACAAAAATAAGACCCAAAGAGTTAGTGTGAGTAAAAACTCCTCTCTGTTGCTCTGCTTTCATTTTCAACAGTGATGCTATAATTTGTCAGTAGTTCTCTAGTCTTGAAAGTTTTGGTGACATAGCTGTGCCTAGGGCCCTACCAAATTCACTGCGCATTTTGGTCAATTTCATAAGCATAGGATTTTTAAAATACAGTTTCACAATTTCAGATGCTTACAGTGTTGTAACCTTGGAAAACCCGACCCAAAAGATAGTCGGGAAGGTGGCAAAGTTATTGTAGAGGGATTGCGGGATTGCCACCCTTCTGCGCTGCTGCTGGAGGGGGCGGTGCCCTGCTCAAAAGCCAGTGCTGTCACCAGTAGCAGCGCAAAAGTGAGTGTCGCAGGGTTGGGGGATGGGTGGATTGTCATGGGGGAGGGGTGGGGCTGGCCTTATGGTTGGGTGACCACTCAGGGTCTCATGGTCAGGGGGTGCCATGGTTCTCTCTCCCTTTAACCTCCTGAGCATGAAGCAGGGGAGGGGCAGGGCTGGGTTGCCCTGGCTGGGGGTACCCCAGCCATTGGCCCCAACTATGCAACAGGTTCCAGCTGCCAGTTCTGATTGGGCTGGGAAGGGATGGGACTTCCTCTTTCCCTGCAGGAGTTGATTCTGGTGCTGGGTCAGACCCATCTCCAGAAGCTGGGCTCTGAAGGCAGCGCAGCCATGGAGCTTCCTGCAGCCAGGGGAGAACTCAAAGTTGGTTTAATTTTAACATACATTTTCAAGTTGAATTTTCACTTTAGAAGTGTATTGTTTCAGAGTAGCAGCCGTGTTAGTCTGTATTCGCAAAAAGAAAGGGAGTACTAGTGGCACCTTAGAGACTAACCAATTTATTCGAGCATAAGCTCACGAAAGCTTATGCTCGAATAAAATGGTTAGTCTCTAAGGTGCCACTAGTACTCCCTTTCTTTTAGAAATGTATTGGTTCTTTTTCAGTCAAGGACCTTGGTTTAAAAAGCCAGTTTATATGGAGGGACTGTGTGTGTGTGAGAAGATGCCCCCCAGCTCATTTTTAATTGTTTATCAGTAATGGTCCAAATGCTTTTTTATAGTACACTGAAACTCAAATGCTCTTTTTTTATAGATTTTACTCTTTGGAATGGGGAGGCAGTCTGATTTAAGGGGTAGGGCATGGAAGGGGAAGTTAGACCCACAGATATCTGCATCTGCTCTAGGAGTTAGACTAGTGTGATTCTGTGCTCTGCTATTAAGTGTTGGGTGAGTGATTAATTTAGCCTCAATTTCTTACTCTATAAAATGGAAATGGGATGCTCCTTTGTAAATCACTTTGAGATCTGTGGATGAAAATACAGAAGGCTTCCCCCCCCCCCCCCACGAAGGAAGTGGTTTCAGTGTCATTGGAATCTTGACATAATATGGATAAGAGAATAGAAACCTTTGTAAATGTAACTGGGAACTTGCAGAGAAACCTTAAGTACAGGGATTAAATAAATGCAATAATGTTCTTATGTTTCATGTTGACCAAGCAATAGGAGTCCACGTCTAGGCAAAGATCTTAATTTTTGTTGGGTGATGTTTGTACTTTGCTTTTTTCTTCCCTTTCCTTCTCTTCTAACTACTGACTGTTTCATTATCTATAAGCTCTGCATGCAGATTCCTTTAAAAACTGCAGCATAAACTGTTAGTGTCAGGGCTTGTCTTTGTTTACTAAACTTTCACAGCTATGGTACAATGCTAAATCCCTGAATACTTTCTTGCCAATATGCTGCTGTTTCTGCCATGTCTGATTAGTCTCTTTGTCCCTAATTATTGTTGCTAACAATGCCTACAATTATTGCTGGTGGATTCAGTAGGCTAAAATATCTGAACCACGGGTGGCTAATGTGATTTTTATTTTTATTTTTTTAAATGGTACCAGTTACTGAAACTGCTGTTAGGCATACGTTAGTTTAACAACTGTTTTGACAGCTTTGTCTACAGAGAATTTTTTTAACAAAGAATTTCTACTGTTGCTAACGTTGGTTCACCTGCTGTTAGCAATGTGGGGAGCTCTGGCAGTGCTATACAAGTTAAACATTTATAATCAATAAGATGCTGGAAACGGTAAGGCATCAGGGTCTAGGTGGGCACAGTCCATCTCAGTACTGAAGTTTACACCACTCATCCTGTTGCAAGAGATCTGTGACTCAGGAAGTGGAATCTCTGCTCAAGTGTGAGGCTGAATATTCCAACTGAAGTGCAGAGGGCCTTTCCTTTTACCTATATCATATGTCTCCATGAAACTACTGAGCTGATTGACTGCAACCTGCTCTGTCAGTAGGGGTAGCATTCCCTCTCCCCCATTTAGTTTTAGTCCTTTCTCTACAGATTCTCAGTGCTGTACAGCTTTTCATAAGTCGAGGGAGGTTGGTTGGTTGGTTTTAATCAGTGTAATTTTCAGGCCAGAAGGAACCAGTATGATTGGCTGTAGTCTGACTCCTGCAGAGGCTCATTCACTCACTCCTGTAATAGGCCCATAACCTCTGTCAGTTTCTGAAGTCTTTAGTCTTCATTTAAAGACTTCAAGTTATAGAGAATCGACCATTTACTCTAGTTCAAATCGACACGAGACCCAGGGCTCAAGTTGCAGAGGACTATGAACCCCTCCCCCCCACAAAAGCTCTCTGCCAATCCGATGGGGAAAAATTCCTTCCTAACAGCAGTTGCAGCTGGGCCATATGCCATTGTAGACAATATCATCCTACCCTCCCATCCATGAATTTTTCAAGACCAGTCTTGACATGGGTTAGGTTCCCCCTACCACATCCCTTAGAAGGCTGTTGGGTAGAAACCTGTTTACCTAAAGCTGTTGGTGTCCATTTTATAGCTATTTGTTCTTGTGTCTACTGTGGCTCTTAACATAAATAATTCCTCTTCCTCACTGGTGTTTATCCCTCTGATGTATTTACAGAGAGCAAGCCTCTCTGTCCTGAGCCTGCATTTTGTTAGGCTAAACAAGCCAAGTCCTTTATGTCTTCTTAAAAGGCAGGTGCTCCATTCCTCTGATAATCCTCAAAGCCCTTCTCTGTACTTGTTCCAGTGTGAATTCATTGTTCTTAAAGACGGTAGACCAAAATGGCAGGTGTATAAGACACTGGTGACAGTAGTAATAACATATCCCTATGTCTATTGGAAATATTCCACCAGATGCATGCTAGGATCATATTAGCATTTTTCATGGCCGCACTAGTGATCATATAATACAATAAACTTTCTCCTCCTGTTTCTGACTAGGTCTCCAGCTTCTAGGAAAACTTCTTGGTGTGGGTCCCTAAGTTCATGACTTTGCACTATTAAATTTCATCCATTTCTACTACTTCAGTTTTCAAGGTTGTCCAAATCTTGTATGATCTTCTGGTCCTCTCCTGTGTTGGCAGTGCTTCCCACCCTTGTGTAAATTTTTACTAGCACTCTTTGTGCCAAGCTCATTAAAGAAAATGTTAAATAATATTGGTCCAAGACTGATCCTTGAGTAACTCCTCTAGTAACCTCCCTCAAGCCTGACAATTCACCTTTCAGCATGATGGGTTGTAGTCTCCCTTTTAATAATTTCCTTACCCATCTTTTGATTCTTCTATGAATCCCCATCTTCTCCAGTTCAAAGATTTCCCATATGGAACTGTATCAAGTGCTCTACTGAAATCTAGGTAGATTAAAACTACTTCATTTCATCTAAATTATTTTCTCAACAGGAAAATGAGATTGGTCTGGCATGATATACCTTTTGTAAAACCATCTTATTACTATTTACCTTCTGTCTTCAATTACTCTTTCAAAAAGTTGTTTAAAGACCTTACATACAACTGAGCTCAAACTAACAAGCCAGTAATTTCCTAGATCCCCCCTCTCACCTTTTAAATAAAGGTAGCATATTTGCAATTCTCCAGTCAGAGGGTATGACAGATAGCAAGGATTTTTAATGAATCTGTACAATTAGGCATGCAATTTCATGTGCTAGTTCCTTTAATATCCTTGGATGAAGATTATCTCGGAGCCCAGTTTGGTCCCATTAAGCTGTTTAAATTAAGCTATCACCTCAGATGTGGGTAATATCTACTTCCTAATCTGCATTCACATTAGCCACCTGGCTGTCTCCTGCTCATTACTCTTATTACAAACTGAGGCAAAACAGGCTGTGTTAAGTTATACCTGTATTAATCTTTAATGTCCACCTGTCCTCACTGTTTAGCAGTCCACTTCATTCTGTGTTTTTCTTATTTATAGGGTTAAATCTATTACTGGTTTTAATTTCCTTTGTAAGATCCAGCTTTGCTTTGGGCAGTTCTCACCTGAAAGAGGTAGCTTTCCTTGGTCATCCATCCCATCTTCCATTCACTGTAGGCTTTCTGCTTTCTCAAACTGTTTGAGATGCCTGTTCATCCAGTTTTGGTCTGCAACCCTTTCCAATAATCCCGCCCCCCCCACCTCCTTGTTTGGGATGCAGGCTCCAGCTAGTTTCCACAACTTTGACTTAAAAGTAATTCCAAGATTTCTCCACACTCAGATCCTTGAGTTCTTCAGTCCAGTCCACTTCCCTAACAAGTTCCCTTAAACAAATTACATTTGCCCTTTTGAAATCAAGGACCCTTGCTGCAGCTCTGTTTGTTTATCCTTTGTGCCAGGGCCAGGCCAGTTGGCTATAGTAGAGTAACAGAAGGCAGATATTAGCCCCAGGTTAAGTAGGTCCCTTTTCCCTGGGTAAGGTAACAGAAGGTTCCTGATTGTTCAGGAACTTTCTGGAGACAAGACAGACTGATTAGAACACCTGCAGCCAATCAAGCTGCTAGAATCAATTAAGGCAGGCTAATAGGGCACTTGAGTTTAAAAAGGAGCTCACTTCAGTTTGTGGTGTGCATGTGAGGAGCTGGGAGCAAGAGGTACTAGGAGTTGAGAGTGAGAAGGTGTACTGTTGGAGGACTGAGGAGTACAAGCACTATCAGACACCAGGAGGAAGATCCTGGGGTGAGGATAAAGAAGGTGTTGGGAGGAGGCCATGGGGAAATAGCCCAGGGAGTTGTAGCTGTTGCACAGCTGTTCCAGGAGGCACTCTAGACAGCTGCATTCCACAGGGCCCTGGGTTGGAACCCAGAGTAGAGGGTGGGCCCAGGTTCCCCCCAAACCTCCCAACTCCTGGTCAGACACAAGAGGAATTGACCTGGACACTGGGTTCACAAAAATGGCTAAACTGAGGGCTGCTGTGAAGCTCTAAGGCAAGCAAATCCACTAATAAGTGCAAGACCCACCAAGGTAGAGGAGGAGCTTTGTCACACCTTCCATTTAGTTTAAACGGAATTATCACGATCACTTAAACCAAGGTTGTCTTACAGTCAATTCTGTGAAATTCTTGCTGCTTACCACTACTAAATCACCTTTTTGTTGGTTTAGTGAAGAAACTTCAGCTTTTGTATATCCAGGAATATCTAGGCCCTATCACCATTAGTAGCATTTGCCATGTTATTAATATAGGGGAAATTACAGTCTCCCCTAATCACAGTTCCCAGTACTATTAATTAAAAATATTAGGTCTTTATCCATATCCAGATCAGACATGGTGGTCTATAGCAGAACCCTCTTCTTCCCCAAAGAGATTTTGACCCAAATAGTTCCAATTTCTGTATGTTAATAAGGAAGACTATATAATCTTACTCTACCACCTTTACTTTCCTGAGTCCATTTCAAGGGTTTGGTTCTGATTAACACTGGCCTTAATGGGGAAAGGCCTACTTTCTCTTCCCTAGAACCTCTCAAGGCAGTTAGGCTTGCCTGCTGTATTCTATGGGGACCACAGTGGCATAACTATGTCAGCACAAGCCCATAGTGTAGACAAAGCCTATAGTGCTAGAAGGATTTTTTTCCATCGCTGTAGGAGCACTATCTACCTGAGCAAAGGCAGCTAGGTTCAGGAAAGCATTCTGTCAACCTACCAGCATGTATACCATGAAGGGGGCAGGGCTGTTAGGGCAGCATAGCTACAGTGGGCAAGGATGTGTTTTTCACAGCCTGGAATGCTGTATCTGTGTCAACCTAAATTTTAAGTGCAGACCAGGCCTATGACAGACAGGAAACACATTTGTGGCAGCATAACCGTAAGCTCAAACTGTGGAATACCCTCCACAAGTCAAAATCATCTTGCAGTTGCAGAACGAGACAAGACACCTCTTCAATACAGCATTCTTTAAAAAATAAATAGAACCATGCAGTAAAGCTTGCAAAAAGTAGAAGCCAACAGTTCAGTCAGCTGTGCCTCCTGGACAGATCCCACCATTTTCTGTAATAAATATACTTGAACCTAACTACAGCTTACTTCAGAAAAGCTACATAAAGAAAAGTTATCCTGCTAAAGAGCCATACACATGGCTAGCAGGTTTGAAAAATTACAAAGTCCTTCAACGTAGGAGATTTAAACTTTCTTGGACAATACAATATATGCAGTTTGGCACTTCTATTTTTCTTAAATCTGCTGTAGGAGCAAAAACACCTCATCTTTTACAAGTTTATGCTTCTCTGATCATCTTTAGATAAGATGGCACTGAGGACCAGGTCTCATTCCTTTCATGAAGTAGATGGAGTCTTAGAGTAACATAACCCTACCTCCTATACTTTAACACCTGCTTGTACCACAAGCAGCTGGAACCAGAAATCAAAGCAGTGACTCATCAGCTAAATGCAGTATCCTCTATCTGTATTTAAGATGTAGTATGTCAGTTACAGATTGTTTAGAGGGGAGTAAGACTTGTTTGACTCCATTAAGATTGATCAATAAACATTTCAGATAAGATGATCTCTTGAAATATATACCAGTACTGAAAGTATTTGAAAACTCACTTCATAGTTGTTTTGCAAGTAATTTTTTCTATAAAACAGGGAAGGATATGTATATTACTTAGAAAATAATGATCCAAAAGACAATCAAGTATTGTACCCCTGGGTGATCAAAGACAAGAACCATATTTTAGATGGATATTTATTTATGAAACCCTCAGCCAGTGTGTCAAACTTGCTTTTTAAAATCAGAGCAGTGTCTATATCTTGACATTCTTTGAAACCTTCATCTTGTACAGAAAACAGCTTTCAAAGATTTTTAAAATTGAAAAAAACACTGGGCAGCATTTAGTACTTGAATAAGTCACATTTAGATTGAAAACCTGCCCTAAATTTTGAAACATCTGGAGGTTTATTCATATAACAATCAGAGAGGTATCTGGTTTGGAAAGTTGCATGGAAAATATGACTATCACCAAAATACAGAAAGAGTGGCAGTTTCTGTTGCTCAGACTAAAATTTAGACTTCTACTGGCTTCTGTTACACATGGCAATAACATTTTAAGCTCCAGAATGAGGGGTGTTCTAAAACCTGATTAAGTGTTTTTATATAACAAAGTGTTCAGATTTCAATTTGCATTTTTATAAAGTGATTATGGAGATTCCTAGTCATCCAAGAAAAAGTAGTTTCCACTCTTCTTTTGTTCCACATCCTTTAAAAACAAAAAAAAAGTCAGCACACTTTCCCCATTTATAAAACTCACCAATAAACAAAATTTGATGTGCTGAAATAAAGTATAAATTCAAGTACTACAATTAGGGAGTAAAAATAATTAAGACCAGCAACCTTGGCTTTGCCTCTCAATTCTATTTTGCCCGCTATGCAGCAAAGTACAAAGAAGGTATTTTTCACTTCATTACTTATATTTCAGGCTCTTACTTTCATTAGATAGAACTGTGTTTAACCTGCTTTAAGGCAGTTTCTTACCTTGATTGAATTGAGTTTATTTATTCTTGGTCTGAAATTGTTGGGGTCTCTTCTGAAAGTAATTTCAAGCTGAGACAAAAACTTATTCATACCGGCCAAAAGAGTCTGAGGACTATTCAAAAAAAAAAAAAAAAAAGTGGAATTAAGTGGTGCACAAATATGAGTTAATACACCTCTCATGATTATGTCTACTCAGGGTTCAAGTTAACTCTTCAACCAATTTTTTTTAGAGGTTAGGCAGCTAAATAAACTGCCTGGTTTACAGAGGCTCCAAGCGCCTGCAATTCTTATTAGAAATTTAATAAGAACTACAGTGTTCAGCATCTCTGAAAGTCAGGCCACTTGGAATTCTAACTCTGGTTTTACAAACCCACCATTAAGGTTCTTAAATTTGAAAACTGTAGTTTGTCATCTTAGTCTTTAAGGAAATTAATGCAAGGATAAAGACTTCAATTATTGTCAACAGTCCACACCTCCTATTATTCTTGCTAACGCAGTCAAGATTGATACTTTTTTACATTAACTGTGGGGCATAGAGATGGACAAATTATCTTGTTTTGTAAGCAAGACAGTCCTAACAATAGATGGAATTTTCAGTGGGATTCCAGCTCTGTTATAAACCCTTGAACACAGGAATATAACTTGATATAAAAGATGAGCGAGTGGTAACTAAAAACAATTTCAAGAGACACCCCACCAGGGTAAAGTGTGAGAGTATATTTACTGCCCACAGAGCAAAAGCTATGTTTAAATATAACCAGAAAAAACTGAAAACAAAGTCCAGTCACTTTTAATTATGTGCTGAATGTCCCGGCATACTATCATCCTTGAGTGCTCCATTAGGATCTTCATAGTCTAGTGGCACCACTGATCGTTTTGGCTCAATATTATACATTTTAAATACTATATGTAATTGGGCTGGTTTAAAAAGTTAGATTTTCAGTATGGCTGCTCCAAATACCTTCTCTGAATAAATTCACTGTCTTCAAAGTAGAGCTGTCAAGCGATTAAAAAAATTAATCGCAATTAATCATACTGTTAAACAGAATACCATTTAAACTACTTTTGGATGTTTCCTACATTTTCAAATATATTGATTGAGATTAAAAACCACAGAATACAAAGTGTACAGTGCCCACTTTATATTTTTTATTACAAATATTTGCACTGTAAAAAAAAAACCAAACAGCCAGCATTTTTCAATTCACCTCATACAAGTACTGTAGTGGTCTCCAACCTTTTTATGCACAAGATCACTTTTTGAATTCAAGTGCAACCCAGGATCTACTCTGCCCCTGAGGCCGTTCCCCCACTCACTTTCACAAGGCTGGGGCAGGGGGTTGGGATTTGGGAGGGGATGCTGGCTCTAGGCCTGGGTCCGAGGGGTTTGGAGTGTGAGATGGGGCTCTGGGCTGAGCCTGGGACAGAGGGTGAAGGAGGGGGTGAGGGGTGCAAGCTCTGGGAGGGAGTTTGGGTGTAGGAGGGGGCTCTGGGTTGGGGCAGAGTGTTGGGGTGCAGGAGGTATGGGATGCTAGCTCCAGAAGGGGGGGCTCAGGGCTGGGGTGCAGGCTCTCACCAGGCAGCACTTACCTCAGGTAGCTCCCGGTCAGCAGCACAGTGGGGCTAAGACAGGCTCCCTGCCTACCCCAGCTCCACGCCGCTCCCCGAGGAAGCAGCCAGCACGCCGTGGCGGCAGCAGCGGCATGTGGCTCCACACACTGCCCCTCTTTGCAGGCACCACCCCTGCAACTCCCATTGGCTGGGAATAGGGAACTGCGGCCAATGGGAGCTGTGGGGCTGGTGCCTACAGAGCCCCCTCCCCCGGGGCCGCAAGGGCACACTGGCTGCTTCTTGGAGCGACATAGGGCCAAGGCAGGCAGGCAGGCTGCCTGCCTTAGTGGCAGCCCTGCTACATCGTCAGACTTTCAGAGGCTGGAGATTGCGATTGACTGGGAGAGTCTCCAGGATCAACCAGTCGATCATGATCTACGGGTTGGTTGACCACTGCTATAGTGCAATCTTTTTATCATGAAAGTTGATCTTACCATGTAGAATTATGTACAAAAAAAACTGCGTTCCAAAATAATGTAAAAAATGTAGGCGTACACTCAGTCTTACTTCTTGTTCAACTAATCGCTCAGACAAACAAGTTTGTTTACATTTGCAGGAGATAATGTTGCCCGCTTCTTGTTTAGAGTCACCCGAAAGCGAGAACAGGTGTTCACATGGTACGGTTACAGCCGCCGTCACAAGATATTTTTGTGCCAGATGCACTAAAGATTCACATGTCCCTTCTTGCTTCAGCCACCATTCCAGAGGACATGCGCCCATGCTGATGACAGGTTCTGCTCAATAACTATGCAAAGCAAAGCAGACTGACACATGTTCATTTTCATCATTTGAGTCCGATGCCACTGGCAGAAGGTTGATTTTCTTTTTTGGTGGTTCGGGTTCTGCAGTTTCCGCATTAGAGTGTTGCTCTTTTAAGACTTCTGAAAGCATGCTCCATAATCCATCCCTCTCAGATTTTGGAAGGCACTTCAGATTCTTAAAGCTTGGGTTGAGTGCTGTAGCTATTTTTAGAAATCTCAAATTGGTACCTTTGCATTTTGTCAAAGCTGCAGTGAAAGTGTTTGTAAAAACTAACATCGTGTGCTGGGTCGTCATCATCCAAGACTGCTATAACATGAAATATATGGCAGAACGCAGGTAAAACAGAGCAGGAGACGTACAATTCTCCCCGAAGGAGTTCAGTCACAAATTTAATCAGCTTTTTAAAAACACAAAAACCCCCCCCACAAGCATCAAGGGGCATATGAATGTTTAGCATATCTGGCACGTAAATACTTTACGATGCCAGCTACAAAAGTGCCATGCGAACGCCTGTTCTCACTTTCAGGTGACATTGTAAATAAGAAGCAGTTATCACTATCTCCTGCAAATGTAAGCAAACCTGTTTGTCGTAGCGATTGGCTGAACAGGAAGAAAGATTGAGTGGACTCAAAGGCGCTGAAGTTTCACTTTGTTTTGGTTTTGAGTGCAGGTATGTAACAAAGCAAACAAATCTATATTTGTAACTTGCACTTTCACAAAGCCCTGGCTAGGATGATTTAATTGGGGATTGGTCCTGCTTTGAGCAGGGGGTTGGACTAGATGACCTCCTGAGGTCCCTTTCAACCCTGATGTTCTATGATTAAAGAGATTGCACTACAGTACTTGTATGAGGTGAACTGAAAAAAATATCCTATTTTTACAGTGCAAATATTTGTAATTGCAAATATAAAGTGAGCACTATACACTTTATATTCTGTGTTTTTAATTAATCTATTTTTGAAAATGTAGAAAAACATCCAAAATATTTAATAAATTTCAGTTGGTATTCTATTGTTTAAAAGTGCATTTAAAACTGTGATTAATTTGAGTTAATTGTGCGAGTTAACTGCCATTAATCGACAGTCCTAATTCAAAGCATATTGTTGATATCAAAATGCACCAGAAGTTATTTACAGGAACTAAGTAACAACTTTATCAGCATGCCACATTTTAAGAGCTTTCCAATTACAGTATTACATTTTAGAAGCTTGCCTAGGTATACAGTATATCATTTGGCTTGTATTTCACACACCTTATTGCTCACCTGCCTAGAAAAAGATCCCTCAGCTCATTCCTTCCTACCTGTAAAAAAAATCTGAAAATAATTCTTCCACGAGGTATGTTAGCCTCTCTATAGAACCTTCTTACAGTTTTTTTTTTTTTTTTTTAAACAAAAACCACACACGGATGCTATTTGTGTTCAGATTTTTGTACACTGCAGTTTTCTAAATAGCAATTTATTTTGATTGCTGTGCAGTGAACCTAGTTGCTTGGGGGGGTACTATACAAATGGTTAATATTTTTACCATTAATTTAGTTTATACATTGTCCTTTGATCTTCCCTGAGATAACCAAGTTAACATGAGCCTGTTACCTGTTCGCAAGTGTGTTCTTGGATGGAATACCATCAAAGACAATGACACGATCTGCTAGATAGGTCGCCATGATAAAGTCATGCTCTACCACAAAGGCTGTTTTTTTAGCATGGAGAATGAAACTGAAATAGAACAAATTTGTGAGATATTTAGAAATAAACCTTTAAAAATAAAAGTTAATGAAAGCTTTCCCTGTCCTTTTATGTGCACACATTACCGTTTGACAACTCTAGCAGCCATTAGACGCTGTTCAGAGTCCAAATATGCTGAAGGTTCATCAATTAGGTAGACATCAGCAGGCTTACCAAGACAGAGAGCTAGTGCAACACGCTGCAACTCACCACCAGACAATGTCTGCACCTGTTAGGAATAACAACATTTAACAATATTTAGTTGGGGGCATTAGAGAATCGTAAAAAATAAGATGTTAAAACGTCTCAGTGGGTTAATACCTCTTGATCAATGATGTTTTCTATCTGAAGAGGCTTCATTACATCAGTCACAAACTGTGGATGTGTATAGGCATCTCGGATCTTCTCATGGAGCAGCTGACGGACACTTCCCTATTCGAAGACAAAGTGACTACTTAGTTTGCTTCACTGCACCATGGAAAGGTAAAAAGAAAGATTAAAATATTTAAATAGTGTTTATATTCAAAGCAGACAGGATTCTCTCTGCATCTCTATAACGTGTTTTATGTTGGAAATATGTTGGATGTATACAACATAAAAGTGTAGTGACACAAAACCTAAACTTACTGTGGACTTAGGACTGATCTTCTGTGGCTTGTAACTGACATTTAGAACTGGTACCTCACCTATAAATATAATTATGTAGTCAAAACAATGGCCACCAAAATAAAATTGTCAAAATATGCTTCAAATTGATACATTAAACAATACCTCCTTCATCAGGTGCAAGTCTTCCTGCAAGCATTCTGATAAATGTAGTTTTGCCAGTTCCTAACAAACAAAAGTTTCATGTTATATATAAAAAGAAAAGGAGTACTTGTAGCACCTTAGAGACTAACCAATTTATTTGAGCATGAGCTTTCGAAGTTACTTTAGACTGTCATTGCAGCAATTTAACTAATCTCTGGAGCTTTCTTTAATACCTTCAATAGCATCATGTTTAAATAAGAGCAACTTTGTGTGTGTGTGCACGCACATACACACTATATATACACACATATATACATATACACACACAAAAATGGGAATTCTCAAAGCAGTCTGTACTCTGTTCAGTGAATACCTGCAGCAGATCTGTAAAGAGCTGGCCAGTCACATAATGCTGGGAGGGGGAAGAGGGGGTGTCATTATTTCTAGTTGTTAAACTACATCACAAAAACATCTAAAAATACAATTCTTTCTTAATGTTACTTTCCCATATAAGTCATTGATGTAGTTCCTACGGATATAGGGATAGCACAGGATCATAAACAGGGGAGTTGGTCCACAGGACAATCACTGTATTACATATGGTCCACCACATGGAAATAATCTAGTAAAACATTTTAGAAGGAACTCAGAGTGATAACGCTTAGCCCAAAAACTGCTGGTTTTCCTGTACACAGCTATGTGGTGGTAATAACTCAATAAAAAACTGAATTTTTAAAACTTCAGCTTTCCTTGTATGACTGGTTAACAGGTCTGTATTAGAGACAGTGTATTTGCTTGTGTTGGAGTTAAGAAGCAGTGTATACACTTACTGCCTGTATTACAGGGAGTGACCTAGTACAGTGGTTTTCAAACTTTTTTTCTGGTGACCTAGTTGAAGAAAATTGTGGCTACTTGTGACCCAATGGAACTGGGGATGAGTGGGGTGTGGGAGGGGCCTTTAGGCTGGGGCAGAGGTTTGGGGTGCAGGAGTGCGGACTGCAGTGTGGGGCCGGGAATGAGGGGTTCAGGATGTGAGAGGGCTGGGGATCAGGGCTGGGCAGAGGTCTGGGGTGTGGGGGTGAGGACTGTGGGGTGGGGCCGGGAATGAGGGGTTCAGGGTGTGGGAGGGGGCTCTGGGCTAGAGATGCAGGCTCTGGAGTGCAGGAGAGGGCACCAGGTTTGGGAGGGCTCTGGGGAGGGGGTGCAGGCCTGGGGTGGGGTAAGGGATGCAGGAGGTTTAGGATGCAGGAGGTGGCTCCGGGTTTGAGGCAGGGCTCAGGGCTGGGGTGCAGGTTTACCTCTTGCAGCTCCCAGTCAGTGGCGCAGCTGGGGTGCAGAGGCAGGCTTCCCACCTGTCCTGGCACTGTGGGCCGTGATGCGCCCTGGAAGCACTCCAGCCCAGCTCCTAGACAGAGGTGTGCAAGTGGCTCCACAAGGCTTTTGCCTGCAGGCACCCTCCTTTCCCTCCCAGCTCCAATTGGCTGGGAATCAGCCCATGGGAGTGCGGAGCCGGTGCTCGGGACCGGGACAGCGAGCGAAGCCCTGTGATCCCCCGCGTAGCAGCCGGACCTGCTGCTGGCCACTTCTAGAGTGTTGGAATAGGTAGGAACTAGCCTGCCTTAGCCCGGCAGCACTGCTGACAGGACTTTTAACGGCCCGGTCAGTGGTGCTGATCAGAGCTGCCGTGACCCAGTGCTTTCCATTCTGTGACCCACAGTTTGAAAACCACTGACAGTGGATAGCACTGGACTAGGACTTAGGAGACCTGCGTTGTATTCTCTGCTCGGCAACCTTGGGCTAGTCAATTCACTGCTTGGTGTCTCAGTTTCCTTATCTGTAAAAATAGGTATAATGAGGCTTACCTCCTTTGTAAAGCACTTTGAGACCTACTTATGAAAAGTGCTAGATAAGAGTGAGGTACTATTACAGACTGACAGAAGTACTCCCATTAATGTGTTTAAATAGGATATGTTTATAACTAGAAACATCATATTTAGTAAGGAAGATCTGCTCTTAGGTTGCATGCACAATGTCAGAGCTGTTCAAAGGTACAGTTTTTAATAAGATACTGTTCTTTTATTTTCTGTGATCCAGACCTCAATACCACACAATTGTTTTTAATAGTGTTTAGCATACCACATTAGACACACTAATTTCTACATAGGAGAACACTCACCATTTTCCCCTAGCATTACCATGATTTCAGAGTCAGTGAATTCTCCAGCTACTATGGCTAGTTCGAATTCTCCCATCTTTTTTTTCATTCCTGGATATTTATACATACACATCTTCTTAACTTCTTCTTCATTAGCTGTCTCAGCCACTTTAAAAACCAGAGATGCATCTCGAAATCTTAAATTTTCTGTTGGAACGTAACCATCCAAGAAAATGTTTATGCCTATAAGAGAAAAGTAAGCTACATTAGTAAAATCATGTGTAAAAAACCCCTAAAACTGCATGGACACTTAGTGTTTGATTGTAAGTATCAGATGGACCAGGACTGATATTGACTAAAGTCCTGTGTCCTATGTAGCATGTTAGACTTATTCAACAAGGACTCTTATTAGCAAGAGATTGGAAATTATACAGCAAGGTTAAATGAATCTTTCTGCAACCTCTATTAAAATAACTATAAAATATCAAATGTATAAACAATGCATTTTATTTGCACAGCAGTAAGACTCAAGAACTAGACAAAACTCAGAATTTCAAGGAATTTCAACATTTCGAAAACTGGTTGTGTTCTGCCTCAAAAGAAAACCAGCTGTTTTTTGAAGTTTCACATGAGGTCTGGAAACCCCATCACATGGCATTTCCAAAACAAAATATGCTTTCCATACCCACAGCAGCTGCTGACTGAAACTGACATAATTCTTGTCAGTTTCACTGCCGTCCCTTCCCTCTTTCCCCCCAATAGTAGTGGTGAAATGACAAGAATGGTGCTCCACAGAGTTTATGCCTTCCCTATTGTACTGCTCCTCCTAAGCACTGCAGGAACGATGCTGTGCTCCTAAGCAAGTTTGTTCCTTGATCCTCCAGACAGTACTCCCCAAGATGGCCCTTCTTCTCCTATTCTGAATAATAATTCAGTGGACAAAGTTACTTTCATCTTTAGTGCCTTGAATCTCTAAAGATCTTCCTTTAGTTGTTTCCAATTCTTCATTGCCTTGAATTCAGCCCAGGTCAACAATGACTAAGTCAGTATGGTCTGACAACTGTTCCATAGCTTTCTGACTGTAGTAGTCAATGGAGTTACATCTGTTATAGTCATAAAACATGTCACTTTTCTTTGACTCTAGATGCAAGACTGAATGTTTCCAGAGCATGGAAACTCAACTGAACTCATCTCTCAATCTGTGTCCTGTCTATTGTTCCCCCCCACCTTCTTTGTTTAAATCCCTAGCTTACAAACAATTCATGGTATCAAACTCATTCTATGGAGAGAAAGCCAAACTGCATTTTTAATTATGGCTTGTGGGTTGGAGTACAAGTTTAGGACTATATACAACCCCTGCTACATACTAGAACTCCCCCACTGATGTCAATGAAAGATGTGCACAGAAAGCAAAGTTAGAGTATGACCTTTGTCATAATTCAACTTTCAGTTAATAATTACCTTATTACTACATTCAGCATACCTCAAAGGAAGATATGCTCACCTTAGGACCACCTCCTTGTTTCTCCCGCTCAAAGGGGCCTTTGAGGGTATGTCTACACTGCAATGAAACATCTGTGGCTGGCCCACATCAGCTGACTCAGGATTATGGACTATAAAACTGTGGTGTAGATGCTTGGGCCCCAACATCTACACTGCAATTTTAGAGCCCCATAGCTAGGGCCTACCAAATTCACGGCCACGAAATCTGGTCTCCTCCCGTGAAATCTGGTCTTGTGTGATTTTTACACTATACTATATAGATTTCATGGGGGAGACCAGTGTTTCTCAAATTGGGGGTGCTGACCCAAAAGGGAGTTGCGGGGGTGGAGTGTCATAAGGTTATTTGGGGAGTGGGGGTGGGGAAGGTGCCATGGTATTGCGCTGACTTCAGAGAGCAGCGGCTACTGTTTGGGCACCCAGCTCTGAAGGCAGTGCCCCACCAGCAGCAGCACAGAAGCAAGGGTGACAATACCAGACCATGCCATCCTTCTGCACTGCTGCTGGTGGCAGCGCTGCCTTCAGAGCTGGGTTCCCAGCTGGGTTCCCGGCCTGCAGCTCTCGCTCTCCAGCTGCCCAGCTCTGAAGGTAGCGCTGCCGCCAGCAGCAGCCTAGAAGGGCGGGCAGCAGTACCGCAACCCCCCCTACAATAACCTTGTTGCCCCCCACAACTTCTTTTTGGATCAGGACCCCTACAATTATAACACTGTGAAATTTCAGATGTAAATAGCTGAAATAATGAAATTTACAATTTTTAAAATCCTATGATCATGAAATTCACGGTCCATTTTGGTCAGTGCCCTACACATAGTCTGAACCCTGTGAGCCCAAGTCAACTGACACAGGCCAGCCATGGGTGTTTAATTGCAGTGTAAACATACCTCAAGTCTTCTTCCCTGTCGTGCTGCAGCTCCCAATTCCAACCTCTACCCGCCCCATAGGCATCACTCCCACCCCTTTAGTTGCTGATCACTTTTATGGATGGAATAAATAAATAGTTAATGTTGACATCCATAGCATAGTACATTTAGAAAAATAGAGGCTTTCAAACTCTGCATTCTAAAAGATATATTTGCTTAAAACGACCACGCCTATCACACTGTGCATGCTTTCTCATTTGTGAGGGCAAGAGGAATGGGGGTTGGAGAGAGCCAGGGGTCAAGAGTTACCTTCTCTTACACTGAAAGGCATAGTGACGACACCATAAGCACTTGGCACACCATACAGGCAGCAGATAAAGTCAGAGAGATAATCTAACACACTAAGATCATGCTCTACAACAATGATATATCTGAAAAATAAAACCAAAATTATTTGTTAAACTTCTACATAAAAAAGAATGAGATCTGTGTATGTTTGTTTTTGTTTCTGTCAATGGAAAAAATAGTTTGATATAAAATGAAATAAGTACACTTGAGATTTTGCCACTAGTCTCACATACCAAGAAATTATCAATATTTTGTTTAAATTAACAATACAATGCTGCTTTTGCTATGGATTCTTAGTTTTAAGCTAATATGGATAAAATTCAAACTTCTCAGTACAAATGTTTTGCTAAATGCTCAATAAATGGATACTGGGAGCAACAACTCTGGAAGTTTACTC
Source organism: Eretmochelys imbricata (assembly GCF_965152235.1). Lineage (NCBI taxonomy): Eukaryota > Metazoa > Chordata > Testudines > Cheloniidae > Eretmochelys > Eretmochelys imbricata. The sequence goes on along the minus strand of NC_135575.1, from coordinate 57,587,033 downwards.
TCCATTTGAGCTGACTTTTTTTTTTTTTTTTTTTACATAAAGTAGTGGAAAAAAGACAGTTTGGTCACAGGGAAAATAAAGCCACAAATATTTGAAGGATGTAAATCCGGAGGGGGGGGGGGAGGAGAGAGAGAGGGATGTAGAATTATAAATAGTGTTGGGGAGAAATTAAGAAAAGGAAAATTTAGGATGACTAAAAGGAAAAATAATCCTGACAATGTTATCTGTTGAACTGTCTTCAAAAGTAGACTACACAAAACACATTAGAAAATATACTATAAGAAACAATCTGCAGTAGCAAGGAGATTGAAGAATCACCCAATCAGTTTATGAACTACAATCTAGTGTCACTAAAATCTAACAAAATGTAAAATCTGTACTTACCTGTCTGGATTTATTAGAGATCGAATAGTAATGGCAGCCTTCAGACGCTGCTTAACATCTAGGTAGCTAGAAGGTTCATCAAACATAAAGCTATCCCAAAGAGAGGGGAAAATATCAATGAATGTATATTTTTAATTTTCATTTCTATAACATTTTAAAATCTAACCTGTAAACCATCTAAATTTACCCTCCAAGTGATATTTTAAAATGTCTATAGCAGGGGTCGGCAACCTATGGCACGCATGCCAAACACGGCACGCGAGCCAATTTTTAATGGCACGCTGGTGTCTGCTGGACCTGGGCAGACTGCAGTGTGCCACTAAAAATCCTGCCTGACCCGTTCTTCTCTGCCTCCGCGCCCACCGCTCTCTCCTTGCAGGGCAGGCAAGCTTCCCCCTTCCTCCCGCCTCTTCCCCCAGCGTGCTGGGTTCCTGCCCCTCCTTCTCTGCCGCCAATCAGCTGATGGCCCTTGCTACAAGCAGGAGAGGTAAAAGCCAGGCTCCGGGGACCTTGGGGGAAGAGTGGAATCCAGGCATATCCCCTCCAGCCCCCTGCCGTGAGCTGCTCAGGGCAGGGGGCTGAGAGTACCCCCACACCCCCAGCCCTCACCCCTGCACCCTCCCCACATACCCCCAGCCCCCTGCCCTGACTCCTGCACCTCCCCACACACATACCCAGCACCCCGACACCCCATGCCCTGACTCCTGCACCCCCCACATCTCCACTCCCATCCCTCACACCAAACAGGAGCTCCTACACCCCTCCCCCCCCACATTCCCACCTGCACCCCTCGCACCAAATGGGAGTTGCCCTGGTAACTGCTCCACACTCAAACCTCCTGCCCCAACCCTGAGCCCCCTCCCTCATTCTAGCTCCTGGCCAGACCATGCACGCCAACCCCCAGCCTGCTCCTTCATCCCCAGCCCTGTTCTCAGCACACTCCCACTCTCATCTCAGTGCAGAGAGGGTAAGAGAATGGCTAGAACCAGGGAGAAGGTAGGTACCTACTCTACGTGGACACGGCTGGGACCCCAAACCGGCAGCGGGCTGAGTGGGACTGGCAGCCTGGACCCTGGCTGGCAGGAGCTGGCGGACGGAACCCCAGACCGGCAGCAGGCTGAGCAGCTCAGCCCGCTACCAGTCTGGGGTCCTGGCCATCAGCCCACTGCTGGTCTGAGGTTCTGGCTGCCTGCCCCTTGCCAGCCGGGGTCCTGGCCGCAGGCCCCGCTCAGCCCGCTGCCGGCCTAGGTGAACCGAACCCCAGGTCGCCAACGGGCTGAGCGGGCCAGTGGCGTAAGATCAGCATTTTAATTTAATTTTAAATGAAGCTTCTTAAACATTTTGAAAACCTTGTTTACATATGACAATAGTTTAGTAATATAATATAGACTTATAGAGAGAGACCTAAAAAACGTTAAAATGTATTATTGGCACGCGAAACCTTAAATTAAAGTGAATAAATGAAGACTCGGCACACCACTTCTAAAAAGGTTGCCGACCCCTGGTCTATAGTAATAAAAAAAAAAAAAATCATTTTTCTAGTGTGCTTCAACACCTTCCCTGATTCTTCTGCCAACTACCATGTAAAGTTGCTGAACAGTCCAAATTAGCTATTCCTTTGCCAAAAATTCTGACCAAACTATATAGTGTTAACTTTCTAACTAACTACTTTAGCAATCCCATGACTTCTAATTTAGTTTAAATTTAAGCAGCCTTGTGACATGCACTGCAAAGTACAAAAATACCAATTTTAGGAGAGTGTAATAAGATTTCTTCCAAATCAGAAAACCACCAGTCTTCTGATCTTGCTTTCCTGCTCTCAAGACCAGCTGAAGTCAGGAACCACTCGGAAGGGACTAAGTGAAGGGAAGGGGATCTTAGTTGTGATAGATTAGGAGAGGCAGCAGTAGCTTGTTTGGCTGCTATTGGACAGAACAGTAATTTCCTGGTTGCAAGACGGACAACATTCCCAAGGGGGGTGGGCACCTTCTTGTCCTTTTCTGATTCAAGGAGGGTAAGGGATGTGCATGGTCAAACAGGATATCTTCCCTACCCACTCCTTTCAACTAGGATTATTATCAAGCAGCAATACTAAACCTTGGCTTGGATAGACCCTAAACCCCAGAGGTCTCTGCTACATGTGAGAGTGGATGAAAGAGCAAGGAACAATAAGAATTCCTATGAAAGAATCCCAGACACCAGTTGTGGGGAACTGGTAAACTATATTGTTGAAAATTTCTGCATTTAACATTTCATCCAAAGAAGATCACCTCTATATGCTGCCATCCACTCCCTAGAAATAAAAATTACTGCACTCTAATATTAAGCACCAATTTTAAGAACAAATCCTGAAACAGCTTTTGGGATTGAAGGTGCAATAGAAGTAAATGGAACATACATATCGGCCCTTTGAATGCAAACGACAGCACAAGCAAATCTCTGAAGTTCCCCTCCCGAAAGGTCTTCAATGTTTCGTTCTCTCAGATGAGTTAAATCTGGTGATAAAGATTATTTGTTATGTCCAGCACATGTAAATTAAATAAGATGATAAATATCCTACTTTGAAACAAATTAGACAAAGTTTATGCTAAAGAAGGTATTGTAAAGCCTGCTCATAGATGTATCCAATATACAGGGATCACAATAATGCTTGCAAAAACCACAGCAAGACATAAAACTGTCAGCAACATTAAGTGGCAAATTTGTACTGCTGCTTTCCTTCATGGATAGGGATCAAATTTCTGGTTTTGGTTGCTGTTCTTGGACTTGTGCTTGAAGAAGTTTATTGGCCCTAAAAATCAACAGTACTATTTTAAAAAGTTCCTAATACAGGCAAAACCAAGACAGTAGACCTTAAAAGTCATAATATTTCAATTACCAACCAATATGTCAAAAACCGCTAAAATTCTACAAAGCATTAAGTCTCGTTTGAAAGCTGAGGATTCTTCATCTTTGGGGTAGCATTTTCTAGCTTCAATGGTTCTCAAGAGACAAGATGCTAAAATCTTGTCAAAATTGATCAAAATTAATCCAAAATTTTCCAAGCTTTAAAAATAAATGTTTTATACCATGGAAAGCTAAGAACCTCAGTTCCACAATGATGTGATTTATTAGTTTCTAATCCAGATTTGCAAGATACTAGACATCAAGAGTGCCACTAGCAGTTATTTTTTGGCATTGGTCCAGAAACGAATATACCAAGTCCTGGCCAAGTTCGGACCAATGTAAATTTCAATCCTTGAACCAGACATAATTTAAGTTTTCCATTATGTTAGACAGTGATCATTTTAATTTTTAATTAATGTGAATTACTCAAAACTCTTTAAAGTGATTTTATGAACCATGGTCTTACCAAAATTTATTTATTTAACAAAGTCACTTACGAACAAGGTTCCCTGTAAACTGTGTGGAAGTGCAGCAATCTTGTATGTATGGCATAGATCAAAAACCATGCCTCTCATATCTCCTCTGTGAAGTCCCAGCAGGGTGTGCCCCCCAGGGTGCATATGATCTCACCTCCTCCCTGCAGGGGAAGTGGAAGCATCTCTCCATCTTAGGAACATGCTCGGGCCTGGTTGGCTGGGATACACCTTGCGCACGAGATCCAGTGAGGGACCCGGCTGGGTTCAGGGGCACCAGCCCAGGTCAGCGGAGGTTCCAGAGCTGCAGCCTGACAAGGCCAAAGTACCCCTACCCACCAGCAGTTGGATTCTATGGTTGCTGCTGCCAAGAGGTGGCGGTGGAGGGAAGTAAGGATCTAGGCCCCTTCTTGGGAGCACCGGGCAGGGCGGGGTCCTGAAACCCCCAGCCTGGGGGAGGTGCAACCTGTCACACAGCCCTGAATAGACTCCTGGCTGGGCTCTTAAGGCTGCTGCAGCAGAGTTAATTGCTTCCCTTTGGGACCCCGTGAATGGCGGGAAGGGGACTAATGTGTGATACTGGGCAAGAGCCACCCTAGGACAGCCCCCATATGCACACACAACCCCTCCTGTATACACTCCTCACTTTAAAAAAAAAAAAAAAAAAAAAAGTGAAATCTTGTCCACATTTCCATGGTATAAAACAAGGACAAAAATGCAGCGCTGTAGCCTGGTCGGTTAAATAAAAAACAAACAAACAAACAAAACTGGAGGGAACATTGCTTACCAAGCTGCTTACATACAATAGTTTGTGTGTCAGTTTCATCCTTTCTGTCCAAAATAGACCCCACTGTCCCCTGCCATTATAAAAAGAAAGAATCAACCCTTTTCTAATATTTAAGCATTCATATATTGCAAACATGAGAAATCTCTCATTAATGCACGAAAAGCATAACATTTTTACATAGTGTATTTTGTCTGTAAAGGCTCATATTGCATTCTCTCCAACTGGTAACGTCTCTTACCTTTGCAGCTTTAGGGATCTGGTCCACATACTGAGGTTTGATAATAGCCTTGAGGTCATCTTCCAGGATCTTGGTGAAGTAGTTTTGCAACTCAGATCCCCGAAAGTAAGTCAAGATTTCTTGCCAATCAGGTGGATCCTACAGAGAAATTAGGTACTAGGACTTATATAAGCATTTTAAATATTCAAAATTCATTTAAACTATTAGTAGATCTAAAAGTAAACTGAAATGTTTTAATTTTAAAGATTCCAAACACAAATGAGTAGACATCAAAGATACATGCAATAAAAACAGAGTAGCCCCCAAAAAGTCAGTCTCTACTTACTTACTTTCTAGGCTTCCACTTAAATAGTTAATGACATGAAACACCTTAAGCTGTATAAGGAGTTCAGGTCCTTGTACTCTTTCAGGTGTGTGATGTCACTTACTCTTGAAAGAAAAAGCACCCTAAATAGGTCTCGGCAGTAGAAACACATGGTATCTTCAAGAAACAAAAGTTAAAAAGGAGTGTACTGTGAATTTGTTTTAATAAGCCAGTGTCAGAAGTCAAACCATTTCATATGGAACGAAGAATATGGGCCACTCTACTCCTCAATTCTTTCACAAAACTGAAATATATGTAGTCTTATGGTTACCTGGGCTAAATGGAAAAGGTTAGCCTGATAAAGTTTCACGTTCAGAAAAAGGTTCAAGAAAAATGTGTTTCCTACTTCCCAGCAGACATTCCCAAGAGATGACAGTAAGAGAGGACAAAACACAGCAAATTTAACTTGAGCAAAAACTTGTTAAAAGGAAACTGCAACTCCTGGTTATCTTGGGAAGTCTGACCAGGCCCTTGTGGTACACTAGAGTGGAGATGGAGGTCAAAAGATTGGTTTCATTTTGGGAATAATGCTAAACATTCTCCAGGAGAACCAGAGCTGGAAAAGGCAAACAAATCATAGTTGAAGTAGACTAGAAGAACAGCGCAGAGACCTTTAACACCACTTCACTGCACCGCACCTACACCAGTGTCTAGCTCAGCAACACTTCCCCAAAGTTCAAGCAACATGAAGCACTGATATCAATATGACAGTTGCAGGAAAAAAATTACAAGGACAGACTGAGCATTTATCATCAACAAACCATAATCACCTATTTCCCAAGCTCTTTTTATACATACATCATATTTTCCAAGGTTTGGCTTCTGCTTTCCAGCTAGGATTTTCAAGGCAGTTGATTTTCCAATACCGTTGGTTCCAACCAATCCCAGTACTTCCCCTGGACGTGGAATAGGCAACCTGTATATAAAGTCATTATTTAGTGTAATCCAAAATTCCCACCACAATTAAAAGCAAAATACTAGGGCACTTTTAAAAAAAAAAAAAAACTTGCTGAGTGATTCAACCCATTTCACAGTGTCTCTACCTCAATATTGCTTGAACTTATATATATAAAAAAGCCACAAATTAAGGGAAAAACCATGTAAAACTATTGTCAGACCACAACCAGACACTACTAATGCCAAGTTTCTCTCTCTCCATTTTCTTTCAAAGAGAATCACTTTGATGTGACACACTTATATGCCAGTTTCTTTATAATGCTTGTTAACACAGAGAGAGTAAGAAAACATTTTGGGAGAGAAAGTTCTTGAGGTAAAAGGCACAGGACTTGGAACACAGATCTACAGCCTGCCACAGACTTCTTGTGCGACTTTGAGCTAGTAATCCAACATTTTACCTAAGTTTCACGATTTATAAAATTCAGGTGCTGTGAAGATAAATTAATTGTCTGCAAGAAGCTGACACACTCAAGTGAGGAATACCATAGAACTGCATAAACAAATAAAATGCTCCAATTCTAGAGACTGCTTTATCAGTGCCAGACCGGTTTTATTTATGTTTTTATCCCTTCGAGATGACAGACCAATAGTCATTTGTCACCAGGAAAGCTAGATTCAGATTTAAAATAGTGTTAAAATGACAATATCTCAAAAATTTTAAATTACAGGTTTTTGATTCAGTTTATTATAACAGAAGTTCAAGGAGATTGTTAAACTAAGCCAAAAAATTATCTGAGACTAATATTTGATAACCCAAAAGACTATGTACATTAAAAAACCCCATATAGATTCATCCTGTGTCACATCTCCAATAACACTGGAAATTAGGAGTCCAGAATATTATATACATTTTACATTAATTTAAAATTGGATGGTAAAATAAAGTTGGCTTAAGGAAAAATAAAAGATACCTGTGAAGTTTGAAGGCATTGGCACAATATCTGTGTGTTGTTTCTTTCTCCAGGTTGCTAGGTAAGTTAACAATTGACAAGGCTCCAAAAGGACATTTCTATAATTTAAACAAACAAATTTACTACTTACTAATGCACAGTGAAACAAGTTAATGCAGAACAAATTACTCTGTAGTGAAATTCTTCTACGTTTAGTACTTCACCCCGAACGTGTTGTTTACAATTGTGAGTGCCACACTTCTTACCTTTAAACAGGTCAGTACTAAATATTTATACTGATTCTTGAATTTATTGATTTGTTAATACGTTTAAAAAATTCCTCCAAATGCTAACTGATTTGCTTAGATTTTTGACCACAGAAACTACACAGAGAGAAGCAATCAATGTTCTAGTTGTTGTTAGACTAAGCTGTCCTATAGATAACACTGATGAGTAAAATTACATCACTTTGTGCGCTTAACAGAGAAAGACAACATTTTCAAAGTGAATCCTATGCTCACTTTTTCAAAGCTAAATATGGCAATTTAAATACTGACTAGAATAGAAATATAATTGGAAGGATTAGACTTTTACTGGTAAATGTCTCTAAACATCAATTTCACTGCACACCCCTTCCCCCCCATGAAAAAATATTTCCATTGATAAGCAAAATATACAGACAGACAAAGTAAGAAAAAATGCTGCTTGAGAACTTAATTTGATATAAGATTTCTATGTACATTTTGACATGATGGTAGCAATTTCTGTTTTAAAGGTTATAAAACAACTTTCTGAATCTCAACGTCTATTGTCATTAAATAATTGTCTGACCTTTCTATAATTTCCCACAATTGTGAAAATTCAAATAAAAATAAAAGATATGGATTTTTAAGTATCTGTCAAAACTAAATTCAAAAAATAAAATTCTGTCAAGCCAAAATATAAAAAGGTGCATAGGAGATAAACTGTTTGAAATTATATTACATATTTTTTCTCGAATTCTGAAGATACACTGTTTCTTATGAGAAGTACATACTTTTAAAGAAATTGAAATTGTATTTTTAAAAAGTTTATATAAGTATCTTTTACCTTAATGCAAATACCGCAACCAATACAGAGCGTTTCAGAAATCCATGCTATTTTGCTCTGTGGTATGACTTCTATGCATAGTTTTCCTGGTGAAAAAGAATGTATGTTAAACACAAGACACAATGCTGATGAATCAGATTTATCATCAGCATGATCAGTAAATGCCGCACAGAAATCCTGTAGTTGCCTTAAAATTCCCCAGCAAAAAAGGACTCAAAAGAAGCCCTGAAACTGAGTAGTTAATATTTCTTAGCATTATTGCTGTGCACAATTTTCAGACCGTTTTAATCATATATATGACACAAATGTATTCATAGTATGATCCAGAAAGCTCTCTCAGAGTTTCTACTAGTAAGTTCTATGAAGGTGGACAGCAAACAACTAGGCACATTGTTTAAAGTCTCTTGCATTGTTTAATTATGTTTCACTGCATTTCTCACCCATTCGAACCACAGGACAGCTCTTTTTGCACTCCTGACGGCATTTCTTTGGCTTACATTTGTCATTGCTGACAATAGCAATTCTTGTTAACTTGTCGGCCATATTGTGCAATTTAGGTTTATATATACACCAATTAGAGATTCCAAGATGGAAGCGAACACTTCAGGGTCTAAAAAACAAAAACATACAAAAAAGAACTGGATCATAATCACCACCAATAACGCGGCAAAGCTGTATCTAGTTGAAATTACTAATAGAAGTTCATGTAACGAAATAAAATGTGTGTTGTTCTTACAGCCGATTGAACAAATTCAGAAAGACAATTAAAATGTTGGCAGTTTTAATATGGTAATAATTGTAGAATGACTTTAGCACAAACTTTCAATTTCATTACTATTTTCCCCACTATAAAATGAAGCCAACATGACAACTGCAAATCATAGAAGATTAGGGTTGGAAGAGACCTCTGGAGGTATCTAGTCCAACCCCCTGCTCAAAGCAGGGCCAACCCTAACTAAATCATCCCAGCCAGGGCTTTGTCAAGCTGGGCCTTAAAAACCTCTAAGGATGGAGATTCCACCACTTCCCTAGGTAACCCATTCCAGTGCTTCACCACTTTCCTAGCGAAATAGTTTTTCCTAATATCCAACCTAGACCTCCCACACTGCAACTTGAGTCCATTGCTCCTTGTTCTATCATCTGCCACCATCGAGAACACCCTAGCTACATTCTCTTCGGAACCCACCTTCAGATAGTTGAAGGATGCTATCAAATCCCCTCACTCTTCCCTTCCGCAGACTAAATAAGCCCAGTTCCCCCAGTCTCTCCTCATAAGTCAATGCATACTCTTTTAATGCAACTCTATTTACAAGAAAATTACATCGTATTAGAAAGTATTAAGGCAGTGCGTGGGCATATGTATTGCTGACAGAGTAAATCTCAGTTCCACATGGTGATTCATTCACACATTTATGCCACCTGCTAGGAGGTGAATTTGTGAGAGCTGCATGCTTGCTATTTAAAGTAAAAACCATAAATAGTTGTGACCATTGCTATGAGAATATGAAATTGTGTGTGTGTGTCTATATGCATAAATACATATATGTGTAATAAACAGTGTGTGTGTGTGTGTTAGTGTTATAGACAGATACACACAGAGGCCAAACTGATTTGATTTTGCTAGTTTAAGTTATACACGGGTTATAGCAACTACACTGACATATTGTATTTCCCAGGCAATTAGTGCCCCAATGATAAGGGCTTAAAGATTTCAAGAAACCAAATAAAGGAAAACAATTGGAGGTTAACCAAATAATTTTTAAAAATATTTTTAAAATTCTAAGATCTTGGATTAAATATCCTTGAAGTTACAAATAAATATATGTTAAGAGGTGAAATAAAAGACACAGCCTAAGTGTAGAATTCTGTTTCTCCCTACAGTAGTTGTTAGCCTCACAAATAGCTAAAGCAGGGCAAGAGGTGCAAACATTATATTGTATTAAGTGTTTACCAGGTCATCAACCATAGCAGAGGAAACAGAATGCTAAGTTTAGGTCTTGACAGGTAATGGATTTTAAACATTTCATTTTAAAGAATGTTTATAATTTTTTGTCCACAACATTCTGATAATGGGATATTTAAAATAGACATTGATGTTCTCTTTTTAAAAAGCACTTCAGTTCATCTTTATGGACATCCCTTATTCACTCCAATCTAAAATAGAGTAAGGTTGAGTTATGAAGTCATCAGCATTTCACAAGATGTTACTGTTTGGAGACAGACTGAAGAGTATAATGACAAGGCTTAGGAATCCTCACTGCTGTATACCACCTCTTGAAGACTCTGGTCATGACTGCTTGCTGGGGTTCAATGGCATGAATATAACTCTTCTAGGTGGTGATCAGTTCTTGAGAAAGGGTTTAAACCTTGGTTACTGCTGAAAGACTCATCACATTAAATAATTTAAAAGGTTAGTAAAATATTGGGCCTACATTGTGGCTAGTCTCTCTTCCGGCAACTGAAGGAACAAAGCATTTTCAGTTACAGTTTAACATTGCTGGGTACTAACGGTTGGGACCATGCAGAGAAGTTACCAATTTAAAGCAAGTGTATTGTAGTATCCAGCATGCCAATATTTATATTCCAAGATAAAACTTGGACATGACAACTTCTCTGTTCATAACGTCAAATTTCATGTACTAATGTAGTTCAAACCATAAATATCAGGTCTTGAAATACTCAAAGTTCCAACAATCTAAACAGTCTGCTCACTGATGGAAGAATTCCACTAGTTCACATTAAACAAATCCTTCCTATTGTATATATGAAATATTATTTGAAGATATGCTAAACTTTCTCGTCTAACCTATGCTAAGTATAGGGAGTTCTCAAACAACATCTTTCAGCAGTTTACAGATTGCTCTTTATACGCAGAAAAGAAAAGGAAAATCTCTGATTTACTGAAACATGGAAGAATAATAGGTGGGTGGTGCATATCTAATTCATAAGCAGGTAGGGAAGGGACAGGGTCTTGTGTGGATCAATCATGAAGGATATTATATGCAATATTTTAGTTTGTGCCCCATACACTGAGGGTGGGGAAGGGACTAGCCTTCAACCTTTAACTGGTGGTAAGGGCAAAAATAAGCTTACTGCTGGAAGCGTGAACTGAGTATTTCTAGACTTTCTGATATTCCAGGTGTTTGTTTGTTTTTTTAAACATACTATTTCTCAATTTCCAAATGTATTTAACCATAAACATTAATTTTAAAAAAATTCTAACAGGTATTTACAGCTGCTCCCTCTTTTAGGGAAGTCTATGAGGGAATTTTATACTTTACAAAAAAAAAAAAACACACACAACCCAGACAATTCTGAAGTTTTATTTCTCTCGCTTCCCAATATAATTTTAAAATATTAGTTTTCTTGAATAAGTTGTCAAATTTTTGAAGGAAACTCTTGCGTATTTACATATAATACAGCTGTTACAATCATTTAAAAAATAAATCAGTAGACTATGACTATGAGTCTGCAATTGGATCTATCCAGGCAAACCCCCTGTGCCAGCACAGAGCCCACTGATATTAGTGGTTTTCTGCCTGAAGGCAGGGGTCCACCCCCCATTGGGTCCAGTTACAGGACCAGGGTAGAAGGTGTCCTGCCTGGGGATCCCAATACACAATAATGAATGTCAGGCCTAGAGAACATAAGAGACACTCCTCAGAAGCTTAGTATCTGTAGAGCTTAAACACTCAGCTGAGTAGAAGCTCATTATCTCAAACCTGTAGATTTGAATCATAGAATATCAGGGTTGGAAGGGACCTCAGTAGGTCATCTAGTCCAACCCCCTGCTCAAAGCAGCACCAATCCCCAACTAAATCATCCCAGCCAGGGCTTTGTCAAGCCTGACCTTAAAAACTTCTAAGGAAGGAGATTCCGCCACCTCCCTAGCTAACCCATTCCAGTGGTTCACAACCCCTGCAAGTTTTTCCTAATATCCAACCTAAACCTCCCCCACTGCAACTTGAGACCATTACTCCTTGTTCTGTTATTTGCTACCACTGAGAACAGTCTAGATCCATCCTCTTTGGAACCCCCTTTCAAGTAGTTGAAAGCAGCTATCAAATCCCCCCCTCGTTCTTCTCTTCCGCAGACTAAACAACCTCAGTTCCCTCAGCCTCTCCTCATAAATCACATGCTCCAGTCTCCTAATCATTTTTGTTGCCCTCCGCTTTCCAATTTTTTCACATCCTTCTTGTAGTATGGAGCCCAAAACTGGACACAGTACTCTAGATGTGGCCTCACCAATGCTGAATAGAGGAGAATGATCACGTTCCTCAATCTGCTGGCAATTCTCCTACTTATACAGCCCAAAATGCTGTTAGCCTTCTAGGCAACAAGGGACCACCACACAACAGAACCACTAACCCAGGAACCTGTCCTTGCAACAAAGCCCGTTGCTAACTGTGTCCACATATCTATTCAGGGGACACCATCATAGGGCCTAATCACATCAGCCAAACCATCAGAGGCTCGTTCACTTTCTCCTACAAGAATTTATGGAAGACAACAATGACTCCATCATTATACTGTAATACTTAAAAAGCAAAAACTTCGTTTACTAGAATTTGGATCATCCATAATTTTTACATCTGCTGGATCGAGATATGAGTACATTACCATAAAAGACTTAATACAATCAACTGCAAAGAGGAAAAAACGTGCAACAGCATGCTGAATTACTATGTAAAGTGCAATTTACTATAAATATAGAGAAGAATATGCAACTGTTAAGACAGAAAATTGAATGACAGGACAATGCAATTATATTAAAAAGTAAAATAATCTGTATTCAGAACTGACCACATTGTATTAAAAACATTTACTTTGCAAAAAGCAGATGGAAGTGTTCAACAAATCATATTTTAAAAGCACTAACTGGTAAAAAGACTGAGAATAAGTAGTATTTACTTTTAGAAGAAAACAAATAATCTTCAGGAAACATCTCAACTATAGAACTAATGAACCAAACTTGATAACCCCGCATATATTGATAAGACCATCAAGACAATTTTAAAGTTAGAATACCTAACAAAAATAACTTATAAAATAGTAAAATACATATAGAACCAGTTGTCAATTTACAAAAAAAGCCAGAAGTATCGGTATGTGCTAAAAGTCCAAGTGTGTAAAAAAGGACACATACTAAGGGCTGGTCTATGTACAGTTTTTGTACTGCTTTAACTATATTGCTTTCTAAACCATTATTACAGTGAAAGCAATACAAAAACCGTGTTTAGACAAGCCCAAAGTTCTGTTTCTTAGGCCCTGTCTACACTGGCAAGTTTCTGTGCAGTAAAGCAGCTTTCTGCCCTGTAACTCCTGAGTTACAAGCCACTTAGTGTGCAGAAACTGCGCAGTTGTAGAACTTCGAAAAAACCACCCCAACAAGAGGCGTACAGCTTTCTGCGCCAGGGCTACAGTTCTGGGGTGCCAGTGTAGACACCTTGGTCGATTACAGCGCTGCAATTGGCCTTCGGGAGGAGTCCCACAATGCCTGTTCTCACCTCTCTGGTCATCGGTTTAAACTCTACTGCCCTGCCCTCATGTGACCAACCGTCATCCCCACCCCGTAAATTCCTTGGGAATTTTGAAAGTCCCCTTCCTGTTTGCTTGGTGATGCGCGCAGTGGTCTCAGCGCACCTTTCCAGGTGGTCATGCCTATTCCAGACAATCTCCCACTTGGGGCAATGCCAAGCTGCTGGATCTCATCAGCACTTGGGGAGACGAGGCTGTCCAGTCCCAGCTGCACTCCAGATGTAGGAGTTTATACCTACGAACAGCTTTCACGCTGTATGACGGAAAGGGGCCATGACCGGGACACGCTGCGGTGCAGGGTCTAAGCAAAGGAGCTGCCGAATGCCTATCACAAGGCACAGAAGGCAAACCGCTACTCCAGTGCTGCACCCACGAGCTGCCGGTTCAACAAAGAGCTTGATGTGATACTCGGCGGCGACCCCACCTCCACTACAAAGACCACTGTGGATACTTTGGTGGCTCGCGTGCCAGCGGACCAAGCCAGGAGGAGGAAATCTTTGACGAGGATGTGGATGAGGCAGAAGATGGACTTGGAGGTCAGAGATGCATGTAGCCAGGAGCTCTTTTCTACCCTGGAGGAGGCTAGCCAGTCACAGCTGTCGGAGATTGGTGAAGTGCAAACAGGAGGGGAGGTCCCTGGTAAGTGGATCTGATTTTGGGAATTGCTGAAGCAAGTTGTTGTGGGCAGGAGGGTTGCAGAAAGAAGGCTTGTCTCCCACCACATGCCTAGTCTGAGCTGCAGAACAGGCTGTTGATTGACTCCTTCACTTTATGGGAATCTCCCTGAGAGATCTCCAGGAAACTCTTGTGGAGATACTGGGCAACTGGAGGTTCTTCGGCAGAGCTGCTTTGTTTCTTGCCCCATTAAGGGTAACTTTCCTGTGCCATCGCAGGGTGGGGGAGGGAAGGGGAGTGGGAGGAGAAGAACCATTGCTGCACACAGGCAAGCCACATAGGGGTCAGGGCAAAAGCCGAAGTCTTGGAGAAGACCCTCCTTTGATTCCCTGCTCACCCTCAGCAGAGAGATATCTTCCATAATGATCACATCCTGTGGAAAGTGTGGGGACAGGAATGATCATCAGGCCACCCTACAGTGCTGGCTCTCCCCAAGAGCCATGTGCCCAGTGTACAGCAGGGTCCGGGAAGGGCAATTTATCCTGCCCCTGCAGCTATTCACCATTTTGGGGGTCTTGTGGCTCACATGTGCTTGCCTGGGGTCAGCCAGTTAGTAACAGGTGTGAGAGTACTGGCTGTGTTTTAAAGCACTGAATCAATGTTGTCTGTGTTGCAAACAATACTGCTTCTGTAAAATGTTGCATTTAAACTTCACAGAGACGACAGTGGAAGCCCAGCCTCCCTCTTTGTTATCGCTGGCTGAATGGCTCTGCAGAATTAGAAAGTGGCTAAGAAGAACTAAGGAGGACTTTCTGCGTGATGTTATGATGCACTCTGCTGCCGAGAAACAGGAATTGAAGGAGTGGCGGGACAGTGAGAAGAGCCAGATGAAGCCACGGAGCGGCTCTTAAAGGTTATGGAGTGCCAAGCACACACGCTCCAAGAGATACAAGCTCTTCAAAGCGAACAGCTCAGCGCCCACCCTCCTATGCAGCCACTGTTGCAAAACTCTTTCCCATGCACCCCCAGACACCGCCAAGACACTCTTATCAACCTCCTGGCTCCAGTCTGTACCCACACCATTCCACTCCTCCCCGCCACAGTTCAGCATTGCGGACTCCCACACCCATCCCTCTGCAGTTTGGCCCTGCTGAAGTACATTTCCCGTTGCATTGTACTACATCCCTGGACCCCTTCTCCCAGGACCTTCCCTTCCCCCATCCACCTTCCCTTATCCACCCTACTACTACTTTTTGTTTGGCTCTCTCCTCCAGTTGTAGTCGTCTTTTAATAAAGTAATTGTGTTGGTTTAAAAGCAACCTTTATTCTATTAATTGAAAGCAAAAAGAGCACTGCAAAGCAACAAACAATTAGGTTAAACCCACATATTGTATCATGTGCACCAATCATTTCCTGGCATTTCAAGCACTGCACTCCCGAGCATAGCAACAAATATTAGTGGCTTTCAGCTTCAAATTGCTGCCTCAAGGCATCCCTGATCCTTATGACCCCGTGCTGTGCCCCTCTAATAGCCCTGGTCTCTGGCTGTTCAAACTCAGCCTCCAGGCGCTGAGCCTCTGCGGTCCAACCCTGAGTGAAGCTTTCGCCCTTCCCTTCACAAACATTATGGAGCATACAGCATAGGAATATTGGCTTTGCACAAATGAGCAAAAAGCATAGGAATATTGTCATTGGCCAGGTCCAGCTTCCCATAGAGGCAGCACGAGCGGGCTTTTAAATGGCCAAAAGCACACACAACAGTCATTCTGCACTTGCTCAGCCTGTTGTTGAATTGCTCCTTGCTGCTATCAAGTTGCCCTGTGTATGGCTTCAAAAGCCACAGCATTAAGAGGTAGGTGGGTGTCTCCCAGGATGACAATGGACATTTCGATTTCCCCTACAGTGATCTTCTTTCTTTGGGAAGAAAGTCCCTGCTTCCTGAACAGGCCAGTGTTCCAAAAGATGTGTGCATCATGCACCTTCCTGGACCAGCCTACATTAATGTCTGTGAAATGCCCACGGTGATCCACAAGTGCCCGGTGAACCATTGAGAAATACCCCTTGTGATTAATGTACTCGGTGGCTAGGTGGTCTGGTGCCAGAATTGGAATATGACTGACATCGATCGCCCCACCACAGTTAGGGAAGCTCATTTGTGCGAAGCCTTCAACAACGTCATGCACATTGCCCAGAGTCACGGTCTTTCAGAGCAGGATGTGATTAATGGCCCTGCACACTTCTGTCAACACGAGTCCAATGGTAAACTTTCCCACTCCAAACTGATTAGCGACTGATCGGTAGCAGTCTGGAGTAGCCAACTTCCACAGTGCAATCACCACGTGCTTCTCCAATGGCAGGGCAGCTCTCATTCTTGTGTCCTTGCGCCGCAGGGCTGGGGTGAGCTCATCACACAGTCTCATGAATGTGGCTTTCCTCATCCGAAAGTTCAGCAGCCACTGCTCGTCATTCCAGACGAGCATCACGATGTGATCCCACCACTCAGTACTTGTTTCCTGAGCCCAAAATGGCGTTCCACCGTGGTCAGCACCTCCACGAATGCCACAAGCAATCTCATGTCGTAGCTACTACACATGATGAGATCAATGTCACACTCCTCTTGCTTTTGTAGTTTAAAGAATAACTCCACTGCCACTCGTGACGTGTTGGTCAGAGTAAGCAGCATACTGGTCAACAGTTTGGGATCCATTCCTGCAACCCAAAGAGGCAGGACGTGCAGTACACAAACGGTTGAAAGATAGTGCCAAATGCAGACGGAAGCACAGGGATTGCTGGGATGCAAAGCAATGCATCACGGGTCATTGGAACAGGACCCAGGATGCCTCACAATCCCGTCCACCTTCCCACAAGTCTTAGCGGCAGAAGAGGTGCTCTGTGGGATTGCTGCTTAGAGTGCACTGCTCCGAATACTGCTGCAAGTGCCAGAAGCGTGAACACGCTATTGTGCATGCAGCTGACAGCGTGAATACACAACAGAGGTTTCCCTTCAGCGCTCTCTGAGCAGCGCTGTAAGTCCTGGAGCTGTAATTCTGCCAGTGTAGACATGCTCTCAGTTTAATCTTAGACTGCTCACAAGGCACATTCTACATATGGAAGCAAAGAACTCAAGGCTAAGGGTTAACTTTCTGATTACTGGAAAGTAGCATCACATTGTCAAATAACACATTGAAATAGAAATATGTATGGATATGTTTAATAGTGTTGAACAATAGGAATAGTGACTCATTCATACAGCAACAAAATATACAATGTAAGAAGCCTCAAATATTTCCTTAGAATGGGAGAGGAGAAGGTGAATACTGTATATTGTGGTATCTGCTAGCACATGAAAGCTATAAAGAGATACATGTCAGGAGAAAAATCCTTTGCACTAAGAGTTTGAAGGAAAAGAGTGATAAATGTAATGTCAGAATCAAAAGACTTCTAGACAACTACGCATCAGGGGACTAAATATGCTAAAGATGCATAAGACAGCACTTTTAAAAGGTCCTGGAGCAAAGCTTTTCCCTATTGTTGGTAAGCATCTTGCTGCTCTCTTCCTTACTCAGGGTGCTGGACCATGCTTGGCAGGTCTCCATCTTTCATAACAATCCCTGGCTATTAGGCATTTTATAAATTTGAAGCACCCCCCCTTACTGCAAGGACTTGTCTTCATTAGGGAAAAGGGTGTGTTCTTACCTTGTGTTAAGACACCACAACATAAAATTATAGTGGAAAAAAAGGGAGTTGTAGTATTAACACCTTAGCATGTAGAGGTAAACACTTATCTCCCCACTAGTATTAACACTGAAAACTACAACTGCCTTTTCTTCGCTAAGATTTTATGCTATGTTCTTACCGTCTGTTAGTTAATACATCTTTCTTCCTTGAGTGGATGCACCCATAAAGAGAATTTCTCTCTCTTTTCCTTATTTTAGAGATTCCTGACTTTTACAGGAAACATAACATATGGTAGTCTCTTCTTTAAGATAGTGTTCCTGCAGAATCTACCTGTATTGCTGATTTCAAGAGCAGCAACAGCTTTTGTTGCTGCATGGCAAAACTATGATGAGCCAGGTCTCTGGGCAGACAGCACAATATCTTTCACAGCCACAAGTTCTAGAATTAAAAATAAAATAAAAATGCACATTCTGCAGAAACTGATAGCTCTGCAGGTAAACACCATCCCAGCAAGGAAAGCTTCCTACTAGACATTTACAAGTAAATTTTTAGAGCCCTCACTAAATTATAGGGACAACCTCCCCTAGAGACGTTTGGCACAAATGATACAGCATGTGAAAAACACAAACCAGTTCCCTGTGTGAATATTGCCCTTATGATAGCCCTGCAACAGGACAAATAATCCTTTGCACTTCACTGGGGTCCACTTACCATCCAAGGAAAGAAGTTGATTTTTGTAAGGTTCTCACCACAACGCCCTAATGTGACTATTACTGTGTCCATTCTACAGATGGGGAAATTAGAGCACATAGAGATTTACTCGCCTTGCCAAAGACACCACCAGATGCAAACTGGGGAATCGGGGCCTCCCCCCGTTAGCAGAGTAGGTGGCGGGGGAGAGGGGGTCTGTCACCCATCCCCACTGTCGCGGCCGTGGTCTGGGACAACCCAGTGGAGCTGCGTGTTTGGTGCCCCCATACACGTTCGGGGGCGGGGGGGGGTCTGGACCCAACACTGCAGCGCCTGGGAGCGGGGAGCTCTAGGCAGGAGGGGGAGGGGGCCGGGGCCTCGCACCCTTACCGGGCTGAGGGAGGGGCTCTGCTAACAGCACCCGGCGTAGACAGGAGCCCCATCAGGGACAGCCGGGCGGCTGCCGGGCCCCGCTCGGGGGTCGTTCCTCCCCCTTCGTAGACACGGCGCCTCTCGCCGGTACCAGCTGGTGGAACGACTCGCTGGTGCCGCCCGGCCCTGACCAAGGCACGGGTCTCCCAGGGGCTCGTGTCGCTCTCCCCAGCCCCGCTATTGACTCCACTTACCGGAGGACGGGAAGGAAACCACCCAGTTGGGGCGAGTAGGTGGGTAGGGGACTAGCCTGGTCCCGTTACCCAGAGGCAGACGCACAACGTGCTCCTGCTGCCACCCGGCCAAAATGGCCGCCACCCCCCGAGAGGAGCTGGAGCCACTAACCATAGAGACGTAAGGAGAGAGGGGAAAAGACGCTCACCATAGAGAGCAGGGGGACGCTAAAAGAACGCGACGCCTCAGGGCAAAGGCGTGGCTAAGAGAGTTTCGGAGACGCTTCTGGACGCGACTGTTGCGTAACGTCATGGCTGAGTGACGGCTCTGGGGGCTGGAGCGGAGAGCGAGCTGCGGAGTGGGTGGGGCGGCTGTAACGTAAGTGCTCCCCCTCCTCCCGTGAGGAGGTTCTGGGTGGACTGTTTCCCCTATTCCCCCTCCCTCCCCGTAGCAAGGGGCGGGCCCCGCGCCGGGGCCTATGTGCCGTGGCCGGTGCGGCCCAGCAGGAAGCGGGGAAGCTGGTGCCCGGAGGCCCGAGAGTCTCTGCGCTCTGGCGCGTTTGGCACGTGAATTCATCGCTCGTGGTTTCTCAGGGGCCCCAGCCTGCGCCTCTTCCTGGCTACTGCACAGGTACGGGCAGTGCCAGCTTCCCCGCACGGGGCCGCCGGCCTGAGACCCCGCTGCCCGGAGTGAGAGCGAAGCCCCTTCTCCATGGCTCGTTCAGGCCTTCCTCGGGACTGCCAGGGTAGTTTTTTTTGCTAGGTGCACCCCTCGGCGTGTCAGACTCTGCTCTGAGGAGACCCTTGTATTTCATAAACCACTGACATGGGGTCAGGGTCAGAAGTCTATATCTACGTATCAGTCCTCTCTCTTAAGCCAAAAGTATGTGACTCTGGTTACACCCCCTGAACAAACTGCCCCTCCCCGCCCCCTTTGCAGGGTTGAGTTTGGATAGAGTTAGTTGGCTGCGTTGACTAGACTTACAGAGTTTATTTTGTCTATTGGTAGTATTTTTACACTTCCCAAAATGTGACTTAGTTTTTCTCTTAGTAACTTTGCCAGATTGCGTTTAGGGGAGAAACATGGTTGGGCTTTCAGGATTCCACAAACCTGATACGACTTGAAGGTTGGCTAAACTATTTAATTTCAAATCCCCCATTATCATGAATGTGATGGAGGGCTTGGGGATCTGCCCATAATTATATTTCTGGTAAAATAAATAATAACTTGGTGGAGTTGTAAAAGAAGCCTGACCAAAACTAGGTATGACTAGCAAGAGCTGTGAGAGACCACTCTGATCTGTGCTAGCCTTTAGAAAGACTGTTGTTAATTACAGTATTGTTAATGGGATTTTTGCGAGGTCTCTGCTGCCCCACAATTGAAACTACAGTGAACAGCAGTATGCAACAAAGTGTAACTTCCCTGTGTGGAATACTGCCAGCATGAACTAAAAGGCTCCTAGTTCATATTAACGTAGTCCTCTTTGAAGAGGACTGTACTAGGAACCTTTCAGTTTGCTTCCACACAGGGGCGTTACAGTCTGGCACTTTGGTATGCACTGCTATACGCATCAAGGTAGTCCAAACTGCTGGGCGATGTAGGTGACCTCTTTGTTTTCAGTGGTCTGTCTCTTAGGCCTAATATAAGTTTGCAGTTCTTGTACTGATTTTAACAGTTTTGGTCAGGAGTTTATGTATTTAATTTTAACCAAAATAATTTTTGGTACAACCCCTAAAGTGCAAGCAATTATACCAAGATAGCTTATTCCTTTACATTTAGGGCAGGGGTGGCCAATCTGAGCCTGAGAAGGAGCCAGAATTTACCAATGTACATTGCCAAAGAGCCACAGTAATACGTCAGCAGCCCCCCGTCAGCTCCCCCACCCCGCTCCCAGGGCCTCCCACCCGGCAGCAGCCCCACTGATCAGCACCTCCCCATCCCTCTCCACACCTCCCAATCAGCTGTTTTGTGGCATGCAGGAAGCTCCAGAGGAACAAGGTTACGGCAGGCTCAGGGAGGATGTGGGAAGGGTGGAGTGGGGGCAGGGCCTGTGTCAGAGCCAGGGGTTGAGCAGTGAGCACCCCCCGGCCCATTGGAAAGTTGGCGCCTGTAGCTCCAGCCCCAGAGTCAGTGCCTATACAAGGAGCTGCATATTAGCTTCCAGAGAGCCGCATGTGGCTCTGTAGCTGCAGGTTGGCCGCCCCTGGTTTAGGGGAATAAACCATAGTGGTATAAGCACTGCATAATGATATAACTGTGTTAACAGTAGATGGTTGAACCACTTTAACTATATAGGTTTCAAACTGATATAGTTAAAGTAGTATAAAAGCAGTGTGTAGACAAACTCTTGGAGAAACCAGTGAGTTCAAAACTGTGGGTTGGGATGGGGTTGTAACAAGAAAAAAATATTTGGGAAAACAGTTAGTATTCCTTATCTGATTAGGGCTTGACAATGAGTATCAAGGGAGATGCATCTGTCTCTAGACAGCAGTATGGTCTGATGGGCAGACTAGAGTGGTCAAACTATTCTCTTTCCTTTTTTCCCCTTTGTCTTCTGTAGCTAAGCTGAGAATGCTTTATCTAGTTTTCTTATGAAAAATGTAAGTCTAGATATGTTAAGCAAGCCATTAATTTTATTTTAATTCCATGTTCTTTGTTAATAAATCTCAATTTGTTAAGATTACAGCTGTTTGGGTAACTTCACAGAAACATCCCAAAGAGAAGAGAACTCCTTTACCCTTCAGCCTTCTCCTTAGAGGTTACGAGTTTCTGGAAAATACATATCCTTCTTAGTCTTGGCCAAGGGTATACTGAGGTCTCTTTCCCCTGGTGAATTGTGTTGCCATCAGGCTGCTGTGGAATAGCACAAAGGGAGGAACTGAGAGGTGGAGGGGGTGTTCATAAGAAACAAACCTTTTTATGTAGAGTTTAATGTCATTTAGAAGCGAAATTGTTAAATTTCAAGGTTATAGTGCTATCACGAGAAACTTACAGATGGTCTGGTGGTATTAGGGGTTCACTTAGATGGAGAAGATGCATCCTTAGAAACTTCAGCTGTAAGCATTCCCCTCCTCCCTGTTGCCAAGGTCTGAGCCATGCAGGGAGAGGAGAGGAAGAGACTTCCAGCCAGATTAATTGTAATTTTTTTCCATGACCCAGGGAGGAAAAAAGTGGAAATTACTCTTACCTTACTATTTTCTCTCGCCCCAAAAGAATTATGATGGTTTCATAAAACATTTGATCTGAAAACATCACTTGGTAAGCATATTTATTATTCAGAAATAGATGCACATTGACCACAATGAATAACTTGCAGTTCTTTAAATAAAATACAAGAACCCATTAATCAAGTTTTCACTTTGCAGGCCTACAACTCTTTTGTTATCTGCCTTTACACACTAATGTGCTCTTATCACTTGATTACTTTCCAGGCACTTATCCTATTAGGAAGCGCCAAACAAACCAATCAGAATGTGATGAAAAATGTGCTATATAGATGCTGAACTGGTTGGACACACTGCAGCTCATAAAAAGTGACAACATTCTGAATTCAGCCATTCTGTTGTCAATGATTTTCCTGTATATTTTTCTCACCATTTTAGTGCAGTGAACTGTGGCAATCTCTTTTGCAGTCATAGATTTGGAGTGGACATCTTTGGGTCTTCAACAATTCTTTGTACTAGAAGGGAAGTAATTCAGGTTTATATTGCAATGGCCACATTTTAGCCTCGTCTTCATTTTCTGACCCCAGCCTTTGTCTTTAGGGTCAATTTGGGGCTTAGTTTTGGGAAAAGTTCCATAGCTTCTCTGAATGACTATTATTTTTTTATTTTATACTCTTGTGGATCAGTTCTTTATTAATTAGATCAAACCAGATCTTTACTGAGAGTACAATGGCAATATTGTTGCATTATCATTTGATACCCCGCTTCGAAATCTTTTTAATTTCTTTTGTAAATTTGATGTCTCTTCAGAACCCCTTGTGTAAAATATGTTTGATCAAAATCTTCCTCATAGTCACTGCAAATTTCATACTTATTGGTTGAAAATGTAGAGAGAGTCTTTTTTGAGAATTCTACCAAGTGTCATTGGGAGACTTGGGCATCAATTGTTTTTCAGACAACCGATCTTCAGTATCCTTGTGGTTGCAGAAAGATCGAAAGTTCTTCACAATATGTTTTAGATCTGTATTGGGTGTTAATTTTTTCTCACTTAGGGTGCTGAACACCCATGCCTCAGAAGTTTAGGATAATTGCACCTGAGTAGTTCACCCATACCTCTTGTCTGAGTAAATGGTAAAGCTTTCTTGGTCCTATCTTTCTGCATATTCTTGCATGGTATTTTAAGCAACTTGGAATTTATATTCTGCAGTCTTCTCTTCATAAAGATTTCAAGATATATAGGGTTGGGAGCTGGAAAGGGCTGTAGCAGATCTGGAGGGCTAAGGAGATGGGGAGGCAGGAGGGAAAGCAGAAATTGTGTATGACTTTTCATGCTCCAGTCCTGCCAAGACTTATGCATCAAAGTCAATGGGACTACTCACAATGTGTGAAGTATGCCTTTGCTAGATCAGAGCCACAGTATTTGATCAGGCTCCATGTTGAAACATAAAATTCTTATGAAAATATAGCCAAATAATTGCTTTTTTTAGTTTTAAATGTTACCTTGTTTTGACATTTTCTGTAGTCTGAGTCTTGTGAGAAATTTCAGAGTTGTGGCTTTGAGATTGTAGTGTATTTTCAAACATCAACAAACTCTGGGAATATTTCAGGAAGAAGTGATTTTAAAATACTTTACAATTCTGCCAGGAAGTCTCTAGAATGAGTGAGTGTCTAGAATATGTTTATCCATCTCCTTGAAATAGTCCCCATTTGCAAAGTGACTTGTTCTACTTGTTTAAAGGGTTTATAGCCCACTTTTAAACAGGAAACATGACCACTGGAAGGAGAAACAAAGGTATCTGCACAAGTGGAGATTTGCCTGTGGAAACTATGGGGTTTCCTTTTACTTCAAGAAGGGAAATTATTAAAAAAATTAAGATTGTGAGGTTTTGTTAGAGACTATGTTTAAAGCTAACATGATAATAGCTCTTGTAAATTGGAGTAAACTGATATAATTTTCTTTGGTGGAGTGAAGATGTATTATGTCCCAAACTGTTACATTAGTTGTGACTAGGAGGGAGAGAGTGGCAAGGTTGGTCTCTGTATAAATGTGAGAATCTCCAAAGTGTATTTAAAATCTCATCTACTATGGAAAAAAACACACCCCGGAGCTACATAATTTTCATCGACAGAAGCTGTGGACAGCGCTATGTTCTCCCGCTGACATAGCTACCGCTGCTCGGGAAGATGGTTTTATTATGTTGACGGGAGAACTCTTTCCCATCAGTATAGAGCGGATACATGAATGATCTTACAGTGGTGCAGCTGGATCAGGGCAAAATCTCTTTAGTGGATTTTTGGTGTCATTCCTGATGCATCATATAATTTCTGTAGAGAATAAGGTATGGATTCTGTTGACATTGGTCCAGTTCAGTATACACCCTACCTCATTCTCTGTAGTGTACTGCAAGATACAGGATCCTGTTGGGGTGAAAAAACAGTGTGCTTATCACACATGCAAAACAAGGCAGGAGAATTGAGGTTGTACAGGCAACCTTGATGGTGTAATGTCCTGACTTTTGATTATTTTACTTTACAAAGTTAGTTAATGTAGTTTTTTTAAATATGGAATTTCTTGTTTGTTTTTTAAAAAAACAAACCAGATAAATGAAGAAACAAAAATTCAACCTTTTCATCTGTTTGCTAGAGAGAACAACTCCTCTCAATGCAGGGTGAGTGGGTGGGTGGCCCAGTGTTCAGGGCACTAGCTTAAGACTTGAGAGACCTGGCTTCTTCAGTTCCATCCTCTGCAACAGACTTGCTGTGTAATCTTGGGCAAGTCACTTCCTGTCTCTGTGACTCAGTTCTTCTCTATCTGTAAATTGGGGTTAATAGCAACTGGGAAGTTGAGGATAAATAGATTGTGAGTTGTTCAGATACTACAGTGATGGGGGCCAATAAGTACCTGTTCAGTATGCGTCGATAACAAGGCAGTTGCAAATGTGCCATTCCATGCACAGCCTTGCATATATCAGTGGATAAGTGCACTTAGATTTTCAGGAAGCCTTTGACAGGGTCCCTCACCAAATGCTCTTACATGAAGTAAGCTGCCACGGGATAAGAGGGAAGGTGCTCTCATGGATTGATAACTGGTTGAAAGATAGGAAACAAAGGGTAGGTATTAATAGTCAGTTTTCAGAATGGAGAGAGGTAAATAGTGGTGTCCCCCAGGGGTCTGTTTTGGGACCTGTCCTATTCAACATGTTCATAAATGATCTGGAAAAAGGGGTAAATAGTGAGGTGGCAAAATTTGCAGATTATACAAAATTACTAAATATAATTAAAACCCAGGCAGACTGCGAAGAGCTACAAAAGTATTTCTCAGAACTGGGTGGCTGGGCAACAAAATGGCAGATGAAGTTTAGTGTTGATAAATGCAAAGTAATGCACATTGGAAAGCACAATCCCAACTATACATATAAAATCATTTAAATTAGCTGTTACCCCTCAAGAAAGAGATCTTCGAATCATTATGGATAGTTCTCTGGAAAACATGCACTCAGTGTACAGCAGCAGTCGAAAAAGTGAACAGAATGCTGGGAATAATTCAGAAAGGGATATATAATAGGACAGAAAATATCATGTTGCCTCTATATAAATCCATGGTACACCCACATCTTGAATATTGTGTGTAGATGTGGTCGCCCCATCTCAAAAAAGATGTATTGGAATTGGAAAAGGTTCAGAAAAGGGCAACAAAAATTATTAGGGATATGGAATGGCTTCTGTATGAGGAGAGCTTAATAAGACTGGGACTTTTCAGCTTGGAAGAGAGACAGCCAAGAGGAGATATGCTCCATGAAGGTTGTTAAAGAAGTAAAACCTTATTCTTATGTGTATTTCTAGGAATTGACAGTGTAAAACTCGTAGCTGAGCTGCTCAAAATCTAATTTTCTCATTAAGATGAGCACGAGAGAGAACCTTACAATCTTACGCTCCATCTTTACTTCTTTTATTAGTGGGAAATGACTACACCTAACAAGACACCACCGGGTGCTGATCCCAAGCAGTTGGAAAGGACTGGTACTGTTCGGGAAATAGGCTCTCAAGCTGTTTGGTCCCTTTCATCCTGTAAGCCAGGTAAATTGTAAAACACAACAAAACAAACTAATAATTGTGAAATTCAGGGAGGGTATTTTTGCTCTGAGAAAAATAAAACCTTTTTGACCTTGCTAAGTAAAATTGTATGGTGATGAAATTACACATATATAAGCTAGTGTTAGTTTATAAACTAGAGAAATCAGCAAATGATCACTGTTATTTCCTCTGTTTCTTATCTTCAAGTGAAGAAAGAGTGTATTATAGTCCATTAGAAATAACTTGGGTCTAGTCTAACATAGACATAGTTTGCTAGTATAGCTATACCCGAAAAAGTGGGTTTTAGCCCACAAAAGCTTATGCCAAAATAAATTTGTTAGTTTCTAAGGTGCCACAAGTACTCCTCGTTGTTTTTAGTATAGAGACAGTTATTCTGGAAGAAAAGTGCTTTCCCAAGTATAGCTTATACCTGTTCAGAGAATGAAATAAACTCTTCTGTCAAAAATAATATTTTGCCAATGTTGTTGTGTTGACATTGGGGCTTTTGCCAACATAGCTATGTAATCTAAAAAAACCCAAAACTATCCCCCAACCGACATAGCAGCAACACTTAAGGGTAGGCCTGCCATTATGGTGTGGTACTCTAAATGCTATGAGCAAGATAAAACAATCTTAAATGGAGATACAGTGGTTTTGAACATGTCTCTCAAGCAAGAGTAGCTCTTTGACCATATTGTGTGTGTTGGACATATTCAAGTCCCTCCTAGATAAATATCTGTCAGAAAATAATTAAATCGGTTTGCAACAGGTGTGGGAACAGGGATCATTATAGGCTATGATACTGTCGCAGGTTGAGTACATTCCTGATCTGATGTCCACATATATACTTTTGTTTTGGGTTACACAACATACTTTAGATCTGGATTATTAATATTCGCTATTTATTGCAGATGGAGCTACGAACATTAACTGTGAACAGCAGCTAATGTGGGGAAGTAGCAAAGGGGATGAAATTAATAGGTTGAATGGCAGTAAAAGAGGGAAAGAGTAGCAAAGGATTGGCAATGGTAAGGGACAAATCATGATTGGTATAAAACAAAAATCATAAGATTTAGACTTCCTTCATTCGATATAATGTTAGTGAATAAAAGTATTGCCAGTGAAATGTGTACTTGAGGGGTCTCCCAGTTGTGTACTTTGGTGATTCAGTAGACAGCTTTTCCAAAAGAGTGAAGTTACGTAATTATATAAAATATTTTTTTTAAATAAAGAATTTAAAGTTGTTTGGCATTTTATTATATTGATAAAGTATTTTATCATGACTTAAAGTAATGATAAAGTAAAGATCAGCCTTTTGATTACAAAATAGAGTAATGACTTGAAAAATCAGGTATAGTAACATGGCAAATTATTCTGTTCTATGTTACAATTACATAAAGGAACCATTGTAAAACTATCTCTATTATACATGTATAGAACTCAATCCTATAAGCATTCGTGCATGTAGTCTTCACTCATTTACATGGGTACTCCCTTTGACTTTATTGGTACTATTCCACTGAGTAAGGGTTTGTAGGATCAGACCCATAATAAACAACAAATGTAAGTAATTTTGGCCCACTATCTCAAATACCTACTATTTATAAAACAACAAAATACAGGGGCCAGGAGGAGAGTGTCGTATCTGTTCTTATCAGTTTAATCTCTTTTGATGAACACTTGCAACACCTGCTCTGAAGATGGATTCTCCTGCTGCCATTTTTGAAAAAATTGATGCTACTTTGAAGATGTATTCCACTGCTGCTACTTTGGAAGAAAATCCTCTCTCTGCTCCTGAGACATCCCCAGCTACACTGTGTACCACTACTGCTGCTGCTCCACCTAAGGTCTCTCGGACAATGACTATGAAGAAGATCCTAGGTGCCTCCAGGACATTGCAGACCAGCAGCACAAAGGTGAAGAACAGTGGTTCTTTGAAGGACCCCCTTTGAGATGCTGTTCCGGTAAGATCCTGCATCCTGAGGCCGGCCTGTTGGGACATCGCAACCAGAAGGAACATCCCCCCACTCCTCAGCAGCACCAGCTGCCGTGGGACAGCCCCCCCACTTCCTGGCAGCTGCCAACAGAGAGCCCCCCTGCTCTCCAGCAGCACCAGTTGCCAATGGAGAGCCCCCTGGCTCTACAGCTGAGATGACCACCTCCCACCCCCACAGCTGCCAGGTCCCTGACGCTGGTGGTGCTTTCGCTGCTCTACACACCATCAAGAGAGGAATCTCCATAGACGGAACCAGCACATCTCCAGAGGGTCATGAGCGCCTCGCCAGATGCCTGCCCAGCCTCAGAAACCACCCAGAGGGACTCCAGGACCTTACCGGATGCCCGCCCAGCTGGACCTCTCAACCCCACCCACCCACATCAGGAAGAACCAGCCAGTGATACTGCTGATGCTCCTGGAACCCCCCTGCTGCAAGGTAATGAGGTCACCATCTATCTGCAGTACCCCCTCGCTGCAGACATGCTCATCTGCTCTCCCCCGAAGCTTCCACCTCCTCAGTGGCATCACCAGGTACCTGAAGAGATGCCACAGCAAGCGGGTCGCTTTCAGCTGTGCCCTCTGCAGCCTGCCCTTCGAGACACAGAACCAATGCAAGATACACCAAGTTGCCTGCAGGAAACGCCTCAAGGGAACAACACAGTCTCCTGCCCCGGCTCCCAGCCTTCCTGCTGCGTGCTGGCTCGCTGCTCCTGAGCCTCAGCAAAGAAAACTGACCTTGCAAGCTGCCCTCAAGAAGCCTGCCCCCGTTGCCAGGCCAGCGGAATGGGATGCTGTGATCGAGCAGATACCTGCTGCCTCGGGGAACATCACCCAGGTCCTTGCCAGCAGGAGGCCCGTCTCACCCTCTCATGTCACCAAGCAGATCTCTATGCTGAGACGACTGTGCTACCTTGCCACCTGTCCAGCACCTCCCCGTCCCCAGAAGGATCAGCACCCTACCGTGCATAGCTGCTCGAGATCCTGTCACCGGAAGAGCCAGCACCTCCATGCCCCAGACCACTCTGTGAGCTCCAACCACCAGAAGAGCCAGCGCCACAACGCCCCAGACTGCCCTGCGAGCTCCAACCGTCAGAGGAGCCAGCGCCACACCCCGGACCGCCCTGCGAGCTCCAGATGTCACTGGAGGAACCAGCCCCGCAGCCACACCAAAGCACCAGCCCTTCATCACCAGACGGCCCAGCACGGCCCCCAAGTCCATTCTGTGGGACACTGTCTACGGGAGATCTCACGCTCTAGCAGCAACCGCCCAGGCAGCAGCCACTCATAGACGGACCAGCAATGACCTAGCAACCCCTGAGCCGGATCGCGTCTCTCCGACCACTAGCAACGCCAGCATCCCGCCAGAGATCCCGCCCCAGCACCCAACCGAAGGGAATCCTGACCCACGAGATAGATGGCAGGCCGACCACGCAGCAGGCTCAAAGCCTGCACCAGATGAGGTCGAGAACCCTGAGGGCCAGCAGCCGATGGTGAGGGCTGCCACTCCGTGGCATACTGCCTGGACCGAGGAGCTACAAGCAGCAGCATCCTTTGACGACTTCGACCTCCTCGTAAACAGGCTCACCCAAGAACTGTCTGCGGAAATCACTCCCAGGAGAAGTTTGAACCAGGAGAATGCCCCGCCTGCCCACAGAACGCCAGCTCCGAGCCACACCACCATCACCAGGGGAGCCAGAAGTAGAGACGCCAGCCACCGCTACGATCCAGCAGCAGCTTCAAGGATCCAAAAGCTGTACCAGGCGAACTGCTCCAAGGCCATGAGGGGAGATCCTAGACGGGCCCTTGCCCTACTGCACGATTCCATCTGAGCGTCTCTACAGCTACTTCAAGGATGTATTCAACCGCGTAGCCGTGCAGCACCCAGAGTGCCTCCACCCCCTGCCCCGTGTCGACGAAGCAGGTGTCCTGGAAACCGACTATACGCCCAAGGAAGTGATGTCCAGACTCTCAAAAACAAAAAACACAGCTCCTGGGAAAGACGGCATCCCCTACAGCCTCCTGAAAAAGAGAGATCCCAGCTGCCTGGTCCTCACCATGCTCTTCAACCAGTGCAAGCGATTCTGCCGGACTCCCAGCTCCTGGAAGAAGGCCATGACTTTACTGGTGTACAAGAAGGGCGAGCGGGATGACCCCAGCAACTGGAGGCCCATCTCCCTCTGCTCCACAATGTACAAGCTCTATGCCAGCTGCCTGGCATCGAGCATCACAGAGTGGTCGGTGAGCGGGGGAGCCATCAGCTCCATCCAGAAAGGCTTCATGTCCATAGGGCTGCTGTGAACACAACTTCATCCTCCAAACCACCATCAACTTGGCCAGAAGGGTGCGGAGGCAGTGCACAGTAGCGTGGCTCGACCTGGCTAACTCCTTTGGGTCCATGCCCCTCCACCACATCTTTGCCACACTCCAGGAGTTTGGGATGTCGGAGAACTTCCTTCGTGTGATTCGAGAGGTGTACGAGGGATGCAGCACCACCATTCGGTTGGTCAAAGGGGAGACCGCCGAGATCCTGATCCGGAGCGGAGTTAAGCAGGGCTGTCTCCTCAGCCCCATCTTCTTTAACCTCGCCATGGAGCTGTTGCTGCGAGCGATCTCCAATGGCACAGATGGCTTCAACCTGCATGGTGAGAGGGTGAGTGTTCTGGCTTATGCAGATGACCTGGTCCTGACTGTGGATGACCCAGAGAGCCTCCAACGTATGCTAGATGCCAATAGTCAAGCTGCCGACTGGATGGGGCTCCGCTTCAATGCAAAGAAGTGCGGAACACTCCACATCGATGGCAGCAAAAGGGACTTGGTGCAGTCGACTGAGTTCCAGGTCCAGGACGAGCTGACGGGTTTCTATGTCCGGCAGACACCGAAGGACACCATCCAGGAGATCTTGCAGGACGCCGCCAAGATCGACGCCTCCCTGCTAGCACCGTGGCAGAAGATAAAACGCACTGAACACCTTCCTGATGCCCCACATCTCGTTCATCCTAAGGGGATCTGCCGTGGTGAAGGTACCCCTCAACAAGGCAGACAAGATCGTCCGGCCACTGGTGAAGAAGTGGCTGTTCCTTCCCCAGAGAGCCAGCAACGAGCTGGTCTACATCGCCCACAGGCATGGTGGTGCCAACGTCCCCCGCATGGGCGACCTGTGTGACATTGCAGTGATCACCCACGCCTTCTGCCTGCTGACGTGTCCTGACACCATGGTAAGGAACATTGCGGGAAACACCCTCCATGACGCGACAAAGAAGCGGATAGGCAGAGTCCCTTCCAACCAAGACATCGCCACCTTCCTGAGCAGTTCCCTGGATGGCGAATTCGGACGGCACAGGCGCGACATTGCTTCACTATGGTCCCGCGCTTGCAATGCCACGTGTTGCCTGGGGAAGTGCATTGGCTGCCACTGCGAGTGGTGTGAGGAGTGCCAGGAGCTGGGAGTCCTGGTGTCGCAGATCAGGTCCGACGACAATACGATCGTTACCCCGAGCGCCAGGGTCATGCTGGAGAGGACCCTGAAGGCAGCTATCCACTCACTGTATATGGAAACCCTGAAGCGTAAACCAGACCAGGATAAAGCCTTTGAACTGACCAACAAGTGGGACACCAGCAACCACTTCCTCGCCGGAGGTGGCTTCACCCATTTCACCAACTGGTGGTTCATCTGCAGTGCCCGGCTCAACTGCATCCCACTCAATGGAGCCGTCTACCACGGGAACAGAGACAAGCATCGCAGGAAGTGCGGCTACTCCAACGAGACCCTGTCCCACGTCCTATGCAGCAGCAAGCCCCACTCCAGAGCCTGGCAGCTGTGACACAATGCCATCTAGAACCGCCTGGTGAAAGCCATCACACCACGCCTGGGGAAGGTCGCCGTGAACTGCGCCATCCGTGGTACTGATAGCCAGTTGTGACCTGACATGGTATCACGATCGAGGTCTAGAAAAAGATCATCCTCATCGATGTCACGGTCTCGTTTGAGAACAGGACTCTGGCCTTCCGTGAAGCCCGAGCTCGTAAGCTGGAAAAATACACCCCCCTAGGCGACACCCTGAGAGCAAAGGGCTATGAGGTGCAGATGGATGCCCTGATCGTTGGAGCCCTGAGCGCCTGGGACCCCTGCAATGAGCGTGTGGTGCGGACCTGTGGGATCGGTCGACGCTACGCACGGCTCATGCGGTGCCTCATAGTCTCGGACACCATCCAATGGTCTGGGGACATCTACATTGAACACATCACCGGCCACCGACAGTACCAGGAGGTGTGAGCTGGAATGATGTGCATCAACTATGAGAAAAAGGACTGAGAGACTTTTACCATTGGACCATATGAACTGGAACCATAAACTCACTGAACGTTAAATCTCACCAAATTAGGGTAAATCCATCCTCATCATCGTATCCACTCATTATACTCCACACCTGAACATAGCCATTATATGAACAACATACCCCCATATCTCGATGTCTGTACTTTGACCCGTTAACCTTTTACCCCCAATCAGGGATATTGCAGATTATGTGTTTCTTACGCCATCCAATCCTAAACCGAACTTCGCACCCCCTGATAATCTGTACCGTATTCCCTGATAACCAGAAACTTCTATGCTTAAACTCTGTACCATTTTTTAATTTTAACATCTTAATAAAATTATTAAATCTGAAGGAGGGAGGTTTAAAGTGGCCAAGGATAACTGTAATAATCATACTTGTTCTTCTATAGCACCTTCCTGTCTTACTCTAAACCCAAATACAGCCACAGGAACTGTAGTGGATATCCCCAGTGAGGTTATTCCTTAGTCAGACCCTTTTACTTTTCAAGGTGGAGCCTTGGAATAGAGAACACGAATAACAAATTGTAAGTGTCCTGGTTAAAACATATCATGTGTTGTGTGTTTCATACTAGCATGCTTTGGGTGCAGTCTGGCCACACACCTTCTACCATCCAAGCAGCACAGGTATCCAGTATAACTGCACTATTAAAATGTTGTTGCTT
Source organism: Eretmochelys imbricata (assembly GCF_965152235.1). NCBI lineage: Eukaryota > Metazoa > Chordata > Testudines > Cheloniidae > Eretmochelys > Eretmochelys imbricata. Next base: position 57,553,603 of record NC_135575.1, on the reverse strand, counting down.
TTACAGAGTGTTTCAGGCTTTTTCAAATAAGTTCTTTAAAGAAGGCCCTAAATAAAAGGATCCTTTAAAATATTTTAGCTGATTATAATGTTAAAATTAGCTCCCCCTCCCCTCAAAATTTAAAGTACTACCAAATATAAGAGCCTGTCTGCAAAATACTTGTAGAGCACAGCTGGGAACATAACAGAAATTTACAAGGAGAGTTCTAACAACAAAAGTGGGCCAAGTGCTTTACATTAATCTCTGTTGCAGATCTTACTCGGTTTATCAGAATGCTGGCATCTTTCTTTGGAAATGTGAGTGGAAGTGACAACTAACACCATTATTTTTTTTTTAAACTCTCACTGAGTTTTAGTGAAGCTTGTGGCTAAGAGTTCCAAGTTCTGTTTTGCAAACAGAACTTTACAATATTGGTTATAGTCTTTGCCAGACAGACCTCCTCTTTTATTATGTTCTGTAAAAGGTTTAGCACAGTTCTGGATGCTGGAAAAAGTAGAACAGTAATCTGCAGATTTGGGACTTAATTCAGGAATATGCTGAATTCTTTCAATTCCCATTGGTTTCAATAGGAGTTGAGGATGCTCAGCACAATTTGGGATTGGATTTATAAGAATAAACTCTCTGCATGCATTTTGCTTAATAAAGATATCTGAAAACTTGAATGGCTAGAAGTACTTCTCACATGTGTGAACTTGCATTTCTAGGGTCATGGTCCTGCTGAAATGATTTTTGTAATACCAGCAGCAACGGAACATGATACAGGAGACTGTAAACCTTTTTCTTTCCATTAGGCTTTGGCGTGGACCAGTTACGAGATGATAATCTAGAAACTTACTGGCAATCTGATGGATCACAACCTCATTTGGTGAACATCCAGTTTAGGTACTAAATATTTGTGTGATTTGTTGCATATGATAAAGCTAATAAATTGTGATTATAACTCTCATGAAAATGCATTCAAAATTCTGATTGACAAGGAATGCAGAATTGAGCTCTTTCATAGGGTGTGTCTACACTACCCGTCGAATCGGCAGGCAGCGATTGATTCAGTGGGGATCGATTTATCATGTCTAGTTTAGATGCGATAAATCAACCCCGAGCGCTCTACCGTGGACTCCGGTACTCCAGCTCCACGAGAGGCACAGGTGGAGTCGACGGGGGAGCGACAGCAGTTGACTCACTGTGGTAAAGACACTTAGATTAATTTACCATGGTATGTTGACTTCAGCTACGTTATTCACGTAGCTGAAGTTGTGTAACTTAGATTGACACCCCCTCCCCCCTCACCCGCCCAGTGTAGACCAGAGCTTAGTAACATGGTTAGGAGCCAGTTAGATTACTTCATTTGCAAAATCTGTTTTATAAATGCTCTTAGTTTTATTGTAGCAAATGACCAATTAAGCAATTGCAAAGCGAGTGCTGTGCTGGGTAATCTCTACAGTATCACAGCCTCTAAGATATGGTGATATGTCTGCACTAGTTTTCTGCTTGCTTTTGGCTGCAGTTCAAGATATGGGTGATATTTAGAACCCCGATTTAACTGCAGGTTAAAGCTGGGACACGTATCTGCTACAATGGAATACAGCATGAAAGAACTTGCTACAAGACTCTCTTGCACTCCATTAATGTGGTTGAATTCTCCCAAGACAGGTCAGGGCTTCAGCAATCGAGTCCTGTTCTCTGTTGATTCCCTCACAGAACTGCTTTCCTTAGCAGGGCACCATAGCCCAGGCCTGGCGAACTTTAGTGCATGATGAAAGATATATTGGCATTGGCTTGTGTTTAATTTTTGTGTTGTGTTGGCTTTTTTTATTTGATGTGTTGACAATGTGGTTGCTAACGTTTCTGTAGGCACGTGTAGTTTTCTATCCATTGTAAGTTGTTTTCTATTTATGTACTTTATAAAAATTATATGTAAATTCCTAGCTGCTACTGCACTAGGGATCCTAAAAATCAGCATAGTCACATTTTGTATCAAGTTTTACAACATTTAAATCTCATTCTAGAAAAAATCTCAAGAAACTCTTCCTTAAATAATTTTTCCTTAGCATGCTTGCTTAGCCTTTGCTGCTGCTTGTTTACAGAAGAAAAACAACGGTGAAGACATTGTGTATTTATGCAGACTACAAATCTGATGAAAGCTACACCCCAAGCAAGATCTCTGTCAGAGTAGGAAATAACTTCCACAACCTTCAGGAAATCCGGGTAAATCAATTATTCTTCGTCTGATAATTATGATTCATATTTTTCTTAAGAAGACATTGTCACCATTTCTAGAGCAGTAATAGAATTTGAGAGAAAATGAGAAATGTGAGATGTCAAATGCAAACTTGTATATAATTTTTTCATGCCCTTATTTATTTTCAGAATTGTGTGTTTCACCAATAACATGCCCATGTATCACTGGCTTTGGGGAAAGGAGTTGCAGGTTTGCTCTTAAACCCAGGTCTCCCACATAGTGGGACAATGCATTACCACCAAGTGGGCCATTATTATATGTTGTGTCAGAAACTTTGCTTTGCCTTTGCAGGGAACGTGGGTTTTTATTTTGGTATTTGCTTGTAGTCTTGGAATATGTAAACATATTCTCCTCATAACAAAGCTCTATAACAGGGGTCTCAAACTCAATTTACCTTAGGACATGTGCCAGTCCCCAAATCCTCCCAGCGGGCCAATAATGTCACTGAAGATAGTGTTCAGAAAAGAAAATGTTTATGTTGTATTTTTTATTTCGAATTTCTTAAAACAATAAAACTGTCATAAACTTTATTCAATTCTTCGCCTGTCAGAGTTTTTAGTGTTTGCCAGACACGTGGCAACGCTTCAGTTCTGTCAGTTTGTTGATGTTTGGCCTCCGTGGCTGAGCAGTTGAAACCTTCAGGATTGCAGCGAGGTGTGCATCGGATAGTTGTGTTCGGTATTTTGACTTGTTTGTATTCATTGTGGAAAAAAATGATGCTGCCTCCATGGCTGACTTTGCCTGGCAATTAATGATGCTGCCTTCATGGCTGACTCTGCCCGGTGATTAGTGATGATATTTCTGTCCCTCTTCCCCAGCCAATGGGAGCTAAAGGGGGGGCGGCGCCTGCAGCAGACATTGCCGGCAGCGTGGCTGTATGCATCTCTCCTCCGCTGGCCACAGTGGGGAGGTTCTCGGGCCGCAGATGGCCTGCGGGCTAGGACTTTGAGACCCCTGCTCTATAACTCTAAGGGTATGTCTACACTGGCAGAGTTACATCGCCGGCAGCTATATTGCCGCTTAGAGTGTACTGAAGGGAAACCAGTGTACTGAAAGGAAACCACTGTTGTGTGTTCACACTGTCAGTTGCCTGTGCAATACCCTGTTCACTCTTAGATGGGTATTCAGCGGTGCATTCTGGGAAGCTGTCCTACAGAACATCTCCTCCTCTTCTGCCGCTAAGAGTTGTGGGAAGGCGGATGGGGTTGTGGGGCATTCTGGGTCCTGTCCCAGTGACCTGTGATGCATTTCTTCGCATTCCAGCAATCCCTGTGCTTCCGTCCGCATTTGGTGCCATCTTTCAATGGTTTGTGTACTGTGTGCTCTGCCTCTTTGGTCTGCAGGAATGGATCCAGCACTGTTGACCAATATGCTACTCGCTCTCACTAACACGTTATGATTGGCAGTGGAGTTATTCATTAAACTACAAAGGCAAGAGGAGTTTGACATTGATTTCGCCATGCGTAGTAGCTATGACACAAGATTTCTTATGGCATTCATTGAGGTGCTGACCACAATGGAATGCCGCTTTTGAGCTTGGGAAACAAGCACTGAGGAGTGGTGGGATCACTTTGTGATGCATGTCTGTGGCTGCAGAACTTTCAGATGAGGAAAGCCACATTCATGAGACTGTGTGATGAGCTCGCCCCAGCCCTGCAGTGCAAGGACACGAGAATGAGAGCTGCCCCGTCGTTAGAGAAGCGTGTGGTGATTGCACTGTGGAAGCTGGCTACTGCAGACTGCTACCAATCGATCGCTAATCAGTTTGGAGTGGGAAAGTTTACCGTTGGACTCGTGTTGACGGAAGCGTGCAGGGCCATCAGTCACATCCTGCTCTGAAAGACCATGACTCTGGGCAACGTGCATGATATTGTTGATGGCTTCGCACAAATGAGCTTCCCTAGCTGTGGTGGGACGATCGATGTCAGTTATATTCCAATTCTGGCACCAAACCACCTAGCCACCGAGTACATTAATCACAAGGAGTATTTCTCAATGGTTCTCCAGGCACTTGTGGATCACCGTGGGCGTTTCACAGACATTTAATGTAGGGTGGTCCAGGAAGGTGCATGATGCACACATCTTTTGGAACACTGGCCTGTTCAGGAAGCAGGGACTTTCTTCCTGGCTCAGAAGATCACTTTAGGGGAAGTTGAAATGCCCATTGTGATCCTGGGAGACCCTGCCTACCCCTTAATGACATGGCTTATGAAGCCGTACATGGGGAACCTTGACAGCAACAAGGAGCAGTTCAACAACAGGCTGAGCAAGTGCAGAATGACTTTTGAGTGTGCTTTTGGCATTTAAAGGCCCGCTGGTGCTGCCTATATGGGAGGCTGGATCTGGCCAAAGACAATATTGCTATGCTTATAGCCGCATGCTGTATGCTCCATAATATTTGTGACAAGAAGGGTGAAAGCTTCACTCAGGGCTGGAGCGCTGAGGCTCAGCGCCTGGAGGCTGAATTTGAACAGGCAGAGACCAGGGCTATGAGAGGGGTGCAGCATGGGGCCATAAGGATCAGGGATGCCTTGAGGCAGCAATTTGACACCAAAAACCACTAATGTTTGTTGCTATGCTCAGGAGTGCAGTGCTTGTAATGCTAGGGGGTGATTGTGGTTGGTGCAGACGATGCACTGTGAAGGTTTAAGAAAATTGCCTGTTGCTTTGCAGGGCTCTGTTTGCTTTAAATTAATGAAATATTGTTTTCAAACCCAGGCCCTTATGCGGCTCACCTGTGTGCAGCAATGGTGTGTGGCTTCCCCCACTCGTGACGGCAGAGTGGTGTGGGAAAGTTACCCTTAATGGGGCAAGAAACAAAGCAGCTCTGCCAAAGAACCTGTGGCGGCAGATTACCCAGTATCTACATGAGTTTTGTGGAGATCTCTCTGGCAGATTCCTGTGAAGTGAGGGAGTCCATCAACACCCTGTTCCGCTGCCTACACTAAGCATGTGGTGGTATGTGCATCATCTAGACACAAGCCTGCTTTCTGCAACCCTTCTGCCCCCAACAACTTATTTCAGTGATTCCCAAAATCAAAGCCACTTACCGGGGCCTCCTCTCCTGTTTGTGCTTTGCCAAGTTCTTGCAGCTGTGACTGGTTAGCCTCCTCTGGGGTTGAGAAGAGCTCCTGGCTGCATGCATCTCTGACCTCCAAGTCATCCTCTGTCTCATCCACATCCTCATCCAAGATTTCCTCTTCCTGGCTCGGTCCACTCTTGACTGGCACGTGGGCCACTGAAATATCTACAGGGGCCTTCGCAGTGGAGGTGGGGTCGCCGCCTTGTATCGCATCAGGCTCTTTGTAGAACTGGCAGCTCGTGGATGCAGCACCAGAGTGGCAGTTTGTCTCCCGCGGCTTGTGGTAGGCTTTCTGCAGCTCTTTCACTTTGACCCCACCCTGCAGTGTGTCCTGGTCTGTCGTGCATCGTGAAATCTGTCCGTCGGTATCATAATTCCTATGGCTGGAGCGCAGCTGGGACTGGACAGCCTCCTCTCCCAAAATGCTGATGAGGTCCAGCAGCTCGGCATTGCTCCAAGCGAAGAATTGCCTGGTGCATGGAGCAGGCATGGTCACCTGAAAGATGCGCTGAGACCACTGCATGCATCACCGAGGAAACAGGAAGGGGACTTTCATAATTCCCAAGGAATTTTCAGGGTGGGGCTCATGGTTGGTCACATGAGGGCAGGGCAGTAGAGTTCAAAACGATGACCAGAGAGGTGAGAACGGGCATTGTGGGACACCTCTTGGAGGCCAGTTGCAGCGCTGTAATCAATCAGGGGGTCGACACTGGCACTGCAGCGCTGTAGCCCCAGCACAGAAAGCTGTACGCCTCTTGACCGGGTGGTGTGTTTGTGTTTTT